>NC_044033.1:94180717-94780717 GCF_901765095.1 Microcaecilia unicolor | reverse complement strand
CATGGTAGAATTTAAGGAAAAGCAATTGGGAGTGGGGAAACTGCAGGAAAGGAACACTCATCATTCCGAGCAGCTGCTGAGCCCCATTTAACTGACAGGCAGCCATGAGCTGAACTCATGTACCACAACTGCTGACAAGCAAGTGTCATAGAGATTTTCCCCCGGATATTGTATAGCTCACCCAAAGTTGGGCATGGATTACAGATCAGCACAAACTAATTAGCAAATCAGATGATAATTATTGGCATTAACAAGCACTTAATTGGTAATAATTAGGATTTATGCTCAGATCTGTCCTACACCCTATTTTACAACATGCATGCCTCAATTTCATAACCTGCAAGTCCAAACGTGGTGTGGCCATGAGAGGAACATAGGCTGGTCAGGGACATTCCTGAAAATTAGACACCACATTATAAAATTGCTTTGTGTGCCTAATTGCCACCAGTTGGGTGCGAGCATTTCCTCCAGCCTTTGGCAGGTATAAATCCTCATGCCCAAAGTTAGACAAGAAATGCATACTAAACTAGTATTCTGTAAAGGTTGTTCCATGTAAAATGCCCTTTACAGAATACTAGCTTAGGGGTCCTTTTACTAAGGTGCGCTGAAAAATGGCCTGCGATAGTGTAGATGCGTGTTTTGGGCATGCGCAGAACCATTTTTCAGCGCACCTGCCAAAAATACCTTTTTTAATTTTTTGCCGAAAATGGACGTGTGGCAAAATGAAAATTGCCATGGGTCCATTAAGGGGCTGAGACCTTACCACCAGCCATTGACCCAGCAGTAAAGTCTCACACAGTAACCGGGCGGTAATGACCTATGCGAGCATCATTTTGAAACCTAACTTTGGGGTCCTTTTACTAAGCAGCAGTAAAAGGGGACCTGCGCTGTCAGCATGTGTTTTTGACGCACACTGAAGCCCCCTTTTACTGCAGCAGGTAAAAGGCTGTCTTTTTTCTGGAAAAGAAATAGCCATGCAGTAAGTGAACCACTTGCCGTGCAGCCATTTCAGAAAGGAGCACTTATCATCACCCATTGAGGTGGCAGTAAGGGCTCTCGTGCTAACCCGGTGGAAATGGCACATGCTGCGGTAGCCCGAAGGTACTTTCAGATTGGCGCACAGCAAGCCTGTTGCCATGCACCAACCCTTTAGCAAAAGGGCCCCTTGGAGCACCATTTACAGAATATAACCCTTTGTTTTCAGATTAATTAACTAGGAATATTAAACATATTCCTAAATATCAATACTGTTTAATAAACAGAAGGAATTACAAAGGAACAATTCTGAGAAACATAAGTTTTTTTGCATGGGTGAGAAGGAGGGAGGGGAAAAATAGAGGGGATGTTCAAAATGAATGAGTGTGGAGGAGGAAATCAATAGGGCACAGATCCGCTGAGGGAGGTCATCCTATTCGCCATGAGCAAGTCGTTATGATATAATATAATATTTAATATTTATAACAGGCAGGTAAGAGTTGTATTGTACCGGCCCTGGCAGAACAATAATGATATTTTGGGAAAAAAAGGAGAAAGAAAGAATACAAAAATGAAATTGAAATATTTAAATGTTACCCATTTGCAAACAGCTAAATCAATAAAACAGTTCAAGGCAAGAAAATTAGATTCCATAAGGTAAGAGATCATGAGACAAAAAAAAAACTCTAAAAACATTTGGTGTTGTGTGAGCAGAAAGTGTATTGTGTCAGTCGTTGCGCAATTGACTTACAGTGTTTTATAACCATCGGTTTTCGTGGAGGGACATAATCGAACGGGGCGCCCAAAATTTCCTGGGGCCGACCTCGCAGGATGGCTCCGTGAAGGGGCAGGGAAACCCATATTATCGAAACAAGTTGGGCGTCCATCTTTTGTTTCGATAATACGGTCAGGGACGCCCAAATCTCAACATTTAGGTCGTCCTTAGAGATGGTCGTCCCCGGTTTTCGGCGATAATGGAAACCAAGGATGCCCATCTCAGAAATGACCAAATCCAAGCCATTTGGACATGGGAGGAGCCAGCATTTGTAGTGTACTGGTCCCCCTGACATGCCAGGACACCAACCAGGCACCCTAGGGGGCACTGCAGTGGACTTCATAAATTGCTCCCAGGTGCATAGCTCCCTTACCTTCTGTGCTGAGCCCCCCAAACCCCCCCCCCAAAAACCCACTCCCCCACAACTGTACACCACTACCATAGCCCTAAGGGGTGAAGTGGGCACCTAAATGTGGGTACAGTGGGTTTCTGGTGGGTTTTGAAAGGCTCACATTTACCACCACAAGTGTAACAGGTAGGGGGGGATGGGCCTGGGTCCGCCTGCCTGAAGTGCACTGCACCCACTAAAACTGCTCCAGGGACCTGCATACCATTGTCATGGAGCTGGGTATGACATTTGAGGCTGGCACAGAGGCTGGAAAAGTTTTTTAAAGTTCTTTTTTTAGGATGGGAGGGGGTTGGTGACCACTGGGGGAGTAAGGGGAGGCCATCCCTGATTCCCTCCAGTGGTCATCTGGTCAGTTCAGGCACTTTTTAAGTCGCATAAAAAATGGACCAAGTAAAGTCAGCCAAGTGCTCGTCAGGGACGCCCTTCTTTTTTCCATTATCGACCGAGGGCCCCATCTCTTAAGCACGCCCTAGTCCCACCTTCACTATGCTGCCGACAAGCCCCTGTGAACTTTGGTCGTCCCCGCGATGGAAAGTAGTTGAGGGTGCCCAAAATTGGCTTTCGATTATGCCGATTTGGGCAACCCTGAGAGAAGGACGCCCATCTCCCGATTTGTGTCGGAAGATGTGCGCCCTTCTCTTTTGAAAATAAGCCTGTTCGGATCAAAAGATCATCTTTTTCCTACTTTTTCTTTCTATTTCTTTTTGTCTTCCCAATACATCTTATGCAAAGTCTTGTGATCTTGGAACTTAAATGGAATCTAATGGGTGATTAATTTTAAGCCACTCTTTATAAAAGAAAGGGAGGACCAGGTAATACTTATTATTGAAATCTACTATAATAAAACGCACCCTCAACGTTCTGAGGACACTGACGTCACTGAAGTCACTCAGACTCCCAGAACGGTTCGTGGATTCATGGTGGTGAAGCCACCCCACTGACCCGTGCCCCGCCCTCGCGTCAAACGTCATGACGTCGAGGGAGGAAAAAATACACTAAACTAAATAAAGGGATCACACCCAGGCAGGGGGAGGAGTAGGGAAACACGCTCCGCTCCGCGTGTTTCCCTACTCCTCCCCCTGCCTAGGAAACGCAGGCTACCAACCTCCCGACCCACCCGCGGAAAAAATCTGGAGGGAAACCACCTCCAAAGCTCCGGAGTCCAAATGACTCCGGAGACCACCGTTCCACTTCCAACACCCTCCCCCCTGCGTACGCCCCGCCCACAGAATGCTGGACCCCCCCCACGCCCCCCCCCCCAAAGCTGAAGTTCAAAAGAAGCCCCAGCCACAAAATGCAGGACGTTCAACACCCCCCCCCCCCCCCGCAACACCCCCCTCCTAAGCCACCCACCGTCGCGTTGCTTTGCCGGCTGGGGACCCGAAACCCCGCCAGCACAAGTCCTCCTGTCTGCTGACTATGGCGTGATCTTCGGCGTTGCTAGCCTGTGCAGGCAGGGCTTCTGTGCATCTGACGTCCTGCACGTGCAGGATGTCAGACGCATAGAACCCCGCCCTGCACAGGCTACCAACGCCGAAGATCGCTGGAGTCAGAATCAGCACAGCAAACAACACAGGACTTCTGCTGGTGGCATTTTGGGTCCCCCAGCAGCAAAACTACGTGACGGTGGGTGCGATGGTGACGGTCGGTGGGATGGCGGCGGCCGGGTGTATCGCTGTGGGTGGGATGGCGAGGCGTCCCGGCGGGACGAAGAAGGAAAGCTGCTGGGGTGACTGATCTCAAATCTCAAACACAAGTTAGAAGTAGAGAACTGCACATGAACACGATTTCTGGGAATTCCACGGCGATGGAAGTACCGTACGAGTCTATCAGTAACAACATACCTACCCAGGTTCTCTAAGACGTCTCTTCAATAATTTATGCACAGCCAACTACACTTACTCTCTGCCCAATGAGCAAGGAGGTTTAGGTACACACACACACACCCACACACCCCTCCAACACACACACACTCTCACTCTCATCTGGCAGCGCTTCCTGAACCCCCTGTCACGTCTGTGGCCGTGCCCACCCTCATACTTACCCTGTTTCTGGGAGTCAGTGGCTGTGCTGGCTTCTGCTTGTCTCTGTGTCTGTCTCTGTCTTAGTTTCTCTCTGGCTCTGTGTGCTGATTGCCCTACTCAACCTCTTCCAAGATGGCTGTCGACTCCTCTATGCCAGTATCCAAGATGGCTCCCGCTGTTCCTTCCTGTGGGCTGACTTCTCTGTGTGTCAAGCCTCTGTTTGGAGGCAAGGAGATTGCTGCAGCTGTGCCTCTGGTGTTGAAAGGCTTTATTAATCACTTAGAGCCTGCAGCCCTTGCCTTTGCATTTCGTCTAAGAGCCCTGGTATGTAGAGTGCTCTGTACACTGCTGCATTGTTTGCTCTGTGTGAGTTTCTATGTTTGACTTGTTAGCTTGGGCACAGCTTTGCTTGTTAGCCTGTGTACAGCTTTACTAGTTCTCCTGAGTTTGCTCTGTGTATGTTTCTAGTGTATGACTTGTTAGCTTGGGCACAGCTTTGCTTGTTAGCCTGTGTACAGCTTTACTAGTTCTCCTGAGATTGCTCTGTGTATGTTTCCAGTGTATGACTTGTTAGCTTGGGCACAGCTTTGCTTGTTAGCCTGTGTACAGCTTTTATTAGTTCTCCTGAGTTTGCTCTGTATATGTTTCCAGTGTATGACTTGCTAGCTTGGGCACAGCTTTGCTTGTTAGCCTGTGTACAGCTTTGCTAGTTCTCTGTGTATGTTTCCAGTGTATGACTAGCTAGCTTGGTCACAGCTTTGATTGTTAGTCTGTGTACAGCTTTGCTAGTTCTCCTGTGATTGCTATGTCTATGTTTCTAGGGTATGACTTGTTAGCTTGGGCACGGCTTTGCTTGTTAGCCTGTGTACAGCTTTACCAGATCTTCTGTGTTTGCTTAGTGTACGTTTCTAGTGTATGACTGGTTAGCTTGGGCATAGCTTTCTTGTTAGCTTGTGTACAGTTTCCTAGTCTTCTCGTGTTTAGCCTGCTGGTTTTCCTGTGTGTGTTTTCTTTTGCTTCTGGAGCTTCAGCCCTTGTTCAGTCTGTTGCCAGCACTCCTTGATACTGAAGCTCCAGCCTCAGCCTTGTTCCTTGACTTGACCATTGCTTTAAACCTGCCTACTGCTGGAACCCGGACATTCCCTGCCTGTCTGCCTTGCTTTCGCTTAGGTGCCTGGGGGCACTCCTGGATCCTCATTCCTGCTGTTCCGGCTTGCAAGTTCCAGTTCCGGTTTTTCCTGTAAGTCCTGCCGGCTGCCCGAACCTGAGGGCTCAACCCTCGGGGAAAGGTGGCTAAGCGTAGGTGAAGCCTAGGTCCAGTGTGTTCCTGTCCAGCGGGTTCCGGTCCCTGGGGTTCCGCTCCAGTGTGTTCCAGTCCAGCGGGTTTCACTCCTGTATGTTCCAGTCCAGTGGGGCCACTCCAGTGTGTTCCAGTCCAGCGGGCTCCACTCCAGTGTGCACCCGTCCGGTGCGTTCCAGTTCCGGGTATTCCTGTGTAGAACTCCAGTCCGGGGTTCCGGTCCAGTCTTGTCTCGTCTCTACCTTGAAGGTGATCTTGCCTGCCACTGCCGCTCCACGGTAGTGGCCCAAGGACTCACGAACCCAGTGCTCCCGGGGAAGAAGCCTGACAGTATGCCAAGGTCCTCGAGCACGCGACACCCCCCTCCCCCTCACACACACACTCTCTCTCTCTCATCTGCCAGCGCTTCCTGAAACCCCCATACACACAAACACACTCACTCACTCTCTCATCTGGCAGCACTTCCTGAACCCCCCCCCCCACACACACACACACACACTCACTCTCTCTCATCTGGCAGTGCTTCCTGAAACCCCTGCCCTCCCCCCCCCCACATACACACTCACTCTCTCTGTCATCTGGCATTGCTTCCTGAACACCCCCCCCCCACACACACACACACACACACTCACTCTCTCACTCGCATCTGGTAGCGCTTCCTGAACCCCCCGCACCCCTCTTCTTCCAAGCTGAACCCCCCCCCCCCCACACACACACACACACACACTCTCTCTCTCTCCCCCTCCTCCAGCACACCAATTGCTTGGGTGCAGTGCCGGGAATCTCAGACACCAGAGGGGGGGGGGGCTGACACCAGAGAGAGAGAGGAAGGGAGGTATCTCTGTCACACACACTCTCTCTGTCTCACATACAATGTCTTTCTGACTCTCACTCTCACACACTCTGTCTCACACTGTATCACATTCACTCTCTATGTGTCACACAGTCACTCACACACTCGCTTGGTCTCATACACTCACTCTCACAGAGAATCTGTCTCTCACACACACTCTCTCTCTCGCACACACACACACACACACTCTCACACTGTGTCTCACATACGCACTTGCACACACTCTCATTCTCACACACACACTCACTCACAGACACACTCACACCCAGACTTTCTCTCACACACATACACTCACACTTTCACTCTCTCTCTCACACAGTCACTATCACATACACTCTCCCAAACATACACACTCCGAGGAAAACCTTGCTAGCGCCTGTTTCATTTCTGTCAGAAATGGGCCTTTTTTACTAGTATTACATAAATAATGCAAAACTCCATTTTGAAAAATGTGCCTCTTGCAAACAATAGTAATACCACTGGGCTTATATTAAACTCTAAGGGGCCCTTTTATTGAGCTGCGGAAAAAGGGGCATGTGCTAGTGGCGGTAGCCATTTTTGCCATGCGCCAGAGCCCCTTTTACTGCAACAGGTAAAAATAGCCAAGTTTGCACTTGCCATGCGGCCTTTTGTGGGGGGGGGGGGAGCAATATCGCCACTCATTGAGGCAGCAGTAAGGGCTCCTGCGCTAACCTGGTGGTAACCCCTTGAAGAAATATTTTTTTCAATATTTCTGCTAGTGCCGGAAATGCCACACGCTGGGGGCGGAACTACAGCTGGCACCCTTTAGTAAAAAGGCCCCTAAAGCAAGAGTGTCTACACACACGCCAGTACAGGAAACTATCATCTCTTCCTTGAGTTTTCTTCATTTTATAGTTCAGAGCACTAATAAATGTACAGATCTATGAAAGAATGTTCACAGGTTGTGATTTCTTTATTGGTCCAATACCAACCTTAAATAAGAAAATTATAATCTATGTTAAGACAAGTAAGGAAAGCAAGCAGCAGCATGACTTTGACAATGCTTTGCAACATAGATTTGCAGGAGGAGATGGTAGAACTCTTTCATTATGTTCAGAGTACATAGTTATAACACAGTATGGCTTTTCCACTTGTTGTAACATGTTCAAACCTTAGTGTTGTGACTACACAGAAAAAAAAGTATGTTAGAAAAAGCAGAGATAGGGCTGTTTCAGAATAAATAGCTTCATTTAATTTCATCATGATAATATACA
Organism: Microcaecilia unicolor; assembly: GCF_901765095.1. Taxonomy (NCBI): domain Eukaryota; kingdom Metazoa; phylum Chordata; class Amphibia; order Gymnophiona; family Siphonopidae; genus Microcaecilia; species Microcaecilia unicolor. Next base: position 94,773,146 of record NC_044033.1, on the reverse strand, counting down.
CCTAAGCTTCAACTCTGCTGGAAGAAGAGATGAAGAAAAAGACGACCTGCTGCCCTCCCTGATGTACAGGAAACTGCAACTCAGGAGAGAGAGAGAGAAAGACCTTTCAGCAGTGCTTTAGGATGCTAGAACCACAGTCTTAGGTAAAGTCAATTTCTTCTCTTACAAATATAACAACTCCCTCCCCCCCCCTTAGGTTGGCAAATAGAAAAGTTTTGTTTAGCACTAGAAAGTTCTTTTTTTTTTCTTGCTTTCTACATACATCAGGGTAGTTTGTCAACCACAGGAATGTTCAAAGGCCAGCAACCATAGGAATGTGGTACAAGTTGCAGCTGGACATACCCTCATCATTCCACGAGTGCTGAAAAATAGTTTTGTTTCCTATCGCACCCTGTGTTAAAATCAGTGTTGAAGTTGTCAACTATTATAGGATCAACTATTATTAGCATAATGCATGGGGAAGTTTGACTGGATATCTTTATCTGGTTAACTTTACGCAGACCTTCAGCAGCATTAAACTGCCTCTAAATACAACCAGACAATGTTAACTGGATAAAGGTATTTTGTTAACTTTAAGACAACGTCTGTCAGCAATTAGATTTACCAGGCTATGTTTTTCTGGACAATGCTGACACTGAATGCTGTCTGGCCAACCTCCCATAACTCCACCTCTACCTATCTTGAAAAATGTTGTTCGAACAAAAGACTAAGCAATTCTCAGGGGAAAAGGGGCAATGGATTTTGGAATGGTATGATTTGTCTGCATTACTCTCAAAACTAACTGGATAATATTTTGAATCTTGACGTCAATGAGGTTGTTATTCAGCCCATGGCAGTAAGTGGCCAGTATGCAGCTTTCGGCCACAGCTGGACATGTTTGTTCGTTTGAATACATCTCAGTAAAAAATGAGAAATAATACAGAAATTGGTAATAACTAAATTCACATAGAATATTAATATGTGTCAAATAAATTGACTAAGCAAGAAAAAGATATAAGTTCTTCGTCCAAAATATCAAGTAAGTAAGATCCAAAAACATGAAAAAGACAAGGAATAAAAAAGGAAGAATTTAAAAATAAAAGCTAACAACCTAGATTATTGCTACCCATAAGGCACTTCCCAGCCTATCACTACAGTGTGCTAATGGGAGTCATCATTGATGATACGTTGAAATCTTCTGCTCAGTGTGCTGCTGCGGCTAAGAAAGCAAATAGAATGTTATGTATTATTAGGAAAGGGATTGAAAACAAATGAGGATATTATAATGCTACTGTATCGGTCCATGGTGCGACCGCACCTAGAGTATTGTGTTCAATTCTGGTCGCCGCACCTGTAAAAAGATATAGTGGAATTAGAAAAGGTGCAGCGAAGGGCAACAAAGATGATTAAGGGGATGGGACGACTTTCCTATGAGGAAAGGCTAAAGCGGCTGGGGCTCTTCAGCTTGGAGAAAAGGCGGCTGAGGGGTGATATGATAGAGGTATATAAAATAATGAGTGGAATGGAAAAGATAGATATGGAGCGTCTGTTTACGCTTTCCAAAAATACTAGGACAAGGGGGCATGCGATGAAGCTGGAGTGCAGTAAGTTTAAAACAAATAAGAGAAAATGTTTCTTTACTCAGCACATAATTCGACTCTGGAATTCATTGCCGGAGAATGTGGTTAAGGCGGTTAGCTTAGCAGAGTTTAAGAATGGTTTGGACGGCTTCCTGAAGGAAAAGGTCATAGAATGTTATTAAATGGACGTAGGGAAAAATCCACTATTCCTGGGACAAGCAGTACAAAATGCTTTGCTCCGTGGATCTTGTCTGGTGATTGTGACCTGGATTGGCCAGTGTCAGAGACAGGGTGCTGGGCTAGATGGACCTTTGGTCTGTCCCAGTGTGGCAATGCTTATGTCTTATGACTTATATAGTGAAATTTATCTCTTCTTAAGTCACAAGAAATTCCTCCAGTTGCTTAGGATCAAAAAATTGAAACTGTTTACCTTGAAATAATACAAAACATAAACAGGGAAACAAGTACAAAACTGGTGCCCAAGGCCAAAACCCTTGGTCAAAAGGCCAAAAAGGCCTTATGCCTTTTCTGTGTTTCTCTAGAGAGATCAGGAAATATTCTAACTTTAGATCCCAGGAACTGTATATCCAAATGTCTCAATGAAAGTCTCAATACAGCATCACGATCCATCTCCAAAGCAAAGGATACCACCATAGTAGTTCTCTGTGCAATCACTTCCAGTGAAGACTCCAAAAAGGATGTTAGGTTCATACCATCTCCAACTTGATTTTGATAATTCTCACCAACAGATTTTTTTGGAATCAGTAGATACTGAGCTCGAGTTATTGGAGGCAGTAAGTCACCTGACATCCCCAAAATTTAAATTAAATATTTATTAACCATATCTATAGGCACAATTAAAGGTGACCTAGGAAAATTGGTTAGTCCCAAATTAAGCCTCCTAGCTTGATATTCCAAACATTCCAATTGACGAGTGAAATTAAATATCCTTAATTGAGACTGTTCCCATTGATTCCAAAGTCTGAATTTTTGATTCTAGAAGTTTTACTTTAGTGGACTGTTGAGCAGTCTCCTGTGCTTGAAGAAGGGCAGCTTCAGGCAAAACCTTTATATCATTAGTATTTTTAAAAGTCAAAGATTGTAAAGAAGAGTGCATATCAGATGTTAAGTCCCAGAGTGACTCCATTGTCACAATGGCAGGTTTCTTAAAAGCCCCTGAAAATATACCAGGAGAGGGCATATTGGAAGTCTGATATAGGGTACTCACTATTTGATGAGGTAAAATTTGTGCTGCATTTTGAAGGTCTTCTTGACCAGATACCAAATTCTCCATTGCTGTGGGTAAGTTCCCTCCCTACTCACCCGGTACCTCAACTTGAAAGGATCCAAGGGCAGGACTTCCCAAAAAAACATTTTCTCCTGGTTGTGGGGGAGCCGCTCGCATAACAGGGCTCAAGGAAGCCCCATCAACACTGCTGGCTGACGCCGACATGGCAGCACCGATGGAAGGAGAGGACGTCTGTATGGGTCTAGCCGTCAACCCAAATCTTTCCAGGGTTGTCTGTTTCAGATCCTGGGTCCCGGTGGGGATCGAGGGAAACTCCTGCACCTTCCCTCTCCTTTTCCCCATAATCAAGGGAACAAAGAGCTGCTACGGACTGCGAAACAAGGTAGAATTTGGGAGCAGCTGTTGCAATGTCTCTTTACGGCGCCATCTTGGATCCAGCTGGACATGTTTCAGCCACAGCTGGATATTCAATGCCAGGGCTATGCAGCTCCTAGCACTGAATATCTGGGTATAACCACCAACATGGAAGTTAACCACGCACCAGCCAATATTCAGACCAGTGCTCGATTAACTTCATGTGATTATTTAGCCAGATAACAGACTGTAAATCCACTAAGGACTAGATTCTATATATCACACCTAAACAAAATCGGCACCACAATAAAATTCACCTAAGTACGCCTCAATTTAAGCGTACTTTATAGAATAAGCCTAAATTTTCGCATGGTATATAGAATACACCAAGTGCTGGTCCACATGACTAAATTTAGTTGCGGGCAGTTATGCCAAGTAAAATTTGGTGTAAATCCCGACGCCTAAATTATGCATAGACAGGGTATATTCTTTAACAATGCACATAGATTTTAGAAATTCCCATAACCCACCCATTCCACGCCCATGGTCACGCCCACTTTTCAACTGCCCAACTTAGAATTTACTCGCACCACGTTACAGAATACACTTAGATAGTTCTGAGCGTAAATTCTAATGAATGCCAAGTAGTGCTTATAAATAAGCAGTGCCACACTGGAAAAAGACCAAGGGTCCTTCGAGCCCAGCATCTTGTCCACGACAGCGGCCAATCCAGGCCAAGGGCACCTGGCAAGCTTCCCAAAACGTTGGTTAACATTCAATTGTCAGCACTGATGAGCTTTTTAGCCAATTAGCTTATGTGCAGTGTTATGGAATACGCTTCAATTTCTGCAAAGAAATCTTGGCGCAATATATAGAATCCCAGGGTAAGTGCCCTAACTCCACCCCTGGGCCACCCACAAACTATTCAGTTTTGGCATAGGCAGTTAGAGGTGATATTCAATGACACTATCTGGTTAAATGAGACTGAATATCTTCTGATAGCCCTGCACAAGTGAATTAATTGGCCAGGAAACTCTTATCAACCCTTATGTAATTACAGGTGGCTTCTCTAAATGGCACACAAATTTCTGCATGCAAAATTGCAGCTATCCTGAGCTGACCGACTTCCGCAAATCGTTGAAGACTTATCTCTTCGAAGAAATCTATTGAAAGGATTAAAACACATGAAGCCCACGCATACTGTTAATACTGCATCAATACATACTCATTTATACTCTTATTCCCCGAAATTCTAACACACTCAAACCTTAATCTACAGGTAAAAATGTAACAACCAAACGTTCTTTAGCTATTGTTCTGTAATCCTATCAGTATCCATTGTTCTTCCACTATTCCATTGTTCTGTTCCATTGCCCTATTCCCCTTGCGATACGTAGACTTTATTTTCACTTTACTCCTCACAATGTAACCATAATCGAGTTGTAACAAATTGTACTTCCATCAATATAAACCCGCAAATAGGTGGGAAAATGTGGGATACAAATGCAATAAATAAATAAATGCATTTACAATTAAATTGGCCCAATAATCAGGTGCTAACAATTATTGATGTTAACTGGCAACAATTTGGATTTGCTCATGCATCTTGTTAGGTGCTATTCTATAAAGATCTGCATGCACATCTTATAGCACACAACTCAAAAGGGAGTGTGGCCATGGGCATTCACTAACAATGCACACAGTGTTGCTGAATACCAGGGATCCAAGCCTAACCTCCCACTACTCCTCAGCTAATCCTAGCCCTTTACCTTTTTCCTCCATATTTCAATTATCTAGCTTAAATTACTAAGGGTCCTGTCTACTATGGTGTGATAGCGTTTTTAGCATGTGCTAAATATTAGCACATACTAACACTAGAGACACCCATACATATATTCCTATGGGAGTCTCTAGCATGAGCACATGCTAATTTTTAGCATGTTAAAAACATTAGCACACCTATAGCATGGCTTAATAAACAGGGCCCTAAGTATTTAATTACATCTGTTCCTAACTCAAGTTTTACTGGTCTGACATTATATGATGTATTTTACTTTCTGTTAATACATTTTGAACATGTTCACACTTTTCTAATCGTTATGTAAGCCACATTGAACCTGAGTTCTACTCGGGCTAATGCGGGATAGAATTGTCATAAATAATAATAATTATAACTTATACGCCAAGATCTACACCAGGTTTCAGTTGGTATAAATTTAAACACAAATTCAAAGCACTTAGCCTTACAAAGTTCCATCGTAACCTATGGAACTTTGTACGGCTAAGTGCTTTGAAAATACGCCTGATTGTATCCCACAGCTATGTGCTATTCTATAAAGGGCATGAATCCCACAATGCCCATTATGGAATACCGTTCGGTGCCAATTTCTTTTGGAGCTGAATTGTGAGCGCCTGTTACTGAATCCAGCCCTTATTGTCTTCATGAATGGTAGAGCCAGGAATGATTTTTTGGTGGGACCTGTAATTAATATGGATGGACAACAGGCAGTGCATGTTACTTGAATGTAACTCACCTTAAACTACTACTGAAAAAACGTGTGAGCAAAATCCAAATAAATATAAGTAAGCTAACATTACCATGCCCATGGCTGAGCCCCTGGTCTGCAGTCATACTTTTCTGATAACAAACTGAACAACACATTGTGGTGTGCCTTGAAGGATTTGTACACCATGACAATATTTAGATCTTCATAATCAAATTGTTAGGGATGGACTATCATTTGCAATGACGTAGGAAATGTCAACAATATATCCTGTCATTGCATGTCGGGTAGCACACAAAAATGAGCAGAACATATACAACATCTTGTATTTTCTCTTCTGCTGATAATAGTGGGCACTATTTCATAAATAATGAGCACTCTGTGCTGACAGTGAAACCACCACACATGCATGAACCATTTTGCATACACAAATTAGTACAATGCACAAACTTGGAAATAACTCGAGCTAAGCTTTAGTAAACAACCTATTTAGTAAATAGACCCCATAAAGGGGCATAATCGAAAGGGACGTCCAAGTTTTGTTGAGGACGTCCTCACAAAATGTCCCGATGGAGGGGTGGGGAAACCCGTACTATCGAAACAAGATGGACATCCATCTTTCGTTTCGATAATAAGGTGAGGGACGTCCAAATCTTGAAATTTAGGTCATCCCTAGAGATGGTGGTCCCTAGACTTGGTCGTTTCTGATTTTCGGCGATAATGGAAACCAAGGACACCCATCTCAGAAACAACCAAATGCAAGCCCTTTGGTCATGGGAGGAGCCAGCATTTGTAGTGCACTGGTCCACCTGACATGCCAGGACACCAACTGGGCACCCTAGTGGGCACTGAAGTGGACTTCAGAAATTGCTCCCAGGTACATAGCTCCCTTACCTTGTGTGCTGAGCCCTCCAACCCCCCCCCCAAAAAAAAACCCACTACCCCAACTGTACACCACTATCGTAGCCCTTATGGGTGAAGGAGTGCACCTAGATGTGGGTACAGTGGGTTTCTGGTGGGTTTTGGAGGGCTCGCTGTTTTGTCCACAAACGTAACAGGTAGGGGGGATGGACCTGGGTTCACCTATCTGAAGTGCACTGCACACACTAAAACTGCTCCAGGGACCTGCATACTGCTGTCATGGACCTCAGCATGACATCTGAGGGTGGCATAGAGGCTGACAAAAAATATTTTGAAAGATATTTTTTGAGGGTGGGAGGGGAGTAAGGGAAGGTCATCCCCGATTCTCTCCGGTGTTCATCTGGTCATTTTGGGCACCTTTTTGTGCCTTGGTCGTAAGAAAAACACAACCAGGTAAAGTTGTCCAAGTGCTCGTCAGGGCCGCCCTTTTTTTCCATTATAAGTCGAGGACGTCCATGTGTTAGGCATGCCCAAGTCCTGCCTTCGCTATGCCTCCGATATGCCCCCGTGAACTTTGGCCGTCCCTGCGACGGAAAGCAGTTGGGGACATCCAAAATCGGCTTTTGATTATACCGATTTGGATGACCCTATGAGAAGGACGCCCATCTTCCAATTTATGTCAAAAAATGGGTGTCCTTCTCTTTCGAAAATAAGCCCAATTGTGAGCACTAAGGCACACTAACAGAATTAGCGCACACCAATGATTAGTAAACGTTAAATGATAAAGCCCCCATTATATTCCTATGGGCATCTTATTATTTAGCGCATGTTAATCATTGGTGCATGCTAAATCTGTTAGCACGCTTTAGTAAAAAGATCCCGTGGTCTCCAAACAGTGTGCACTATTATTGGAAACTGACAAAATGACCATAAAAATCCAAATCAAATGACATTTTCTATAAATGAAATGAGAAAGAACACAAAACAAAAATGATTTGACTGCCTATCCCTACAACTTGTACAACTCAGCATGTGCTGTCTGTGGCTGTTTTATCTCTGTTAGGTCACACGATAAGGAAATCCATACCACCTAATTTCCATATCTTACCAGCCTTTTATTCAAATCCTTTACTCCATCATCTCAATCAGCCATTTAAATTTTTGTTTGTACTTCATTTTGAAATAATTATAAGGAAATACACTAGCATGAGTATATCAAATACCTTACGGGTGACTTTTACTAAACTGCGTTAGGTGCTAATGCATGCCTACCCCAGTTTAAAATGGAGTACCAGAGAATGTGCTCAGGTGTCCAGCGGTACCTTCTAAATCTGCACTTGCTAACATCACGCTAAAAAAATATTATACATTTTTTGAAGGGGTGTGTCAAGGGGTGGAGGGTGGGCATTTTTTTTTGTTACATTTGTACCCCACGCTTTTCCACTCATGGCAGGCTCAATGTGGCTTACATGGGGCAATGGAGGGTTAAGTGACTTGCCCAGAGTCACAAGGAGCTGCCTGTGGTGGGAATTGAACTCAGTTCCCCAGGACCAAAGTCCACCACCCTAACCACTAGGCCACTCCTCCATTCCCATGCTAACCACTTAGTGCAGCTACATTACTGCATGTTAACTGGTTTGCACATAGCACGTGAGCCTTTACCACCTACAAAATGAATGGCAGTAAGTGCACACAAGGTAATTTTTCAAAATGGCTGCTCACTTATTTTTTTTTTGTTACATTTGTATCCTGCGCTTTCCCACTCATGGCAGGCTCAATGCGGTGGGCAATGGAGGGTTAAGTGACTTGCCCAGAGTCACAAGGAGCTGCCTGTGCCAGGAATTGAACTCAGTTCTCCAGGACCAAAGTCCACCACCCTAACCACTAGGCCACTCTTCCACTTACGGCAACATTAGCTAATGTAGTAGGAAAAAGAGAGGGTCCAAAGTACACCAATCAAGCAAAGCAGAACAAAAAAGCACAGGAAGACATTCAGGAGCAGGACAATGGAAAAAGATCCAATTCTTTATTAGAAGGACCTGACATGGGTAGTGTTTCAGCAACTCTACGCCTGCATCACTGGTCTAACAAAATACAAAAATCATAATGAATCAACACATATACAAAGTTTAAAAATATATATAAAAAATAAAATTATAATGTTCCTAACATGTATAATATACATATAGATGCATACTATATCTCTATTTCTATCTATCTATATCTATCAATATATCAACTACTACTACTACTAATCATCATTTTTTTAGCGCTATGCTATAACATAATATACTTAGGGTCCTGTTTACTAAGCCATGCTCTAGGCGCTAACTTTTTAGCATGCACTAAAAATTAGCGCATGCTAATGATAAAGACACCCATTATATTCCTGTGGTTGTCTCTAGCATTAGTGCGTGCTAATTTTTAACGCACACTAAAAAGTTTGTAAGCCTACAGAGTGGCTTAGTAAACGGGGCCATTAGTAATTCCTTACCTCCCTGTTTACTAAGCCATGCTAATGCCGTGCGCTAATGCCGACACAGCCCATTCAGTTTGAATGGGCTGTGTTGGCATTGCCGCACAACTTAATAAACAGGGGGTTAGAGTATTTAAAAAATCCCACAAATTGATACAGAACATAATTAATAAAATATAAAAAATTATAAAATAGACATTAATACTCCATAACATGTGATAAAGCAAATATTTCATCTATAAAAACAGAGAAGAATAAGCGTTTAAAATGCATACATGATAAAACTTAGAAAACAAGACAAAACACGTATTCATGACATAATGCTTTTATAGATGAAATATTTCCTTTATCACGTGTTATGGTGTATTAATTTATTATTTTTTATATTTTATTATGTTCTGTATCCATTTTGGGGATTGTTTTATATAATGAGAGCCTCTTTTATTAAACCGCGCTAGCGATTACTGGCGCAGTAAATGCATCACAGCCTATTTATTGTGAATGGGCTATGTCACATTTACCGTGTGGAAATCGCTAGCGCAGTTTAGTAAAAAGAGGCCCTAAGGGAATTACCAACCCCCCTGTTCACTATGCCGCACTAGCGACTGCCGTGTACTAATGCCGACACAGCCCATTCACGGCCTGTGCCGGGTCCTTCTAATAAGGAATTGAGTCTTTTCCCATTGTCCTTCTCCTGAAGGTATTTCTGTGCTTTTTGTTCTGCTCAAGATTAGCACATGGCCATTAACACATAAAATAGAAAAAAGCCATTTTCATGGCTGTGGTAAAAATGAACTTAGCATGTAATTCAACACATTTAAAAAAAAAAATGATACGAATGATCAAAGGAAAATAATCATACTGTACTGCATCTGTTGAGAAGACCTCCACATCAAGAAAGCCAAAATTGAAGTCAGATCCAAATCTGCACTTAAAAATAAATAAGATGTTCAAGAAATATTTCTTGGAAGTCTTGGAATTTCCCCAGGAAGCACTTCCCCCATTAGAGAAAGTATATTATGTTCCAGTAAAGAGGATTTCTTTACCAGATGAAACTGTTCTAAAAGTGTCTTATGTCTCTGCAGATGTATTGGATGTATCACTAGTTTTGCAAACATCAATGGAGGCGGATGTTATGCCTGCTATTTTGATTGTAGTTTTTGCTTTAGCAATAGACTATATTTTAAAAATGTTTTTCCAGAAGAGAAAAACATTATTTATGTGATTAAAACTTACCATTTTCCCTGATGTACCTAAGTCAACTCAATCTAGATGTAAGGAATTTCTGGCTGTTCAATGCAGGACTCAGCTTTTTCTTTTTCTTTTTTTTTTTTTTGGTGATTCCTTTGTAAGTGTGTTTTAAAACACCAAGGAGACCTTTTACAAAGCTGCAGTAGAAAGTGGCCCTAGCGTACCCCGATGCAGATTTTTCCAACGTGCTATGGCCATTTGTGCTGCAGCGGTAAAATAGCCAATTTTTGATTTTCTATGGGCCCAATATAGAAAGCGATTTAGCTGGCTGCTGACCAGTTAAATCGCTTGGTCGGTGCTAGCTGCTAATATTCAGCAGCTCTTAACCAACTAAGTGCTGTTGAATATTGCGGTTAGCACCAAACACAAAGCCGGCTATGTTAGGGGTGTTCTGGTGCGGAGTCAGAACTTGCCTTCTTAAGTGCTGATATTCAGCCCCTAACCCACAGATTCTATATATGGTAGATGAAAATCCATGCGGAAACCGAAGTGTAGTCTATAACTATGTGCTTAACTTAAATGGTTAACTAGCTAATCAACGCTGTTAATTGGATGTTACCAAGCAATTATTAACATTAACTGGCATTAATTGAGATTTACATGCACAGCTTGCTATGTGTATTCTATAACACGGTACACGTAAATTCTAAGTCGCATAGTTGAAAAGGGTGCATGGGTATGGGCATTTCAAAAATCTATGCGCATTATCATAGAATACACCCGATCTGCACCTAATTTAGGTGTTGTGATTTACACAAAGTAAAATGTGTCCTAAATGGATGCAACCAAATTTGGTCGCATGGTGAGCCACTCTGCGTACTCCATATACTGTGCAGAAATTTAAGTCTAATCTATAAAACTTTAGGCATACTTTAGAGAATATACCTAGGTGTAATTTTTTTTCCATGCGGATTTTTCAAGCAGCCAGGTTTACCGCACAAAAGTCTATCCTACTTTTATGCAGTATCTTATGGCCACTTACGTGATGAATATCAGCTATGTGTTAGCTGGCTTAAAAATAACACAAGAACATTAGAGTAGCCATACTGGGTCAGACCAGTGGTCCATCTAGCTCAGTATGCTGTTTCCAACAGTGGCCAATCCAAGTTACAAGTGCCTGGCAGAAACCCAAATTGTGGTAATGTTTCATGCTACAAATCCCAAGGCAAGCAGTTGCTTCCCTATGTCTTTGTCAATAGTAGACTATGGACATTTCCTCCAGGAGCTTGTCCAAACTTTTTTTAAACCCAGATACGCTAACTACTGTTACCACATCCTCTGGCAAAGAGTTCTAGAGTTTAAATATTCATTGAGTGAAAAAATATTTCCTCCTAGTGTCCCCTAGTCTTTGTATTTTTGGAACAAGTAAAAAATTGATTTACTTCTACTCGTACACCACTCAGGATTTTTGTAGCCCAAAGAAGTCCCAGCTTTGAATATCCAGGAATAACGCCATCGGCAGTGATCAAACACTCACCACTGATGTCTGAATATTGACCGTGATATTAATAGCCATGCACTAATATCGCCATTAGCACATGGCCAATCAAAACAATGAGCATGTGAGCACTTGCCGTCAGCCATTTTGTAGGCAATAAAGGCTCATGAGGTAATCCTGCACCATTCAATTAGTATACATAATGTAGATATACTAACTGATTAGCGCAGAAATGCCCACTCTCCACCTCCAGACATATCCCTTCAACCAAAAAAATTATTTTTTAGTGTGTGGGTTGCATGTGCACATTTGGGACTTACCGCAGGATTTCTGAGCACATCCCTCGGTAATCTCTTTTAAGCTGTGGCAAGCACATGCTAACGCTTACTGCAGCTTCGTAAAAAGGACTTCCAAGGGAATAGATACATTTTTTGGTTCCTGACTACCTTTAAAATTTCTTTGCTGAAAAATTACCTACATCTCAATCTTTATCTCGGACGTGATTTGTCTTAGGCAAAAGCTGCAGTAATTATGTAACCCTTTCTCATTTTGGGGTCCTTATTCTAAGCTGTGCTAAATGGCGCCATGCGCTATGATTAGCGCATGGGTTTCCCTGCGCACTGAGGCCACTTTTAGCGTGGCTGTAAAATTATTGCATTTCCATTTTTTTCTATTAATGGCCAGGCGCTAATTTCTAAATTAGCGCATTAATAACTGAAACCTCAAAGCTCCCGATAGTGTAGATAAAAATCTATAAAAGCTATCTTTTAAGAAGCATGCTGTCGGGAGCTTTGAGGTTTCAGTTATTCATTGAGCTATATCTTCAAACTCCATAGTGGGTGTTTGTTCCTATTTTTAGGGGCCCTTTTATAAAGAGGTGGTAGAGGTACCACTGCTTTGTCATGCACCAATCCGGCACTACCACCGGCTTACCACGGGAGCTGGCAGTATTGCTATCCCCAGCATGTGCCATTTCCAGTGCAACCGGAAAATATATATTTATTTTACTGCTGGGTTAACACAGGAGCCCCTATAATCACATAAATAGGTAATGGTAAGGGCTCCCTTGAAAAATGGCCTCGTCGGGCAAGCCTACTCTCCACCCCCAAACATGCTCCTTGTACTTTTTAGTGCCAGGAAGCGTTCACAGATGCCTGAACTACCACAGGTTGCCTGAATGTGCCCTGTGGTAGTACATTTTGGTGCCTGGGAAGCACGAGGTAGTAAAAGGATCCCTTGGTCGCAAGAAAAAATGGACCAAGTAAAGTCGGCCAAGTGCTCGTCAGGGATGCCCTTCTTTTTTCCATTATCAGCCGAGAACACCCATCTCTTCAGCACGCCCCAGTCCCGCCTTTGCTATGCTGCAGACACCCTCCCGTGAACTTTGGTCATCCCTGCGATGGAAAGCAGTTGAGGACGCCCAAAATCGTCTTTCGATTATGCCATTTTGGGAGACCCTGAGATTTGTGTCAGAAGATGGGTGCCCTTCTCTTTTGAAAATAAGCCTGATAGTCTGATTCCATTTTTGTGTTGTTTTTAAATGTGATTTTATTTGAAATATATATGTTTACATTTTTTTTATTTGTTTTTAGAATTCTCTATTTTAAATGTATATTATTCATGTATATATTTTTTAGAACATCCTTTGTGATCCCTGAGGCAGACGCCTTTGTGCGTCGAAACAAGGGCCATGTCAGGTCCCTCAAATATTCAATAAAGTGTTTTTATACATCATCTCCCACACTTGCTGCATGGCCATTTTGGGAGGCGTACTTACTGCCACCCATTGAGATGGCAGTAAGGGCTCCTGCGCTAACCTGGCAATAACCGGGTAGCGCGCGACAATGCCCGATTACCGCCGGGTAACCCCCTGCGGAAATATTTTTAAAATATTTCCGCTAGTGACGGAAATGGTGTGTGCTGGGGGTACAACTACCGCTGGCACCCACGTTGGGCTGGCAGTAGTTCCGGATTGCCACGCAACAGTCCTTTAGTAAAAGGGCCGCTTAATGCTTTGTGTGACAACATGCTTGAGAGTGACTTTATAGAATCACCTCCACAAAGGGTAATTTTATAATCTGCTTTCATATCTACACCATGCACATAAATGGGTTCTTATAAAATAAGATCATGCGTAAAAGTAGACATGTGTAAGTAAGTGTGCTTGGGGGCAGAGTTTGGAGAGAACATAAGCGTTGCCATATCGGAACAGATCAAAAGGTCCTTCAAGCCCACTATCATGTTTCCAACAGTAACCAATCCAGGTTATAAGTACCTGGCAAGATCCCAAAACAGTACAATTAATTTTATTCTGCTTATCCTAGAAATAAGCAGTGGAATTTTCCGAAGTCCATCTTAATAATGACTTACGGACTTTTCTTTTAGGAAGATGTCCAAATCTTTTTTAAAGCCCGCTAAGCTAACTGCTTTTACCACATTCTCTGGCAATGAATTCCAGAACTTAATTGTACTTTGAGTGAAAAAATATTTTATCAATTTTGTTTTAAATGTACTACTTTGTAGCTTCATTTCATGCTCCCTAGTACTAGTATTTTTGGAAAGAGTAAACAGGTGATTCATGTCTACCCATTCCACTCCGCTCATTATTTTATATACCTCTATCATATCTCCCATCAGTCATCTTTTCTCCAAGCTGATGAGCCCTAGTCATTTTAGCCTTTCCTCATAGGGAAGTCGTCCCATCCCCTTGATCATTTTCATCACCCTTCTCCATGCCTTTTCCAATTCCACTATATCTTTTTTGAGATGTGGTGACCAGAATTGCGCACAGTATTCAAGGTGCGGCCGCACCATACAGCGATACAAAGGCATTATAATATCCTCATTTTTGTTTTCCCCCTAATAATACCTAACATTCTATTTGCTTTCTTCACCGCCACTGCACACTGAATAGAGGGTTTCAACATATCATCAACGATGACACCAAAATCTTTCCCTGGTCGGTGACTCCTAATGTGGAACCTTGCATCACGTATATAGTTCGGGGTCCTCTTTCCCACATGCATTTGCACTTGCTCACATTAAACATCATCTGCCCTTTGGATGCCCAGTCTCCCAGTCTCGTAAGGTACTCTTGCAATTCTTCATAACATAGAAACATAGTAGATGACAGCAGAAAAAGACCTGCATGGTCCATCCAGCCTGCCCAACAAGATAAACTCATATGTGCTACATTTTGTGTATACCCTACTTGATTTATACCTGTCCTCTTCAGGGCACAAACCGTATAAGTCTGCCCAGCACTATCCCCGCCTCCCAACCACCAGTCCCGCCTCCCACCACCGGTTCTGCCACCCGATCTTGGCTAAGCTCCTGAGGATCCATTCCTTCTGAACAGGATTCCTTTACATTTATCCCACGCATGTTTGAATTCCGTTACCGTTTTCATCTCCACCACCTCCCGCGGGAGGGCATTCCAAGCATCCACTACTCTCTCCATGAAAAAATACTTCCTGACATTTTTCTTGAGTCTGTCCCCTTCAATCTCATTTCATGTCCTCTTGTTCTACCGCCTTTGCATCTCCAGAAAAGGTTCGTTTGCGGATTAATACCTTTCAAATATTTGAACGTCTGTATCATATCACCCCTGTTGCTCCTTTCCTCCAGAGTATACATGTTTAGGTCCGCAAGTCTCTCCTCATACGTCTTGTAACGCAAATCCCACACCATTCTCGTAGCTTTTCTTTGCACCACTTCAATTCTTTTTACATCCTTAGCAAGATACAGCCTCCAAAACTGAACACAATACTCCAGGTGGGGCCTCACCAACGACTTATACAGGGGCATCAACACCCCCTTTCTTCTGCTGGTCACACCTCTCTCTATACAGCCTAACAACCTTCTAGCTACGGCCACCGCCTTGTCACACTGTTTTGTCGCCTTCAAATCCTCAGATACTATCACCCCAAGATCCCTCTCCCCGTCCGTACCTATCAGACTCTCCCCGCCTAACACATACATCTCCCATGGATTTCTATTCCCTAAGTGCATCACTTTGCATTTCTTCACATTGAATTTTAATTGCCAAACCATAATCCTCTTGTGATTTAACAACTTTGTATCATCAGCAAATTTAATTACCTCACTAGTTATTCCCATATCTAAATCATTTATAAATATGTTAAAAAGCAATGGTTTCAGTACAGACCCCTGCCGAACCCCACAGTCATGATTTATCTCCCAGATTCTATATATGATGCTCAAAATTGAGTGTGCATATTTGGGCATGCACCCAATTTTCACGCACAGTTTGAGTAATGAGCCAATTTGCACCTATAATTGGGTGCTAACAATCAATTATTGGCATTAATTAGCAACAATTTGGATGTACATGTGCATCTCGCTAAGCACTATTCTGTAAAGGTGTGTCCGTAAATCTTTTAGCATACAACTGAAAAGGGGGCATGGCCATTGGAGGAGGAGCCTGGGTAGATCAGGTACGTTGACTAATGATTCGCACAGTATTATAGAATTTGGGGGTTTGGCACTTAGGGGCCCTTTTACTAAGCTGTGTAGGCAACTACGGACACCCAATGTGCATCAATTCAGAGTTATGGCCCGGCTATCGTGTGGCCTGTGCGGTAATTTCATTTTTGACACGTGTCCGTTACACGCGCCAGAAAATATATTTTATTTTCTGGCGCATGGCGAAAATCAGGCAGTAACTCCAACTTCATGCACGTAGACGATTACTGCACGGTTACTGTGAGAGATCTTACTGCTAAGACAATGGCTGGCGGTAAGGTCTCAAATCCAAAATGGATGCACGCCAATTTTTATTTTGCCACACCCATTTTCAGCAAAAATTTTTAAAAAGGCTGTTTTTACAGCTGCGCTGAAAAATGGATCTGTGCGCATCCATAACATGTGCCTACACTACCGCAGTCTATTTTTCAGCGCATCTTAGTAAAAGGACCCCTTAATTTACTTGCATAAGTGATCAATTATCTGTATAAATGTGCTCATTTGGACAACACTTTGTGGATTGAATGCTAAGTCGTACTCATGTGCTGATGACATGTTTCTATTAGTCTCAGCTGAAGATAATCTAGATATAACCCTGTCTAAATTGAGCAAATGTATCTTGCTGATGGAAGAACACAGCAACATTCATAGTATTAAATTTATCCCCCTGGTTACTAAGCTGCACGGCAATGCTGACATAGCCCATTTAAAGCGAATGGGCTGTGTCGGCATTAGTGTACGGCAGCCACTAGCATGGCCTAGTAAACAGGGGGGTTAATAAGGATATAACAAAATTGCCTTGGTCAAGCCACTCTGAAAGTCTATCCCAGAGAAATTAATACTACCATATGGATCATCTTTTAAAGTTGTTCTTTGTTCTATGCGTTCATTGTTCTCCAAAGAACAGTTTTCTCTCTTGGTTAGAGCTCTTATTTTATCTCAGTTAGACTATTGTAACAGTCTATATTCAATTATATCAAATAAATCATGCAATAAACATATCGGCCAAGATGCAGCAGCCAAATTAATTATCTAATAGGTTTACTATCCTTGCCAAATCACCTGACATCGTCAAGAGCAAATGAACAGCATTGGGAGTCCGGTATATGCGCATTTTAGAAACGTTTGTCTATTATAGGTCTAGTCAAGATTGATGCTTTTTACCCAAGGAGTTGAGAACTCAGATTTCTCCTTTCAGAAATATTTAAAGACATTTTTGTTACATAAGTATTTAGTGTAAATTATTTTGTTTTCTTTCGGAAACAGCTATGATGTGTAATCTGCTTTGATCTGTCTAAGGGTGTTGGCGTAATATAAATGTTATATTACATTACATTTAGGTGGACCATAGGCAGAGCATGTAAACATGCACATAAATGATAGAATACCATAATTTATGCATGTTGGGCCAGATTCTTTAAGTGGCATCTAAAAAAATAGGCACGTGGTTTATAGAATAATGCATAGGGCTGGGGAACATCCCTAAATTTAGGTGCAGCCATTTATGCCACTAAAAACCAGCCGTAAATACCCACATCTAAAAGTAGGTGTGTTCTCCTGAATCATATAACTACACTTGTAAATTTGAGGAACATCCTCGACACAGCCATGCTCCTTCTATGGCTACGCCCCCTTTTCATCTATGCACTTTAGAATGTACATGTGCCTCTTTTTAGAATATGCCTAAAATGATGCCTGCATAAATTCCAATTATTGCCAATTAGTGCTGCTAATTGGCTGTTGTCAGCCAATTATCATCACTGATTGGCTCGTTACTCAATTAAGGTGCGCGCGTAAGTTGGGCGTGCACCCAATTTAACACACACAACTCGCCACACCTTATTTAGAATCTGGGGGAATTCTATCTAACATCTAGGCATGGGTATTTTCACCAGTTTCAGGGCGGTGTGATTACTCCTGTAATATAAGCACATTTTCTGCCACTTGCACTAATGTTCCATAAAGAAAAGCAGGCATCTAGTTTTCTTTATAGAACAATCTTGAGATAGGCTCCTGCTCACCCTCTTATCCTAGATGCCTTGTTATAGAATTACCCTCAAAATAAACCAGACATTGTGTGCATTATAAAAGGCAGGGGTACATTCCTAGGGGTAGCTTTCAAAACAGAAATATATGATTATTTTTTTTTAATTTGCCAGTATCCTCAAAATATATTTATTTTGATCAGACAGTTATAAAATTACCCCCAAAGAGGCCAAAGAGTTCCATTCACCCATTTCATGACCAGAAAATATAAAAGTTGATCAGCAAATGAAACTAAAATTGATATTCAAAGCTGAATCAGACACTGTACAGAGGGTTGAATAGGGTGAATAGGCCACTAATGAATATATATGAAACACATTGGGCCTCTACAACTCTGAATTGCAGAATGCTTTACTTGCTTTATTTCCCTATGTATGGGCATGATTATGCTTTTCAAGACATGCAAATGGCTTCAGTGATGTCATTTGCCTATTTGACAAAAAGCAGAGAAACCACACTAAGAATACTTGTGCTATGATGTTTGTGTGATCAGAGGACAAGATGCCAAAAAACATCTGTCCACACTTCAAATCTACACACTGTCTCATTTGCATATTCATGGAAATGTTACTGCTTCCCAGTCTCCTAGGATCTGATAGGATAAACACAGCATTCACGTGTACATGCAGACACAAAAAATATGTTTTTATGTTCAGAAAACAACCCTCCTATGTTTATGGAAACTGGAAGAAATTAGGAGTTACATTCTTATTCTATTCCTAAACTTATATCTTTTCTTTTCCAAGGTCTAAGAGAAATCTACATGTTTATTTATTTATTTATTTATTTACGTCAATTTATATACCGTATCTTATTGCTACTGCAAGACAGAACGGTTTACAATTTATAAAAAGAAGCAATACAATAAGTACAAATTGGACAAACATTAGAACTCCAGTCATTACAGGAAAGCACAGCAAACCCACAAACTAGCTACATAAGATGAAAACAATATAACTCATGATTAGTACACAGGAGAACACCGCAAATACAAAATTGAATACATAATATAATCTATACAAACAGATAATACATGCAAGACCATCATGTAAAAAAAACATTTGTCCTCATCTACACGGTCTTTATTCTGCATCTGTCATTCAAACTCTTCTTTCCATGAGGCAACAACATTCACAGGACAATAGGCACTTTTCCATCAAGATATCATGCTATCCTCACCCCTGCAATTTAGTCATGGTCTGACAATCCCTTTCCATAAAGGCCAGCAAGGCAAGGAGCTCATATAACTGAAGCCTAATCTATTGCATGCAAGAAATTCCTCATGACATCACCTACCCTACATAAGTGAGTGCTGGAGCTGGCTCGCACTGGCTTGGAAAAGCCATTGTTATGTTTTTAAGATTTTTGGGAGCTGGTTGTTAAAGTAGTCCCCCCCTCCCCTGCCACTTTAATAACAATTTGAGCTAAGGCCTCCTCCTGAACTCCCTTTTACTTTACTTGCGGGGATGCCAAGCCTCATCAGCCAAATAAATACACTGCCGCTGCTCCCCAGTGCTTGTTTCCTTCTCTGAGCGACATGCTGGGATTTCTTGTGCATGCTCAGAGCATGTGTGAGAAGTCCTAGCATGCTGCTCAGAGCCAGAAACATGCAGCGGGGAGTGCCAGCTGCAAATTTATTTGGCTGGTGGGGCTCGGCATCCCTGCCAGCGAAAGTTTGCCTGGCGTGCCTGCACAGGGGGGTGAAGAGAGAGAGAGGAATGCATTGTGCCCCCATCCACCCCAGCCCCCCCCCCCCCCTCCACCACCAATTGCAGGGCTGGTTATGCCCAGAGAGAGATCCCATTGTTAAAAATTTACCAGCACACCACTGCCTATATCTGGAGAGGCAGAAAGTACTCCTGCAAAGCCCCTGCTACCTTCAGCAGCACAACCATCACGTATATTGTGGGTCTTTTCATAAAGCACTAAATTTATTTATTTATTTATTTATTTAGATTTATTAACTGTCGTTATGAAGAGATTCACCCAAGGTGGTGTACAGCGGGTAGAGTTTAACATGAAATTTACAATTTTGTTAACACATAACAATAGTAAAAAATTACCAAATATAAACAGATACAATAAATGAGGTAAACTTAACAACAAATTAAAACCTAATAGGACTACCATTTTATCACAGATACTGCCTTCTTAACCTAAAACTTGGCTTTATCCATAATGTCAGAATAGAGGGGAAAAAAGGGGAGGAAAAAGGTGGAAAACCAGAAAAGGAGAACAAAGAGAAAAAAGGGGGGAAATGGAAGAGGAGGGGAGAAAAAGGGGGAGGGAAAGGGAAAGAGAAAGATAAAAGAGAGAGAGAAGGGATGGGGTTAAATGGAAGGGGGAAAGACATAAAGGGAAAAAAAGAAAAAAGAACAAACAAATCAAGTACTACAGAGGTATATATCTATAAACGCAAATCCAGAGTGGTGAAAAAGGTGAAAAACTTCATATACATAGAGAGTAAATATGCATAACATAAAATCATTAAAGCACCTCTGGGACTCAGTTTATAGAAAAACTTATTGAATGACAAAAAGTGCATTACAAAAAAATAGAAAAGGTATATATCTATAAACGCAAATCCAGAGTGGTGAAAAAGGTGAAAAACTTCATATACATAGAGAGTAAATATGCATAACATAAAATCATTAAAGCACCTCTGGGACTCAGTTTATAGAAAAACTTATTGAATGACAAAAAGTGCATTACAAAAAAATAGAAAAGCGTGTGTGATATGCATTGTAGTTAAACAATTGTGTTACATTTTGCAGATCAAATTGTTCTGCGAAAAGGCTGCAGGAACCAAAGCATTCCAAACAAAGTGAAGAATGGATACTCACAATGCCAGCAGCACCAAAATGGAGAACAACAGACTCTGAACCGCCCAACATTTAAAAGAGAAAAAGGCATGAAGATGAATGATGGCGCATGTTAGCATAAATAGTTCATAAGAACTGTGCTTGCTCTTAAAATAGACCATAATGAAATGCAATCTAATGCAAAAAAAAAAGTGAATGCTGCCTGCCCTGCCCTCCCCCCGCACATTAAAACCAAGCATGGGGGGGAGCAGGACATGCAGTATGGTGGCGAACATTGCTGGAGGAAGGCCCCTACCCTGCCGCACATCGGACCTCAAAATCAGCAGACCAAACCATGCTTACATGCTGCACCGAATCACCTGCTGCAATGTCGAGGCTCTGCAACACCCCTGAAGCTGGTTCCTCTACTAGTAAAAGAGAAAAAGGTGCAAGGATGAATGATGGCACATATTAACATGAATAGTGCATGAGAACTGTGCTTGCTCTTAAAATGGACCATAATGAAATGCAATCTGTTGTAAAATAAATAAAACAGTGAATGTGATGTTAAACAGAATTTCAACTTCAGCTCCAGAAAATAAGTTGTTGCTCCCTAAAGATGTGATGTTCACTGCCATACTGCCTGCCCTGCTACCCCCTCATACATTAAAATCAAGCATGGGGGGGGGGAGCAGGGCAGGCAGCGATCATCGGACCTCATAATCAGCATCCCGAACCATGCCTACCAGCTGCACCAGATCACTTACTGCAATGTTGAGGCTCCGCAGCACCCTCGAGGCCGGTACCTGTACCAGACTTCCCGGCAGGATGAATTGCACCAGCCATGTGAAGCAGCAGCTTCTGGTGAGGTGATGTCAGACCTGGCTTGCCTCTGATTGGACCCAACTTCTGGTCCCAACTCAGCTGTTTTTAGGACCGGAAGTTCAGACCCCAATTAACTGCAAGCTGCATCTGAGGAGAAGAAGGATAGGTAAAGAAAAATACTTCAAAAAAAAAACTTTTTTTAACTTGTACTTCGTTACTAAGTACAAAAGTACAGCTTACTTGTAACGAGTTACAAGTAAAAAGTATTGGAAAAAATTTAATTCATTACAAATAAAAGTACTGCCAATTGTACTTAAGTATTGTAACAAAGTACAAGTACTTCATTACTACCCATCTCTGTTTCTTGGGCAGTGCTCACCTTCCTGCCCAGTTCCCCATTCAAGTGCCTGTGGTGGTGGATTTCTTTCTATTTGCACAACAGGAATGTTGGTGTTCGGGAACGTTAGCACAACCTTTGGCAGTGGTTGCTTTTCTGTCAAGTTGTATGGGTTTGGGGATCTAACAGTTACATTTTTATTGAAGAAATTAGGTTTGCCTATTTACTGAACTTCGTTACTCAAAGTCTGTGTGCTTACCAATATTATATGACCGATTGGTGGTGCTGGTGGGGGGTTGAGGTGATATTTGTTCTACGGACTCTGAGAGTCTGTTATTTAAGTTGGCATTTTCAGTGGCCTTTCCATAAGAAGTATTTCCTTGGGTTACTCCAGAGTCTGTCCCCTCTTTCACCTTCATCCTATGCCCCCCTTTCACCTTCTTTGTATGCATGTATACCCATTGTAAAATAGGGAAAAAAGATATGAAAAAGGCAATGAAAAAAATGTAGGTGAACAGTTCCAGGATAAATCAGGTAAAGAGGAAATAAGAAATGTTAAGGTAGATGAAGAAAAGCAGTATGGCAACAGCCAATTTATGGAGAAAGAACATAAAACCACTATAAAAGCCAACACGACTGCATTCTGGGATATACCTACTTCTTTTTTCTTCAATTACATTGTGAGATTCTGCAAGGATTACATTTGCATGACTTACATATTGAGCTTTACAACTGTTTTAATATCTGCAAATTATTTGTAATTTCGTTTTGTTAAGTTTTGAGGTGTTGGGATTTACATATTGTATTTATAGATTTTTTTGTTTATTTTTTTTTAGTGTGTGTGACTCCCACTTTCCCCAGCAGCAGGTCATTAGACCGAAGCGCTGTGTTCCATATATGTTCTAGCATCTGGCAGTGGAGGATTCTTTTTGATCAGCGCTGAGTCTGCTAATGCAGATAAGCAGTTGCTAATTATACAATCTTTAATATGTTGTAAGTTTGATTAGAAGATTGCTATGAGAGTTTTTTTCTATATAGTTTTTTTCTATACACAATTTTTTTCTATACACAATTCAAAAATGCATGGGATAAACATAAAGGAATCCTGTTCAGAAGGAATGGATCCTCAGAAGCTTAGCGGAGATTGGGTGGCAGAGCCGGTGGTGGGAGGCGGGGCTAGTGCTGGGCAGATTTCTACAGTCTGTGCCCTGAAAATGGAAGATACAAATCAAGGTCAGGTATACACATAAAGTAGCACATATGAGTTTATCTTGTTGGGCAGACTGGATGGACCATACAGGTCTTTCTCTGCCGTCATCTACTAAGTTACTATTACTATGTTACTATGTAAGCTCTATTGTTTATAGATTCTGCATCTTTTAAAACAATGACAGTTCTTTTTTATAGCCTAATATTTTCCTTGTTTACTGCGATCCATTAATGAATATCTCTTTTGGAGAGACCTTTTTTTTTTTTAGTGCAACTAGGATCTCAAAAGGCACATATTCGTGGTCCAAAAGTAGAAGATTGTCCTTCTGGTTAGAGCAATGAACTGAAAACTATGGAAGATAGGGTTTTTAAAAAACCCTGCTTTTCCTTATGAGGCTACTTTGATTTGGACAACTTACTTTGTTCTGCAATGCCTCACCTAACAAAGACCTATGTACTGTATCTAATCATAACTTACTTTGATTCAGATCCAGGAGCAGGATATCCTCTTGCCTACAAGAAAACCAAATGAGAGGGATATAGGATGCACAGATGATTTAGCGGGACCTACAGGAATATAAGGACCAAGGAGCCAGCCGTGGCACACTGTGAGCATTTCCCTGTACACGTTTGCTGTTGATCCTGGAGTCTGCTGTTTGTGTCTGCAATTGTCTTTTCATTAGGTGTCAGTCTAGTATGTCGGTGTGGTACCTACAGAGTTCTTTTGGTCTAGTTTGAATGTGTCATTTGGTCTAATTTATCACAGAGATGCTCCATCTCTCTACCTCATTTAATTATGCCAGTGTGTATGTGTGCTGTGAGTGACATTATTGTCTTTCTGTACTTTGAGCACACTACTGTATCGCATGAGAAAAAAGGCATGTGCTGTTTTGTATTCCCCAGGTAGTATCTTGCCTTTCTCCTTTGTGCATCTCACTTTTGCATTCTTTATTCATGCTGCTAAGTGTAATTACAACCCTGTATATCTAAATTCTTTTCAATTTCTTCTCCTTTCCTCACTATCCAGAGTGCATAGAAACATCTTCAAAGATCCAGTGTCATGCAGACTAGGTATGCTACCAGTAGAGAAACATATCCATGCTTTCCCTTGGGTTTTGTTTGGAGGAGAAGAAAAGCATATTATTTGATCTGCAGTTGTATGTGTTGCCTCCTTTCCTGCTTTTCACTTTCAGGTCTCTGTGGTAAGCTTCCCAAATGACTGTTCTTTTTTCTTTCTTTCAATCATGCCAGAATGTTGATTCTTTACCCCTGAAATCAGCAGGAGTAAGAGAAATATCCCCAGTGGTGAAAGAAAAAAAATGTATTACTGTACCAGAAGTTCCAAAAAATCCAGTACTCTGTTTCCCATCTGCCCGCCTCCTAGAAAGGGGGAAATCGATCAATGAATTGATAGTGCTGGGACAGTGAGTAAATCTTTCTAGCAGCATTTCCCAGATAATACCACCAAAAATCAGTGGCTGGTGGCACTTACTCCAGTAGGAACTGCTCCTACCTGGAGAAACCCTGCAAATATCAAGCCCATTCATTTTCTTTTCACTGGAGATCTTCATGAATTTCTCTAAGCTCAGCAATATGTATACATGAATGATGGGTCTGAGTACAGCACTGTCAATACATCCGTGCAAGGAATACATTGGGGGTATCAAGAGATCATATATGTGATGCTTGTGTAGTAGGTCAGGTACAGTGACATGTTGCAACCATTGTACTATCTCTTGAAAAGCAGCCTGGAAGAGCTCCAAACGAAACTTTTTATTCCAATTTTATCCAAAGATTTTTTTTAAATCTAATTCTAATGGAATTGGTGAGAGCATAAAGGAAACTGGATGACATGGGCTGGTTCCCATGTTTTTTTCCCATGGAAGAAAAAGACTCAAAAAATATTCTTATTGTGAGATTTTAAGATATATTAGGGATAGAGTCCAACACTGTGACAGATATCCAAGATGGTGAGCGAAACACTCAAAGGAATTATTATAAAGTCCCTGTTCTGTTTATTGTGGGATGAATTGATAAGCTTCAAGCATATCTATCACAAGATTCTTCTTCACCAGGTCCTGGTTGAATCCAGCAGTTCTAGGATGTTTTTCCCTCAAGAAAGTGAGTGAGGACCCGGATGCATTCCACCTCTATTCCTGAGTGGTCCATTGCAGTGGCGAAAGGGATCCTTCTCCCCAATGCATCCAGAACACACTGTCAAGGGAATTGGCTTTTGGCTTTTTATTTTAAATTCTAGGGTGCATGGTAATGACAGTATTTAGATTAAATACTGAAGAATGAAACGGTGACAAGGCTAAAGGTATTTTGTGGGTGTGTTTTTGAGAATCCACCAAGAGTCTGGGGTATCAAACCTGGAAATCTAAGAGAAGAGGTTGAGTGCTACCCAAAACCCCAGAAGAGGAGAAAGGGCAATGAGGTGACAGAAAAACCTGCTTCAGGGTCAAAGGGACCTGAGCAAAGAACGTTATGTATGACTTTTTTTTTTCTTCTAAATAAACTTTGCTGCTTTTATTTTGTCCATACCTCATTTTTGGGTGCCACCAAGTATTTTAATGATTGTTTCCCCCTGGTATGGAACTATGGTTTTTCTAAAGTTACTTTATTTGGCAAATTGAACCAGGTTGTAAATCCTGAGGGACTGTCTCAGTATCTCTCTAATCCATTGTAAACTGTTTAGAATTGTATTGGTACAAGCAGTATAGAAATCCAAATAAAGTAAAGTATGCCACAGGAGAAAGGGCACACATACCAAATATCATTTCCTGGTCATGAAACATCCTCATTCCCCCAATCACCCCCACCGTGCTGGCCACCCATTGCCCTAGCTGCTGCATAGCAGCAGTCACTTCTCATCCCCACTGTACCTAGGGGAAAAAAAAGCTGAAACTTCACCCCTAGCTCCAGCTGAGGTTGCAAATGCTGCTTCTTGGGCTAACATGGGCAGGTGCTTTGTAGCGGGGGGGATGGGGGGGAGTGGGACCTCTAAATGGAGGAAAATCTCTTGACCCCCCATTTTCTTCTGGCTGCAGCTACACAGAGGATAGCTCTACGGGGAGAGGAGCATAGGGATGGGAAACCAATGTGGAAGAGAGGTTTGTTGCCTGGCTGCTACTGCTGCAGAGGCAGAGAAGAACCTAGCTGTTACCAAATCTTCTGCTATTGTGGAGTCACTGGACCTGGCCCTATGATGCCTCCCTGCTTCAAGAAGCTATAGGATGTGTTTTTTGATCATCCTGGAAAAGATAAAGAAGGTACATGGATAAGGCAAATGCCTAGATGTGTAAGAATCCTTTCTTTAGACATGAATAAATGAATGGTTTAAGGCATTCATAGCACCATGGTACTGTAAAAGAGATGGCAAGAGAAGGAGTGAGGTGATTGGTTGTGAGCTGAGAGTGCAAGGATGCATATGACTAGGCCAAGGCACAGATGTATGATTAAAACTTTGAGATAGCCATTATGGAGAAAACTTAATCAGAGGCAAAAATAGAATGTTCAATGTGAACAGGCTAATTTGGGAAGCTGTCTATAATTCTTTAACTGGCAGTGGGAATTAGTATCCTGGAGTCTACTGTGGTGACTTTTTAGATGTGGCATGTGTGTTTCAAGATATAAAATAGAAACCTTAAAAGTAGACATTAAAAAGAAGAATGGAAGCCTAATCAGTAGCCTTGACACTGAAAAGATATAGTAGTAGCATGCCTTTCTGGAAACCCATCTTTGCAGTGCAACGCCTGTGGCTTTGTATGTTGAGGCAGGATGTACTGGAAGTGTAAGCCGAACAGGCATATGGACCTCTGCAGATGATCTACCTTAATTGGTTATAGTTGCTATTTTCATTAAAAAATGCAGAAAAGTGATGCATGTGGCACTGAGGTAGGTGAACTATTCTGTGTTCAACTCTAAATCTGTTCACACCTTTTGTAGCCAGGTTGTCTGATGCAACTGCATGGTGAATAGATTAGATAGATTAAATAGATATTCAGCTGGCGGTGGAAGCATATTCAAACAATCTTGCATATAGATCAGATTCTATCACTTGATTTAATTGTTTTTAGATCATTAGAGTTGGAAACTGCATTAACAAAAGCGTAAATGAAGTTGTTTGATCTATTAGTATCTTTAACATTACAAATGATATTTGCTAATTGGAAAAATGCTATGTTGTTAAGCAACTACTTTTGGAAGAACATGGTTTGTGAAACACGTTAATATGAAATGAAAGCAGCTGAGAAATCTAATAGGTTTTTTTAGGTCTCTAAGATGTAGCAGCTGGTTAAAGATTGCATGGCCCCTGCTGCTCCTCATTGATGTTCTTTGAGTTGTTGTAATGACAATTGAGCTCACCTCTCTTGATTGTGAAACAGTATAATTCCCTTCTTTATCTGCTCTTATTTTCTTTTTCTCTTTGTAGAATTTGTATGTGTCCTTATTTTACCTCAAAACCTTTAATGAAGTGTTTTCAATCATAGTAAGAATGTAGCATTTTCGAGAAATAAAAATAAAGTGAGTTACTAAATTGTTTCAGTGGATGTTTTAAATTTATTTACTCCCTTTTAAAAAAGACAGCATATTCAATATAACCATAACCATCACATACATTCATTGCTTTCTCTGAAGCTACATTTCCCAGGCTTGGCCTCTAATAATAGGATGTCCATTCATTAGGGATCCTTAAAAACATGCTTTCAAAATCAAACACATGTTGAACTACAAATCAAATGTAACATAACATAACATAGTAAGTGACGGCAGATAAAGACCTGTACGGTCCATCTATACACAATCAATATCCATGTTTAGAAAGTTCTAATACAGGTTTTAAAACATTCACTAACATAAATGTGTGAAACAAACCAAAAAAAAAAAAAAAGTCAACAAAAAACGGGAACTGAACCTGAAAGAAAATCTTCTGTTGTGCATGCCCCTAACATATGATTCACAAAATCTTTACAAAAGTAAATACAGAACTATCATAGACTAGTGAAGAAAGGAGAAAGGGTTAAAGGGATGGACAAAGTTATATAACTGGCTAGAAGAGTATAAGGTCATCTATGGGTCTTCCCTCAAGGAGGAGGATCACACAATCAGAGAACGATATGTCATGGAAAGAACCATTTTATGAAGACAATGCATCTAGATCTATCCCTTTTCACTCAGATATCATGAACTTTTGTTCTAGAACTTCCTTTTCACTGTAAAATGTTCTGACTTTATACACCATGGCCATTTTTTTTAGAAACATATCCAGGTATATATCACATGCATGTGTACTGGCAAATACCAATTTTAGAAAGCTACTGAAAGTGGATATCCATACCATGTAGAGATTTCAAGGGGGCTTGACTTTGGCTGATCTAAAATCTACGTATGTATTCCCCGTGTTAAAAAGGAACTGCACGAGCATGTGAGGAAGTTCTCATATCAGGATTTACACCAGCTCAAAGGCACATATTGTTTGCTTATTTTGTTTTGTTTTTCTTAATGTGCTTGTTTCAGCCTGAGCTTTGCAGAAGGGATTATAGGAGTCATTCTCCTGAATTCCATGTGGTTTATTGCCACTTCCCAGATGACTCCAAGTTAAAAATGCAGCCTCACTCGCATGTGTAGGTTTGTGAAATGGGGCAGCTCCACCTGGAAGTGGCACCACTTGCACGTGGGAGTTATGAAATTGTCACTGCTAGGTGTAAGTGCTCATTTCCACTTGCAAGCTGCCAACTCTAAGCTGGTCATTTTTTCAATGTGTATCTTTATAAAATGGCTACTCCCATAGCACATGCTGTAAATACACATGCACTCCAATGGCATTTTACAAAAGACTCTACATTGGCAGATCCTCTTCTAAAATACCATCGGAACTGAGCACATCCCAACTTGGACGCCTCAATTTCAATCTCTTTGTTCTACCAACCTACTGATCCAACTTAAATGTCTGAACTCTGCAACACAACACAACAAAACCAAAGCACTTAATGGACATAACAACTCTTCCATTCTACGGTTCCCGATTGTGTCTGTTCCACATGAACCTTATTTTACCACAGCATCACCTTGTATTTGTTCATACCGGAATCGCCGAACGCCTCTCCAGCACTAAGTAAGCCACATTGAGCCTGCAAATAGGTGGGAAAATGTGGGATACAAATGTAACAAATAAATAAATAAATATTTAAAATGGCGCTCCACGTCTGTTTGAGATATTTGACTGTGTCTATAGTACTATCTTATCTAAGGTATCTTCAGTGCCGTAGCGAGGGTGCCTGACACCCGGGGCGGGTCGCCGCTGCACCCCCCCCCCGGGTGCAGAGCACGGCACCCCCCCTCCAGAGCGCACCCCCCCCCCACGCACCCCCCCCAAAACGCACCCTACCTTTCAGCGGGGGGCAGGCGGGAGGGCCGATCCGCCCCAGTGCACGTCACTGGGAGCTGCGTCGGCTCTGCTGCTTCCCTGCTTTCTCTGCCCTGGAACAGGAAGTACCCTGTTCTGGGGCAGAAAGAGCAGCGAACCAGCGAGCCGACACCCCCCCCAGCGCGTGCACCCGGGGCGGACCGCCCCACCGCCCCCCTTCCTACGCCACTGGGTATCTTAAAGTCTCAGCCACATAGGAATTATATTGCAGGTTCTGCATCTTTTGGTAGCCTCTCCTCTTCTTAGTCCCTCTGCAACAGACCTTGATCTAAGAAGGATACCTGAGGCACTCCGTGGAGAATACTTTTTGCCTTGAAGTAATCTCCATTTACCACTAACCTCTGTTGCTTATCATACAACTTATTTCTAACATGGTTTACCCACTTTGCACTTACCCTGGGCTACAACTGAGGTAAAAAACAAACAAACAAAAAAGCTAGGTGAAAGTCAGGAAGTGAGGATCAATGCATGTTTTCTACAAGTACAAGAAATAAAGTGTTTTTGTTATTTGATGATCATATTGTGTCCCTGGTTTTTCAGAAGCCTTCTCCACCTTATTCGTTAGTAAAACAGGTCTAGACCAAAATGTCCAACTTGTAGCCCTGGAGGTTTTTGTATTGTTCCATTATGGCAGAAAAACGTCCAAGTGTTAGGAATGCCCAGATCTCATCCTTAACACGCCCCTGATGTGCCACTTTGTGATTTGAATGCACTTCTGACAAACTTGGGCAAAATGTCTAAAAATTGATTTTGAAAATACCAATTTGGACATTTTTTGTGAGAAAACGTCCAAATGCAAATTTATGCCACTTTTTGGATGTTTTTCTCTTTTGAAAATAAGCCCATAGTAACCTATGGAACTTTGTAAGTCTACGTGCTTTGAAAATTAGCCCCTTATTTTCCTAAGAAAGATGAGAAGTTTTGTGGTGCAAAAAATAAACGTTTTTCTGGATGTCTCCAGGGCCACTCAGCTGAGATGTAGGGATTTCTTAGTCCTGAAACCTCAGGTGGTAGCCCTGGGGGCACGTTTTTCTTGAAATATCTTTGCAAATGTTTAATCACTTACCAAGGGAAGGAGTTTATTTTTGGGGAAGCTGTGCAGTTAGTTTTCTCAAAGGTCATGAGAAATGACTGCTATAATGGAGTTATTAAGATAAAAGCCATTGTTTGATCTGGTTTCTTAAATTTGATAGGAAACATTTTCTATAGTTTCTCCTTTCTTGATGTGGGCTAGAGGGTAATACTTTTTGATTATTATTATGACTAATTGGATGATTTTGTTTCCCCTTTCTTGTTTCACGTATGTTGAAATCTAAATTTGAAAATGTCTTATTTAAAAAAAAAAAAAAGATTTGGCCATGCTAAAAAATTTTGATATACTTCACTGGCTCCCAAACCTGATCCTGGAATCACAATGAATACTGGGATATCTCCCATTGGGACACCTCCTTCTGGCACTAGGGACAAGGCTTTTACTTTCTGCTCTGGGAAACCTCCCACACCTTTTAGATTGCCCATAATGAGACACAAGCTAAGACCAGTCAGTAAGATGCAGGTTCTTTAATATGTCTAATCTAAACCGCATATAACATAAATGTTATCATCAAAATACATTCCACATATTCCTGCAACCTCTTACTTAAATCTCCTGCCTGACCTTGCTCACACCCACAATCCAGGCCAGGTTTTCTTACTGGTCTTATACAGCTTAGCTCTAAGCACAGCTTACTTTACAGTCAATGGTACCTTTCCCCATATCATTTTCAATAAGGATTAAATCACATTCTTTTTCAACCATTCAAGTAGCTATGGGGTATTTCTTAATAACTGACTCTTCCCCCACTCTGCTACCTTACAAACTCAGGGATAAACACCATTTGCTTGCACCCTCTAAGTTAGCTACAGTGGTTAGCTACTAGCCCTTCCCCCACTGTGATACCATATAACCAGAAAAAAACACCATTCTTTCATCACTTGAAATAGCTGTGGGATTTCTTCTTTCCCACTAGCCCTTCCCCTCACTAGACTATCCAGGCCAGTGTAGTCTCTATGTCCTTGTTTCCATAGACTTCCATACAATATCAGACACCTCTCCCTTTACCACATCACTCAGGAGAGCAAACACAAAGAACTGTCCGGAAATTTACCCTAACTGGAGCTTCTCTGAAAGTGAAACTTCAACCCCCAACACTTAGCTCCTTGTCCCTGTTACAGCTTGAACCCTCCTGTCTCAACCATTGGACTGGTTCTGAGCTTCCAGGAATCCTGTTCCCTCATCTCAGGCACTGAACTTTCTTTTCAGTCACCCCACTGGAGTATTGCCCCCTCTTTGCCTCCCTCCAGGCTGGGGCTCCTTTTGCAACAGAGCGTTATCCATCCTGGTTACTACCCCTTACCAGGGGCGTATCTGCTATGGGGCCACAGGGGCCTGGCCCCCATAGATTTGCCCCTGGACCTCCCTACCGACAGCCCTCTCCTTCCCCCCTCCTCCCGCCGTCGCGCCTCGCCTATCTTTGCTGGTGGGGGACCCCAACCCCCACCAGCGCTGCCGAAGTCTCCTTCCTTCTTTTGGGTTTGGTTTCTGACATCCTGCACGCACGTACAACGTGCAGGATATCAGACTCACAGAAACAGAACTTGTTTCCGTGAGTCTGACGTCCTGCACGTTGTACGTGCAGGACGTCAGAAACCAAACCCAAACAAAGGAAGGAAGGAGACTTTGGCAGCGCTGGTGGGGGTTGGGGTCCCCTGCCAGCAAAGGGAGGTGAGGCGCGATGGCGGAGTGACGGCGGGAGGGGGGGTTCAAAGTAGTTGGAACCAGGTGGTGGTGTCGTCGTCGGGCGGGTGGTGGTGTCGTCGTCGTCCTTGGTGAGAGGGGGGTTTAAAGTAGTTGGAGGTGGTAGTGGTGTCGTTGTCGTCTTCAGCGGGGGAATCAGCGGCGCCGGGGGGGCTAAAATGTGCCCCCTCACCTCGGCTCTGGCCCCCCCTATCGTTGAAGTTCAGATACGCCCCTGCCCCTAACTGGGAAGAGTTTCCTTTCCCATGTCACACACAGCTGTGAGCTGACAGGGTTGAGCCTTGCCCTGCCCTCTAACGGTATAGTGCCCTCGCTGGAAGCCTCTCTAGAACCCTGGAGTGCTGCTCTTCCCCTTGGGTGTGTCTCCTTCTCAAAACTAACAACCTCTCTTTTAAATTGACCTTCCACATTCCAGGAAGGCACTGCTAATTAGCCCACCTGGAAGCCTGATGAGTCAGCAGCTTCTTCATCTCTGAGCACAGCCCTCCTGGCTTCACAATGCATAGCCCTCTGGGAACTGTAGTCAAACCCCTTTTAAAGAGACCAAGCATAAACTTGAACAGAAGATTGTCCCTGTTTTGCCCACTATTCTGACCGCATTCACAGCAGCACCCAAGCTACATGCCACAATATTCATGAGAGATAGTTGCTTGTCCTGCCTTCACTGCATGCAAATCTCTGTCATGAATATTCGTTGTGGATATCCTGAAATGTTGATTGGCTGGAACACCTCCAGGACCAGGTTTGGTAACCACTGATATATTTTAAAAGTTTTTATTATGAAAAATGAAATTAACCAAAAAATGTCCAAACTGGAAAAGCTATCTGAATGACCCGAAAATGAAATGATTTTTTTTTTTATTTACCTATCCCTATCCAGCAGGAAAACAGTGTTGATCTGGAAAAATAGATTCTGATATATCAGTGCTTTTATGTAAACATATTTTATGTTCCAAAGGTAGGTTCAAAAATATACAGTAGCAGCATCCAGTGATAGCTAACAGGACTGAACCATGAGTATTGTGTGCAGTTCTGGTCACTGCATTTCAAAATAAGATATAACAGAACTAGAAAAGGTGGTGAAGAGGGTACCAAAATGATAAAGGGGATGAATGATGGTATGATACAACTATGACAAAAGGAAAAAGAGATTTGGGCTCTTCAGCTTGGAGGGGAGATCTGATGTTTTCTCTAAAATCATGAGAGAACATGTAAACATGTAACCATAACGTTACTAAGTAGTACACTAAAAGCAAGTCAGAGTAAATATTTCTTTCATTCAATGCATAGTTAAGGTTTCAAATTTGTTGCTGGAGGACATGTTAAAAGCTCTTAGTGTAGGTTTACAGAAATCCACTGCTTATCCCAGGAGAAAAGCAACTTGGAATCTACTTTTTGACATCCTGCCACACACTTGTGATACTACTACTACTACTACTACTACTACTTAACATTTCTAAAGCGCTACTAGGGTTACGCAGCGCTGTACAGTTTAACAACGAAGGACAGTCCCTGCTCAAAGGAGCTTACAATCTAAAGGACGAAATGTCAAGTTGGGGCAGTCTAGATATCCTGGATGGAGGTATAATGGTTATGTGCCGAAGGCGATATTGAAGAGGTGGGCTTTGAGTAAGGATTTGAAGATGGGCAGGGAGGGGGCTTGGCGTATGGGCTCAGGGAGTTTATTCCAGGCATAGGGTGAGGCGAGGCAGAAAGAGCGGCGCCTGGAGTTGGCAGTGGTGGAGAAGGGTACTGAGTGGAAGGATTTGGCCTGTGAGCGGAGGTTACGGGTAGGAACGTAAGGGGAGATGAGGGTAGAGAGGTAATGAGGGGCTGCAGATCGAGTGCATTTGTAGGTAAGTAGGAGAAGCTTGAACTGTATGCAGTACCTGATCGGAAGCCAGTGAAGTGATCTGGATTGGCCTCTGTTGGAAACAATATACTGGGATTAATGGGACCTTAATGTTACCCAGAATGTCAATTCTTATAGCCTTATATTCATAAGATAGTTCAGTGAGAAAGATTTCTCTGCTTGAGGATGTCAGTTCAAACCAGGATGGTCCTGATAATTACAAACTGTGGCTTGAATTTCATTAATATATAAAGCTGATGTCACCAATTTTTTAATTAAAAGGGCCACATCATGGAATATTTTAAACTAATGACAGGGACAGATAGGGTACTCGTGCTTGGAAACTTTGCTGAGAATGGTTTTGGAGAGGGAGATCTTCTTCAAAGTTTGCTAGTTGGGGGGTCTCCAATGAAGTTTGATAAGCAGGTGGTTAGCAACCCTGTTCAGTCCTCTCACTGGTATAAAATATTGGGAAGTATGATACCAGGGAAGAGGAAGTCATGAGCCATACTGGTGAAGGGGGAGGAAGGGGTAAAGATGTAGCAGAAAGTCAAAGCATCTGTAATAATATTTGCTACCACACACTGGGGAGTCCTGTTCCCTCCTTCCTCCTTCCTTTGCATCTGCCCACTACCTCCTCTTTCCCTAATATCTGTCCTTTGTTTCCACCTTTACCAGCACCCATCCCTACTGGTCTAACCACATGATGAAAACTTGTCAACCAGCATTTTCACTCCCACTTTTTATCTCAAGCATCATCATATCAGTAGAGAAGTAATACCTGTTCATGAGTTTCAGTATGAATGTGAAGCCAGTGCAGTCCTTAGCAGTGGTGGACTGCATAGTGATCCTTCTTGGAGTCACATCTACTTTTATACATATACCTATGGATTCTATATAGGTTGCCCAAAGTTGAGGACGCTGCATTTTGTTAGTACAGGAAGTTCTCAAAGATAAACGGTACTGCTCCTTAAGAAGCTGTTGGCGAAACGGTAGCTCGCTGTAGGGCGTGCCGGGAGTCCTGTATGAGAAAGCAGTAGAAGATAAGTGTACCTTTAAATTGATTAAAATAAAGTGACAC
Organism: Microcaecilia unicolor; assembly: GCF_901765095.1. Classification (NCBI taxonomy): domain Eukaryota; kingdom Metazoa; phylum Chordata; class Amphibia; order Gymnophiona; family Siphonopidae; genus Microcaecilia; species Microcaecilia unicolor. The sequence continues at coordinate 94,737,591 of NC_044033.1, read as the reverse complement.
TATTAAGGATCATAAAGTTTAAAAAAAAGTTTTAAAAAGTATGCAGAGGTTTTTTTGGCTAATGAGGATGCTCGTGGTAGGCTAAGTTTGTTGAAAAATTGAAGCCGCTAAACGAGTCAGTGAGCCTATAAACTTAAAGAATTGGCTCACTGAGTGTCTGAAGCCTTTTCCTCTGTAATAATAGAATAGAGGGAAATTGTCTTGCTTTTTGAAGATATTTTGGTATAAAACGAGAGCAAGCTCCATATTGAGTATTAACCAAAGTTGGATATGCAAACTTGGGTGTGCATCCAAGATTGAAATGTAAAACAATTACTATTACTACTATTTAACACTTCTAAAGCGCTACTAGGGTTATGCAGCACTGTACAATTTAACGTAGAAGGACAGTCCCTGCTCAAAGAGCTTACAATCTATAGGACATATGTACAGTCAGACAAGTAGGGGTAGTCAAATTGGGGCAGTCTAGATTACCTGAAAGGTATAGAGGTTAGGTGCCGAAAGCAACATTGAAGAGGTGGGTTTTGAGTAGGGATTTGAAGATGGGTAGGGAGGGGGCTTGGCGTATGGGCTCAGGAAGTTTATTCCAGGCATAGGATGAGGCGAGGCAGAATGGGCGGAGCCTGGAGTTGGCGGTGGTGGAGAAGGGTACTGAGTGGAAGGATTTGGCCTGTGAGCGGAGGTTTCGGGCGGGAACGTAAGGGGAGATGAGGGTAGATAGGTAATGAGAGGCTGCAGACTGAGTGCATTTGTAGGTAAGAAGGAGAAGCTTGAATTGTATGCGGTATCTGATCGGAAGCCAGTGAAGTGACTTGAGGAGAGGGGTGATATGAGTATATCAGTTCATGCGGAATATAAGACGTGCAGCAGAGTTCTGAATGGATTGAAGGGGGGATAGATGGTTGAGTGGGTGGCCAGTGAGGAGTAGGTTGCAGTAGTCAAGGCGAGAGGTAATGAGAGCGTGGATGAGAGTTCGGGGGGTGTGCTCAGAGAGGAAAGGACGAATTTTGCTGATGTTAAAGAGGAAGAAGCGACAGGTCTTGGCTGTCTGCTGGATATGCACGGAGAAGGAGAGGGAGGAGTCGAAGATGACTCCGAGGTTGCGGGTGGATGAGATGGGGAGGATGAGGTTGTTATCAACTGAGATTGAGAGCGAAGGAATTATCAATAATTGGTGATAATTGATACTCATTTGGAGTTACCTGCGAATCTTCCCTGTGCTTTATTCTATAACATGTGTGCCTACATTTCATAATGCACAACTCAAAATGGGGCGTGGTCATGGGAGGGCAGGGGGCATTCCCAGAATGTAGGTTCAATGTTATAGAATAGTGTCATTTACGTGCCCAAGCACCATTAGTCTGGTAACAAGGCTCCATCTCTAATATGTCTTTCAAAAGTTCAATAAATGTTCAAGACTAGCAAAAAAAATGAGCTTGTAAATATACACTTTACATACACTAAGATCTTAGAGAAACATTTTTTGTGGACCTCAGTGGAGAATTTTGTGAGAATAAGTTCTTGTTGACCACCAGCACATGGTTCCCCAGTATCGTCACTGGTCCAACTTTTTCATTTATATGATATCTCAAAATTGTTCCCAATCGCTTCAAATCTTTATACTTTCTCCAAACAAATGTATAAGCTTAGAAATATATATAAATTACTGACTTATCTTGAAGTGTCGGATCCGGGGATTCTTATGGTCCGACATGAGTCATGTTTTGCCTGCTGGCTGTTTCCTCTTCTGTCATCAGGATCACTGTTAGTTGCACCATTAGTTGCACACCAGCATTTACACAAGGTTTCAGCAGGTGTAAATGCTCACACCCAAAGTTAGGCACAAGATCCATTCTAAGCTAATATTCTCCAAAGGGCAGAACGCTCTTTTGAAAATACAAGTTTAGCCCATTCTCTTGATGCACGTTGTCTTGTCCTTCCCTCCCCCAGGCTTGCCCTCTATGAAACCACTCAGTCATCTGCTTTTTACTTTTTGGCCCCCAAGTTTAGAATGTCTTGCCCCCTCTCTTAGATCAAAGCTCTCCCTGTCTAAGTTTAAAACCCTCCTTAAGAGTCATTTTTCCATGTCTGTATTTAACTTATCCAGTGATCTATTACTCCACTGACCCTGTGATAGTAACAAAGTTTATTGAATGATAGTGTCCTGTTTTATCTGTTTGCACCTTCCCGTCAGATTTCCTGTATGATTGATTTCTTTCCTATCAACATTTTGTTTTTCTTTTCCTCCCCTACTTTATTTATTTTAAATTTGCTTTGACCATATATTGTAAAGGTGGTATATCAAATGAAATAAAACATTTTTAAAACATTTTTAAAAAGGATCTTCCCGGCACCTAACTGTGGGCACCATTTACTGAATTCCCCCCATAACCTTTCGGATTAGGGGTAGAGCTCATATCCAAGGTGCCTCAATCATTCTGTAAAGGGAGACTCAATATAGGAGGAAAGAGATAACAGGCAGCCACAAAAAGGTGGGTGTCCCTGTGCACAAGTATAATGTTGATGGTAAGACTGGCCAGTAGAAAAAATATCTCATGGATAGGGCCCCCCTCCAGTTTTTGTTAATCCCCTAAGAAAGAAAGAAAGAAATCAGTGACAGTGTTAGAGAAAGATCACCCCCAGAATACTATCATGAAAAGTGCCACCAGGTGGACTTAGACATAAATACAGTGCAAGCAAAACAAAGTCATAAACTCTATACTTCACTAACTTCAAAAAGGACAGTTTCCCCTATAACCCATAAACATAAGGCAAAGGTCCTAAATTAAAATATACAAATAAGTACTCACCAGTTCTGTCTTCAAAATGTCCCAAGAAAAAAAAAAAACTTAACACTTAAACCACAGCTGCATGATGGGTCAGTCGCTAGACTTTGCCGATTCAGATGCATGCACTCATTCAGAACTGGTTCTGATCCAGTAACCGGGCGGAAACACCACTTTTATTTGGGTCTCAGTTGGAACCAGGTCCCAGAACAAGAACCCGGCTTCCCCCAAACAAATTACCCCAACTGTCTTTCTTAGAACTACCAGCCTGGTAAATCACAAAAAGAAAACTACAAACAAAAAGAATCTTATCACATTAGTAATGTTTTGTTCTCACAAAAGTTAGAAAAAAAATAAGAAACTATTTTGCGGCAAAAATAAAACAGGCTACACAGGCAAAAGGGAGAAGCTGGCAGCAGGAACACCTATTTTGTTGTTAGGTGAGACCAACAGTGAGAGATTGTCAGTGTTCTATTTGTCCCTGCCTTGCAAGAGACAATTTCTCTTACCTCAGAATACAAAGAAATTGGTTCTGTAACGTCATTTTCTTTTTATTTGAGAAAGTACATAAAAGATACATTTTCTGGGTCCTAATTGGGCCCATTCTTGTTAGAACTTTTTATCGCAGTTTATACAAAGCAAGGAGTCGTGGTCCTGAGGAAAAGGTCACATTCTCAAGAACCAGTTTGTTTTACTGTTCCATCTTTTCTCCCTCGCAATAAAGGCACCAAGGTCTTCACACCTGCCCTATATTCCCTCCATAACCTTCCAGCCATAGTATAGTGCTGATGGAAACACTGGCCACCTGCTTCCTACTTCCTTATCTTCAGCCTGCTCCCTCTTTGGTCACACATAGTCATGGACATAATTATACTGTAGCAGAGTTCCTCTCCTCAGGGGAAAGGGGGTTTTCTTCTGAGGTAATTGCTTAATTGTTTTGGCCCGAGTAGTGCAGGGAATTGAATGTTTTGTCTTTTGTTTAATCCACAGTAAGAGAAATATATTTAATATCTCGCCACCTGTAGATCTGTAAACCCTCACCACTGGTCCTTCATATTTACTAGGCCATATTCTCAACAGTGAACTTTGTCATTTATTTATTTATTTATTTATTTATTTATTTAGATTTTGCTCACACCTTTTTCAGTAGTAGCTCAAGGTGAATTCCATTTAGGTACTCTGGATATTTCTCTGTCCCAGGAGGGCTCACAATCTAATTTTGTACTTGAAGCAATGGACTTGCCCAAGATCACAAGGAGCAGCAGTGGGATTTAGGTGCATATGTGCACATATGTTGGTATATGTCAGTACTCTAAACATTTCCACACATCATCAGGATATGAAATGTTAGCACCCACTTTATAGAATTACCCCCTTTCCCCCAAATTCTATATATCATGCCTTAACTTCTGTGTGGAAATCAAAGCATATTTTATAACAATGCGCATAACTTAATCGTTTAACTTGCTAATCAGTGCTGTTAATTGGATGATAACAAGCAATTATAAGCACTAATTGTCATTAATTAAAATTTACACACACAACTCGCTAAGCATATTCTGTAATGCAGTGCATGTAAAATTCTAAGTTGCACAGTTGAAATTTTTATGGTTATGGGTATGGACTTCAGTCATATGCATTTCTATAATCTATGCACATTATTGTAGAATACACTCATTCTGCACCTAATTTAGGTGTTGGGATTTATGCTAAGTAAAACGTGGCCTAAATGGATGAAACCAAATTTGGTCATGCGGAGAGGCACTCAGTGTATTCTGTATACTTAATGGAAATTTAAGTCTATTCTATAAAATTTAAGCATACTTCAAAGAATACACCTAGGCATATTTTCTGGTGCCATATATAGAATCTAGCCGTTTATAGATGTAACATAGATTTTATGAGCAAAACTTTTATAAAATTATCCCCAATCTGCATAAGTAAGATAGTAAAGTATAGTTCAACTCAAGCAAGGATTATATAGGGAATTGTTTAATAGTACATTGTTAATATACAGTATAACTGTAGAAAATGTAAAAATAATTAGAAGTAATAATTTGTTTCTGCATCAAAAATATGTTTGAATTAGTAAGGGAGTGATAGCAATGGTAAGAGGGCAGTGACCATACAGAAAGTTATGGTCAGTGAAATTATGAAGGTTAAAAGCAATTCTGTTAAAATAGAAGCCAAACTATTGATGCAAATATTACTTATCCTTCATTAAGGCAACCATGCCCTCCTGCGTCTGAGAAGATCTCCCCTCAGTGGACTCCAACCTCGCTGTATTGCTGTTTGTAAAGAAGAGTTCACTGCTTGAATCACTTCCCAGAGTGACTCTAAAGTCACAACAGCCGATTGTTTTACCCCAAGATTCCTGGATTGCAGATTTCCCACTTGCCTTTCTCCAGGTACTCCACAGGAAGCAGCAGCTCTAGACAGAGATGATGACACTATGCCCCTGGCACTGTGAGAGGAAAAAGCCACAGGAAGACCGCCAAGCAAGAATGGAAACTGTACCAGCTCGACTCAACCACTCAATTCACCTCCTATGAACAGCGCACTTCCAGGTTGTGAAGGTGATGTCTCGACAGGGTCAACGAGACCTCCTCAGCACTGTGATCTAACAATGCAAACCTGGTCAAAGACACAGCCAGAGACATTAGAAAATGGTTAAAGTGAAATAAACTTTGGAAAAATATAAATTAAATCATATATTTTATTACCAAAGATTAGAACATATAATGAGAAAAACATGCAATATTTTTTCAGTTCCATCTTTTAAGCATACTACATAAAGCTGCTCATGTGAAAAGCAAGGAGTCTCTTCGTTATTACATGCCACCTTAAGTAACTGTCCTTGAGCTGTATTGATGGTGAATTAAAGAAAGAGCAAGCCAGCATGCCTTCCTCAGAGAGAGAGAGAGAGGGAGCTTGAGAGAGAAAACAAGGTGTTTCTCATAGAAAGGGAAAGGGGAAAAAAGAAAGAGAGAGAGTGTGTGTGTATGTTTCTCAAGATAGAGATCCTTAATTTGAAGCCTCTAGCCTGAAGATTTTACTTTTGAGGGTAAAAAGAAGCCCATGACCTTCCCTTGAACAGAAAGGTTTCCCCTACCAAGTTAGGCCGGACTTAATATAACAATGTCCAAAAGCATAAAGATCAAACAAATTTTCAAAAAGATATATATAGAAAGCAGAGAGAAAAGGAAAAACACTTAAGACAGGTGTCCTTAGAGTGGCAAGAAATATTAGCACTAGGCCTTCAAAAGAAGCTGAAAGATCAAAAACTGAAAAGGTTTTAAAATTAAGGGAGATTTGTGTAAATATTTGTAGATGGAATTTTGGATATCGTAAAATGTGAGGAATGGGTACAGGAAAAGAAAGCCTTAGAAAACTAAGAACCAGTTACAAAGAGACCTATTTAAGAGGTCCTTAGGACTAGATTCTATAGATCATGTGTAAAACATTGGTTCTGAAACAAAATATACCTAGGTGTATTCTATAAAGTACACCTAAATGTAGGTATACTTTATAGAATAAGCCTAAATTTCCACACGGTTTATAGAATACACCGAGCGCTCGTCCTCACAACTAAATTTAGTTGCAGGCAGTTATGCCCAGTAAAACTTGGTGTAAATGCTGATGCCTCAATTAGGCACGGACCGGGTGTATTTTATAACTACACGCATAGATTATAGAAACGTCCACCCATGACCCATGGCCTTGGCCCTTTCTCAACTATGCAACTTAGAAATTATGTGCATCATGTTATAGATTACGCTTAGACAGTTCTGCATGTAAATTCTAATTAATGCCAATTAGTGTCAATAATTGCTTGTGCTGATTGACTTGTTAAGTAATTAAGTTGTGCGTGCAAATCCAGAATACGACTGGATATGAACATGCAACTTAAGTCACTCTATATAGAATCTGGGGGTTAATGTGCAGTAAGGGTGTACCAATAGGCCTGTTAGTGTACGGTATCCCACATATTACCTATTTTTAGGAGGAGGTATGTCTGTGTTATCCAGCTAGTGCATTAGTTATGATTAATGCACACTAACTAGATAACACAGAGTTAACATAGCAGTCTTTAGTGTCCTTTTACTAAACTGTGGTAAGTACAAGTGTGTGCTTATTGTAGCTTAAATGAGCTTGTTGCTTGGACTTGGATCTACGCATGCAAACCACCTGCTAAAAATATTTTTTAACGTTTCTGGGAGGGGATAGAGAGTGGGCATGTCCACATTACCGCACGCTAAGGGACCCTTGTACAATGCTACAGTAGAGTTACCACAGAATTATTGCATGCCAATCCAGCACTACCATTGGCCTTCTGCAGAAGCTGCGCGTCTGCCATTTCTGGCACAAAGGAAATTTTTTTTTAACTTCCAGGTTAGTGTAGGAGCCCTTAGCGCCTCCTAAATAGGTGACAATAAGGTCATCACTTATAGGCTGTGGCAGTCCACTGTAGTTGTCATATTTGGTTCCAGACAATGTAAATATCCTTGGCCAATACATGGACTGTCAGCATATCTGAAGTCTGAAAGAGGTAGGGATATGCATGGATGGTACCCATGTATAGCAAAGAATGGGGACATCTGAGAGAAATCGTGAACATAGTTGTTACAAGCTAACTTTGCCCAGGGAAGCAGAGTGACCCAATTGTTCTGTTGCTTATTGATATACAAGCGAAGAAAGTCCTTAAGTACTTGATTCACTCAGTCTGTCCATTGGTTTGGGGATGATATGCTGATATAAAGTCTAGTTTGATTCCTAAGAATAAGCAAAGTTTGCTCCAGAATCGAGATGTGAATTGGACTCCTCAATCGCTAAAGATGTGTGAAGAGAGCCCATGCAGGTGAAATATATTATGAAAAAAGGCATGAGTTAGGGCTGTAGCTGATGGTAGGCCAGACACAGGAATAAAGTGGGCCATTTTGGTGAAGCAATCCACTACAACCCAGATGACAGAGTAGCCTTGGGAAACAGGAAGGTCAGTGATGAAGTCCATAGATATGTCATTCAACGGAATCTTGGGTGTACATAGCAGCTGTAACAAACCCCAGGGACAGGTGTGTGGGATCTTATATTGGGTACAGTCAGGGCAGGACAAGACAAACCACTGGATGTCTGATGCCATTCTAGGCCTCCAATAGTGGCGGGCAATCTGTTGAAGTGCCGAGAATGCGGGGATGACCAGCTAGTTGGGAAGAATGTGCCCAATGCATAATCTTCTGACAAGACCTGAGAGGCACAGGGGTTTTTCCAAGGGGCAAGTAGAACCATGAAAGTGCAAGAATCTTAGTGGGGTCCAGGATGCACTGTGGATGCTTTAGTTGTTCAGCTGGTTCAAAAGACTTAGAAAGGGTGTCAGCCTGTGTATTCTTCTCAGCTAGGCAGAAAGTCAGATGTAAGTCAAACCTGGAAAAAAATAGAGAGATTCCTGCAGCTCCAGAGTCAATAAAGACCAAGACTTCTATCCAACAGGAGGCCCATTGCAAGATGACTGGAAAAAGGCACAGAGGGACCGGGGAATAAGGAAGGAGGCCCAGGATCATCTCCCCATGAGACCCTAGGCTTGCCTGATTCCCAGCTTGTGTGGACATTTAGTAGCAAAGTGCCTCGATTCCCCAAAATACAGGCAAAGATTGTTCAGCCTTCTGTGCCATTTCTCTCCCTCAGAGAGTCAGTGGTGACCCATCACCATTGGTTCCTCAGGAGTCTCCATTGTGGATGTTTGTGGAGGTACTGGGAACAAGGGGCATTGAAAACATGGTGCCAACATTGTCATCGATATGGCAAACTCGTCTCCAAAGTCCTATCCTGGAGGCGCACGTCAATTTTGATACATAGGGCGATGAGTTCATTCATCAAAGGAGGAATGTCTCGGATAGCAAGTTCATCTTTAATCCTCCATGCTAGGCCTTGCCAGAATTTGGCAACCAGAGCCTCTTGGTTCCACTGAAGTCCTGAAGCCAAGGTTCAGAATCGGATGGCTTAGGCCTTTACCAAAAGTGTTCCTTGTTGGAGGTGGAGGAGGTCACTATCCGCAGGGGATGGCTGCTTGAATTCATCGAAGAATAAACAAAAATGTCTCAAGAAGGCTTGCAGGTCAAAAAGGATAAGATCCTGTTGTTCCTAAAGGGGCAAGACCCAGACCTGTGCTTGCCCCAAAAGGAGAGACATGATATATATTATCTTTATAGGGTCAGAAAAAAAGTTGGCTGGCTGAAAGACAAAGTGCATCTAACACTGGTTCAGAAAACCCCAGCAGGCTTGAGGGTCTCCATCATAGTGGGGAGGGTCAGGAGCTTGGATCATAGGAGCAAACGCCGTCGGCTTCGCAAGGCCTGATGAAGTCGAACCAGGGAGCGGGGAAGAATGCAGGGCCACCAATTGTGTACACACATCTTGGAGGACTGAGAGATGATGTAACTGGCTCTGCTACTGCTGAAGAGCTTGGGTCAGATTCAAAACTGGGGGCTTGTCAGACCAGCTTCTGGCCTCAGCAATCTGTCGCGCTTCCATGTGCAGTGGATGGTGAGCCCCTGTGCCAGCACCAGAAGGCAGTTTCTGGTGGGCCCCTGGAGTCTTCACCTGAACCAACTGCCATTCCCCACAGGTTGAGCCCTTGGGTTCAGGTGGTCTGTAGGACTTGGAAGAGTCCTTGGAGGGGCAAAGTCAGGCCGGGCCACAGAAGGCTATCTGGGCTCTGGGCAAGGTCAGGTCAGACATCAGGCAGATGTGATCCAAGTTCCAGGCAATGTCAGGTAAGGTGACAGGCAAGCATTAACTGGGTTCCAGGCAAGGTCAGGTGGCAGGCAAGCATGATCTTGGTTCCAGGAAAGGATCGGGCAATTCACAGGAAACAAGGCTACAGTGAACTGTTGCTGAGGCATCTGAAAAAGACAGGGCTTAGCCTTAAAGTCCCTGCAAGAGTAGGGCAGACCCTGCCAATGACTCAGAAGTTCTGGGTGCTGATCATTTAAGATCTGATCACAGCACATGCGCATGTGCCTAGCAATGAGCCTCTCCAAAGTCAGGCCTCCAAAGGAAACTCCTGACTGACCGTGAGGCACCCAAGGATGCCATCGTGTCGTGAGAGAGCCAACTTGCCGTTCCCCCCCCCCCCCCCCCCCCCAGTGTTCGAAGTAAGCCACACAGATCATGGCTGCGACATGACACCTATAAATTAAAGTGTGAAATGTTATAGTTTATGGGGTCCTTTTAGAAGGGTGTGGGGAAAAGTGGCCTTATCGTGCCCTTAAGTGGGTCTTTTTCACTTCCTAAGGTCATTTCTTCCTTTAGCCGGAAAATGGCTGATTTCCACTTTCCAACATTAATATCCAGGTGCTAATGTTGTCATTAAAATGTGGCTCTTAAAAAAAATATTAGCTCGATAAGGGCTCATGCACTAATTATGCACTAACTACTTAGCGTAGAAATGTCTGCTTTTCACCTCTCATACACGTCCACTCTGTGAGAAAAAAGAATGTTTTAGCACGTGGTATGTGCATGCAGAATACAAAATTACCGTGAGATACCTCAGCGCATCCCATGTAAGTACATGCTAATGGTTACCGCAGCTTAGTAAAAGGACCCCTATATCAGTCAATGTGCATTTATACATAATTATTTTGTACTATGAATGCTTATGATCAGATGTAACAGTTTGTAAACAAATTCAACAGATTATATCATACAATATTAGTTTATGCCTGCAATGAGTGGGTTTATGAACAAAATTAATTAGCAGAATACTCGTTTTATACTTTCTTTGTGCTGTACTGGAACTGTTTCTAATCATTCCTAGATGCAGCTGCTGCAGACCAGTGCTTGCGGGACACAGGGGCCCTGTTAGGAGGATTATGGAGCATATCATGTTCAGTGGCCAGCAGCCAAAAGAAAAATGCATGGAATTCAAAACTTGCTTAAGGGCACTGACAAGTGAACTTCTTTAACCTATGAATCAATCAATAAATCATAAAACTTACTATATCATCCATTAAAATCTCACAAAAATATTTCCCTCTTCTACAGGAGCATTGCTGAGTATGCAGTACCTGTTAGTGTTCTACGGGAAACCTGGATTTTCCAGGCTCCACTGACCAGCACTTTTGCTTAACATAGATTCTTTTTGTTTTGTATTTTTGTTTTGGAGGTTGTTGGGGTTTTTTTTGTTGTTGTTATTTACCACAAACTCCACTGATCTATTCAGGCAATGGAGAGAGTCATAAATGTTAGCACTGCACTGGGTCCAATTAGAATTACATGAAGGAATGATATTCCTGGTCTGGGTTCTATATGCAAATCTATTGTTTATTACAAGTTGAGAAGGAATCACATGTATATGTACTTGCTTTTTTCACATGTTGAAAACTGCAAGCAGTCTTATTGGAAACAATGGGGTGCTGTTTTCCCATAGCAAGCATGGAGATTTTTGGCACTGGTTAGCGGTCATGAGCATATATCAGATTTGAAGAGAATAACATCTGCTTTTTACCAACCACCCTGGTTTTCACTTGCAATATACTGATTTGACTGAAAAGGCATGGCCACACAGTTTATTAATCCATGGGTGCAGTCCAGCATCTAGCTCTATGTAAAGCATATTATTTACATATAAAGCACAGTGGTTTATGAGTATTATAGCAGCAGAAGCTAAACTGTTATAATTAAGATTGCGTTCATGTTTACATTATAAATCCTTACTTCCAGGGATTGACACAATAACTCAGGCAACACAATTTACACCATGCTGAAACTTGGCACATAAAGATACAGCCCAGGAGAAAAGTCTTCTGCCAAATTTAGAAAAAAAAAACTGTTCTGTAGCCTGTGAGTTATTAGAATGCAGAAAAATGAATATGTTTTAAATCAGAGACATGTTTTGGATTTAAAATGAGGTACTGTGAATGCGTACTGCATGCAGAACCAATTTTTACAGATTTTAATAATGATTTTTGGTTATTGTGCACTATAATGGAAAAGTGAGAAAAAAAAAACTGAGAACAAGATCAACAGCAGACTTTTAGGATTAAATTGAGGAACCAGACAAAAGGGCCTCAGCAGCCCTACTAGTCTGCATCTTCAGACATTCATTAGAGTTATAACGCTAGCATTTCTACCCCACTTTGTGGGCTTCTATTCAATTGATTTCATTTTTTGGCATGTTAATGTGACACTTGGATTTTACATTTTAGAACAGCAAGGTATTGAAGCAATGCAAGCAGTATCTATTTTCAGAATGATACCAAGGGCTGGATTCACTCGAGCTCTTTCTGGCTTCTGCTGTGCAAACAATGGGAAAATGATAAAAATAGCAATTATTGTAAGAGCTGATACTTAGGCCATGTTTAGCGTATAAAGAAACAGTTAAATTCGGCCACCGTGGTCATGCCAGCTCTGTTGGTCAAAAAATATCCAGTTATTCAACACCACAATCCGGATATTGGCCACTGCTGAATATACAGGTATCTGGATAGTGGCAATATTCAGTCTGCAATCAAGATAACATATCCAGATAACTTGAGTTTTCTATCTGTCCTAAGTTATCTGCATAAGTTATGATATCTGGATAACAAACGGAGGGACCCTTTTACTAAGCCGCGTAAGCACTTATGCACACCCAACGATGTCAAATTTGAGTTACCACTCGGCTACCGTGTGGCCCTTGTGGTAATTTGTTTTCTGGCGCGCAAGCGGTAATCGGCCAGTAATCTGCATTTTACGCGCGTAGACCATTACCACCCGGTTACCGCGTGAGACCTTACTGCTAGGTCAATGGCTGGCGGTAAGGTCTCAGACCCAAAATTGAACACACAGCAATTTTCATTTTTCCACACGTCCATTTTCAGCAAAAAGTTTTAAGAAGCATTTTTTACAGGTGCACTGAAAAATGATTCTGTGCGTGCCCAAGACACGCGTCTACACTATCACAGGCCATTTTTTCAGCGCACCTTTGTAAAAGGGCCCCTGAATACAGTCACGATCTGACTTTGCTCAAGCTTCACCCTGGCACTATCTGCACACAGCAGAGGTAGATTGTAAAGATATTCATGAATATCATAGTAAGCAGCACTTAATCAGATAGCATGCACTGTTATCTTTTCAATATTGACCCCAAAATGTATTAATTTTTATTTTTTAACAGTATTTTATTACACCATAATCATCCAAGGTGAGTTATATATAAAAACACATATTAAAAAAAACAAAACAAAATAAAAACCTGAGAAGAGGCTGAGAGAACACCTGCTGAGAGGAAGAAAACTTCACTGGTGAATATCTTACCTGCTAAGAAATTGCATTCAAACTGGTGAAAAAGTAGATGGGTTAAATAGGTAATTTTCCTTGTCTTTTTAAATTACTCTTCTTATTTAGCAAAATCAGATTAGACAATAGTTTAGCTTTTAAAGTCTCTGTTAGGACTTCATTTAAAAACTGTTTTATTTTAAGTTGTATTTTAGAGTTTAACAATAACATCAGCATAGAGCACAGCTAGCAGTTGAAGGAAACCTCTGTTGTTTAATTCCCTTATACCCACCCAAAGGTGGATCTTTGATTTATGGAGGGGCATTTTTGATATAAACTCTAAGTCAGACTTTGGACGTTATACGCTAAAAGTCCAAAATCTGAATAGGAAATATGTCATTTTAGGAAACAGAAAATGTCTTTCTTTTTTTTCCCCGAAAATACCATTTCTAGCAAGGTGTTGTGCTCTGTGTGTTTATTTTTTCAGGCTATTTAAAAAAAAAGCATACAAGTGAAAAACAAAGAAAATCAAGCCATTGGGATGTAGGAGGGGCCAGCATTTTTAGCAGACTGGTCCCCCAGACATCCCAGAGAGCAATGGGGAACCCTAGGGGGCACTGCTGTGGACTTCACATAAATGTTCCCAGGTACACATCTCACCTTTGCTCCATTATCCTGTTTGCTGAGCCCTCCAAAACCAACCCAAAACCCGCTAATCCTAACTGTACACCACTACAAATAGCCCTTAAGGGTATAGGGGGCACCTATATATGGATACAGTGGGTTTCTGGTGAGTTTTGGCGGGCTCACAGTTTCCACCACAAGTATAACAGGTAGGGGAAGGTATGGGTCTGGGTTCACTTCTCTACAGTGCACTTCACCCACCACTAGACTACTCCAGGGACCTGCATTCTGCTCAAATGGACCTGGCCATAACATCTGAAGCTATCATAGTGGCTGGTAAGTACTATTTTTATTCACATTTTTGGGGGGTGGGAGGGGGTCAGTGACCACTGGGGGAGTAAGCGGGGATCATCCCTGATTCCTTCCAGTGGTCATCTGGTCAATTAGGGCATCTTTTTATGCCTTATTCATTCTGAAAGCAGGTCTAGGCCAAAACGTTGAAATTTTCGCTCTAGATCTTTTGTTTTGTTCCATTATAACTGTAAAGCATCCAAGTTAGGCACACCCTAAGCGCACCCTAATCCCACCTTTGAAATGCCCCAAATATACCCCCTTATAATTTGGAAGTACTGCAGACAAAATGCATAGATAAACATCTGCAAACTGTTTTCAAAAATACCGATTTGGACATTTTAAGAAGAGATACGTTTAAATGGTGCTTTATGACACTTTTTGGACATTTTTCTCTTTTGAAAATGAGCCCAATAGGCTTTTCAGCTAATTAGGAGGAGGACATTGCAAACTGAGGTAGTTTTATTTGTTTTTGGTTTTTTTTTTTTTTTTTTTTTGCATCAAGTACTCTGATTTATTTTCGAAAAAGGTTTTGTTTTCATTGCAAGTTTATATTGCTGCGATAACTGTTGCTTTACTTTTTCTAAGTTTTATTACAGAGGGTTTAGTTTATTTTTTTCTTTTTAAATGAGTTTCTTTTCCTGCTTGCTCTAGAATTTCTTTTTTAACCTCCATTTCAAAAGGAGAGGTGATCTAATTAAACTCTTTTGAAATCTTCACATTTCTGAAGGATAGATCTCACACAAAAGAGATCGGCTGCTTCTTTTAACCTACAGAACAGCTGAGAAAAAGGGAGAGCTTTTTCTGCTTTCTTTTCCTTCAACAGGTGCAAAAACTTCTGCAACTGAAGTATGGCTAAGAAACATTTTGTCACCAAAGCTGTTGCCTCAGTTACAGTTTCTGCCTCTGTGCAGACAGAAGCTTAATCCAAGTAGAGGAGCTAGTTCCATGTGCAAGATATCTGCAGCTTGAATCTCTCATGAAAGAGTGGAGGAACTGAGAGATGAGGTGGCAAGGTTGAGAAGCATCTGTGAGAATGAGAAATACATCAATGAAATGCGTTATGAAGCATCAAAGATTTGCAGTGGGATTGAAGAAGCTATGCTGAAATAGGACAATTGGACACACATCACGAGACCCTGCAGGATCTATATTGTGACTCTACCTGCCCTCAAAATGAAAAACCAGTATGCAGCCCTGAAAGTGGAGGAGGTAAGAGCATCCCAGGGACAGAATGAACCAAAGCTCAAACTCCCAAAATTGTTGGATCAGTGGCCACTAGGAAATGAAAGGTAATGGTGACTGGCGATTCCCTTCTGAGCGGTATAGAGGCATCCATCTGCTGAACAGACATGATATCCTGGGAAGTGTGCTGTACTCTAGGTGCCAAGATTTGAGATGTTATGGAGAGCCTACCAAGACTCATCAAGCCTACTATTATGCAGTGCTGCTCATCTATATTGGCACAAATTTATCTATTTATTTATATTAGTTAGGATTTATTTACCACCTTTTTGAAGAAATTCACTCAAGGCAGAGTACAGCAAGAATACGTCAAACATAAGCACAATAACAGTAGTAAAAATATTCAAATAAGAAATGTCAACATGATAAACAACAAAACATTTTAATAGCATAGGATGTAAGCAAAAGTGAAACATATAGATAGGTAAGAGCTAGAAAATAAGGGGACTAATTTAAAGAAAGTTCACATAAGGTCAGAAAGGTGCTGAGTATTATCTCAGGTAGGGTAGGAGTGGATAAACATGTCCTACTACAGTATGTGCAGCCAGTGTCACTCGTGTGTGTGTGTGTGTGTTGTGTGTGTGTGTGACTTGCAATTAGTTACTTCTTCCATTAAAGTCCTGGGTGAAGAGTCAAGGTTTCACCTGCTTCCTGAAGTAGAGAAAGTCTTGAATTAAGCAAGACCTTTCAGGCAGTGTATTTCAGAGTGTGGAGGCTACTCCGAAGAAGGCTGGTTGGTATCACATTGAGTGATGTCCTTTGGAGAGGGTGTGGTTAGGAATACTCCTTAGGAGGATCTTAGTGATCTTGGAGGTGTATAGAGGGAGATCCTGGTCTTCAAGTACTGTGGACCATTTTCTTTAAGGGCCTTGAAGATAAGACATAGAGTTTTAAATTTAGCCCTGTTTTTACAAAAATGGTGTGATGTGGTCACATTACTTTCAACCTTCTATTAGTCTTGCTGCAGCATTGTGAATCAATTGGAGCTGGTGCAGACCCTTTGTAATCAGACCAGGGTAGAGTGTATTACAGTAATCCTGTGTTGATGTTATCATGGCATGCAGAACTGTGACAAAACTTGCCTTCTCAATGCAAGAAAAGAGGCAGCATAGTTGTTGCAAATGATAGAAGCAGCTCTTGATGGTTGCTCATATTTGGGGTATCGGTGTAAGCATTAAGGCTAGCTGTATTCCAAGGTTTCTGACTTGTGATTTGAGGGGGAGTTTGTATTTCCCAAAAGAGATTTTGATGTCAGGTGTGTTTCCACTTGTGTTTAAAGTCCCATAGAAGCTCAGTTTTACATGGATTCAGACAAATTTGGTTGTTTTTAGCCCATTCTTAAATTGATGTTAGACAGGTAGGCAGTTTATTCAGGGCTGTGGGTAAGTCAAGTTCAATGGGCATTAATAGCTGCATGTCATCTAAGTAGATGTAGAACTGAGTTTCCATTGACCAAATCAGCTTGAGGTAGATATTGAACAGAATAGGTGACAGTATTAATCCTTATCCTCCCCACTGGTCAGTGACCATAGTGGCAATGAGGTGCTGCTGAACAATATGGAGCATTGCCTGTCTGATAGGATCTGAACCAAGCAAGTACTGTTCCATTGATACCTGTTTCTGGCAGTCATGCTAGTATGATATCATGATCCACAGTGTCAAAAGTTGCTGAGAAATCTAGCAGTACTAACACCAAGACACATCTCCTGTCTCAATTTCTTTGAAGATCATCTAGTAGAGATACAAAGACTGTTTCTGTTCCATAACCGGGTCTGAATCCAGATTGACATGGATCTAGCCAGTTTTTCTTTTCTAGTCAATCATTAAGTTGAACACAGACTGGGTTTTTTTATTACTTTTCCTGAAAATGGGATGTTAGATATTGGCCTGTGTCACCATGGAGAGCGCTCCCAGTACAATCAACCAATCATTCTCCTTCCACTAGCTTCCCTCACACCCATACCAGCTGAGTTAAGCATTAAACTAATGAGGAGCTCCTGCACACAGGGTTTCCTATCTCTCTTTCCCCCTAGTGGCCACCACTCTACACATCCTGCCAGCTTACACCCATGTCTTCCCTGATTGCAGCTAGGAGTCCAATCCGGGTTCTTCATCTCACCCCCCCTGGCTCCTTGCCTGCAATGCCTTCTGGGACTTGTATTGCAAACTGAAACTGCCTTAACCCAACTATCCTGAATGTGACTATCACACCTGTAACTTTCATGTTTGTCCTAGTTAGGTTTGTTCTTCTTTAGCAAAGAATGCACCATTGTCCTTTTTATTGCTGTTGGTAGTTGCCCATAAGAAAAAGAGGAGTTCACAATTTTTGTGGTGCCTTTTATGAGGCCCTGACTTGCCTGCTGCACTATCTTTGATGGGAAGGGGTCAAGGAAGCAGGTAGTTAGTCAAAGATCATTTAAGATTTTGTCAAAGCCCTCCTTTGTACTGGGTTAAAATAGACCCATACGTCTGTGTCTGGAGGGGGTGAGTTTGTGCGCTCCTGGTTAGCTGATTGGAGACTGGATAGGACTGCCTGTAAATTCAATTTTGTTGGCAAAGTATGCAGCAAAATCATTGTAGTTCAATTTTGATTGGGCAGGTTGGTTCTATTGTGTGGGTTGCAGTAGGACTGTACTACCATCCTCAAGCACAGAACAAATGGACAGATGAAGAAATGTTCACAGAAATTAGGAAAGCTGGCAAATTGGGCAACAATGGGTGTCCAATCAAATCACCTATAATAATGGGTGATTTCAATTACCACAATTCACAAATCATTCTCCACTTATCTATTCTGTATCTCTAGAAGGGTCACAAGGCATATATCAAACACTTGTCAGTGGAGAAAAAAGACTTCAGACACTGCGAGATTCACATCCACTTGTAAGGTAAACCTTCATAATTGTGGGTGGCTCTCCCTCAATCACTAGTCACAAAAAAACTCCACACAGTAATTATAGATGACCAAAAAACATTTTGAGATACAGAATAGTATATTACTGTTGGAAAGCTTGTAACAGCTATGGTATCTCAAGCCTGATATCCCAGCTATAGTATCTTAAGCCTGATATCTTCTTAAATAATTGTTACTTATCTTGAGAACTTTTCTTCAATCCCGACAGGGGTTCCCTGTTTCACCTTATTGGGTTGCATCAGGGGAATACAAATGGCTATTAAAATGATACTCAATAATTGGAAGGATCTCTCTAAAATAGAATATACACAATGGTGGAACTATTTATGTTTAATTGCAAAATATGAATGAGTGGCTGAGGAAAAAAATAGGTCTTTGAAAGCCTATGATAGGATCTGGACCACGATGATTGAATTTACTACCAGTTAAGGTTGATGCTACTCATTATTAATCTTGGTACCTTTTCTCCTGTATCTTTCATATGATTTTTGTATACACACATGTGTTGTTGTTGTTTGGTTTTGTTGTACAATAACAAATGTCCTTCTTCACATTTATACGAATTCTATATTACATAACGGACATTTATTACAAATGTTTTGTAATACATATTGATATAAGTAAAAAATAATAACATTTATTGAACTGGAAAAAAAGGCTTTAAGTCAACAGGTCTGAGAGAACAGACCTTTTAAACTTGTAAATTCAGACCTGGCTTGGGACATCAAAGGCTTCCAATAATAGAGAAACAAATAACTCTACTTTGAACTTCTGTGTGCATTTCTTTGCAGACTTAATGCAGAGGGGGTTGAAGGTGGACTTTAGTTTTAACAGAATCAGAATCTTACAAATACTTATATATAGTTCAAATAAAACTTTCAGCTCACAGATTGTAGTTATTCACTTTGTAGTTTCTGGTTCTGATATCCTTGGATGGTCCAGTTGAGGCTTTTTCTTTTGTTGCCCAGGAGGAGGGTTAGATATAAATATAGATCCAGCTCAGATCACAGGACATGAGAGAGTTGTTTGTTGCATGAAGGGAAGAAAAAAGTTTCCTTTCTCCAAACAAAATAAATAAAAGAAGTTTCAAGTAAAACTGAGGACTGATGCCTCAACACAAACTGAACAGAAGTCTGTAAAAGTTTGAGCTGTAAATAAACAGAAAAGGTATTATTTAATCTAAGCTGCAGGAGCCTAATGTAAGCACAGCCTGCACAGCCCAGCCCCAATAACTGCAAAAAACACCTCCAAGCATATCAAACAAGACTTCATGGCTTTGGGAGAGAAGGTGAAGCAGGTAGGTGCACAGGTGGTCCCTGTCAAGAGTAAAGTCAAAGTAAATAAGCTCACATCTTGGAGATGAATACATGGCTTCAGCTTCCTGGACCATGGGATGATTTTCCAAGGGCTGCTGAGCAGAGATGGTGGGCATCTATCAAAGAAGGGAAGAAATGCCTTCAGCAGCAGACTAGCTTTAGACTAGAAGCATTGGGGCTGAATGATTAAAACTCCCAGGTAAGTACAAGCTCTCAGGTAAGTGAAACATTAAATGTATTTAAAATCCACCCATGCAAACATCTGAGCAGAGTACAATAAAAACACAGATAAATCAACGCATCCCCCCATTAACCAACTGATACCTTTACATAAATGGGGAAAAGGAGCAAAATATGGAAAGCAGTGTATACGAATGACTGTAGTATGGGAAATATTGTTCTGGAGGCTGATTTGGATTTAGTGGCTATCACAGAATTATGGTTCACAGAGAACCATGACTGGGATAGATAGATAGATAGATAGATAGATAGATAGATAGATAGATAGATAGATAGATAGATAGATAGATAGATAGATAGATATTCAGGAAAGACAGGATAGGAAGAAAAGGAGAGGGAGTGACATATGTTAAAAATAATATTAAAGCCACATAATCACAGGACATACGGAGTAAGGAAGAGGCACTGTGGGTCAATATGAAAACAGAGAATGAAAAATACATTTACGTTGGTGTGATATACAAGCCTCCTTCAGACAGAATTAGACAGAGATTTAACTGAACACATTCAAACTATAGCGGTGGAAAAGGAAGTCCTATTAGCAGGTGATTTTAGTATGTTTGATGTTGATTGGGCTATCTCTTTTGTGGGGTCTTCTAGAAGTAAGGAGATGCTGGATTCACTGTAGGGAGAACTGTTCCAGGCCTTTTTTACAGGCACGCTGAAAAATAATTCTGCATGCTCCCAAAACCCGCGCCTACACTACCGCAGGCCACTTTTTACTGCAGCTTAGTAAAAGGACCCCTAAGTTTATGAGCTGAGTGGAATGCAATTATCTTTAAACATAGTGAAGTGACAGACGTTTTTGCATGACCACCCTGCAATTTCCGCACCTTCAAAAATGTTTGCACTGTAAAACTACCATTATTTGGAAAAAAAAAACCAGGGGACCAGCTTACTGTTAATGATGTCACAGAGATGTAGAATTTTGTAAACAATAACTTTAATTTGAATGATTTGTATTTGATAATATGATAATTTACAGAAAATTTCTTTAAAAGCATTTCAGATCAGAATGGCAAGCATGGGCAAGATGTCAGTAGCAGACAAAATGAGAATCCAAACATTGTGTGAACCAGTTTTTGTAGAAGAAGCAATGGTGGCTGCATATCCTCTCAAGAACTGGAAGCTCAGCACTGCAAAGAAAATTTGCCAGTGTTCCTGCAAAATTCTGACACGTTGTTAATTGTATAGTTTGAATGATGTTATTTTACTATGTTTTAGCTCAATCAGTAGTGAGGAAAATCACTAGGTAGCAATGTTAAAATTTAGGTAACATCAATATAGCTTAAGATAATTAAATGTTGTTTAACAGTAATATGTAAGATGACTAAATAAGTATGTAAAACAGCATAAAATGTATTGTACTGTTTTGGGATCTTGTTAGGTACTTGTAACTTGGATTGGCCACTGTTGGAAACAGGATGCTGGGCTTGATAGACTTTCAGTCTGTCCCAGTATGGCAATACTTATATGTTTATGTACTTGTAATTTACTATGATATTTTATTAAATTGTGATTTTTATTTTTTATTTTTTTGATTTTATGCTTGTCATTAATTTTATTATCATGTTTAATTTTTTATTTTATGTTTGCTATTATATAAAACATATATCACTATAAAATATAAACAAACTGATGGAGATGTTTTAAGTTAGCCTTGGTAATACCTGCATAAATGGAATTGCATTAACGAGAATTAATGTATGCATAAAAGAGAGAACAGATTGAAGCTGAGTCTACCAAACTACAAACAGACCTGAGACATTGGAGAAAAAAGAAACCAGTTTTCATAACCTGTGATTGTGGTTTGATCATGAATTGATAATGAGTGTGACTGTTAGGCAGACAGGGTCGACGGTTCAGATCTTTATCTGCCATCATTTTCTATGTTACTGTGCACGTTACATGTGTATTGGCACTTACACATAAGTTGTCATGTTTCCTTCTTCGATTTTCTTCCATGTGTATATTTGTAAAATGGATGCTTCCATTGCACATACTGGCAAATGCACATGCACTTCTTCAGGTATTTTACAAAAGACTCAACTTCAGCAGATTCTTTTTTTTTTAATATCATTGGAGCTGAGCACATCCCAACCTGGACATCTCATTTGAAACCTCTACATTCTATGCAAACTGGGCTTCACCTGTATAGTGGCCAGTAATTTATGGATAGCAGCTATGCTATATAATCTCTGTCAATGGGAGTTGATGAAACTTATGTTATTATTGATAGGAAATTCCATCATCTACGCTTGGCAAGTGGAAAGACAGCAAAGAAAATTATCACCAAAAGAATGCAGGAAAAATAGAAGTATCCAGAAAAGGGTAACAAAATAATGCATCATTTATATCGTAACCGTATGAAAGGAGGCATACAGATCTAAACATATATAACCTAGAAGAGATGTAAGAGAATGAGGGTCAGATGGAGATGTTCAAATACCTCAAAGGTATAATTAATGGGCAAGAAATACTTAAGAAGTAAGAAAGTTCTAAAACAAGGGTCACTATAAAAGGAGTAACAAATATTTTTGTAGAATGGGTAGTAGATACTTAGAATAGTCTCTCAGTGACAGAGGCCAAATAGAAACAGAATTGAATAAAACATGAAAAAAGCACAGATGAACCTTAGATACAGTGATCTGAGGATGAAGCCCAAAACTAAATAAATCTATGGTGTTGCACTGGAAATAACCAAACTAAATGGGTTTAATAATTCTTACCTGCTGTGATACATTCTTATGTCAAATATATCTGTTTTCTAACACCTGTATCTTTGTTTTAAACTATCTGCTTCCATTGGCCATAATGAATGCAGGTGAGTGTAAGAAAGTAGCTTAAATTTCTCTTCCTGTATTGCAATGGATGGAGTCCATGAAGCTTGATCTTCGTGCTACTACTCCTGATCTATAGTTTAACAAATTGTATCTTCTGTATTTAATGCAAGTTTCTTTTTACTCCATACCTAATCAAATCTGAACAAATTCCTCTTACATCATGAGATATGAGATAGCTTTGCACTGTAGCAAAATTCTTTTTTAAAGGCACACTCAAACTGAACCACATTTAAGCATTGCAAAATGCTATCATATAGATTCACATTCCCAAATTCCTGGTATTTCACATCTTCCTGAAAAGAAAGGCGAGCTATCAAATAGAACACAAAAACTATATTATGAAAAATAATTTCAGTTTGCAGAATATTAATATGCAATAAAGGGCCATAAAATCTAACATAAGGAACTTTTACTAAACCACATTAAGTGCTAATGCGTGCTTAATGTGGGGAAAATGGCTGAATGCAGGATGTGTAATCACTTACAACTTCAGTGACTTTCCTGTGGTTTATCATACCCTTGTAAGAACTGCCCATAACAATTTTACAAGCTCAGTAACAGAGGTAACCGGCCTAGGATCTCCAGCATCCTTTCCACAATCATAGGAGCTAACTTTTCAAAATTATTGGGGGTGCTAAGCCCAGCGGAAATAACCCCTCCCTGGACACATACAAGTAATTTTCTCAATATTGGGGGTGCTCAAGCACCCACAGCACCCACAGAGTCGGCTCCTATGTCCACAATGCTCATTGCATATTGCTTTGCCTTCCCCTTCCCACCCTCTACTACATATCTCTACTACTAATGCTACTACTACTTATCATGTACACACCACTGTACACAAAACACGGAAAAGACAGTCCATCCTCAACAGAGCATACAATCTAATCAAGACAAACAGGACAAATAAGGAATTAGGGAATTATTCCTATTTTGAAGCGCGAATCAGCAGCGGGGGAGAGTCGGCGCTGGCAGTGGGCATGCATGACTGCCTGCCCCGAAGAATTAGAAGGACAAGGAGTCGGTGAGGGACCAGATCCGGAGGGAGGGAGTGAGGGAGGGAGGGAGGAGAATTCGCTGAACAACTCGGGAGGGGGTGGCAGGGGAGAGAAGGGAGTCGCTGGGCATGGGTGGATGGAGGGGAGAGAACTAAGGTTCGCGCTGGGTATGGGTGCATGCAGGGCAGGGGAGAGGAGAGGAGGGTCACTGCTGGACATGGGTGGATGGAGGGCAGGAGAGAGGAGGGGAAAAAGAAGAAATACTGGACATGGATGGAGGGGAAGGAAGAGTGAGGAAGGAGATGAGATGAGGGGAAAGGAAGAGAGGAGAAAAACTGCACATGGATGAAGAAAATAGGCAGAAGCTGAGGACCAGAAATGAAGAAGAAAGGAGGAAAGGAAAGAAATAAATGGAAAGGAAGCCCTGGAAATGGAGTTAAGAGGACAGATAGCAGCAGAATCGGATACTGGGCCAGCATGATCAGAAAAACAGTCACCAGACAACAAAGGTAGAAAAAAATCATTTTATTTTCATTATAGTGTTTGGAATATGTTCACTTTGAGAATCAGGTGCTCAACATTAAAAGTTTATATTTATTTACTTATTTATGGCATTTTATCGCACATTAAACATGAATTAGATTGGAACCTGGGATCATTTAATTTTTTTTCCTGGAGGTATGCATTGCCACCCCCCCACAGGCTCTCTCCCCAGCTATAGCCAGCTCTGCAATTTGGGGGGTGCAGAGGGGGACAGGGGGGCGCAGAGGGGGATAGGGGGGCGCAGAGGGGGACCGGGGGGCATAGAAGGGGACCGGGGAGAGAGCCTGCTGTTAAACATTTACCAGCACACCACTGACTGCAAGCATATGGCACAGCATCTGGTAAGTCACTCTCCTTCACTGCTAGCTCCAGACATACCTCCTACCTAAATACTAGAAATAACTACACTGGGCATGTCTTGATTGGAAAAATAGTTGGCTTCAACTTTATTAGATGTAAAATGGAAATCACTTTAAAACCACTGCAAGTAAATTAGAGTCAGCTAATGCCTCAAATGAGTAAACTATTCCCACCCACCGCTGTATTAATAGGTAAGATGCCAACAAAAGCCCAGCTGCACCAACAGCATAGGGCTATTAATTAACTGTTATACCTGCTGCCATATTGCGAGCTAAGGAGTACAACCCTGGCCTTGACAGCCTGCTAAGTTCCAGACAATGTAGCTGGAGAATGCACCATGTGCTGCCATCACCCCAGTGATAAGCCAAGACTTCCACAATCTTTTTCACCACCTTACCAGAAAGAATTGACTCAGGTAATCACCAATGGCTCAGTCATAGGAACCAACTTTTCAAAATTATTGGGGGTGCTAAGCCCAGTGGAAATAACCCCTCCCTGGACACATACAAGGAATTTTCTCAATATTGGGGGTGCTCAAGCACCCACAGCACCCAAAGAGTCGGCTCCTATGGGCTCAGTATTAGTAAAACTATCCTGGATCTTTCCCTATGAAAGCTGCAGCACACTAAACCCATGGTTGGATCATAGCTTCCAAAGCCTCTTCTAAATCCAACAAAAAGTCCAGGACAATCCACGTGACAGCTTTGATCAACTGCTTACAAATCCAGCCATAAAAGTTGTTGCCCCCAAAGTCATACTAATAGTGTAGACAGTTGTTACAACATCTGTAATTGGTGAGGCAACAAAGGGAGCAGCTATGACCAGCACATGCCTCTTTCACCCATCCATATGAATGAGACACAAATAGGAGACAATCCAAGATGTAGACCATAAGGCTTCTGGCCATATAACTCCCACTAGATCACCATTGACTTTGAGTTAGGTCCAGGTAGGGTCTACAGGAATGAAGGGGATGATGTGGGGTTGGGATGGATTCTTTTTCTTTGGGAGAGGGAGGGGCAATCAGGACCTGGTGGTATCAGGAAGCACAAATGCTTCTACCAGAAGTTAAGGGGGCACTGGCCAATATTCAGACTGGTGCCCTGTTTATCTTAGCAGCTAAAGTTGGGGCAGCTTCTCACAATATCAAACCCAATTACTTAAATTAACCTCTACCATTCCTACCTTAAGTACCAGTACTCTGGGAACAGTCAACAACATGTATGTGTGTTCCTGGTACTGCACAATACATTTGCAAGGAAGCCTCAAGAAAAAGGTTGTACCAGCACTCAAACACTTTGATGCTCATTTTCAAAAGAGAAAAATTCTCAAAAGTAGCAGATGGAAATTTTTCTTGCAAAAACATTGAAACTCAAAATTGGGACATTTTACTCCACAGTTTGTCTAAATCTCAAGGGAAATGTTGGAGACATGTTTTCGGCAGGTCTTGGGTGGTACTTGGGCAGCCTTAAAATCTGGATGTTTTTTAGCGATAAAGGAACAGAAAAAAAAGTTACAGAGCAGAAAATATTTTTTCCTAGCTTTGTTTCAGTCAAGACTAAATCAGAAAACATTTCCCTAACTGACTTGCTGACCACTGGAAGGATTAAGGCACAAACCCCCTTTAATCCCCCATTGAACACTGACTCCCCCACCCACTCCCAAAGATGTAACAGTAGATATCAGGCTCTATGACAGCTCCAGATATTATGGCCATTCCTAAGAAAGCAAGTGGATGGAGTAGCTTAGTGATCAATGCAGTGGA
Organism: Microcaecilia unicolor; assembly: GCF_901765095.1. Taxonomy (NCBI): domain Eukaryota; kingdom Metazoa; phylum Chordata; class Amphibia; order Gymnophiona; family Siphonopidae; genus Microcaecilia; species Microcaecilia unicolor. Next base: position 94,711,352 of record NC_044033.1, on the reverse strand, counting down.
CAATGAACAATAGACAATGAACAATGGGACCGAGGTTCAAGTCCCAGTTTAACTGTTTCATTTCAATACAAATATATCAGCCACCCTGGAACATAAAAATACCACCAATACCTAAATATTTAAGTGCCCTGCAAGCCTGAGGGCTATTGTAGTGGTGGACCTTTAGGTACAGTAGGCTTTCTCTGTTCCTGGAAGGCCCATAATACAATATAAAGCGGTTTAAGTGAGATTCGTACCTGGGTCCCTTTATATAAAGTCCACTGCACTGACCACTTGGCTGCCCTTCTGCACTGCAGGGATGTCTGTGTGGCCAGTTTACTTGGAGTGCTTCCAGACAGACATTCCCATGGCTTGTTTTTCTTCATTTTTCCCTTGGGACTTTTTTTTTTTTTTTCGAAAATGGTAATTGCAGCTGAATGTGTTGAGCACGAAAACATCTAGCTCAAAGCCATAATAGAACCAGAAATTTAGATGTTTTTCTGGTTTGATTATGGCTGTGAGCTAGACTTTTCCTGAGACTTTTTTCAGCAAAATGTCTCAATTCAGACTTTAAATAGAAAATGTCCCTCCTCGTCTTTTAATTGTGCAGAATATTGAAGTTTATGCACATTTGTGGCTGTGTCTGGGAAAACATGACTAAAATCATGGATCCGAAATGATTTGAAAGGCTGGTTTTCACTCATGGGTCCAAAAACAGTCATATGTTTGTATTCTGTAACTTTGTTACGTTTTTCACATAAAAGGATTTGGCTTGGACTGTTATATCACAAATTATTTGCTCTGATAGAATTCATTAAAACCTAATTTTTTTTGGTTTCTGGTGATTTTACTCATGTTTTCCCAGAGATGGTCACATACGTGAACACATGCATACATCAATGACAGTATTGTAAACATTTGTGCACGTAACACACAATTAAGGGTAAGTGCCCCGTTATATAATAACCGTTTGAGTGTGTTAGTTCATAGACTATTGGGCGTTTCATCAATTTAGCACGCACAATATTTTCTAAGGTGCACTAATAATTCAAATGTGTATCAACAAGTTCACATCCCTACATTTGGTAGTTAGAGCAGGAGGAAATGGTGAGAAGAAGAAAGGTGAATGAGAAAGAAGGAGTGGATGGGGCAGAGCTTCCACTAATGTGTGTCACTTTTAGAATACAGTAAGTTTCATAGGGCTCCTTTCACTAAGGTGCACTAACAGAATTAGCACATGCTAATCATTTGTGTGCACTAAGGGGCCCTTTTATTAAGCCACGGTAGGGCTACTGTGTGTGTAGCACACGCCAAACCAGCCCTACCACCGGGGTAGCACGGGAGTCCGCCAGTAGTTCTAAAATTGGCACGTGGGGCGTTGCCAGTGGTAATCGGCAGCAACATAGCCACATTGCCTTGTCCTCCCCAATTACTGCACATGTAGTACGTGAGCCCCTACCTCCTACTAAATAGGTGATAATAAAGGCTCAGTCAGTAAATAGCTGTGCACAAATTTTAATATTAGTGCATGGCCATTTACTGCCCCATTGTTAAAAAGGCCTTTTTCCCTGCTGCAGTAAGTGGTCCAGCGTGCACCAATTTCAAGCACCAAAATTAGCACAAGCCACTTTTTACCGCAGCTTAGTCAAAGGGCCTCTAAATTTGTTAGCGCACCTTAGTAAATGGACCCCATAGGTATCTGCTGCATTTAGGTGCTCTATGGCTGACCTAAGAATGGGTGCCTAAATGTTAGGTGCATTGATACCAGGTTACACTAGTGTTCTGTCATAGAAAGTAGGCACGTACTTTCTGTTCTAGACTAGGGCTCCTGTGCACTCTCGGGACACCTAGATAAGGGGCCCTTTTACAAAGCAGCCGTAAGCCCATCACGGGCTTACCAAGCAGCAATCCGGAACTACAGCCGGCCCAATGCATGCACTGGTGCTAGTTCCACCCCCAGCACATGGCATTTCCAGTGCTAGCGGAAATATTTTAAAATTTTTTCTACAGGGGGTTACCACCGGGTTAGCGCAGGAGCCCTTACCGCCACCTCAATGGGTGGCGGTAAGTGCTTCTCCCCCCGCATGGCCATGTGGTAAGTGCAATCTTACCTCATGACCATTTATTTTTTCAGCCTTTTTACCTGTTGCAGTAAAAGGGGCCGCAACGTATGGCTAAAATGGCCACTGCTGCCAGCACAGGGCCCCTTTTAACACAGCTTAGTAAAAGGGCCCCTAAGTTATCAAACTGCAGTCACAGAGCCACTGAAGATACACATTGAAATGGCACAGACATTTTTAGAAATGTGCGTGTTTCAAAAAAAAAAAAGAGTGGTTCCACAAGGGCAGATACGTACCTACTTACATTGCAGTTTATTTGTAAATAAACCCTTATTGTGACACTATTACTGAGTGTGACATGTGAGCCTCTAATTAGGAAGTATGCTATTTTGTTACATTTTTAACACCACATGCATAGACCCCACTTTGATCCCCTTTACATCAAAAATTGACTGCACAGAACCCTCAAAATCCAATAGTATGTAAATTATCTTTCAGTCTTATTGAATTTCATGTTACTGTACCTGGCATCTTTCTAATTTATTAGCTTTTTAAGAGAAACTGATACCCTGATTTCGTTATGATTCTCACAACTTCCAAAGTGATTCAGTCTTTGAACAAATGAAAATAGATTTCACGCAGAGTTCAATTGAAAGGTATAAGCTGCAGGCTGGTAGAGGCCTATAACAAACAGAAGGTGTCCCTACTTGGAAGTCATTCCTGTGCTTCAAGAATGAATAACACCACTTTGTAAACAAAGGGAATGATTTAAAAATGCATTTTTTTTTTCATATAAAGTGTTCTGGCACAGCTTTAGCTTTCTCAATTCTTTATCAAGAGTGCTTTAAGAATATTTTTAAAAAACAAGTGTGCACACCTTGTTCGTTTTGCTTGGAATTGGGGCTATTGATAGAATGCAGAGCACATAGCCCAGGTGTCCCTGCTTGGAGAGATAATGGATGCAGATTGATACGAACTGAAGGTAAAGGACATTAACATCTTCAGACGTTATATATGCATGCTGTACAAGGGCTCTTACTGACTCACGGGATGACTAGGCAGGTGTTCTCATATGCCAGTACAAAATAAGTAAGGAAAAGGCATACAAGATGAATTTCTTCCACTATTGATTTAATACAGTGAGCTGATGATACCCTGAACCTCTCTTTTTTAGTCTCCTATAAGGTCCGTCTTTCTATGAACTGAATTGTCTTTGATTTAAAAGCTGGGATTTCCTTGAAATTGAATTCCTACCTATGCACAGCTGTCAGGCTAGCTTGTCTCTGCTACTTGCTGAGGATGGCTTTTGTGCTAGAGAAATGAAGACAAGGCCAGTGCTGCGAACATAAATTTTGAGCCTCCCTATTTAAATATGCCACGCGTCAATCAAGGAAGTTTGAAGTGTATTATAATTGCAAACCATATGCCTGCTCTATAATCAGCATTAAGTTCATTGTAGCGGTTTGAACTGTTTTAGCTCTTCCACTGTATGGACCTCAAAACTTAACGGGGAACAGTCTTAAATATTCATAACATATGTTGAAGCTAAAGGGACAGATAAGAACATTATAAATACAACAGAGGCATTTGAATACACTATGAAATTCCTAGTGTAGGGGAAAGGAGAGATTCGTAAATGTGTCTCTCAGTAAAACAGAAGGGCATGAGTCCAGTGGGTTCTGAGGTTTTTCTTGCCCTGTGGAGTCCTTATATTGAGGCTCTCCCTAATAAAGTCAGAATTTCTATTCATAATATGGATTCTCCATCAGTTGGATTTGGATACAGCTTCGTAATTTGGTTAAGGCTCTGTTTAATAGGTGTTGTTGAGAATGGTGATGATATATTAAGTGGGAGTGAAAAGATAGGACATGAAAAAAGATACTAATTTGAATTATAATATTATCTGTATGCTCTCTTATGTGGCACTGTATTGTTGATGTTAAGAGAATTATGGATCCTTCTTTAGACCTATAATAAAAAGCATTGACCTAAATAGTTATCTGCTCAAAACAACTGGAAAAACATTATTGAATGCATGCAAAAGCTTTGCACATGCTTCACACAAAATGAGGGTAGATGAGCATAGGACAAAGGCTTAAATAGGTTCCAAGCAGATTAGAAGATAGATAGATAGATAGATAGATAGATAGATAGATAGATAGATAGATAGATAGATAGATAGATAGATAGATATTACCAGGATGAGGCCCAACAGAATCCAGCTTACAGGTCCAGGGTACTTTCCACAGTGAAGGAACAAAATAATTGCAGACTATGAATTTGCTTTACAGCAGATGGAATGTATGCGTTCCACAATAGGAATGTGCATTCATTAATGTGCACTCAGTTCTTAGTGCAACTTAAAAATGTGGGGGACAATTCTATAACAGGGCACTAAAATTAGGCGCCCAGAGTATGCCTAGAGGAGTCTATAGTAGGTGTCTGCATTCCATTATAGAATACTAACCTAACCATATATACTGTATATACATCTTTAACATTTCGGTTTAAGCACTTATGCTAGCCATATGATTGGTATAAGTGCTGGTGCTTAAGTGCTGCAGATACCCACATAACTTACAGTATTCTATAAGTTGTGTGTATAAGTTTGAGCCTCCCCCATGCTCTGCCTATGCGTATATTCCCTTGCAAATACATGCTATGGGATCCTTTTACAAAACTACGGTAAGCACTAATGCATGCTTACCACAGCTTAAAATGGAGCATTGCAGGGTGCACTGAGGAGTCCCATGGTGATTTTTACATGTGCAGGTGCAAACCATGCACTAAAATATCTTTTCTATTTTTTTGTGGCGGAGGCGTGTCTGATGGCATAGAGTGAGTATGTTTATGCAACTTGGTTAGTGTGTCGGCATTGCTGCACCCCCAACTGATTAGTGCAGGTTTAGCATGTGAGTCCCTACCACCTATAAAATAGGTGGTGACATGGGCTCATACGCTAATGGGAAAATTAGTACATGGCCATTAATGGGAAAAATCTGAAATTCAGCCGTTTTACTCCTGCAAGAAAAATAGTCTTAGCATGCAGGAAAGACCAGCGTATGGCTCTTTTTACCAAAGCTTTGTAAATGGCTCCCTAACCAGCTTATTTTCGAAAGAGAAAAACGCCTATAGTGCGACCTAAATCGGGAGATAGACGTTTGTCTCGCAAAGGCGCCCAAATCGGTATAATCGAAAGCCGATTTTGGGCGTTTCCAACTGCACTCCATCGCAGAAACGAATAAAGTTGATGGGGGCGTGTTGGAGACGTGGTGGAGGCGGAACTGGGGCGTGGTTATCAGCCGAGGAGAGATGGGCGTCTTAGCTGATAATCTGAAAAAAAAAGGCGTTTTTACCGCGATTTTGGGTCACTTTTTTGGACCCTTTTTTTCACGAACAAGTCCCAAAAAAGTGCCCCAACTGCCCAGATGACCACCGGAGGGAATCGGGGATGACCTCCCCGGACTCCCCCAGTGGTCACTAACCCCCTCCCACCAAAAAAAACCCCACTTTAAAAAAAATTTTCCAGCCTCTATGCCAGCCTCAAATGCCGTACCCACCTCCATGACAGCAGAATGTGTTCGATCCTGTCACAGCCTTTCCCTGGGTCAGATGTGGCTCTCAGGTGCAGTACAGGGTCACATCAGCATTGCATTGTGGTGGGTGTAGGGTATTGGGCTCCGTGATTTTATTAGCTTGTGTTACAGTCTCACGATGTTGGTAGTTGGTAGGCTCTTCTCCCATGGTGCTTTTCCCCCTACCTACTGGGTCAGAGTGTGCCCTGTTGTGTTTCTTGCTGTAGTCCATGCGGTAGTGGCCATTTTTAGTTCCCTTTCCTGTGTTAGCCACATTAGACAACTTAGTTCTTCCCTTGAATGTGGCTGAAAGAGGGCATTGTACAGCATTCTGCCAGCTCTGACCTACTGCTCATCTCAGTACCAGGGAGACTCGTTGCTAGTGGGGCACAACCTCTGATCTGCAGTTAACTGTGAGTAAAGGCGGTTATTCCAATAAAGGACGTTTTTGGAGAGATTAGTCTTCAGGTGTCAACTGGTGTGCCAATGTTATATAGCAGCAACCAGTCCTAGAGGCCTGCGTGTATGCAGGTCCCTGGAGCACTTTTAGTGGATACCGCAGTGCACTTCAGTCAGGTGGCCCCAGGTCCATCCCCCCCCCCCCCCCACCTGTAACACTTGTGCTGGTAAATGGGAGGCCTCCAAAACCCACTGTACCCACATGTAGGTGCCCCCTTCACCCCTAAGAGCTATGGTAGTGTTGTACATTTGTGGGTAGTGGGTTTTGGGGAAGGGGGGTTGGGAGCTCAGCACCCGTGGTAAGGGAGCTATGCATGTGGGAGCTTTTTCTGAAGTCCACCGCACTGACCTAGGGTGCCCAGTTGGTGTCCTGGCATATCGGGGGGCCAGTGTACTACCAATCCTGGCCCCTCCCATGACCAAATGGCTCGGATTAGGACGTTTTTGAGCTGGGCATTTTTAGTTTCCATTATCGCTAAAAAAAACAAACGCCCAGCTCAAAAACATCCATTTTTTCGAAAATTTGGTTCGGCTCGCCCCTTCACGGACCCGTTCTCGGAGATATACGCCCATGGAGATAGGCATTTCCATTCAATTATGCCCCTCTATGTAAGTTAAGTGGGTATTTACAAACTAATGCTTAGGTGGAAATTTGGCAGTTATGCACATATGTACACACATATGGTATGCGTACACACATATGGTGCGCATATACACAATTGGCATGGAAATGTTAGCATCTATTTTATAAACCTTGGGGCCTGTCCAAGAGTATCTGATACCTCAGGCAAACCTTCAGCCATGTGCCCTTCTGCCTCCATCGTTGAATCAAGGCCCTAATCCCTGTAGTCTAACATCTCCTTGTCTTTTCCCTACCCACCACCCAGATAGATAGTGTCTACCCTCCCTATCCTTCCTCAGGTCCAGCAATTCCCATTTTCTTCCTCCTCCCCCCCCCTATTCCAGCATTTTATCTTCCCTCTTGCCCCCTATCCACCAACCCAGCTCAGCATTTAATCTGTACTTCCTTACACTGGTTCTGTGTCCACCATACTTATATAAGAACATAAGAGTAGCCATACTGGGTCAGACCAATGGTCCATCTTGCCTAGTATCTTGTTTCCAACAGTGGCCAAGCCAGATCACAAGTACCTAGCAGAAAACCAAATTGTGGCAACACTCCTTGCTACCAATCCCAGGGCAAGTAGTTGCCTCGCAGCGGCAGCGACTCCCATAGGCTGCCCTGCTGCCAATCTCAGCCCCTTCGCTCTACTGTGGGCAGCCCATCTCTGAAGAAATAGGAAATTATATCAGAAGCAGGCAGCCCGCAGCAGTAGAGAGAAGGAACCTGGACTGGCGGTGGGGCAGTCTAAGGGAGTCGCTGCTGCCACCTTCTTTTGAAAAACAAAAAAGGTAATTTTGGGGAAGGGTGAGGGGGGCAGCAGCTGAGGAGCTAGAGCGGCAGCTCATTTTCTGCCTCAGGCAGCAGATTGTCTTGGGCCACCCCTGAGTAGAAGCCCACATTCTGGCCATTTCCAGCTTTCCCCACATGAAGGATGTTTTGTCAGGGAGAGGGTGGGAGGCAGCAGTGCTTCAGTATAGGCTTCTACTACAAGGTTTTGTGCTGGAATAAAGTACTTCTGAAACAGCCATGAAGAGGTGCAGTGGCAATGGGAGCAGGGGAAGCATCCTGGACATGACAGGGGAAAAGGGGAAATTAAAAGATGACAAGTGAAAGAAAGGGGAGATTAGAAGATGCTCTCCTGCCATGCTGCCGCCTCCTCACCCCAAATACTGTTGCTCCGGTGGCAGAGGCATCCAAGTTAAGGGCTGCTGAATATCTGCCTCGATCTAGCCAGCACAATTTAACCAGGCAGGAGCTTCTCCTACTTGGTTAAATCAGTTTAAATATTGATCCCTAAATTTAAAATGAGACAAAACAATTAAGACACCCAGTATGGCTACTCTTATGATCTTATGACAAAGGAATAAGATTTAAAAACGTTCTCAGTGTTTTATTTCCTTATTACTTATTTGTTTGAACCTAAGAAATTATAGGAGTTTGTGGAAACAGATGAAGAATCCTCTGCAGCAACTTCCTTCAGTTACCACTGTACCGGCTGCAATAACCGATTAACCTTCCTCCCTCAGAAAATGTGAAATGTAAGATTAACCATTTTGAGTTTTTCTTATTTTCTTTAAGATTGTTTTCCTGATCTTGTGTCTTTCAATTGTGGACAATTATGTAAATATATATTGTTGAGAGAAAATGTTTTTCTTTTTATATTAATTTCTATATTTCCTTACATTTATGTGATAAATGTGAATGTAATTAAGTAAAATGATAAATAAAATTAAAAAAAATGTTCTCAGGATGATTAGAGATTGTAGAATTAAAAGCAGAGTCAGATATTCAATATAACTCTGCTTTGATGAAAGATTATTTGTAGTTGCATAATAAGATAGTAGAGAATATGGGGAACGTTCTTCGTAATTGTAATTTGCACTAATTAAATTCTCTTAAGTTGATAATATATTGCTCCTCAGCTGCCCGCCCCCTCGCCATTCCCTCCTCAACCCCCTTCCACAAAATTACCTTTTCTATTCTTTTCTTGTTTTTCAAAAGAAGGTGGTGGCAGCGACTCCCATAGGCTGCCCTGCCGCCGGTCCTGGCTCCTTCTCGCTACTGCTACAGGCTGCCTGCCTCTCTGATATAATTTCCTGTGAGTTTAGATGCATGTATCATATAATATAAGGGAGCACATAATTGTAGGCACATACCTGACAAGAAAACTGTTATGATTAAATTCTATCCCACACACCAGCAAGCCTTCAGGTGTGGTGCAAGGGGATGAAAATTATTTATGTATTCATCAGGTGCGTAGCTATGTGGGGCCATTGGGGCATGGGCCCCCCGTAGATTTGGCCCTGGCCCCCCCACCGTGAAACTCTTTCGACCCACCCTCCCACCGCCAACTCTCCCCCACCGCTGCCGTCGTCGCCGTCGCGTACCTTTGCTAGCGGAGGTCCCCAACCCACGCCAGCCGAAGTCCTCTTCTCCAGCACGGCCACGTTGCTGATCTTCAAGGCTTCTGTTTCTGTGAGTCTGATGTCCTGCAGGGGCGGGGGAGGGTTGGCGGCGGCGACAAGGGGAGTCAAAGGTGGTGGTGGCGGCGGTGGGGAGGGGTCAAAAATGGTGGTGGGGTCAAAAATAGCAGGGGGCCGGAGGCACTGAGGGGGGGGGGCTAAAATGTGCACCCTCACCTTGGGCTCTGGACCCCCATCCCGCCGAAGTCTGGCTACGCCCCTGGTATTTATAACATTTTATATTCCACCATCATAAATAGTTCATAGTGTTGTACAGTCCATAATACAATAAAACTGTAATAGCAAACAAGGAGGGGCATAATCAAAAGGGGCACCCAAGTTTTCCTGAGGACATCCTCGCAGGACGTCCGGCGAAGGGGCAGGGAAACCAGTATTATCGAAACAAGATGGGCGGCCATCTTTCATTTCGATAATACAGTCAGGGAAGCCCAAATCTCGAAATTTAGGTCGACTTTAGAGATGGTCATCCTTAGAGATGGTCATCCCCAATTTTTGGCGATAATGGAAACGGAGGATGACCATCTCAGAAAGGACCAAATCCAAGCCCTTTGCTCATGGGAGGAGCCAGCATTCGTAGTGCACTGGTCCTCCTCACATGCCAGGACACCAACCGGGCACCCTAGGGGCACTGCAGTGGACTTCAGAAAAAGCTCCCAGGTGCATAGCTCCCTTACCTTGTGTGCTGAGCCCCCCAACCCCCCCTCCAAAACCCACTCCCCACAACTGTACACCACTACCATAGCCCTTAAGGGTGAAGGGGGGCACCTAGATGTGGGTACAGTGGGTTTCTGGTGGGTTTTGGAGAGCTCGCATTTACCACCACAAGTGTAACAGATAGGGGGGAATGGGCCTGGGTCTGCCTGCCTGAAGTACACTGCACCCACTAAAACTGCTCCAGGGACCTGCATACTGCTGTCATGGAGCTGGGTATGATATTTGAGGCTGGCATAGAGGCTGGAAAAATATTTTTTAATTTTTTTTTAGGGTGGAAGGGGGTTAGTGACCACTGGGGGAGTAAGGGGAGATCATCCCCGATTCCCTCCGGTGGTCATCTGGCCATTTAGGACACATTTTTGTGGCTTGGTCATAAAAAAAAAGGACCAAGTAAATTTGCCCAAGTGTTCATCAGGGACGCCCTTCTTTTTTCCATTATCGGTCGAGGACTCCCATGTGTTAAGCATGCCCCAGTCCCGCCTTCGCTATGCTTCCGACATGCCCCAGTGAACTTTGGTTGTCCCCGCGACGGAAAGCAGTTGAGGACACCCAAAATTGGCTTTCGATTATGCCGATTTGGGTGACCCTGTGAGAAGGACGTTCATCTTGCGATTTGTGTCAAAAGATGGGCGTTCTTCTCTTTCGAAAATAAGCCTGTTGTACCTGGCAGAATCCCAAAACGTTGCAAAATGCCATGCTACTTATCCCAGGGATAAGCAATGACTTCCCCTGGTAAGATATTCCAGGTCCAGGCAAATGTACCAGGACTGCAGTGGTACACCAAAGCATAGTACTCAAAGGGAGTGATGATGATGCTTCCATAACTGGAAACACCATCTTAGCCACTGAAGTGCTGAGCAGCCTAGATGTAAAGTAGAGATTCTTCTCCATGGTATAATATAGTTCTTATCAAACCATTTTCACATGTTGGTTTGCTTCATATGGCTTATACAAACTAACGCCTATGTTTACTAAGGTGCACTATAAGTTTTTAATGTGCGTAAATGGTGGACGTGCCTTAAACGTCAATGCGCCCATAGGAATATATAGGAACATTAGTGTTTAACATGTCTTATCTTTAAAGGCACGTTCAAAATGCTAACACGCCTTAATAAACATACCCCCAAGGGCCCTGTTTACTAAGGAGCATTAGCATTTTTAGTGTGCACTAAAATTTAGCACTAGAGACACCCATATATTCCTATGTGTCTCTGGCATTAGCACACGCTAAAAACTCTAGCGCACCTATAGCGCGGCTTAGTAAACAGGGTCCTAATTCCTTAAAATTTAGTTCAGGGTTATGCATCATTTTATCTCTTCTCTGAATTTAAGTAATTGTTTGATGGAGATTCTAACGTAATCTGCTTTATCTTCTAACATTCCTAGTTGAGATTCTTTTTTTTTTTTTTTTTTGTCTGTAAGAGAAGGCTAATTTCAAGAATAAATGAAGAATGTAAATGGAACATTACCAATGGCTTTGCATTATGCTTATAAAAGGCACATGAGCTTAAATAAGAAGAGAATGTGGGAGCATATGTAACTTTACACCAGAACTGAATTGTATTAATACAATATTTTGCTTTCACTAAACGTGTAATCACATTAGTACCTTTCATATCGCATTAGTGAAAATGAGTATCAATGTGATACAGTTTAATATAATATGAGGAGAAATTGCTGATTCAATTAGATTTTCACATTTTATTAGTACTTAGGAGTAACAGCATAGAGTGAAAACCAGCTCATGTTCCCAATACCTAATATTAAGTTGAAAGCTAGTGTGTACACATTGCTTTAATGTTTTTGAATAGGTTCTCAATGTATACTTCATATGCTCACATGGACTTTAAGGTCATGGTAAGTGTTCATGAATATGATTATAGTGTGAATAAGATATGCCTTATGGACCAATTTAATTTTAAATTTAGGGGGTCTTTTTAGCACACGTTAAACGCTAAAGACACCCATAGGAATGCATTGGCATCTTTAGCGTTTAGCGCATGCCTATTTTTAACATGTGCTAAAAATGCCAGCTTGCCTTAGTAAAAGACCCCCTTAGACATCTGTAGAGAATGACATGGGGACAAAGTTTGTCCCCATCCCCACCCTGTCCCTGCAAACAAACTCCATCCGCACCCCATCTCTGCAACAATACAAAATCTAATTTGTACAAAATGCAAGCAATTGTCTTTTATTGAAAAATGATGGAACTAGTGTGGTAGAGTTTGAGCTTGTGGGGATAGGGTGGGATTGGGGTCTAAGCTATCAGCAGTCATAATAGGCTAGTTGCTACAGCTGGTCACTCCTCTGACCAGCCCAAAGCATTCCTGTTTCCTGCCCCTACCTGCATTAAGCAACATGTATGGATTTTTTGGACTGTGCTATTGATTTTAACACATGGTACATGTTAGCATGGGCCTCAGGGTAAAACCCACACTAGCTGCTTACCACACCTTAGTAAAAGAGCCTCTCAATGTGGTGATGTTTATCAGGGTGCAATTCACATATATTTCTTTGTAGTTTTGTTTTCCTTTTCTGGATTGATGTAATAACATGTATGAAAATTCAAAAAATATATTTTTATTTTAAATAAGATGGTTCATGGATTGCTGAAAACTGACCTCTTAATTTTTGGTTGGCCTGCAGAACCTAAGCAAGTTGGTATATGCTGAATGAAAAGTTCATACATAACACTGTCAGTTACTTAGCTTCGTGAGAATATATATACCTTTATAGAATAAATTGTCTAGGCTTTTAAAGGTTTGAAGATTGAATTACAGAATAAAAGAAAATGGAATATGTGTAGGTGCCATATAATGAATAACCAAACCCTACAAACTAATATTTTTGGGACCTCTCTACTGGACAGCAGGATATACTGTGCTGTAGCAGCCAGGCAAGGCAAGAATGAAATAAAATCTACATATTCTTATAGTACATGTGAAGAGGCATTTTCAAAAACACATCCTAGTCAAAATTGGGAGGTCCTGCTCATAATGTCCAAAAAGGAAAAACAAAGTCCATGCATACAGGTGGTTTACTCAGTCAATGTTCGGAAGTGTTATTCCAGGGCTCCCTAATTCTGAGAACTGTGTCAATGGTCGGGTTAGGATCTCCGATGAGGCGGCTATGGTGCAGGGTGAGAAGATAGTTGAAGCAGGTATGCACAGGGGTTCCTGCTTCACTTGGAGTGTCTGCAGGCCTCTCCCTCCGCTGCTGTCGTGGTCAGCGAGGGTCCGCGATGGCCGGCCATGGGGTCAGGGTCGGTCAAGGATCACCGTCAGGAATTGAACCTCAGGGCGGTCTCCCGGCACACATCCATGTGCACGGTACTTTTCTTCTCCTCCGCTCTGTGCAGTCGCGTCCGGCGGCTGGTCGCTCAGCGCTCCCTCGTTTCACAGCATGCGCCGGTGCACCGATGTCCGGTCCAGAGCCGCAATCTCGGGCCAAAGGGGAAGTCATCTAAGCATCAACCCGCCCAGGGAGTACCGCCGATTGATGCCTGCAACCGCACGTCATCCAGTTCGCAGGTGAAGTCGTCCGTCTCCGGTGCGGGTGAGGTTGGGTCCGACCAGGGTAGCGCCGCGGCCACGAGGCGGGCAGGGAGCCGCTGTTGGTCCACAGCACCGTCCCATTCGCTCTGGAAGCCCGCAAGATGCGTCAGAGATGTCCCGCATTCAGCGGTACTCTCTCCTCGCTGGCCAGGCAGCCAAACGGTCCCGTTCGCTGCCGTACATCAATCGGGGTCACTGGAGCAGCCACTCCATGACCTTCTTGTCGGCGGACATATAGTTTAACTTGTTGCTCATAATTTTGCAACTGGGATAGTGGAGAGTTAGATAATCTCTTGAACAAGGGACAACACTGTGAAGGGGGAGATCAATTAAAGGTTGCATATAATCAGGGGTTGAACCACATAGAGTTTTGAAAACAAATGTACATAATTTGAATGTTATTCTGGTTTTGATTGGAAACCAGTGTAACTTTATAAGCAAACGGGCTGCACTTTTGAATCTTGTAGCCATGTAGACTAATCTGGCTGCTATATTTTGAGCTGTCTGCAGTTTTGTCAAGGAAAATTCCTTACAGCCAGTATAAATGGCATTACAATATTCGAAGTGTGATAATATTAATGTTTGTACTATGGTTCTAAACATATCATTAGGGAAGAGATGCCTGATTCTTTTTAGTTTCCACATTGCCTTAAAGTATTTTGTCATGACTGCTTGGACTAGGATGTCGAATAACATGTAGGAACAGTGGCGTAGGAAGGGGAGGGGTGGTGGGGCGGTCCGCCCCGGGTGCATGCCGCTGAGGGGGTGTCATCTCCGTTGGTTCCTTGCTCCCTCTGCCCCGGAACAGGTTACTTCCTGTTCCAGGGCAGAGAGAGCAAGGAACCAATGGAGCCGACGCAGCTCCCAGAGACGTGGACTCGGGGGCGAATGGGCCCTCCCGCCCGCCCCTCGCTTCTAAACTAAGTAAGAATGCACTCCGGGGGAGGGTGCGCGCCGGAGGGGGGTGCGCGCCAAGGGGGGGCGCCATGCTGTACCGGGGGGGGTGCGCAGTGGCAACCCGCCCCGGGTGTCAGCCGCCCTCGCTACGGCACTGTGTAGGAATCAATTATTATACCAAGAATCTTTAGTTGGGACTCCTATAGATAAATTACATTATCAGTTGTGAAGTTTTCACAGTTTATGACATGGTGAGGGTTAGATAATAGGAGAAATGTTGTTTTCTCTTTACTCAATTTTAGTTTAAAGGTGGAGGCCCAATTCTCCGTCAGGACTAGATCAGATTTAGTGATAGATAGCACTTTCCAACAGAATCTTTGAAAGGGATGTAGATGGAGATGTCATCCACGTAAATAAAATTATTATAACTATGGGCATTCAGCACCTTTCCTAAAAGGGACATCATGATCTTGATTTGCATACGCTGCCTCTATTATATGCAGATCTTTCATGCATACTCCATTTTGGATATCCTGAAATCCTGACTGGCAAGGATACCAGCGACATAACGTAACCAAAGACCGTAACTGGACATATCTTAATCCTTCCTCTCCCTCTCTAAGTTCCCCCCCAGTGGTCTTTACCATACATGTACTTCAATATCACCTTGTTCATACTGGAATCGGCTAACGCCATTTACGGTACTATGTAAGCCACATTGAGCCTGCAAAAAGGTGGGAAAATATGGGATACAAATGTAACAAATAAATAAATAAAATTGAATAAGATGGGTGATCCCTGTGGGGCTCCGCAGTCTGGATCCCATTGGGGGAAGATGGAATTAGGAGATTTGACTTGATAGGATCTAGATTTTAAAAATCCTCGGAAACAATTTAAGACAGACCCTCCTATACCTAAGTTGTTCATTAGTGCAAGTAGCAAATTATGGTCTACAATGTTGAATGCACTTGACATATCAAATTGCATAAGGATGATTTTCCTGCCTAGACTAATTTCTTTCCTGAAGTTAGCAATTAATGTGGTTAGGACTGTTTCCGTGATGAATTTTGGTCTAAAGCCAGACTGTATATGGTGAAGAAGGGACAAGGAGGACAGATAATACTTAAGTTGGTGAGAGACTATCGGGCTCATTTTCGAAAGAGAAGGACGTCCATCTTTCGACATAAAACGGAAGATGGACGTCCTTCTCACAGAGACGTCCAAATCGGTATAAACAAAACCCGATTTTGGACATCTCCAACTGCAGTCCTTCGCAATGACGTCCAACTTCCAAGGGGGCATGTGGGAGGCATAGCGAAGGCAGGACTTGGGCGTGCCTAACACTTGGACATCCTTGACCCATAATCGAAAAAACCAAGGACGTCCCTGACGAACACGTGAACGTTTTCACTCGGATGTGTTTTTATTATGAATAAGGCACAAAAAGGTGCCCGAAATGACCAGATGACCACCAGTGGTCACTAACCCCCTCCCACCCTCAAAACACATCTTAAAAAATATTTCGTGCCAGCCTCTATGCCAGTCTCAGATATCATACTCGGGTCCATGACAGCGCATGCATGTCCCTGGAGCAGTTTTAGTGAGTACTGCAGTGCACTTCAGACAGGCGGGCCCAGGCCCATACCCCCCCCCCTACCTGTTACATTTGTGAAGGAAACAGCAAGCTCCCCAAAACCCACCACAAACTCACTGTACCCATATACAGGTGCCCCCCTTCACCCGTAAGGGCTATGGTAGTGGTGTACAGTTGTGGGTAGTGGGTTTTTGGGGGGTTGGGGGGCTCAGCACACAAGGTAAGGGAGCTATGTTCCTGGAAGCAATTTATGAAGTCCACTGCAGTGCCCCCTAGGGTGTCCGGTTGGTGTCCTGGCATGTCAGTGGGACCAGTGCACTACAAATGCTGGCTCCTCCCACATCCGAATGGCTTGCATTTGGACGTTTTTGACATGTATAGCAAAAGAGAGATATGTGATCTTAGGGATTCTATAAACAGGTCAGGTGCAGCTTTTAATAGAAACCTAGGACAGGAATCCAGTTCACAGTTAGAAGATGAATATTTCAATAGAAAAGATTTTACCACAGAGAATGAAGGGGGAGAGAATGATGACCAATATCTTTCAGGTTTGATACTAGTGAGGTTATGTGTCAGTTTGGTCATGATCATCATAGGGTCTCCTTTAAACATTATAACATTATCTCTCATTTTTATGACATTCTGCTCAAAATATGAAGCTAATTGGGTAGCAGATGGAGCAGATTCGGTGGAGGTAATAATAGCCTGGGTATCTAAGAGGGTGTTGTCTATATGAAAAATATGTTTGGTATTGAAAGGATCAGTTGATATTAGATTCCAATAGTAGTTTATTGTAGTCTTTTTTTATTGTATATTTATAGAGTCTTAGAGTTCATTTCCAATGTAATTTATTTTCTTCAGTTTTGGATTTTTGCCATTTTCTTTCAAGCTGCCTACATTTTTGTTTGATGCATAGGATGTCTTTATTGAACCAGATGGATTGCCTCTTTTTTTATTTAGATTTAATTTTTACTGGTGCCACAGAGTCTAGCATTGATTTACTTAATATATTCCAATCTTATATGAATATTAATGAATTAGACATGGATATGAGTTCAGTATCTTGTATGTTCAACCAGAAGTTGAAGTCATCAATTTCAATCCTTCCTCTAGAATTAAAAGAGGGAGGGTGGACTTGGGGAGTGAGTATCTTTCAATGATTCTGTCCAATTTAAGGTGAATACTAATTTGTAATGATCTGACCATAGGGTTGAGGGTTGGTTCCCGTGGAGGGGCATAATTGAAAGGGACGCCCAAGTTTTCCTGAGATTGTTTGATTGAAGAAGTATGATAGAGCTTTACCATCTTCAGTTAGGCTTCACTGGCTTCCTGTACATTTTGTTTAAATTAGCTTGTTTAATATTTAAACTTTTTGATGGCTCTGGTCCAGAATACTTAATTGTTTTTTTTCTCCTTTCCACCTAACCCTAGAAATTCTAGAGAATTAAAGTCACATTTGCTTTATTCCCCTTCTTTTTTTTGTGGAATTTGATACAAGGAAATATTGGAAAGTTCTGCTAGCTTCCAAGCTGTTCAACTTCACTCTTTGCCAGAAGAAGAAGTAATATAGCTCTTGTATCTGCCAATTCCCAAGATGTTCATAGCGGACAACAAAAAAAATGGAATAGAAGACAAAGCAGAAAGAAAGATCCTAACAAAAACGTCCTAAATAAGTATGTCTTCAAGTTTTTCTGGAGAGAAAAATAAGAACCTGCACTTATTCTTCTGGCAAAGAGTGAAGTTGAACAGCTTGGAAGCTAGCAGAACTTTCCAATATTTTCTTGTATCAATTCCACAAAAAAAGAAGGGGAATAAAGCAAATGTGACTTTAATGCTCTAGAAATTCTAGGGTTAGGTGGAAAGGAGAAAAAAAAACAATTAAGAACTCTGGACCAGAGCCATCAAAAAGTTTAAATATTAAACAAGCTAATTTAAACAAAATGTACAGGAAGCCAGTGAAGCCTAACTGAAGATGGTAAAGCTCTATCATACTTCTTCAATCAAACAATCTATTTTGCAGCTGTATTTTGGAGGATCTAAAGCTTAGAATGTAGTTCAGCTGTAAGAAAACAGTACAAGCTATTACAATAATCTAGATGGGATAAAATAAGAGCCTGAAGATTGAGAAATGTGTCTCCTCGAACAAATAAGGAACAGCGCAAAGCTGACAAAGCTTAAAAAGACAATCTGAAAAACCTGACTAACTTGAGGCTACAGGGATCCAAAATAAAACCTAGAACCTTGTATGAATGTTCTACTTTCAATGACAGCTCATCTGTTAACAAAAGCTTCTCAGGAATAGTAGTAATGGATCGATCTAACCATTGCAATTTTGTTTTATCCTTGTTGAGCTTAAAACCATGGATAAAGTTACAATTCTCAATCATAGAAATGCAGGATGAAACTTTAACTGACATAGTTAATAGGTTCTTATATATATAGGTATTAAAAGAAGCCTATCGTCAGCATATGACTAAAATTTACATTTACATCCAAGGAAAAAAAACAATATCAAAGAAGACATATACACAATATATAAAATAGATGAAAGCGGAGAACCTTGTGGAACCCCACAGGGAGGAAACCAGCTGTCTGATAACACATCATTCATCTTGACAGTATAGTGACTAACAGATTCAAATTCACTAAACCACAACAACACTGTATCCTTAATACCAAAAGAGTTTACCAGTATCCTTAATACCAAAAGGATCAGAATCATGATACCACTTTCAGTGATGTTCAACTTAAACAAAAGAATATCATGGTCTACTGAGTCAAAGGCTGCTGTAAGATCAAATTGTAGCAGTAGTAAAAAAACATACCCTTGGATAGGGCCATTCTTGTATTAGAGACCACCGAACGTAGTAGAGCCTTGGTGTTATTATAAGTCCTAAATCCAAATTGCAAGGTACTAAGGCAATTATGTTGATCTAAATATTCATTCAAAAGATGGGTTACTATTGCCTCTGACAGTTTAGCCAATAAAGGAAAACTAGCCACCGGTCAATAATTAGAAGGCAGTCTTGGGTCCAGTGTAATATTTTTAAAGATGGGTGTCAAAACCTACCACCCAATTTAGTTGGGAACTGATCAAGATTCAACATGTATTTTGAAATACATGTGAGGAGCATAATCGAACGGGGCACCCAAGTTTTCCTGAGGCAGTCCTCGCAGGACAGCCCGGCGAAGGGGCAGGGAAACCCGTATTATCAAAACAAGATGGACGGCCATCATTTGTTTCGATAATACGGTCAGGGATGCCCAAATTTCAAAATTTAGGTTGACCTTAGAGATAGTTGTCCTTAGAGATGGTCGTCCCCAATTTTCGGCGATAATGGAAACCGAGGACGACCATCTCAGAAATGACCAAATCTAAGCCCTTTGGTCATGAGAGGAGCCAGCATTCGTAGTGCACTAGTCCACCTCACATGCCAGGACACCAACTGGGCACCCACCACAAGTGTAACAGGTAGGGGGGGCATGGGCCTGGGTCTGCCTGCCTGAAGTGCACTGCACCCACTAAAACTGCTCCAGGGACCTGCATACTGCTGTCATGGTGCTGGGTATGATATTTGAGGCTGGCACAGAGGCTAGAAAATTTGTTTTAGTTTTTTTTTAGGGTGGGAGGGGGTTAGTGACCACTGGGGGAGTAAGGGGAGGTCATCCCTGATTCCCTCCAGTGGTCATCTGGTCATTTAGGGCACATTGTTGTGGCTTGGTCATTAAAAAAAAGGACCAAGTAAATTTGTCCAAGTGTTTTTCAGGGACGTACTTCTTTTTTTCCATTATCGGCCGAGGACTCCCATCTCTTAAGCACACCCCAGTCCCTCCTTCGCTATGCTTCCGTCAAGCCCCCGGGAACTTTGGTCATCCCCGTGATGGAAAGCAGTTGAGGACACCCAAAATTGGCTTTCAATTATGCCAATTTGAGCGACCCTATGAGAAGGATGCCCATCTTCCGATTTGTGTCGAAAGATGGGCGCCCTTCTCTTTCGAAAATAAGCCAGTAAGCCAATCAATAATCTATTGGGAGAGATCTTTTATCAAATAACCATGACAATAAAGACAGTTTCTATAATAAAGCTTTAATTTATATTTTTGTAATTTTAGTAAAGGAAGTCCATTTCCTATCAGCAGGGATAGCTTTGTAAGAATTGTTTGGTATAACGGAAAGATCTACAATAGCTTGTAAATTCAGGATTATTAATGCTCCAATTTTAGTTATCCTATCTGAGAAGTAACTAACTAAACTGTTAGCTGAAGGGTGACACTCATGACTATTAGACATGAAAAAAGCAAAAGATAAGTTTCTAAAAATACAAAACAGCTTCCTAGAATTTGATGAAGAGTTTTCTATTTGAGTAGCATAAGATTTCTTTGCGTTGTAAGTTGCTAATTTATAAAGCTTAATAGCCGCCTTCCATCAGATTTTTTTTATCAAAATCATGATACCACCTTCAGTGATGTTCCAATTGGTGGCATGAACTTTTTAGTTTGCATAATTCTTGTGTATACCATGGAGCTTGATGTTTGGTGATCTTAGTTTTCTACATCAGTGGAGCTAGCATATCCATAATTGAAGAAAGCACTCTATGCCAAGTATTAAAAGAATCTAGAGGTTCGAAATAATTAAAACCTAAATGTGGCACAACAGTCTTCCAAAAGATATCAGAATTGATCTTTCTTTCTAGTTAACTTGGAAGAACAAGTTAAAGGGTTAACTAAAATTAACGAGTGGATGAATTCAGAAAGTGATCTGACCATGGAATAGGTTTCAGGTAAGATATGATACTGAGATATAGGATGAAATCCCCAAAGATGTTGCAGTAAAATCTAAACTATGGCCTTTCTCATGAGTAGGTTGAGGAGAGTATAAAGATAGAGACAGAGAATTCAGAATCATTATACATTTTGCAATATCAGGATCATCTTAGCTCTCTAAATGTAAATTAATGTCACCTAGTAGCATCAGAAAAGTAAAATTCAGTTATTGTTGAGACTTTTAAAAAATCTGTAAAAGCATCTTGAACATTTGACCAAATACCAGGAGGACAGTATACTAAAATGAAACCTGCATTCCCTGAAAGAGGAGTTTATGAATTTACAAACATCATGTCTAAAGCAGGAACAGAAATAGAAGTCCATTCCCTCTCTTATCAGATCTAGAACAACATAAAACTTTATGGCTCGGTGAATCATTATTCATAAGCCAAGTTTCAGTTATAATTTTTGAGGTGTTTTTTTTCTCTCCCTGAGATGTTTGCTGGTCCTTCAACTGGAGCTGGACTTGTCAGTAATAGATATGATATGTTATGATGTGGTTGATATTATACTGTATGTTGTTAGTCATTGTTTCTATTGTTTCCTATTTTAGCTTGGAGTTCCTTTTTTATTTTGTGCACATATAATTTTGAATTGTAAACTGCTCAGAAGGTTATTCCCATGGGCAATATATCAAATTGTAAATACAATTTGAAACCTGAAACTTAAATGCAAAACCAACTTGAGAATTATCTATCAAATCCTTGATAAGGAAGGTCTTCTTAGAGATTGAACAGCAATTAAAATACAAACAAGGGACTGGAAGAAAGGAGGAGGGGTTCACCACAAGGTATATCTTTACCAAGTTCAAGCTTCTAAAATAATTCTTAGGCCCATTTGGATTCCTAAATCTATAGCAAGGATGATTTCCAATGATAACCTCTATCATCTGAGGAGTAGAGGTTTATCAAATAACAAATTCCTATTAACATTATCTAAAATAGTTCTGTCATTCAGGGGTGTAGCTACGGGTGGGCCTGGGTGGGCCCGGGCCTACCTGATCTCGGCTCAGGCCCACCCAGTTTTACAGCAGCTGAGCAGCCACAGCCTTAGTTTCTGCCCAATCTGCTGTCGGCCCGCTCAGCCACTCCCACCTGGTTTTCTCAGCAATCGCACTGGCAGCTCCTCCTCCTCGGCCAGACACCGGGCCGCATGTAATCTCGCGTAAAAGTCTTGCAGAGTTGCAGCCGGTGCCACGCACGCCACCACACTGCCGTCTCTGCCCCCCCCCAGCCTGGCCGGGGCCCACAGTGTGCAGTTGCGCACAGCACGATGGCGCTACGTCACGTCACACGCAGCGCCGCATGGGAAGGTTGCGGTCGCGGCTCCAAGTCCACCCTGTGCCCTGTCCTGCCGGCTGGGTCTATGCACAGTCACAGCAGCAGCACTCCCCCGCTGCCCCACACAGCTACGGGAGCCAGGTAATAAATACATATGTATTTTTAAATATTTTTAAACGTGTCATGTTTTGATTTGCGTTTTTGTCTGAAAATACTTGCTGGTGGTGGTGGGCTTCTGGGTGGGGTAAGCACTTCACTGCCTAAGGCAAAAAAGGTATATTTAATGATTAAAAATATACCTTTTTTTGGCCCTAGGTAGTGAAGAGCCCACCACCAGCGAGCATTTTGATTACTCTTGTAACCAAAATAATGGCTCTGGTGGTGGGCTTCTGGGTGCCCACCCATATTAGCTCTGGGCCCACCCAAAAAGTCAGGTCTGGCTACGCCACTGCTGTCATTAAATAATAATGGAATAGGATCACTTATATCAACTCATCCTAATGCATCTTAGCAAAATTTAGATAATAAAACAATTATTAAAAACAAGGTAGTTCCAAAATATCTCAATGTTGCCCACAAGGTTACTCACAAAGGGGCACCACACCCTTAGGCATGCCGTTTCAGTGGTGTATCTGAGGTGGCACGCTTTTAACAGTGAAACGCTGTGGGAACTGATGACATCTGTGAGCGGGGCTTGGTCACACTACCAAGTTGAGGCTGGAAAACATCTCCATCTGCAGAAAAGGTAGAATAAAATGTCCTAATGAGATAGCGCTGAAGATGTCAATCTGGACACAATCAGTTGCAGGCAACCTCAAAGATAGGCATGATTTTAACAGTGAAATGCTGCGGGCACTGATGACCTCAGTGGGCGGGGCTTGACTGCTCCAACAAGCTGAGGCTGGAAAACAGCTCCCTCCAAACAGCTTTGCTGGGGAAAAAGCCCAATACTCTGCATCCATTCTTCATGAAGGAGGAGCCAGCCACCAATCTGTTGTGCCAGGATATGGCAGGCATCTGAGATGTCTTGTAAACTTTCACCACTGTAACATTGCTGCCCATTTGTCTTTATTTAAAAAACAAAACAAAACATATGTTTGGGATAATGGTGGATCATATAATTCCAAATTACTGCAGGCCTCCTTCCTCTCCCCTGCTCATTTTTCTGTTCCTCTTTTCTCCTCCTGTTCCTGCCAATCCTGAGGATCCCCACCACAGGCAAGGCATAAGCAGTTTGTCTTTCTAGACTTTGCTGAAGCTGCCATGCATGCCACATAGGTGACAGAAGATAGATGGTCTCATCCAAGGCCAGTGTTGTTCTCATTTCACTCTAGTTAGGAGCAGCACATGCATAAAAGGAATGTAACATCCCTCCACCAGGGCCACAGCGAGCTATATGCAGGCAGTGCAGATTGTGTCCTATTCATTGCCTTCTCTGCTTGGCTGTGATGCAGTGGGTGAGATAGGAGCTTTAGGGGGCGTGTCATATAAGACATTTTCCGGCTTGGGATGGTCCTGCCCTCCACCAACAGCGCATGACTGTAGCCACCCTGCAAACATTAAAGAGGTAATTCTATAAGGAGCTGCCTAATTTAGGTTGCAAGAACACAACATAAATGCTGGTATTCTAGTCCTTTAGGCATGTATGTGGACACATAAATGTGTAAATGGCAATTTCTGTTAGGTGCTATTCTTTAAGTATGAGTTTACAATGGGCATTGACACTAGCTGAATTTGGTAGGGTGTGGTAGGATGCATATTTTTGCAAATAGGGCCTGATATTCAAGCTATCATGATCATTGTTTGCTGACCGCCATTGGCATTAAACCTGAAAATTCAATGCCAGGTCATAATCCGGGCACCAGCATTGAATTTCCACGATTCCAGAGCCTGCTAATGCATAGCCGGTTAAGTGTGATATTCAGCTATGGGTTTACGGGACAAAGATAGGACTGACTTTTTATGCAGTCCTTTATATGTAGCTAACCGGGCCGGTTAAGTGCTGAATAGGTCTAATATTAGATAGAAATAAGAATTGAGATGTCCAAATCAGGACACATCAATTTCCACTAGTATTTTAGAAAAGGATATTCCGATGTGATCTTTTCTAAATTCCATGCAGGGAAGGATATTTATTCATGACCTACATGTGGTGGGAGCATCCTTTTTTAAATGTCCTTCTCTAAAATATCAACAGGATCAACATGGCAATGTATATCTGTATGACTGACACATCTATGTTTCCTCAAGTTGTCATAGAGCCTGATATCATTTGCCACTATCACTTTTGTGGGGAGGGGGAACCCTCTGGGAACTTTGCCTAATTCCTGCAGTTGAGCGCTGCTTAAAATGACCTTACTGGAAGCAGATATAAATTCAATGTTGATCTCAGCAAACATAAACATGCATTCCCCTTGCCATATGCACATACCTGTGATTTGGACATGTATATCACTGCTTTAAAAATCAAGATTTAGACATATATGTGAGATAAACATCAAAATGCTTGATTCTGCACATCCAAATTGCTAATATGGAATCTAAAATATAGCATTTTAATGTACACCTTCAATTTTAAACAGATCAATTTTAAACAGATCTAAAATGTTTTTAAAAAATTGTGCAACTTGTATTGCATAGGTCCTTTAATATAAATTCCATAAATTAAAACTGGTGCTTAGGCAGCAATGGCCTGCTTCACATTACATGTTGACAAATAAAGAGAACTGAGTGCCATCTCCTTTAATAAAAGGCTTGT
Organism: Microcaecilia unicolor; assembly: GCF_901765095.1. Lineage (NCBI taxonomy): Eukaryota > Metazoa > Chordata > Amphibia > Gymnophiona > Siphonopidae > Microcaecilia > Microcaecilia unicolor. The sequence goes on along the minus strand of NC_044033.1, from coordinate 94,686,550 downwards.
TTGCTATATAGAGCCTTTCTGAGGCTAAATCGTTGCTTTGGTTCAGGTATTGCTGATTTTGTTCAGTAAAAGGCTGCTTCGATAAGTTAAAGTAACAATATTGCGGTTGACATAATCAGTTCTTAGGACTTCTTGTTGATTGATATCCCTGTCTTTGCATTTCACTTCTACACTGACTGCTACCTGTTCCTATAAAAGACTGACATTTACCAACAGCAGATGGCAGTTCTATTGCTACACATTGCCAGAAAGTAGGTGAAGAATGTTGAAAGGGAGGGAAGGGAAAATAACAAGAATGGGTCTTCAGGCTGCAGAGAGGCAAACAACTGGACATCTCTTCTACCCTTCATAGTTATGACATCAATGCTGCATAAGAAAACCTTGGGGCTGACATTTATCAGAGCACTAACTGGTTATGATTAATTGGGTAAAATATCTGGTAAACTGTGAGGGGCATAATCGAACGGGGACAAACATCTCTAAGGGCATCTATCTCTAAGGACGTTCCGGCGAAGGGGCGGGGAACCCGTAATATCGAAACAAGATGGACATCCGTCTTTCGTTTCAATAATACAGTCGGGGACACCCAAATCTCAACATTTAGGCTGACCTTAGAGATGGTCGTCCTTAGAGATGGTCGTCCCCGGTTTTCAGCCATAATCGCCACCCCCCCCCCCCCCTCCGTCCACCACCAGGCCAGGCCTCCCTGAATTCAAATCATAGTGCTTCACCTCAACCTCGCTCCATGTGAAAGAAGCGCAGCACCAGCAGCAGTCTGCAGATCACCTCCCTTCGGGCCTTCCTTCTCTGTGTCCCGCCGTCGCACAAGTTACGTCAGACGAGGTCGGGACACAGGGAGGAAAGGCCCAAAGAGAGGCGATCTGCAGACTGCCGCTGCTGCGCTTCTTTCACATGAAGCGAGGCCAAGGTGAGGCGCTATGATTTGAATTCAGGGGGTCCGGCCCGGTGGTGGACGGAGAGGGGTAGGTGGAGGGGAATGTGGTACCGGGCCCCCCTCGGAGGCCCGGGGAATTTTGTCCCCCTGCCCCCCCTCTCGGCAGCCCTGTTTGTATTCTGTACATTTTAAGCAAAATGTCCAAAGTCGAACTTAGGCATCATATCAAAAATGCCCATCCACATCTCATTGCATAAAATGGGACCTGTGCTAAAATAGCATGAGTTAGTGGTAAAATAACATGTCTTAACAGTAGCCCACATTAATAACTTCCCCCCTTAATTGTCTAGCCAAAAGCTATCCATTGTCTGACCCTGAAATTACAAATATAACACTTTAACCTGCGAACTCCAAAAGTTAAACAGCTAAAGCATTTTAATTATCATCTCTTTAATTTTTAACTTGTTTCACAAAGAACTACAGACATTTACCAGAGGGGAAAAATACGAAAGGATTTTAGACATTGGAAGATGAAAAATTCTTAAAAACACATATATAATGAAAAGAGACTGTGGTAGGGTGACTTCACACTATTGCAGGACAAAGAGCATAAAGACAGGAGGTAATGATGGTAGAAACACACAGGAGTTTTAATTGGGAGCATCAGGGAGTATCTTGAAGGAGCTGGTGCATCTCTAATTTGGAAAGATGAAAAATACATAAACGATGCCTGCGACAAATGATAAAAACAACAATCAGCACATGTGTGTTTTGACTGAGTACAGAAGTAATCAAATTGTTTACAGGCTACTTACTGGTTACCCTTGGCAATACTTAATCTAAAAACAGGGTAAATCTCTTTGCAAATGTGATCACCATTCTATTGCCAAACTTTAGTTCAGTTCATGCAAAGACCAACAAAAGCATCAATTAGCCACTGTTTTATCTTGTTCCTTAAGTTAAAGGGGCTTATTTAAAATTAAAATCCATTTCAAAAATTATTTTTATTTTTATTTATTTTTGATAGTAAAAGCATGGGGTAACTTTATAGCCAGTCACCTGTGTCTGAAGGCTTCTGTATGTCTTTAGAAGATACAAGTACCAATACTGCAGAAAGAGTGGCTAGACTGAAGCTGTGGACATTTAGGGGCCCTTTTACTACGCCATGTAGGCGCCTACGCGAGCCCAATGTGCACCAATTTGGAACTACCGCCCGGCTACCATGTGACCTGGGCGGTAATTTCATTTTGTACGCGCATCCAGTAGGTGCACCAGAAATTTTCCAGTGCACGGCACTAACCGGTTGGTAATCGGCATTGTATGTGCACTGACGATTACTGCCTGGTTAATGAATGAGACCTTACTGCTAAGTCAATGGGTGGAGGTAAGGTCTCAGGCCCAAAATGGACACGCGCCAATTTTAATTTTGATGCACATCCATTTTCAGCCAAAAAAAAAAAAAAGAAATTTTTTGCAGGTGCACTGAAAAATGAACCTTCAAGCATCCAATATGCACATCTGCACCAGCGCAGGCCACTTTTCGGCGCACCTGGAAAGTGCACATACATATGTCTCTGTGACTTTAAAGCTGTGCCACTGATCATAGTTTTTGTCAAACAATAAAAAGACTCCAAAATCTTCTCCCTCTCCAATCCATTTAGTTATCATGTATTCATTCACTGCCACCAGAACCAGCTCAAGGGGTTGTGGCACCCTGAGCCAATTTTTGATTTTCTGTTACCATCTTTGGACCACCCTTTTAGGATGAGCCATGCAAATAGGGGTTCAGCTAGAGCAGTCACCTGCTTAAAAATGCTGGCACAGGCTTTAACATAATCCAGGATGCTGGGCTTGATGGACCCTTGGTCTTTTCCCAGTGTGGCATTACTTATGTACATACATTCAGTGCTAATATCCATATTGGAAATAGCACTGAATTTACATATAGGGGTCCTTTTACTAAGCTGTAGGGAAAAGGGCCCTGCAGTAGCGGTGGGAGCCGTTTTTCCCATGTGTCAGCAGAGACGCCAAGGGTGGTCCATTCCAGTGCTGGAGATTTGCCACCGCAATGCTGGAGATTGAAGGCCAAATGAGTGAGATTTTTCTCACGAGACCCAGCCATATCTACAACTAGTTCTGGCAGCTGCACATTCCAAAAACTGACATATTCCAATCAATAAATAGAAAATTATATTTTCTACATTTGTTATCAGAGATGCCAAGGGTGGCCCATCCAGAAGAATATCACGGGTCAATGGCAAACTGTAGTTAATGTGAGAACCTTCTCAATCTTATAAATCACACATGTCAGTTCCCACACAATCACTACTCATATGTCCAATATTTTTTCACCAAATACTCCAATGTTGTTAATAGTACATCTTATATATCAGTAATGAACTCTCTGGTGTCCTCAGCGGTGCCTATAGCTTCTTCAATTTAATAGCAATAACATCGCCACACACTTCCTCATCGACACACCCTCTGAGCTATCTTTTATATGTTCTTTTCTAAAGTATTAAATATTTATTAGATACTCATCTCAACAGATGTCAGATGGGGGGGGAGGGGGGTCTTTGTCCGACATGCATATTTTGCCCAAAGCGAGCTGTCTCAAGGACGATACCCTACACAAACATAACAGCTGCATGAGAATAATCTCTCACTGTTCCCGTGGGGTAGATTACTCAATAAAAATTATCTTCAGCTTACCCAGAGCCATCTATAGCGCCAGCTCTGCTCTAACTCATGGAAAACCCCTGCAAAGATGGTGACGGCGTCCCGCCATCCAGAAGAATGACATGTACCACCCCAATAAGTGAAACTGAAGGTCAATGAGTGAGGTTGCTTTTGCAGTGCATTCAATGTATAAATCTGAAATGGTGGTGAAGGGACTGAAGCCCAAGAAAGGGCTGCTGGCTACTCTTATTGAAAAGTAATACCTTCGTGTGTCTTCATAGATGACATGTTACATATTTTAAACACAATTATTTCAAACATTTAACACGAAACCACATACAAACCTATGGAAACAATTCAACTGTACTTAAAGATCCCTCATCTGGCAGTATCTCATGATTTAAACATGATCACACACATGTCTGCTATGAAGACAACTACCTCAACACACAACACATTATGCAAAATTTTCTAAAACCCTGTCTAGTATTATGACAAACTAAAATTAGATAAAATTTTGGTATCACCTCAGTAAGGCCAACACATCCTCCACTACAAAACACTATGCAGAAACTTGTGTAAAAACACATTCAGAACTTCAACATACCTTAACAGTACTAGCTCCAAAGACTCAAAAAGTGACAACCTTACACATGAAAAGGCAGCAATGTAAATATGATACCATGCCCTAAAACACCAAAACCCTACCTATTGAAAAAAAACACAAAACAAACATGGCTGCAACAAGATCTCAGCACTACATGCTAGCAGAGTACCGTACCTTATTCCAGTGATTCCCAAACTGGGTTCTTCAGAAACCTAGGGATCCTCAAACTCTCTTCCTTAAGAAATTAGATTGTAGAATCTGTTTGTATGAATATATACATGTTTACATAAATTGAGTGTTCCTCGGTGTATCTTGACCTGTCCTGCAGTCTATATCCCTTCCTCTGTTATCAACATCCCCCCCACCCATGTCCATTATTGTCCTTGTGTGTCCCTACATCCTCTCTGTCCTGCTTTGCTCATATGTCCCTGTCCCTATACTCCCTCCATGCCATTACCTCTTCTCTGTCTTTCTGTCCCTCCTCTTTCTTTTCCCTTCCTCCCATACCTCATACCCCCTACTCTCTACCCTCTCCTCACAGGTCTTTTCCTCCCCCTCCACCCCTTTATATCTCCCTCTTGGGTCCAGTGTTTCCCCCTACCTTCCTCTCCTCCAGTCTCACTCTCTTCCTCCCATCTACTGAATTGGTTATTACTCTATTTACCATAAACTTTCTCTTTGCTTCATGTACAATTTCTCATTTATAATAGATTTTCTAAACGTTAACATCCATAGTTATCCCAGTATGTTTATGATACTGTATTGTAAAATTGGGTTCTTACAACAAATTACTTTCTTATGCATTATTCTTTGTTATGTATCCTATACTGTTTATTGTAAGCCACATTAAACTCAAATTTGTTTGGGATAATGTGGGATATAAATGTCACAAACTAACAAACAAATTAATAGATAGATATAGATTTATTTTTTTACATTTTTTTAAAAATGTTTGAATTTTACAATTTATATTTTTATATAAGTTGTATTTATATAAGTAGTGTATATATATTTTTTAGACTCCTGAGGCAGGCGTTCTCACGCTGAAACACAGCAGCTATGTCGAATCTATTGAGTTGTTTCAATAAAGATCATCCTTTGAACTTAAGTCTCCCTTGGTCTTTTGGAAGAGCCTAACCAGCTTATAATTGAAAAAGAAAAATGCCTATATTGAGACCCAAATCGGGAGATAGACGTTTATCTCACAAAAACGAATAAAGCGGTATAATCGAAAACAGAATTTGGACGTTTTCAACTGCACTCAGTCGCGGATGCGGACAAAGTTGATGGGGGCGTGTCGAAGGTGTGGTGAAGGCGGAACTGGGGCGTGGTTATCGGCCGATCAGAGATAAGCGCCTTTCGCCGATAATAGAAAAAAATATGCGTTTTTAGCGAGAATTTAGGGCACTTTTCCTGGACCCTGTTTTTCCACGAATAGGGCCCCTAAAAGTGCCCTAAATGACCAAATGACCACTGGAGGGAGTCGGGGATGACCTCCCCTGACTCCCCCAGTGGTCACAAACCCCATCCCACCACAAAAATATGCCGTTTCACAACTTTTTATGTTCACCCTCAAATGTCATACCTACCTCCCTGGCAGCAGTATGCAGGTCACTGGAGCAGTTATTAGGGGGTGCAGTGGACTTCAGGCAGGTAGACCCAGGCCCAACCCCCCCACCTGTTACACTTGTGCTGGTAAATGGGAGCCCTCCAAACCGCCCCCCAAACCCACTGTACCCACATGTAGGTGCCCCCCTTCACCCCTTAGGGCTATAGTAATGGTGTAGACTTGTGGACAGTGGGTTTTGAGGGGGATTTGGGGGGCTCAACACACAAGGGAAGGGTGCTATGCACCTGGGAGCACTTTTACCTTGTTTTTTGTTTTTGTAAAAGTGCCCCCTAGGGTGCCCGGTTGGTGTCCTGGCATGTGAGGGGGACCAGTGCACTATGAATCCTGGCCCCTCCCACGAACAAATGCCTTGGATTTATTCATTTTTGAGCTGGGCGCTTTCATTTTCCATTATCACTGAAAAACAAAAACGCCCAGCTCACAAATTGGCGAATAAAACATGGATGTCTATTTTTTTCGAAAATACTGTTCGGTCCGCCCCTTCACAGACCCGTTCTCGGAGATAAACGCCCATGGAGATAGACGTTTTTGTTCAATTATGCCCCTCTATCTGTCCTACTCCTTGGTCTCTGTCTTGCTGACATACGTAAGGACTGTGTGTTCCTCCATCTTGAGTGGCTGCTGTCTTTTCCCAGAAGAGGTTGTGTTACTACCGTGAGAGGAAGAGGTGAGTCCTGTGGCAGCCACTAGAAGAAAAGATACTGGTTTAGTTCAATCTAGTCCTATGATCTTCTGAAGGACAGCTTCCATTGATTTTGTATTTATAAACATTTATAATCTGCCCTTATCCAGGGTGGAGTACAATAAAACATTCATAATTAAGCACATCAATACTACATTAACAAAACACTACAAAAAAACACTATAAAAAGTAGAGTCAAGCAAAGCAGTCTAACTAAAGCAGAATGTAAACAAAGGCAGGTCTCATGCTGTAGGTGTAAAATAGACCAAGCATAAAAGGTGTTCTTTGAGCTGTTGCTTATACAGCGAATATTGTGTTTTGGCCACGTAAGCCTGCTACAATCACACTAGACATGATACAGACTGTGTTGGTTGCATTGTAAAAAACCATGAGTATCAGAGTTACCACAGTGGAGGGCTAGGGCGGTTTGGACTTTTCAGAATTGCAGGACTACATAGATATCATGACATGCATGCTGCCTATGCCAGGTACCACATGCACATGCTAACGCCCATTAGCATGCAACACCATTTAATAAACAGGCCCCTTAATACATGTTAAATCAAGTTATGCATTACCCTATGAATTTACACACATTGTCAATTACTAAGGGATTCTATATATAGCAACTAAAGCTATGCATGCAAATTAGATTGCATTGCCGATTTGTATGTGCAACTTAATTGGTTAGAGCCAATCAGTGCCAATAATTGGCTGCTAACAACCAATAATTGGTGTTAATTGACCTTAACTGGAATTTATGCACATATAATGTGGCGTGGAGGAGTGGTCTAGTGGTTAGAGCACCAGTCTTGACATCCAGAGGTGGCCAGTTCAAATCCCACTGCTGCTTGATCTTGGGCAAGTCACTTAACCCTCCATTGCCTCAGGTACAAACTTAGACTGTGAGCCTTCCTGGGACAGGGAGCTACTCAGTGTACCTGAGTGTAATTCACCTTGAGCTACTACTGAAAAGGTGCAAGCAAAATCCAAATAATGCTCTGCACATAAATCCTATTCCCCGGGTTTCTATATAGCACAACCTAGGGCCCTGTTTACTAAGAAGTGCTAGCAGCTTTAGCATGCACTAAACACTAGAGACACCCATATATTCCTATGTGTGTCTCTAGCATTAGTGTATGCAAATTTGTAGCATGCGCTAAAAACACTAGTACACCTATAGCGCAGCTTAGTAAACAGGGCCCTTAAGTTGCAGACACAAATCCAGTCATATTCTGAATTTGCGCACACAACTTAGTTAACAAGCCAATTAGCACCAATAATTGCCAATTAACAAGCAATTATTGACACTAATTGGCATAAATTAGAATTTATGTGTAGTACTATCTAAACGTATTCTATAACATGATGAACGTAAATTCTGAGTCACGTAGCTGAAAAGTGGGCATGGCCATGGGCATGGAATGGGTGGGTCGTGAGCATTTCTAAAATCTATTCACATGGTTATAGAATATACCCGGTCTACATGTAATTTAGGCATCAGCATTTACACCAAGTTTTACTTAGCATGACTGCCCACAACTAAATTTAGTCGTGCAGTTGAGCACTCGGCATATTCTATAAACCTTATGGAAATTTAGGCTTATTCTATAATGCGTACTTTATAGAATATGCCTAGGTGCACATTGTTACAGAATAGATCCCATCAGCACCTTAAGTTAGTCGTTATTTATACACATAGCCCTATTCTATTAAGTGCATGGATTCTTTATACAATAGTACTCAGTGCTTACATTTTTCAGCAATGATTTTTCGATGCCATTTATAGATTCTAGTCCATAACGTACATAAAAATGTTTTCATAGGTGTTTAAAAATTAATAAAACAAATGTGTGAAACAAACAGAAAATAATGTCTAAAAATCAGAAAAAGATCAAATAAAGCAAAAATGAACTGAAATCTTTTCTCTGGTAGGGACACTAACCTTTGAGCTCCCTAAATGTTTCAGAGAAAAAGGAGAGTGGATTGAGGAAATATTTGGGTAGAGAATTTCAGGTATTCTCTCTTAAATCAGCTGCCTCTTTTGAATATTTTTTTGTATATCCAAAAACAATATACTTTTACAATATATGGCAGGCTATTGTTGATTTCAGGAAAACCTTTTTCTGGGCAGACACAGAATACAGAGTTGCAGGAAGTCATAGATAAAATACACAATCAGGATTCTGAAATATCAGTGATTAAAGCTTGTTTGGATCTTTGTGAAAATGAGATGGAAAAAGGCCAGGATATTAAAGGATTCTTATTAAATACTGTGTTATAGAAGAAGGTTGAGGCCTTGGAGAATGTGGTGAGGAAATGCAATTTACACCTTATTAATTTTCCAAGGTTTTCCTCAGTCTTAGGAAGTGGAATGAATAGAAGATATTTAATGGAAATCCTGAAAGTACTTTTGTAATTATTAATTCCACCAGTATCAATGGTGTGTTACTTGCCAACTTTAAAAAAGACACATTTGAGTACATAACAAATGGAGGATGCCCAAAATATGAATTTGTTAGATTTAAATGGGTTTCTTCAAAACCCCATATTCACAAATAGCCATTCCTGCTACCTTTGTGGATAATCTGGCATCACATTCTGACCATCATGGGTCAATGAATATATTTTTCAGATATTGTGAAATCTTGTTTATCCATGTAGGCTGCTTTGGGTGGTCCTAGCAGTGCTTCTCAACCCAGTCCTTAGGGTACACCCAATCAGTCAGATTTTGAGGATATCCATAATCAATATGCAGTAGGTAGATTTGCATACCGAGGAGGCAGTGCATGCCTTATTACAGATTTATTGTGGATATCCTGAATACCTGACCGGCTGAGTGTTTCCCGAGGACTGAGTTGAGAAGCACTGTCCTACAGGAAGAAAAAAGTAGGAAATGAGATTAGATTAGATAAGATTATTAATTGTAAAGTAAGAACGTTTCCTGATGTTTTCAAGAATACACAACTGAAGAAAAAACAATTTTTTTCTCTTATTCGGGCAAGGAGTATTACAGCAAAGAGTGCTTTGTTTTTTTCTTAAAGCACTTTTGTAAATCTATAGTTAAACTACTCTATTGACTAGTCTTCGGAAGTGTTATCAGCAGCAATGATAGCGCTGTGATATTCCTTCAATTTTTTCCTTTTCTCTTTTTTAAGTTTCTTTCTTAATTTTTCATTGAATCCTGTATTATATACTGTACTCCGGGAAAGTAGTTTAATTATTGTTAGTCTCCTTCTCTGTACTCCAGCTAATCCTTTGTTTATTTTCTGTTTAATATGACTACTTGAAAATATAATCTGAAAAATTATAACTAAATAAGATCCTTTTTTCTTTGTGGCATAACATTTTAGAGTAGATATTAGGTTTTGGTATGGAAGTAAATTAGGGTGCAGTTGTGTTCCTCCTCCTCCTGCATGATGCCCCAAAAAGGCATAATGAAGTTATATAAAACACAAATATGGCACAGATCATTTTAGAGTGGATGCAAGGAAGGTATTATTCTAAAAACAAGCAGGAACGAAAACAGATATAAAGCCAGGAGAGAACATGACAGAACCAAGAAAACATAGGTTAACAGCTCCAATTCATTTCAGAAAATTTGGCTTCTCCCAATTTTTTTTTTTTTTTTTCATTTTGTTTCACTCAACTGCGTTAATAAAAAAAATTAAATCCACATTAGAATGATTTTTTCTTATCCTTTAAATGTTACAATCAAATAAAACCTTTGAATAGATATTCAGAAAATCCACTGGTATACATCCAAATCTCATATTACAGTCTACAAATTTGAGGGAGAATCAAGAAAATCAAATCCATAGGAAGCTGGAATAAAGTATAAGATAACAAACTAATATGAAATAAAAGAGAGAAACAAACTCTATTACTAAACAATTGCAGAACCTAGGGGCCCTTTTACTAAGCTGCGTAGGTACCTACGTGTGCCCAACGGACCTCAATTTGGAATTACTACCTGGCTACCACGTGGCCTGGGTGGTAATTTTATTTTTTACGCCCATCCACTACGCATGCCAGAAAATAATGTTTATTTTCCGGCATGCGGCGGTAAAAGGCATTGTACATGCATAGACCATCACCACCTGGTTAATGTGAGAGACCTTACTACTAAGTCAATGGGTGGTGTTAGGTCTCAGACCCAAAATGGACGTGAGCCCATTTTCATTTTGTCTCACGACTATTTTTGGCCAAAATTTTGAAAATGCATTTTTACAGGTGAGCTGAAAAATGTATCTGCGTATATCCAAAACATGCACCTACACTAGCGCAGACCATTTTTCAGTGCACCTTAGTAAAAGGACCCCTTAAAGATTAAGGAATAGTGGAGAATGGCCTAGAGATACTTTTACCTCTAAGAAAGGAATGCAGTTGTGAAGGTTCATAGAATATAGCTGATGCCCTAATAGGAAACAAAACATTTGCCAAGAAAACACAACTGAAAAATAGCACCCAGATCTAAACTCATTGATGAAGTGCTAAGAACTTCTTCAGTTTTAGTTGTGTCCAACAAGAGACATCTAGAAATACAAACACCCTATCTGTTGTTAAAAACGTCTGTAGTACCTGAAGATTAGAGGGTGGCTAATGTAACGCTGATTTTTAAAAAGGGTTCCAGGGGTTATCTGGGAAATTATAAGACTGATGTCAGTGCCAGGCAAAATAGTAGAAACTATTACAAAAAATACAGTTATGGAACACATAGATAAACATTGTTTAATATAAGAACATAAGAATAGCCATACTGGGTCAGACAAGAGGTCTATCTAGCCCAGTATCCTGCTTCTAACAGTGGCCAATCCAGGTCACAAGTACCTGGCAGAAATCCAGTTAGTAGCACCATTCTATACTACCAATCCTATGGCAAGCAGTGGCTTCCCCCATGTCCATCTCAACAACAGAGTATGGACTTTTCCTCCAGGAACTTGTCCAATCCTTTTTTAAACCCAGATACACTAACCACCATTACCACATCCTCCGGCAATGAGTTCTAGAGCTTAACTATTCTTTGAGTGAAAACAATTTCCTCTTACTTGTTTTAAAAGTATTTCTATGCAATTTCATTGAGTGTCCCCTGGTCTTTGTACTTTTTGAATGAGTGAAAAATTGATTCATCTCCACCCGCTCTACCCCACCCAGGATTATGTGTAGACTGCAATCATATCCCCCCCCCCCCAGCTCTCTCTTTTCCAAGCTGAAGAGCCCTAACCTCTCTAGCCTTCCCTCATATGAGAGGAGTTCCATCACCTCTATCATTTTGGTTGCTCTTCTTTGAACCTTTTCTAATTCTGCTATATCTTTTCTGAGATACGGCGACCAGAATTGAACACTATACTCAAGGTGAGGTACATTAACATGTGCTAACCGATTGGCATGTGGTTAGAGTGGGAGCCCTTACCACCTAGTAAATAGGTGTCGATAAGGGCTCCCATGCTAATGGACATGTGCTAATTGGGAAATTAGTAAATGGCCATTAAATTGAAAAATGAAAAATGCAGCCATTTTATAGCTTCACAGTGGCCTCAGCATATGGGAAAGCCCCACACTACTGATACCACAGACCACTTTTAGTGCAGCTTAGTAAAAGGTCCCCCTAGTGTTAAGCAATGAAAATAACCAGAAATTATTCCGTTCAAGTCTATTACAATTAGGGGTTCCAATTCTTCCATCCAGCATCTGGCCCCTCTGTCTCTCTTTCCCCTTCCATCCAGCATCTGCCCCCTCTAAATCTCTGTCCCTTCTATCCAGCGCCTGACTCTTCTTTCTCCCTGCCCTCTTTTATCTAGCATCCAGTTTCCCAATAGTAGGTATATTGGTACTCTAGAACCCAGTGTAATATATATAGCACTGTCTTTTCATAGGTGGGTTAGGGCTGTTACGGTGTTGTAAGTTTTCAGTATAGGTTTTGGGTGTCATTTTTCAGGGTTTTGTGTTATTTCACAAAGTGTCTGGCCCTATTTTTGAAAGTAGGCTCTGGGGCAAGGGCCGTTTTTGGTGGCCCTTGTCACCCAAAATAAAAATGCTCAGGACTAGTGGTCGCCACATCCTCTAGAGTCATCACACAAACAAAAGCCCATCTGATATAAAGTATCTAGCAGTAGAAGGAATGTGTGTGCTGTTCCTGAGGTGATGGTCACAATTTGAATATTTTTACTTGTAATTAAGAAGACAGGTTGCCTGCTCTGGCCAGCCCAGGAACCTCTTCTGTGTCCTGCCTGCTGATGTAACTTCCTGTTTCTTGTAAGCAGGATGCAACAGAGACAGCCTGTATTCATCATTGCCCACCATAGTCACTGCACCTGAGAACAACACAGGCACTGCTGTCTAGCTGACACCAACCGGCATCTATTTTATAAAAATCAGCTCCCCCTGATGTCAAAACCTGGCTATGCCTCTTTTACCTTTAAAAACAAGAAAGAAAGAAAATTCTTTTCATTGACATTGAGGAGAGCTTAGAAATTCTCATCAACATTTTAAAAAATATGTTGGCATATTTTCTCTAATAATATATATTTCTAGCAGATATGACAAAAAAAAACTGTAATGTATTTTAAAGGCAACTACTAATTGCATAGGTTAATATTACTAAAGGTGAGTTATCCAAATTATAAAATCATCATTTGAAAATTACTCTCTGAATAATTCACTCATTGACTTTCACATCAAATAACCATTCCAGCCGCCCACAAAGATAGTTCAGCCTCACGTTTTGTCATGAACTTGCTATAATTTTCAGCATTAACCTATCACATTACTATTACATTCCTATTTCATGTTAAGGGAGGGGTTAGTGATTATGATAAATCACAAAGAACAAGGACATTTTTAATAGTCCTTCAGTTTCCCAACCTAGCCTCCACAATCTGTTTGTGGGAATGAACTTCACAGGCCTGCCTTTGTCCTGGGTTAGAACAAGGACAGATAGGCAGAGTCCCCTGTGATAAATAATACTTCTATGCATTGAAAGAGAAGGCCTGGAATATTTTATAATGCGAAGGTAGCTCAGTGTCTGAGGCAAGAAAAGGGTGTAAATTATCTCAAAGAATTGTTCTCCCAGACAGCACCGCTTCCTCCAATCCTTGTGTCTATAATCTAAAGGCACAGGGAAAAAAGTAAAACATATGGAAACTTGTCTCCCACTCATATGAACCTTTGGCTATCAGGGACAGTCAACAGCACTGATTATTTTTATTTAGCTTGGCATTTCTCCAGTGAGAAAGGCCTTTCTTCCCCAAGTTCCAATCTTTTACTTTAAGACCATCAGTTACAATAGAGTATCATCCAAGGCCACTAATTAGTCACCTCTCCTCCTGTTAACAAGTTTGCTAACTTTATTCCAGAATATAAATATAGATGTCTTCTGAGCTATGCATTATTCTGCAAAGGATCTTTTATGCTCATGTCATGCGTCCCCTGTTTTGCAGTGTATGATAGATTCAGTGTAGAAAAAAGCTGAATATGAAAAAAATAATGGCTAGCATATTGAAATTTGTGAACAGTATAGATTAATAGGATTTTGTTTAAAATGGTAATTATTGCTGATTCTTGACTCTAACCATATAAATGTTTTTCTTACTGCCTTTCTGTGGTACAACCAAAGTGGTTTGCATTTATTATGTGGATGTACTTTCTATTTACCTAACGTGCTCACAAAAGGGCAATGAAGGGTTAAGGCAGCCATTCCCAACCCAGTCCTCAGGGCACACCTAGTGCCATCAGGTTTTCAGGATACCCGCAGTAAATATGCATGAGATAGAGCTGCATGCATTGCCTTAGTTGCATGCAAATCGAACTCATGAATATTCATTGTGGATATCCTGAAAACCCGATGGAACTAGGTGTGCCCCGAAGACTGGGTTGGGAATAGCTGGGTTAAGGGGTGCTTTTACTAAGCAGTGATAAAAAGTGGCCTGCAGTAGTGTGGCCATGTGTTATTGGTACGCTGGGCCATTTTTTACCGGAGCTGGGAAAAAAGGCATTTTTCGATGGGGCAGTAAATTTGCCGTGTGCTAAAATTAAAAGTAGCATGTGGCCATTTACTGCCTGAGTCCTTATTGCCACCCACTGACCTAGCAGTAAGGGCACAGGTGCTACTCGCGCGGCATTCATGCAGCGCACGCCAATCTGGCCATGCTGCCAATTAGCGTCAGGAATGTCCCCCACAGTGGAAAACAGAAAAATATTTTCTACCACGGGAAACAGTGCACGCCAACTTCAAAACTACCACAGGGTGCCCACACTACCCCTGCGGTAGTGTCGATTTGGTACAAGCTACCCACACGTTAGTCATACCGCTGCTTAATAAAAGGACCCCTAAGTGACTTGGCCAGGGTCACAAACAGCCACAGTGGGAATCAAATCTTGTTCCTCAGATTCTCAGCCCAGTGCACTAACCATTAGGCTATTCCTCCATCATCAAATTTCCTATCCTCTGGAAGTAGTGGGCCTGATTTTCAAAGTGGAAGCAGGTGGCAAATGCATAACTTATACCTATATTTTCAAAATTGAAACACATAATATTGTGTTATTCGATTCACTAAGGGCCCCCTGTTACCAAGCTACAGTAAAAAGGGTGCCTATGGTGGCATCAGCGTATGGATTTGCTGTACACCGAGGCTCCCTTGTACTACAGTGGGTAATAGGTTGTTTTGGGCCCAAAAAAGAAATGGCCCTGCACTAATCACAGGGATTGGAGCACAGCCATTTCCAAGGGGGAGCCCTTACCACCACCTATTTAAGTGATGATAAGGGCTCCTGCGCTAACCTGGCGGTAACCGGGCAACACATGCGGACAGAGCGGCAGTACTTGTACCACTGCTTTGTAAAAGGGGCCCTAAATGGCCAGATATTATCTATATAATAAAAGGCTGGCTTAGGAGAAGAACTGACAATTGTCTGCATAGGAAACAATAGTGAAAACCTATTCCTTCATGGCACCTGCGTGCCTAGACTCTGTTATAGAATA
Organism: Microcaecilia unicolor; assembly: GCF_901765095.1. Classification (NCBI taxonomy): domain Eukaryota; kingdom Metazoa; phylum Chordata; class Amphibia; order Gymnophiona; family Siphonopidae; genus Microcaecilia; species Microcaecilia unicolor. Next base: position 94,671,077 of record NC_044033.1, on the reverse strand, counting down.
GTATTGTATCCCAGCTATAGAACTAGTGTAACTACGGTAGCATAAATGCAACAGGGGCACGTGTAACTGAGAATATTCAGTAAGTTACATGTGTAAGCTGCAGACCTGCCCATGCCCCTCTCATGCTCCACCCCACTGAATGCCCTCTTGCTTTTATATGCTATGCCATTTACAACCAAAATGATTAAGGGGATGGAAAGATTCTCACATGAGGAACGACTAAAGAAGTAGGTGCTCTTCAGCTTGGAGAAGAGACAGCAGAGGGGAGATATGATTGAGGTCTACAAAATCCTGAATGAAGTGGAAAAGCTAAACATGAATTGATTGTTTACTCTTTCTAAAAGTTCCATAGCAGCATGTTTAAAAGAAATATGAGAATATATATATATATTTTTTTTTTGCTCAATATATAATTGAGTTCTGGAACTCTTTAGTGAAACAAGTAATTAAAGCAGTTAATGTAGCTGGTTTTAAAAAAGGTTTAGGCAAATTCCTGGAAGAAATGTCCCTAAACTGTTATTAAGGTAGACCTGAGGAAAGCTAATGCTTATCCTTGGGATTAAGTAGCATAGAATCTTGCCATGTTTTGGTACTCTAACAAAATTACAAAGGAGTGAGGACCCAATATCAAAAAAATAAATAAATCTATATCACTCCACTAAAACTTTGTATTAATATTCATGGTCTAAGCAAGCTAGACCAAGTCAATGGAGGAAAAAACCTTAGAGATATACTGGATCACTTTCTTGTGCTTTCCAAATTCAGTCATTGGCAAAAAAACCTCTGTGACTAGTCTATATCATGTGCACTATAGCAGAACTATCCAAAAATGTCAAAGTGTCCAAAGCAGGTTCAAAAAACTTTAGAACTTATCCGCACATAATAGCAGCAACTTCTAGCAGAACGTCTTGTGAGTCAAATCTTGATCAGTTGCATCAAACTACCGAGGTCCCATCTGCCGACAAGGGCCTTATTTCGCAGGCAACCCCACTGCTTCAGGGCAAATCATAGACCAGTCATTTTGTAATCTCTTCTCCGTGCTCCCTGGAGCAGTGGGGATTGGAGAAGTTGCAGCACAGCTGCCATTTTAGGGGCAGCTGCACTGCAACTTCTCCAACCCCCACCACTCCAGAGAGCACAGAGAAGAGATCACAAAATGATAGGTCCATGATTTAATCTACCATGCCAATCATGATCTCTAATGTAATATCACTTGTATCTCTCACTCCAGAAATGGTGATCGCCATGACGGAACAATGTACGCCACATTGAGCCTGCAAATAGGTGGGAAAATGTGGGATACAAATGCAACAAATAAATAAATTTACCCTGAAGCACAGGGATTGCCCACGAAACAAGGCCCTTGACAGCAGATGGGATTTCGGTAGTTTGATACGACTGATCAAGATGAGAAATATATGCAAGATGAGAAATACAAGCAACATCCCCTTGGAATCTCTGCATGGTGTGCATTTCTACATTATAAATAGCAGCTTTCTGAAATTGCTATTTACACAGGTATTCCTCTATTTACACATGGAAATGCTTCAAAAATTACCTCCATAGTATCTTTTAAGTTTACATTTACGTTTAGCAAAGCATATTGCTTTCTCTCATGAAACCTGCCTTCCACTTGTATAGAAATTTAAACACTTGTATCGGTGTTTATGAAGGAAGTGAAGGTCAAAGGATATGGTATTTAGAAACTGCTACTGACTGTGAAACTGTGTGTGCACTCAAGCAAACGCATTTGCTCCTACCACAGGAAGGCTGTAGAGGAAGGGAGTTTGGACTTACATAAAGAACATTTAAATATCATTTTCATATAGCAGTTTCTGAAAATGTTTGTAATCTGGCTGAAATTATTTACAGAAGCAACAGCACATATTTAGGGAAACACATATGTGCTCTTTTTTTCTTTTTGTTCTTTCTTCATGTTTCCTGGTGATGAGAGTTACAGCTGAGGTTGTGAATTGCAGACATTTAACTCTTTACATTCCATCTCTGCATTATACTTTCACAGATATTATGAATAAGGAGTAGGGATTTGGTGCTGACAGACTGGCAAGGTTTGCTGGCTGTACTTGTCAGCACCTCAAAACTGACAAGCAAAAGGATCCTGCTGTTAAGCATCTACAAGACAGTGATTGTGGCAGTGTACAAGGATCCTCCTTTTCTGCAAGCCACCTCCAATCAGTTACAGAATGATCCAGAATATCTTATGTATTGAGATTTTGCTCATGCATTTTTCAGTAGTAGCTCAAGGTGAGTTATATTCAGGTGCACTGGGTATTTCCCTGTCCCTAGAGGGCTCATAATCTAAGTTTGTACCTGAGGCACAAGAGAGTTAAGTGACTTGCCCAAGATCACAAGGAGCAGTAGTAGAATTTGAGTCTGCCACCTCTGGATGTCAAGACTGGTGCTCTAACCACTAGGCTACTTCTCCACTCCTTCATAACTTAGACAGGATGCTGCCTCTAGTGCTGCCCCCACTATTTCAAGGGATCAGATGAGCCTGCTCCTCTCTGTCCCCTAGAGTGAACTTGAAGCCATCTTTGGCTGCTTTTTGGGTTGTGAGGAGTCCGGGAATGGTGTCTTCTTTGTGGTCCTAGCTTCCACTGCTGTGACACATGAATTACTTTCCTCTTTTACACCACCACTGCCTTGCTGGTACTGCTGCTTCTGTTAGAGGAGTGAAAATCCCATTCCTGCCAGAGCCTGGACATGTAGTATAACTGGGAACTGCTTGTATTTAGAAGTTCTTAGAACACTTTATGCATGGGTTTTTTTGAGGGGGTATTTGGGGGTACTGAGTACCAGCACCTTGTCCATTTTCTGCTAAAATTGACCCATGGTCCCCAAGTTTTAATGAAAGAGCTCAGGCTGTACACACCAATTCTGACTTGTCATAGATTCTATGACTGGTTGCAGGGGGCCTGGCTATTGGGGTGGGTCCCTTAGTGATCACCCCATCCCTGAAGGGTGGCCTGGCATTTGAGTACCGGCACCTTTTTCACTAGAAAAAAACACACTGACTTTATGTATCCAGCTAGCATCTACAGTGCAATCTGCTTAAGTGCAAGGGTCTGGGACCAAAGAAATACATGCAGTTAGCCGGAGCGTGCACTTAACCGTTGTGACCCAAAGAAGCTTGACATCTGATAAACATATGTACAGTACTGTTTATTATACATACAGTATACAGTCTCCATTAACTGATGTTATACAGTCTCCGTTAACTGACGTTAGGCTTACTTGAAGTAATTAGTGATAGTCCTCTGTACACTATTGTGTCTGTGAGTTCCATAGACTACGTCTGCCAGACGGTAAAAACTGTCATAGCACTGACATCCAATGGCCTCCAGATAGGCCTGCACGGTGTTGAGACTCTCCAGCGCTCTTGCAAAAGTGACAGGAGATTGTTGAATTTCGTCAGCATGTGCCTCGCTGCTCATTTCATCATCTGTTTCATCATCAGCCATTGCCTGTGTGTAGGCGCATATCTGGACATCAGTGCTGTCATCAGCTGTTTGTAGATCGTAATCAACAGCTACGTAGTGATGAAACCCCTCTTCAGTAACACCATCTGGGATGTCAATAGCCTGTTCATCCGATGCATTTGCAACAGCTGCATCTGTTTTGTTCCTCTCCACATCCCTAACAAAGCTTGCCCGCTTGTAGCAGTTCACAATGGTTGCCTGTGTAACATGATTCCAGGTTTCTTTCTGCATATGTAGGGAATCCAACAGTGATAGATTATGAGCCAGTTCAACAGCACGTTTATCCTTGTCAGTCTGGTCATCCATAACGCTCATCAGACGACGTAGCACACGAGCCCAATAATGTTGTTTGAAATTGGCTATTATGACCTGATCCATAGGTTGGATCAGAGAGGTAGTGTTTGGTGGCAGGAAGACCACCTTGACGTTAGACAGCCTGACATCATCCCTGTGTGCAGCACAATTATCACAAAGCAACAAAATCTGACGCTTTTGTGCCCGCATTCTATTGTCTAACTTCTTTAGCCACTGCTTCCAAATTTCCCCAGTCATCCATGAATTTGCATTAGCCTCGTATGACACAGGAAGTCGCTTAACATTCTTGAAGCAACAGAGCTGTTTGCTCTTTTCAATGATGAGTGGTTCCAACTTCTCACTCCCATCCATATTGCAGCAAAGGAGGATCGTCAGTCGGTCCTTCGACGTTTTACTTCCTGTAGTTTCAGCTTGTTTGAATGCAAGTGTTCCATCAGGAATCGCTCTCCAGTAGAGACCGTTTTTGTCAGCATCGAAAATGTCACGAGGTGCAAACTCGTTCAAGATGGTAGGAAGAACTGAAACAACCCAATTTTCAGCACCAAAGTCATCAGTGTCTTGTTTTTCACCATGCTGTTTCTTGAATTTTATGTTGTTCCTCTCCTTCCATCTTTCCAACCATCCAACAGTGGCTTTAAATTCAGTTAGTCCAAGACTTTCAGCTAACTGATTAGCTTTCTCCATAAGCAGTGGACCACTGACAGGAAACTGTCTGCTCCTGACTTGAGAAAACCACCAAAGAAGAGCATCTTCTACATCCTCAGCTTTTCCCGCCCGTTTTCGTTTCCTGTGTGGATTTGTATTGTTTTGCCAGTCTTCCAGAAGCTGATCTTTCTGCTTCAAGACATGTGAAATTTGACTGGAATTGACACCATATTCTTTAGCAATAGATGCTTGACTTTGTTTGTTTTCTAATTTTTTAAGAACTTCTATTCGTTCAGCCAGTGTTAAAGTCTTACAGTTGCGCGACTCCAACTCCAGTGTACACTCTAACAACTTTCTTTCGCTTATTCTGCCTGTGGCAGTTAACCAATGAGATTTCAAATTTACTGCCCCTTTGTCACGTGCCAAACGGCTTACATATTCCATGCGCACGCTTATACGGAGTCTTTCCTGCAGAGGAGCAGTCTTAAACCATGCATATAAGCGAATCTTGCACTTATCAGTGGTGCACTAAAACGAAATTTGTCCCCATAGAAATTGATGGCGCCAAAAACGGGACCGAAGTACGGCATACAGTTAAACAGTGCATGCGCTTATCTGATGTGCACTTAAATGGAGTGCACTGTACATATTTTGAGACAAGTAGTGAATTCTCTTCTGATTTCTGATTCTGTCTCTACACTTGTTATTTTCCAACCATCTTTCTGTTTTGTTATTGAAGAGTTTTTTGAACACTTTATTTCATTTATGATAATTTTTATGATATACTAATTATGCAATGATTATAATATCAACAGGTATGATTAGTGTCACTATGCTGTGTCCATGCCATCCCATCATTTATGAATATACCCCAAAAATCCCACAAAGAATATAGAATCATAACCATGTCATACTGGCTTTAAATAACTCCTATTTCAAACACCAGTACAAAAAAACTTTTCCCAAGCATGTTATGTGCTCACAATTCATTCTGGGACACCGCTGACCACTAAGGATCATCTGTATGCCCCAGTTTAAAATATAATCATTACACATATAAAATATTCACTTATAATTATGATGCATATGAAAAACTTATCAAAAATGCAAAGGTTGCAACCATATAAAGGGTGGTGGATGCATGGAATGGCATCCTAGTGGAGGTTGTGGAGACAAGAACTTTGTCAGAATTTAAGAAGTATGGGACAGGCATGTGGGATCCCTTAGGAAAAGGAAGAATTAGTGGTTACAGAGGATGGGCAGACTGGATGGAACATATAGCCCTTATCTGCTGTCATGTTTCTGTGTTTCTATAACATGATCAAATTTAAGATAACTGGAGTGAACATAAGAATAGCCATACTGGGTCAAACCAATGGTCCATCTAGCCCAGTATCCTGTTTCTAACAGTTACCAATCTAGGTCACAAGTACCTGGCAGAAAACCAAATAGTAGCAACATTCCATGCTGCCAATCCCAGGCAAGCAGTGGCTTCCCCATGTTTGTCTCAATAGCAGATATGGACTTTTCCTCCAGGAACTTGTCCAAACTTTTTCTTTATACCCAGATATGTTTAGTGAAGAAACTACTAAGCCATGCTAGTGGCTGTTAGTGCGCTAATGCTGGCATGGCACATCCACTTTGAATGGACTGTGTCAGCACTGCCACGTGGCAGCCACTAGTACAGCTTAGTAAACATGGGGTAAGGGGCCCTTTTACAAAGCTACAGTGAAAGGGGTGCTTGCTGTAGCATCAGCATGTGTTTGTCACATGTGCTAAGGCCCCCTTTTACTGCAGTGGGTAAAAGGCTGGCCATTCACGGGGAAAAGAAATGGTGTAAGTGAACGATTTATCACATGGCTATTTTGGTGGGGAGCCCTTACCATCACCCATTGAGATGGCGGTAAGAGCTCCCACGCTAACCCAGCATTAACCAGACAGCACGTGGCACTACCCGATTACCGCCAGTTAAATTACGGCACTACAAAAATCAAAAGAATTATTGTAGCACTGCAAATAGTGCATGCAGGGGGTGGGAACTACCGCTGGGCTCCTGCAGCAGCCTGGCGGTAGTTCCGGATTGGGGCCCGGCAGGCCCGTTGCCATGAGCCAATCCTTTAGTAAAAGGGACCTTAAGGAAGTGTACTGTGTCATAAGTACATAAGTAATGCCACACTGGGAAAAGACCAAGGGTCCATCGAGCCCAGCATCCTGTCCCCGACAGTGGCCAATCCAGGTCAAGGGCACCTGGCAAGCTTCCCAAACGTACAAACATTCAATACATGTTATTCCTGGAATTGTGGATTGTAGAATTGTGTCAGCATTTAACTTCTGAGGGCAACTATAATGATATAAGGAAAATGGGGTTTTGTTTTTTGTTTTTTTTTAACTAAAAGGAGCATCTGAAAAGGATGGGAGTTTAAATTAGGCATGGATGTTGTTTAAATATACCACTTTAGAAGTATCCCATACATTACAAAAAAGGTGGAGGAAGAGCAAATAAGTGAAGGCATGGTTAGAAGGTGAGGTGAAAGAAGCTATCTGAGCTCAAAGAATATCTTTCAAAAAATGGGAAAAGGATATAAATGAAGGAAACAGGAAGCAGTACAATCATTGGTATGTTAGATGCAAAGCACTGATAAGGAAGGCTAAAAAAGAATTTGAAAAGAAGCTTACCATAGAGGCAAAAATTCATAGTAAAAACTTTTTCAGATATATTAGAAATAGAAATAGAAAACTGTGAGAGTCTGTTAGACCTTTAGATCATCAAGGGGTAAAAAGGGCATTCAGAGAGAACAAGGCCAAAGCGGACACTAAATTAACTCTTTGCTTTGGTATTTACTGAGAAAGATGTAATGGAGTTACCCATGCCAAATCGGTGTTTAAAGGTGAGGATATGGAGGAACTGAAACAAACCTCAGAGAACCTGGAAGATGTAATATGCCAAATCAGCAATCTAATGAGCACTTGGACTGGATGGTATACACCCCAGAGTACAGAAAAAAAACATCAAAAATGAAATTGTAGATCTACTATTAGTACTCTTTAACCTATGTTTCAAATTGTCCGTGGTACCTGAAGATTGGAAAGTGGCCAATAGAATGACAATTTGTTAAAAAGAGTTCTAAGGATAATCAAGAAAACTACAAACTGGTAAGTCTGATGTCAATGCATAAATCTTGCCACTATTTAGGATTCTGTCAGGTACTTCTAACCTAAATTGGCCACTGTTGGAAGGAAGTAGGATTCTGGGTTAGATGGACCGTTGGTCTGACCCAGTATGGCTATTCTTATAAAGAAGAAAATTACTGAACACATACACTAACACAGTTTAATGGGATATAGTCAAAATGGATTTAGCCAAGGGAAGTCTTGCCTCACCAATCTGCATAATTTTTTGAAGTGTCTATATTTCATAAAGCTTTTGACAAAGTCCTTTATGACAGACTCCTAAGGAAATTTAAAACCCATGGGATAGGAGGCAATGTTCTGATGCAAATTGGGAACTGCTTAAAATATAGAACACAGCAAATGGGATTAAATAGACAATTCTCTCAATGAAGAAAGGTGGAGTGCCACAGGGATCTGTGCTTTCAACATATTCATAAATGATCTAGAAATGGGAATGACAAATGAGGTGATCAAATTTGCAGATAACACAAAATGAATCAAAGTTATCAAATGACATGTGGACCGAGAAAAATTGCAGGAGGGCCTTCTGAGATTGTAAGACCAGGCATCCAAATGGCAGATGAAATTTTATTTAGAGAGGGCACAGAGATGGGTATAGGAAAGAATAACCCAACTTATAGCTACATGATGTTAGGTTCCACATTAGGGGACCCCTTTTACAAAGGTGCACTGAAAAATGACCTGTGGTAGTGTAGACACGAGTTTTGGGTGTGCTCAGAATAATGCCTTTTTTAAAATTTTTGCCGAAAATGGACGTGTGGCAAAATGAAAATTGCCGCACGTCCATTTTGGGTCTGAGACCTTACCGCCAGCCATCGACCCAGCGGTAAGGTCTCACACAGTAACCGGGTGGTAATGGTCTATGCGCGTAGAATGCCGATTACCCCCAATTACCGCCCATGTGCTGGAAATTAATTTTATTTTCTGGCATGCGCAGTGGACGCATGTCAAAAATGAAATTACCACAAGGGCCATGCGTTAGCCAGGCGGTAACTCAAAATTGATGCATGTTGGGTGCGCACAGGCATCTATGCGGCTTAGTAAAAGGGCCCCTAGGAGTCACTACCCATAAAATGATCCAGTGGCGCTCCTAGGGGCGCTGACACCCGGGGCGGATCACCGATGCGCCCTGCCCCCCCCAGGTGCAGTGCCCCCCCCCCATGCAGCGCGCCCCCCCCGGCGAAAGGACACCCCCCACCCCGGCGAAAGAACCCCCTCCCCCGGGTGCACGCCGCTGGGGGGGTGCCGCGCGCCGGTCAGCGTCGTTCGTTTCCATGCTCCCTCTGCCCCGGAACAGAGGGAGCATGGAAACGAACGATGCTGACCGGTACACGGCACCCTCCTAGCGACGTGCACACGGGGTGGACCGCCCCCCCCCCCTTGGTACGCCACTGACAATATATTGAAATCTTGTGCTCAGTGTGCAGCAACAATATCCAAACAAGCAAGCAGAATGTTAGCAATTATTAGAAAATGAATAGAGTAAAACAAATAATACCATAATGCCTCCGTATCACTCCATAGTAAGATCAGTTAGTGTAGCTGGGTTTAAAAAAAGATTTATTCATATTCCTGGAATAAAAGTCCTAGAGTTGTTATTAAAGTAGACTAGGAAAAATCAACTATTTGTCCTGGGGATCCACTGCTTATACCAGCGGATAAGCAGCATGGAATCTAGTTACTTCTTCTCAGGTACTTTTGACGTGGATTGGCCCCTTTTGGAAACAGAAAACTGGGCTTGATGGATCTTCAGTCTCACCTAGTATGACGTCTTGTTTTTTTTCCTGGTACCTCCAAATAACTTGCTAATCTGTGATGAATATCTTTCTTTTGTGTTGAACATCTTCTGAATATCAGTTTTTACAAGAATTTCTACCTAAGTTCCTCTCCTGCATGTGTATATTTGTAAAACGGGGTAGTTCAATGTGGAAGTCTTGGCACTTACACGTAGAAGTGATAATACCCCTATGTGGAATTTGATGGTTACTTGCAGTTTATTTATTTTTTAACATGTAAAACGACAGCTCCTGTAGCAATAATTAAACTCTGGAATTCATTGCCAGAGAATGGGATAAAGGTGGTTAGCTTAGCAGGGTTTTAAAAAGGTCTGGACGGCTTCCTAAAGGAAAAGTCCACAGATCGTTATTAAATTGACTTGGAGAAAATCCACTGCTATTTCTGGGATAAGCAGCATAAAATGTATTGAAATTTTTGGGGATCTTGCCAGGTATTTGTGACCTGGATTGGCCACTGTTGGAAACAGGATGCTGGGCTTGATGGACCTTTGATCTGTCCCAGCGTGGCAATACTTATGTACGTGCCTGCACATGGCATCTAGTGCTTGCATTCATTCAATTCTTTTAGAACAGGCTCTGTATCAGCAGATCCTTTTCCTAAATACCACCAGAACTGAGCACACCCCGACCTGGACATCTCAATTCTGATCTCTACCTTCTATGTAAAATGAGGCTTTATGTAACTTCTCATGCCTATGTATCTTTAGTAAATTGATGGGACTAGATAAATAATAGCAGTAATACCAGCTTTATCCTACAGTATTTTAAATAGACTAATTTCCTACTTAGTCTTTTTTTGAAGTAGTTATTCAAGGGATTTTGTTTTTTATGAGAGGTTGCTGAAGGATATTTGGGCATGATCAGATCTGAATTAATTGGAATTCCTGTACAGTTTTCTTCTGTTATAATTATAGTTTAATTTGATTGCCTAATGGCTCCCATTTTTTCCCTAATGTTACGCACCTGTTTTAAATTGCAGAAGATAAATCACCTTTGAACATGTTTACTTTTAACTTTTGCCTTTGCTTGTTCCATTCCTGCATCTTCTTTTGCAGCTGTGTTCTTTCTCCTGGTGGTGCCCTTTTCATGAAAGAATCAGACTGCTGAAGGCTATTTAACCAAGATAATAAGTGAGTTTCATTTGCATACCACCTTAAAACTCTGCTTAAAAAATAATAGGGAAAGCCTGAGAATTTCATTTGCCATAAACTATGCGAAGGGTGACCCATGGTATTATGCAGACTTTCACTTATGGGTCATCCTTTTCTTTTTCGTTTTTGATGTGCTGGGGACATTTTTTTTTCTCCATCTTTCCGTTACAGGGAATATTAGACAGAGGTGGAGGCCCAGCATCATTAATTGATTTCTTCCATACATTGTACTATGATAAAATATCTCAAGGCTGTGCGTAATTGTGTTCCCTGTGCCAGTGTGCTATGTTCTGCCCTTGTCATACTGTCATTGAAGGCTGATTCCACCCTCTATAATTGGAGATGTTCTACTTTTGGACAAAGGTGTGGGGGCAGCTCAGGGGAACAGTGATGACATTTACTTCATCAATTTATTTTTATTGTTCCTACATTTATTGCAGCTATAACCGCCCTTTAATAGTAATATCTCCTCCCTGTAGGGTATTCTGGTATTTGAAATTTTTTTAACTCATTTGTTCTCCTAGATAACTCTAAAGTGCATTGCAGGCTAACCTTTAGGTTTCAGTCTCCTTTCTCTTTGTGGCTCTCAAACAGTTTCAGCAATAAACTTTTACAGTACTGCTGATCTAAAGGCCATCCTCAAGTCTGTTTTAACCCAGGAGTAACTGCAAATTAGAACTCCTAAAATACTCATATGTTCAGACATGGTAAATCCTAAAGGAGGAACATGAACATTACCATAATGTATGAATGGATGCCCTTTAAGAAACTGTAAAAACACAATTCATAGTAAATACTAACAGCACATTTGATTTTACAATCCAGGGTCAAAGAAGCATCCTAATTAAACTTTTATTACTAAGAGGGTTATCTAATGCTGCTCTCCGTGCATAACGATCAAGATGTCTGTGTAACCCAAACCCTGGGACAGAAACTTTGAGATTTTTCTTTCCTCTTTATTTTCCAGCGAATTTCATGTTAGTGAAGCTGTCAGATTGACAACACTGGGAAACCAAAGTCTTCTATTTACCCGGAGAGCAAACGTAGCCTGGCAGCGCCTGCGGAAGCTTCCAAGCACTGTCCTGCCAATTTGCCTACTCACCAATCTGCCGGGACCATCTCTACAGATGAAAAGGTAATTCAGTTTTTATGCTCATTAAACCTTTAGCCTTTCTTCTGATTCTGCCAAGGAGGGAACCAAATGAGTGCCAGTTGTGAGAGAGAGGCTCCAAATTTCAATCCAGTCAGCAGTTTAAGCCTGTCATTCTTTTACCACATTGTAAGCGTCAGGTTATCATTGCAACTTTGTAAATTACCTCTATTCTCCACATTAACTAAATCACTGCACACATATATGACATGCAGTGATTGAATACGTAGGAGTCTAATTTTTAGCTGTTTAGAAGTTGTTGGGGGTTTTTTTTTTTTTCCTTTTTCATTTTTATCACTCAACGGTCTTGCTGTGAACATCCAAACTATTATAAATTCTAAACACTGATGAATTTTTAAAACATGCCATTGTTCCACAGTCATCCTTGCTCCGCCAGCAGTAGCACAAAAAAAGTATCATCTTAATGAGCATTTAAATATAGAGATTTATGAATCAGTTGAGCAATCTAACCCCACACCCAAACCTCAGGGACAATTGTAACTCAGTGTTAATTAGTGCGATTACACATTGCTTTCACTGACTGCACCAGGCCTTCAACTAACCTCATTTTCAGTGGCTTTTTAAATCCAAAAAAGGGTATAAATTGCTCGATAAGAAGACATGGGCTCTCAAAACCAATTATTTTTTCTTACACTTATTGGAATCCTACTAAAATCATGACATCTATGAATATGGTGGATACTTTTTCTTTGTTACTAAGGCCAACAAGGGGTCAGATAGTCTACTTTTAAAATAAAGATGCCATTAGTGTATTTTACCGTATGCATAAAATTGATTGTCAAGACCAAATTGGCCTAAATGACAAGATCATTCATGTAGAATGCCACTGAATTGCCATGTTTCAGTACATGAAATATTTTGTCTTCTAAAAGAAAAAAAACACTACCTAAATCACCTCAGCCCAAAAACTGTATTAGATGAGCTATACAATAGTCCAGTTCCTAGAGTGGCCTAATGGTTAGTGCAGCGGGTTGTGGACCTAGGAAACTAGGTTCAATTTCCACTGCTGCCCAATGGTCAGCAGTGGCTTAAGATCCTGGGGAACCAGGTTCAATTCCCTCTGCAGCTCTGTGTGACCCTGGGCAAGTCACTTAGCCCTCCATTGCCCCAGGCACAATATACTTAAGATTGTGAGCCCACCAGGGCAGGGGCATAGCCACGGGTGGGCCTGGGTGGGCCTAGGCCCACCCAGTTTGGGCTCGGGCTCACCCAGCAGTGGAGCACCCTTAACAGCACCGGCAGCGGAGGGATCAGGCTGAGCTCCCACGATCCTGCATCTACCTCCCTCTGTCTCAGCAGCAGCGATAGTGATTCATACATACTGCCTACTGCTTCTAACCCGGAAGCGTCTCCTCTGCCGTGTCCCGCCCCCATTAACACAACTTCCGGTTTCTGCTGGGGCAGGACGCGGCAGAGGGGACAATTCTGGGTTAGAAGCAGTAGGCAGCATATATGAGTCGCTATCGCTGCTGCTGAGATAGAGGGAGGTAGATGCAGGATCGTGGTGGCGGTAGGCAGCGTCTGGAATCGCTGCTGCTGAGAGAGAGGGAGGCAGATGCAGGATCTTGGGAGCTCAGCCTGCTTCCTTCAATACTGGCGCTGTAGGGTGGTGTCCCATTGAAGCGAGAGGGAGAGTTGGGGGGAGGTCTCCTTCCGAAAGATAGATGTTGCATGGGGGGGGGGGCATGAGGTGGAGAGGGGCAAGAGAGAGAGAATTGTGGGACATAGGGTAGAGGGGGTAAGAAAGGAAAAAATCTTCCATATGGTGGGGGAGGGGAGAGGGGCATGCTGTATGGGAGGGGAGAGGGACATGTTGCATAAAGAGGGACGAGAGAGGGAGAAATGTTGGACATAGGGGTAGTGGGGAGGGAGAGATGGTAAATGTTGGACATGGGGTGGTGAGGAGGGGAAGATGGTGAAAAATTGCACATGATGGTGGAGGGCAGGAAGAGATGCTGTAGGGGGGAGCGAGAGATGTTGGATGGGGCACAAGGGAGGGGGAGAGGCAGAAATGTTGGACATGGCAGTGGAAGGGAGAAAGAGAGAAAATGCTGCATGGGGGGAGGGGGGAAGAGAAGTGTTCGACCCATGGCACAAGATATGGAGAAATGGTAGAAAGTGGGAGAGAGGGACATATATTGGACCTGGGGGTGAATGAGAGGGAGAGAGAAACACAGGAGGTGGAGAGGGGAGAAAGGAGGAGATGTTGGATTCAGGAGCAGAAGGGTGATGGAGAGATGCCGGACAGTGGGAGTGAGGGAAGAGAAAGGAAGAAATGTTGGAACATGGGGGAGAGGACAGGAGAAAAGAGAGAAGGGGCAGAGAGATGTAAGGCTAAAAGAGTGGGGTGGGGAGAAAGAGGGAGCAGATGCTGGGCTAGAAGGGTGGAGGGAAGGAAGATGGTGGAACCATGTGGGAGAGGCCAGGAGGGGGAGGAAGAGGGTGGCAAGGAAATGAATAAAAAGATAGTGATTACAGAGGATAGAAATATGGTAATGAAAGGGAATGGAGGGCTGAGGAAGGAGTGAGATGGGGAAATGGGAAAGCTAGTGGGTGAGAGAAGAAGATGAAAATCTGATAGGTAGCTGTAAACTAAAAAGGAGGAGAACAGTGAGAGGGTGAAATTTGAGTTGACAACAAGGCAGAAAGAAGAAAAAAGAGAGGAAAGAGCTAAAAATAAGAACAGTCAATATGTCAGAAGCATGTGTAGTGAAGGTAAAAGAATACAAATGGACAGCAGTCGCTTGAAAGAGAATTAGAAGATGACAGACAGGAAAGCAGAAAAGAAACTGCAACCAACATGATGGAAAAATACAATGTCCAGACCACAAAGGTAGAAAAAAGCAATGTATTTTGAATGTTTTAAATGGAATATGTTGGCTTTGGGAAATCTACATAGCAAATGTGTTTGCATCGTGTTCAGGAGAAAAGAAATGTATTTCTATTTTTATTTCTCCAGTGTTGCAGTACATGCTAAGTTTAACTTTTTGGGGTTCTGAATTCAATTTTTGTCTGAATATTTTTATTTCTGATATGATATTTGATGAGGGTCTGTTGGTGTGACAGTAATGGCAGGTGGGGAAATCGGAGGGAAGGCAGGGAGGAGAGGGGATCAGGGAGGGAGCCCTAGCATGTCTAACACCAGTACTGACCCTTGCTGTATAGCTGGTAGGGATCCTAAGCCTCCCAGCTAGGACTTCCTCCAAAGATGGCCAGAACTTCCTTCTACCAAGCTCTGTAGTTGGTGATAGCATTCCTGAGTCACCGACAGCTAAGCGCGCATAGGGTGCTGGCATCAGTGGCTTATGTTGCTGCTGCCTGCCAAGTTTGGTAAAAGGGAGTTCTGGCCACCTTCAGAGAAAGTCTTCAGCTGACAGAGCTTGAGGATCCTTATTAGCTAATGTATTTATATTTTGCGGTAGGGCAGAGAAAATATTGTGCCCACCCACTTTGGGTTCAAGCCCATCCAAAATTGGCTGTCTGGCTATGCCACTGCACCAGGGACAGTGCAAGTACCTGAATAGTCATATGTAAACCACCTTGATTTGTGCTTCAAAAATTTAGAAACTTAAACATGTCAACTTCAGAGCCTCTGCATGTGCAGTTCAGCATCACCTGACAACTCAATGTAACAACAATCGAAGAATGTTTCATGAAATAGCCCTAAATGAGATGGGAAAGGTTGACTGCTGCTTTGTGCTCACCACCGCATGAGAATACAACTTAACCTGAGCACATGGATCCATGTAGACTAGGGGCTCTCAACTCAGTCCTTGAGACAGACCTAGCCAATCAGGTTTTCAGGATACCCACAATCAATATGCATGAGAATGCATAAAATGGAGGTAGGGCATGCAAATCCAGCTCATGCATATGCATTGTGGGTATCCTGAAATCTAACTCTCTAGGTGTGTTCTGAGGACTGGATTGAGAATCCCTGATGTAGAGCCTTATGTACAACCACTACTACTACTACTTATCATTTCTATAGCACTACTACACGTACGCAGCGCTGTATATGTTCAAGTCAATCATCGACTACCCCAAACAACTTTATGTAAATCAATCTCATACATAGTCATTGTGGACACCCAGAGAACCAAAGGAAGTAGGGTATACTCCTTGTGATCCTGAGCAAATCACTTAACTTTTCCACCATCTCCTGATATCTAACTGAAGAGGTCAATGGATTTTTTTTTCTAAGCTGGCCACCGCAGTTGAATATAATCCAGATATTCAATGCCAGTACTCAGATACTGACTGAGGCTTAAATATGCAGACTCAGAGCCACTGTTCCCTCTAAGTTGAACGTGAGTCCTCAAATTGTATTGCTGCCAGTGGGGGTGGTGCTTCAATGTTGTGTTTTCAATTGCTACCTAGGGACAGGCAAGTTCCCTGAACTCCTGGAAAGTTTGTCTATCCCTCTGTTGAAAATGTGATAGTGAAACAGCAACCCCCCCCCCCCCCCCCACACACACACACCACACTGGCAGGATGGTAGGTGGGAGGACTCCTGCTCAGCTTATAGTGTTCAGTGCTTATTGCAGCCCTATGCAGTTAGTGCCGTATTCAAGTCGCATGAATAGCTAACCAGACAGGCCTTTTTGTGTCTTCTAACTATATCTGGTTGCAGACTGAATATGCTCATTAACCGTATACCCCCAGATTCTATTTATGGCACTTAATGGGTCCTTTACTAAGGTGCATTGAAAAATGGCCTGTGCTTGGTGTAGTCGTGTGTATTGGATCATGCAGGTCCATTTTTCAGCGCACATGCCAAAAATGGTATGTGCAGCAAAAATAAAATCAGCGCGCGTCCATTTTGGGCCTGAGACCTTACCGCCACCCCATTGACTTAGCGGCAGGGTCTCATGTGTTAACTGGGCAGTAATCATCAGCGTGTGTGCAGTGCCGATTAACGTTCAATTAGCGCCATACGGTAGAAATAGAATTTATTTTCTGCCGCACCTTTTGGAACGCGTGTCAACATTAGTTACTGCCCAGGGCACGCAGTAGCTGGGCGGTTGTTCTAATTTGATGCACAATGTACACGTGTAGGTGCCCCTTCATGCGTCTTAGTAAAAGGGCCCAATGTTAGGTACTACTTCCCAAATTGAGTTTTCAGTCCATTAAAGTGTTATAATAGATGCAAGGTGCCAAAAACAGGACACAAACGGCAGATTCACATGAAAACATACTTTGTGCTCGTAGCCTAGTGGCTAGTGCAACGGACTTTGATCCTGGGGGCTGGGTTTGATTCCACTGCAGCTCCTTGTGACTGTGGGCAAGTCACTTAACCCTCCATTGCCCAGGTACAAAATAAGTACCTGTATATATGGTGGAGTGGAAGAGTGGCCCTGGAGTGGAGGAGTGGCCTAGTGGTTAGGGTGGTGGAACTGAGGAACTGAGTTCGATTCCCGGCACAGGCAGCTCCTTGTGACTATGGGCAAGTCACTTAACCCTCCATTGCCCGCCGCATTGAGCCTGCCATGAGTGGGAAAGTGCGGGGTACAAATGTAACAAAAAAAAATAAACCGCTTTGAATGTAGTTGCAAAATACCACAGAAAGGTGGTATATCAAGTCCCATTCCCTTTCCCTATTTGAGATTCTACATGGGAATGTTGCTATTCCACTAGCAACATTCCATGTAGAAGCCTACCCTTGCAGATCAGCAATGCAGCTGCGCAGGCTTCTGTTTCTGTGAGTCTGACATCGTGCAGGATGTCAGACTTACAGAAACAGAAGCCTGTGCGGCCGCATTGCTGATCTGCAAGGGTAGGCTTCTACATGGAATGTTGCTATGGAGGAGTAGCCTAGTGGTTAGTGCAGTGAACTTTTATCCTGGGGAACTGAGTTTGAGTCCCACTGCAGCTCCTTGTGACTGTGGGCAAGTCACTTAACCCTCCATTGCCCCAGGTACAAAATAAGTACCTGTATATACGTAAACCACTTTGAATGTAGTTGCAAAATACCACAGAAAGGCGGTATATCAAGTCCCATTTCCCATTTATAGAATACTGTCTGTTTCTGTGCAGATCTGCAAAGGGGGCAAAGTGATGAAAGGGACATGAGCGGGTCAGGGGTATTCCTGTAAGATGCATGCAGTGTTATAGAATACTGTGCATCTGTGCACACCTTGCATGCTGGGATTTGCATTTGGTAAACCTTCGCACCTGAAGTTATGTGCAGATCCTGGCACTACATGCTATTCGATAAAGCATGCCAATCTCAGAATGCCCTTTATAGAATACTGTTCAGTGCTGATTATTTTGGGCATCGAATTTTGAGCACCATTACTGAATCCAGCTCATAACGTCTGGCTTTACCCAAGAACCCATCCCCAGGGCACTATCTGGATAGTAAAAACAAGGCGATCAGAGGAAATATTCAGTGGCTCTGGTTAGCAGTATCTGATAACTGGAAAATGTACCCCTTAGATTGTAAGCCTTCTGGGATATGAGAAAATATCTGAATATAACTTGCCTTGAGCTAGTGCTGAGATGGTATGAGCTAAATTCAATCCACCTTCCTTCCCTCCTGGACCAGCTTAAGAAACATTGAAGTAGAAGACAATTTCAAAATTATTATTTTTTTAAAAAGCACTTTACCCATGTTAATTATCTGTCTGAAAATGATCCTTTCTCAGTGCAGCTGAAAGTCTGCTCATTGTTCCAAATTGAACAAACTTTTCACTGCTCTGAGAAGAGCCATTTCCCAGAGGCAGGTTTAGTTCAGGGGAGTAAAATAATACGCATGATGGCATTTTCAGATCTTTGCACATTCTTCCAGTTTCTCTATATTCTCTTCACAATCCCACCCTCCCTTAATCTCTCCTTTTCCCTGTTTCTAAATGCCACTTTGTCTTTTGTCTCCTTTCTGCCAGTTTCACTTTTTCCCTCTTTCTCTTGTCTCATTTCTATACTGGGCTTCCTTTGTCCTCCTATCAAAGTCTCACTTCTTTCTGCTCCATGTCTTATTCCTTAGACTTACCCCTCATATTTCCTTGCTTCTTCCATCAGTCTGTACCATCCATAGGCATAGGCTGAGATCACACTAGTGCCCAGCACTAGAAGTTATTTCTCTCTCTCTCTCTCTCTCTCTCTCTCTCTCTCTCTTTCTCCCCCTCCCCGCCGCTCTCCACCAGCTCTCTCTCTTTCTCTCTTTACCTTTTCTGTGTCATGCAGACCACCTCTAATAGTATCAGAGACCCTCAGGGATCTGTAGACTACAGGTTGGGAAACACTGGCTTTATTCCAGCTGAATTTTGTCTAATCTGCTCTTTAAACCCATCTAGTGACAAAGTCCAATATACCCCTACGTAAGTATCTCTCAATTAGAAAGCTCGTCCTGAATTGGGTCTTTTGCAACCTGGTTGACCAGGTTTGGGAATGTTGTACAGACCACTTTCACGGTCCCCAGGGGGGGTTTGAGGATGACACCTTCTGGCCTATGATTTCTGTAAAGAACTATGTTGCATGGTGTAGGCACAGGATAATATAAAATAGGAGAAAATCCCATAAGTAGCAGGAGTGTAGTGACCTATATGTAGGTGGTAGGGTTGCACAGGGTGCAAGGGATGCGAGGTACCAAAATTTTGCCCTGTCCATTGCATTCCTTGCTTGGCTGCAATGCAGTAGGTGGGGCAGAAGTGTTAGAGGACATGTCTCAAGGGTGCATTTCTGGTTTGGGACAACCCTACTGAGTAGTTACAAGTGAACCTTCTGATATTCAAAGCGATTTAAGAGGGAAGGAAAGCTCCTGGAGCTGCCCAACCACCAATATTCAGCAGCACTTAACCAGGCAGTGCCACTGAATATTGGCTCTAACCGTCCATGTCCAGAGTGGACAGTACAAGGGGAGGAGTTGAGGAGGAGCCAGAAGCTAGTTGGGTGCCAGCACCCGCATAGCTGGGTGAATGTAGGACAGCTCAAAAACTGTCCTAAATTCAGTGGTTAGCTATCAGATGTCGGCACTGAATATTGGCCGACAACCATATAGCCCTCAGTAAAGTCCTTCAGCCCCTCCGATCTCCCTTTCACATCCACTGAAACAGCCCCCCTCTTTCCAATCCCCCTCTCCCCAGTCCATGACATCAAGAACCTCTTTTCACCCATGCTCTACCAACAGTATCATGAGGCTACTGAAAGAGGACACGGCAGCCATTTTAATGATACAGCCGCTAAGTGCAGGAGTAAGTGGGGGTTTGCTCCTGCCCCCATCATACCCAGGGATCTGAGGTAGGCCTGGGAGGGAGGGCCTCTCATGACCCAAAGGTTGGGGAGGGATGAGAATGGCGTGGGCTGGGGGAAGGGGGATCAGAAGGAGGGAGCTGATTCGGGGGGGGGAGGGGTTCAGAGGGGCTAAAACATACTGAAGGCTATGAGGGTGCCAGCCGATATTCAGCAGGGGCCCGTGAAGCTGTTTTATGCAGACCCTGGCTTAATATCAACCAGGACTGCATAAGATCAGGTGGTCAGTACCAGTGCGATTAGCGACATATATTTAATGCCATAACCCAGACATTGCCCCGCATTGAATGTCTGGAGCAAATTTAGACAGCAGCAGTCAGCATTTTTTTTTTAAATGCTGACCGTCACTGGCTGAATATCAGTCGGGAAGTGTCTTAGTGCCAGCTTCCAGCCTTGGTTTGAAAAGAAAGTTTACTAATCGTTATTTGTTCTGCTGCATTTTAAACCAATTGTTTCTTGTGCGCATTGGGGGAGGGGACAGGGGTGATTGTGTGCAGTTTGTATATGTGGATGTATGCGTATATATGTGAGACAATGGGAAGAGTAGATACAGTCATACACAACCTATCCAAAAAGCCATGGGGTAGCAGTCCAGCAATATGCTTGGGAATCTCTTTAAATCAATTTCCCACTAAGCAGCACATCTTTTCCTGCTATTTTTTAATCTATATTTTATGAAAGATGTTGCCTCATAGGGTCCTTTACTGTTCCTAGCTGGAACTTCTTCTAAAGTGCTTCTCAGTAGGCACCGTACAACTCCCCTTTGATTACCATGTGATTAGTTTGTTCAACTGATGGCCTTTCTTCTCTGAGATACTCATTGTGTCTTCTGCCTCCTACGCAGTTCTTAAGAATTTAAATGAGCCATTTTATTTTCTTCTTACAAGCAAAGATTGACAAATTCGGCCCCACCCTTCTGTGTCCGCTTTTATTGTTCCTAATAAAAGTGATGTGATGTTTTATTTTCTTGTGGTCCACAGCTAATGGAGGATTTTATGTCGCTTCTGACATTGTTTGCTGTACCTCCCACAAGACCAAGCTTGAAAGACAGTGGCATAAATGTCAGGGAAGTGCCTTTGCTGTGTTGGATCTAATTAGACATTTATACTAGTGGGACAAGTGCCTTAGCCATAAAACTCAAAGCTTACCCTCTTTAAGCAAACACAAATGTCATAGGGTGTTCACTGTTGCACTTACACAAATGTTTAACATCACTAAAAGTTCTATATCCTACATCCACCTAGGCTATTTTGACTAGCTCCTAAATTTTTAAGATGCAGTCAGTAAAAGTTACTCTCAGAAGAAACTCAATTCTGAACTATTGATTTTAGACCTAACCTAAATTTTAATAGGTCCCAAAACTACAGTAGTTGGTTCTATTTCCTTATTTAGGAAGAGAGATCATTTCTCAAGTGTCATCACCTACACTGCTCACCTTAAGATGAAAATATCTTTCACTTTAAATTAAATGGATACAGGAAATCACCCCAGGAGCAGACTCCCTGCTTTGACTGCTCTTGTGCCTATCCCTGTACCTATCTCTCTATACCTTTGCCTTGTAGCAAGTTCAAAAGACTTAACTACCGGAAAAGACATGCAACCCTAATCATTAATTTAAAAAAATATATTAGTACCAGGTAAAAGTATATATCTAATGCTATCAATAATAATTCATTTGGATGCATTCTTTTCCCTAATTTATGTCCTTAGATTTTCTGTCTGGGATATTATGAGGGTTAAATGAAAAGTAATGCTTCCACCTCCATAATTCATCAACAGATGGCAGCACTGGCATTTTGAAATCTCTTCCATCACCTCAGTTGAAGAGAGGTTTCTGTGTGAAAAGGCTGTTTTGCTATTGCTTGTGAAGTGGAAGCATACAGTGAGCACTTGGTATGATTTATGCAAAATTTCTGACTGTTGAAGGAGTCTCTCCTATTGAAATTCACCACCGCATGCAGTTTGTTTATGGTGATGACTGTATTGATGTGTGTACTGGGCCAAAAAAACATAAGGAACATGGACTGGGAAGGGCTGGTTTGTGTAATCAAAAACTAAGTGGGCAACCCGTAAAAGCAACAGATGAGTCTCAAACGAGAAAGGTTGAAAAACTCGTAAAAGACAATCGGAGGATAAAAGTGCTACTTTGCAATCCTGAAAACTTTGAAAAAAAGAGCTTGAAAGCACAAGAAGGAAATTTTGTTGCAACATGACAATCCTACGCCTCCCACAGCATGAAACACCAAAGAGGTAATTGCGAAGATGAGATGCTATACTAAAAAAGACTCAACGGTGTCAAAAAATTATACAACAAAAACACTGTTTACTCAGAGCCACTGTCAACACAATGTTTTATTTATCAAATTATAACTTTAAACAACATACAAAATGGTGATAAAGAATGTGTAAAATTGGAGAAAAAGACCTCAGAATTTTACAGCTGGCATTATAAGAACATAAGTATTGCCATACTGAGACAGACCAAAGGTCCATCAAGCCTAGCATCCTGCTTCCAACAGTGGCCAATTCAGCTCACAAATACCTGACAAGCTCGCCAAAAATACAAAACATTTTATGCTGCTTATCCCAGAAACAGTGGATTTTCCTCAAGTCCAAATTAATAAAGATCTATGGACTTTTCCTTCAGGAAGCTGTCCAGACCTCTTTTAAACTCTGCTAAGCTAACCACTTTTACCACATTCTCCGGCAACGAATTCCAGAGCTTAATTACACATTGAGTGAAGAAATCTTTTCTCCGATTTGTTTTAAATTTACTTCTTTGTAATTTCATCGCATGCCCCTAGTCCTAGTATTTTTGGAAAGCGTAAACAGACAGTTCACGTCTACCCATTCCACTCCACTCATTTTATAAACCTCTATCATATCTCCCCTCAGCTGTCTTTTCTCCAAGCTGAAGAACCCTAGCCACTTGTAACACAACTTGCAAGTCTCAGTCAAATAGCAAAAGTGGCTTACCTCAGCCAGGTCATGATCACTGCACATAAGCAGGGGAGCCCTTACACTACAGGGCAGCTTCTCTCCTCCTATGGTCTCTCTATTGGGGCCTTCCTGATCTACTCAGCCTCAAAGCCTTTAGCTCCATCTTGATCTGAGTCCATCCCCTCTGACTCAGCAACTGCCTCAGTCTCAACCTCCACCTCAGCAGCCTAGTGCCCCCTGCTGCAAGGAGACTGAACTGCATCATCTGTAAGGGAGTGCTCTTCATTATACTATCCAATCCCTCACAATGCAATATAGTGCTCAACCAGAGGTTCTTCCAGTGCTTGATACAGTGCTGACACCCAATTAAATGGATTTTAAAACTTCTAGATATTTCACCTATACATAACAATTTAAAAGGGCATTGTATGATCTCAACAACAAATTTGGACTCAAAGTTGGTCCAAAATATATTCCTTGTTGGGTAGAAGGATGTATAAACAGTAACACCGATCTGTCTGCCATAACATCATAAATAAAGCAATTTCCACATTTCAGATGATACCCATTCATCTCAAAAACAGTGTGAGACAATTTGTGTTGCAAATTACTGTTACTACTGTGTGCTACCAACAACCAGGTATCTTGCAATGCCAGCACAGTATCACAGAGGTAGAATATTTAAGGATACCTGTCAATACATCATCCTCTATCATTAAATTAAGCTTGCTTATATGCACTCCATACCACCTTCTTGGGATATGCTCTGGTCACAAATCTGTCATACAACAGTTCCCCTTTCCTCACCACCTGCTGATTCACTGAACAAACTGTACAGTATCTGAGGAACTGAGAGAACGGCAAGCTATTGACTAAGCCAGAGGTTCCCAAACTTGGTCCTGGAGGCACCTCAGCCAGTAAGGTTTTCAGGATATTCACAATGAATATTCATGAGAAAGATCTGCATGTACTTCCTCCAGTGGAGTGGAGGACTAGCCTAGTGATTAGTGCAGCGGACTTTGATCCTGGGGAACTGGGTTCGATCCCACTGCAGCTCCTTGTGACTGTGGGTAAATTACTTAACCCTCCGTTGCCCCAGGTACAAAATAAGTACCTGTATGTATGTAAACCACTTTGAATGCAGTTGCAAAATACCACAGAAAGGCAGTATATCAAGTCCCATTTCCCTTCCCTTTCCACTGCATGCAAATCTCTCTCATGAATATTCATTGTGGATATCCTGAAAACCTAACTGGGGTGCCTCCAGTTCCAGGTTTGGAAACCACTGGGCAAACCCCCAGACATAGGTTGCCCAAAGTTAGCCACTCAATTTTGGGCACAGATCACATATCTGTGTGCAAAAGTAATTGAATAAATTGGCATTAATAATCATTAATTGGTGTTAATAAGCACTTAATCGGCAGTAATTAGGAGTTATACATGGATCTGCCCTACACTCTATTCTATGACATGTGTGCCTAAAGTTCATAGCACATAATTCCAAAGGGGTGTGGCTATAGGAAGGGCATGGACGGGTCAGGAGCATTCCAAGAATTTAGGTGCAGTGTTATAGAATACCTGCATTTCTGGGCCTAGCTGCCATTAGCTGGACAGAAGCATTTACACCAGCCTTTGGCAGCCACAAATACTCATGCACAATGTTAAGCACGAAATATGCACTAAGCTAGGGTTCTATAACAGACGTGTCATCTCAGCGCCTAACTTTGGGTGCCATTTATTGACTCTACCCCTAAGAGGGTCTTTTACTAAACTGTGGTAGCATTTGTAACTCACAGAAGAAATCAGGTGATGGTAACCACTGAGACAGCCATATGAATATAATAGGTGTCTCAGCATTTACCGCCAGCTGATTTATACCACAAGCTAAAAACGCTACTGCGGTTTAGTAAAAGACCCCCTAAGTGCCTAGAATACATGCTGTTGTAATGCAAAAGAGTATTGTGATCAATGGGTTTAAAGTAAATTGAAGTCTTAAAATCCCATCTTCATAAGACACTAATATCTAAAAAAAAAAAAGTAGAAATATGATGAA
Source organism: Microcaecilia unicolor (assembly GCF_901765095.1). Taxonomy (NCBI): domain Eukaryota; kingdom Metazoa; phylum Chordata; class Amphibia; order Gymnophiona; family Siphonopidae; genus Microcaecilia; species Microcaecilia unicolor. Next base: position 94,646,064 of record NC_044033.1, on the reverse strand, counting down.
CAAATTCAAATTTAATATTTTCATTACATGTGTTTAATTCTTCCACGAATATCTGTAGAATAGTCACTGAGTCCATCCAAATGAGTAAAACATCATCTATGAAAATATCTTAGACCAAAATTGAGTAGACTAAACCCATTTTTCTTCCACACCATAAAAAAATTGGTAATAGATGAAACAAAAGCTACTCCCATCACCACTCCTGAAGTCTGCTGATTAAATGTATGGAGCAAAAAGACAATAATTCTGTTTGCAGCTAATATTGCTCACTATTTCCAAACAGTGCATGCTGGTGTGAACCGTCGCATATTTGTGCCCCACTACACATGTGTAAACTATTCAGGAAAGATTGTGCACTTGAAAGGGCACACGCTCTTAACTACATTGTCCCAAAATGAAAATGAAGACTAGCCAAAACAACACAAAATGAACAGTGCTGCAAACAATACAGGAAATGAAACAAAACTAAATGAAAATTTGGGGGCTGCACATCCCTAATTTAGGCCATATAATCTTCATCTGCCATTATTTTCTTAAACATTCATGTAAAGCCCCAGTCAAAATGATCACTTTTGAAAAATCCGTATGTGGCTTTGAGCTGATGCAAAACCCAATGGTGGAATTTTTTTTCATATACATGTATTCCCATTATACGATGTGTATACACATACAAATTTTCATTCTGCCCAAACCACATGCATAGCATGACATCTTGAAAACTCTGCATCCTAGGGACCTCCACATGTAAATAGCAGTATCCTCTGCCATTTACCTGTGTATGCAATCTACACATGGAAATGCTGCTATTTCCATGTGGGGATGTTTCTAAAATGACCTCCTTAGAGTTGACAACAAAATCTTCAGTTCAAAAAATTCTTCAGTATTACGTCAACATGATATTGTACATTTTCAGCATCCCCAAAGCCTATTTTGATGGGGATACAATGTTTCAAAACTCCTACAGTGAGTAAACTGTGTTTCAGTCTAAAAAATAGGCTGTCTCAGGAAAAAAAAATGTCTCAAGGTTGGAATCTCTCCAATCACATCTAAAAAAAAAAAACAAGCAAAATAAATCAAAGCAATGTGCGTAATTACTTGAAATAATTCCAATAAAATGTTACAAAAAATCCTCATAAAAGACAATCAAATATTATTATTATTCTTACCCATTGTTCTTGAAATAAAACATACTTAGACTTTACACAAAATTTGAATTTGATTTACAAACAACACATGTAATGATATTTAAATTATCATCTAAATTGTGGGCAGCACATTCAGAGCCTCATTTTACATATAACATAGAGATCAGAACAAAGACTTCCAGAGTTCTAATGGTATTTTAGAACAGGATCTGCCAATGTAGAGTCTTTTCTAAAATGCCTGAAGATGAACATGTGTATTTGCTGGCATATGCGGTGAGAGCATCCATTTTTCAAACATTCAAACAGAAAAAAAAATCAATCGAAAAGCTCTCAACTTACATATGTGTGTCAGCCATTTTTCAAACCTATATGCATGAATGCTGTTAGTTAAATAATGAGAGAGTAATCTTTATTTTAAATATGGATTTTAAAAAAATAAACGATGGGGATTAGGGAGAATATCTGTCTTAATCCCTCCTGTACAGATCTGACCGAAACAATAGTTTTCACAATGCTGCACATGCCAGGGAGCAGCTGTAAATCCCCCTTTCCCCCGGCCATGGAAATACAAGGTCCTATAAGTTCATTCTCTTTATGAAATGCGGAATATGTATGTAGATCTTTGACCCTCCTAGGCTATGCCCCTTTGCAATTTCTATATATTATGGACATCTATATACAAATTGAGCCCTTTCCAAAATTGCCATTTGCACAAAGATGTCATTTCTGTGTGTAAATACAAGAATTTCCACAAGGGAACTTCAAATATGTCTTCCAAAATAACCTCTTCAGTGTCTCAGACACAGGTTAGGAAACTTGTCGTCATTGAGAGCACATTATCATCATACATATGTGTCCAATCACCATATATATATATTTTTTTTAATCAGAGATCACATGCCATCATTTTCCACTCAGATCAAAGAACCTCCAAATACATATACGAAAGAGTTCATTGAAAAACAATCATCACCATATATAATTATAAACTGCACAGCAATATCCTCTAAGACACTTCTCAATCTATATGAAATGTTACAACAAATTACAAATCTAAACTGTTAAAAATGTCTGGTGGGCCATGATGGCATCAAAGCAAGACATGAGTGTCTGAGCTCTGGATTCTTTGGCATCTGCGCCTTCCAGCTGGCTTTCCTGTTGCTATTGTGATGGAGAAGAAGGAGGCAAAAGCACACATTTCCTTTTCAGTACTGGTCAGACACCTCGACTGATACAGAACAAACTGGAAAAGCATGCAGTTCCAGTCCATGTAAGAAGAGAAGCAGCTTCAGCAATTTCCACCAGCATTGCAGTAGACCAAACTACTGAAGAGGCCTCGTTGAAAGCTGAAAGCAGCTCCCCTGTGACCTGGAGTCACTGCATCATGGCATAACATGCTGACTGTGGCTAAGCTGGATGGCCTGCCAAGTATGGATGGTGAAGAAGAGACCATGTGGCATCTTGTTCCCCATTCAATCATGCTGCAGAAGTAATGTGTTGCAACAGGAGAATTTGGAAAAGGTAGTCAGTCGATCTCAGAAGGTTTGGGGGCTCAAGAGGGCCTCTTGTGATTAAAATGCCCAGCTGTGGACACCATGGACTCTGTGGGAGGCTATTAAAGGTTTGGAGTATTGGCTAGGATATTTATTGAGGATTTTAGGAAGATGCATGACCAAGACCTGACTGTTGGGCCACATATTACTAGACTAGGGGCTGTGAAACAACATTTGGTTAAGGAACTTTAGTGTCCTCTTGGTAAAAGCATCACATCATAAGTTAGTGTGTATGGAAAACAAAATCATGGGAGTGCAACCTGTGGTTTATGAACTTTTCCAAATCTTCGTTGATATATTAAAGAGGTTTTGAAGATGTCCTTAGAAGCATTGCTTCCTATCTCCTTTGTACAATATTTGCTATCGAGTAAAGGTTCTGGAATTTCAAACTCAAGAGGTGCCAAAGAGAGATGTGTCGGATAGTTTAAATCTGATTGGTTTCTTGGAGAACTCCTTGTATGTGATTACAGATAGACCTATTCTTCTAATGACTTTAGAACCAAACTGCAATACTGTCTTAAGCTTTATTTCCATCATGACTGAGATTTTGTGAGATCTAATATTTGTGTATTTTCTGATTTTCTCAAGGGATGCAGAAGGGAAGGAAGGACTTTAGGGGGTTATAACCAATGCAAAATGTATACTTAAATTTCCTTGTAGATGTTCTACAGTTAGGTGGGAGAATTTATTTTACTTGGATTCCAAACAACTCTTGGACTTTTGGGGGCCCTTTACTAAAGCTTAGCTTGTGCTAACAGAATTAGTGCAAGCTACACGCTAAGAAGTCCATTTTATACCTATGGGCTTCTTAGCATTTAGCATGTGCTAATTCCATTAGCAGTTGTTAAACTTTAAAAAAAAGGGTCCCTTTGTGTGTAAGACTCATAAGTACATAAGTATTGCCATACTGGGACAGACCAAAGGTCGGCCAATCCAGGTCACAAATACCTGGCAAGATCCCCAAAAAAGTACAAACCATTTTATGCTGCTTATCCCAGAAATATTTTCCCCAAGTACAATTTAACAATGGTCTATGGACTTTTCCTTTAGGAAGCCGACCAAACCTTTTTTAAACTCTGCTAAGCTAACCACATTTACCACATTTTCTGGCAACGAATTCCCTTTCTGTATCGAATAGAATGCCCAGATACTCCAGCATCTACAATGGAGTTAGTCTGCTCTTCTTGAAATTCATCACCCAACCCAATGACTGCAGAAGACAGACAACTTTGTCCATTACTACTACATTGTCCAGTTGTCGAAATTAGGGTAAACTCAAATTCCCTGACACTGAAGGAAGGCTGCCACCACCACCATAACCATGGTAAACGTTCTTGATGCTGTGGCGAGACCAAAGGGCAAAGCCCTGAACTGGAAATGACAGCCCAGCACCACATAATGTAGAAACCTCTGATGCGGTGGCCATATGGGTATATGCAAGTACCCCTCCTTGAGATCGAGGGCAGTGAGAAATTCTTTCATTTGATTCAAGGCTATGACTGCTCCTTAGTGTTTCCATGGAAAAGCGGAACACTCGGAGGCAGTGGTTTAGGCCATTGAGATCTAAGACTGGACAATGGTGGTAGTGTTGAGTGAGTCAGAGAATTTTGTGAATTGATGGTTACAGTGATAGTTATCTCTCTTTGCTAGCTCTTTTTCAGAATGTTGTGTGTGTGTGTGTGTGTGTGTGTGTGTGTGTGTGTGTGTGTGTGTGTGTGTGTGTGTGTGTGTGTGTGTGTGTGTGTGTGTGTGTGTGTGTGTGTGTGTGTGTGTGTGTGTGTGTGTTAACTTTTCCTTTATAGACTAATTGGTAGAGGACTGTTCTTTGCTATATTGTAAATCACATTGTTCTTTTCCTTTGGATTTCCTCTTCATATTTCATTCATCATTCAATTACAATTTCTTAGATGTAAATTGTAAAAATTATAATTTTCTTAATTCAACCTCAAGTTTTAATGGACCCATCACCCCACAACCTCCAACTAATGCTAATATCTAAATAATATAAAGAAATATTATCTTGGGCAAGTCACTTAACCCTCCATTGCCTCAGGTACAAAATTAGATTGTGAGCTCTCCAGGGACAGGGAAATACCCAATATACCTAAATGTAACTGTCCTAGAGCTACTACTGAAAAACTGTGAACAAAATCCAAATAAAAATAAAATAATCTATATATCCATCTCTGTTCTCTGTTAATTAATCTGTTAATCCACTTGGAGGAAAGGAAGGTGAGCAGTGGCATACCTCAGGGGTTGGTGCTGGGGCCGATTCTGTTTAATATATTTCTGAGAGACATTGCTGAAGGCTTAAAGGGAAAAGTTTGCCTTTTTCCAAATGACATGAAGGAAGATGACCAATACAGTGGATGCCCCAGAGAGAGCAGAAACCATAAGAAGAGATTTACAAACATTAGAAAAATGGTCAACGGTCTGACAGTTAAAACGTAATCACTAGTACTTACTGGGGTTCAAATTTTTATCTAGTTCCACCGTCAGATGAGTGGATGATTTTACTTTTGGATTTCTTCTAGTTGTTGATCTGTGGAATAGTATAAGCACTATATACATAATATTGAACAGGGTCAATGTGGAAACTTGGCACAAATTAGAGACTGTATTGAAGTTTTGCTATATTGAGATTCATACAATAGGTTGGAAAGATGGACCCTTGTGCAATGATGGTAAAATTAAACTGCATATGAAGGCTTTTTTTTTTTTTGCCTTAATAAATGGAGCGTTCAATTTTATTGAAGAATCAGTTAATGTGAAGTATTTAAAGTTAGATATCATTTATTGAGTACAAACAAAAGGTTTCTAATAAAAAAAGATTTAGAAATGTATGCAATAGGCGAAGAGAGATTGATAAGCTCAGCTCATTTGAGAGACCTTAGGGTGATGGTGTCTGACAATGTGACAAGGTGGTGGCCATGGTCAGGAGAATGCTAGGCTGCTTAGAGAGGGGTATAACCAGCAGAAGAAAGGTGGTGCTGATGCCCCTGTACAAGTCATTAGTGAGGCCCCGCTTGGTGTATTGTGCTCAATTTTGGAGGCTGTGTCTTGCTAAGGATGTAAAAAGAATTGAAGCAGTTCAGAGAAAAGCGATGAAAATGGTATGGGGTTTGCGTAACAAGATGTATTTACAGACATTCAAATGTTTGAAAGACATTAATCTACAAATAAACCTTTCCAGAGATGGGAAGGTGGTAAAACTAGAGAGGACATGAAATGAGGTTACGGGGGACTGACTCTGGAATAATGTCACAACGTACTTTTTCACGGAGAGTGTGGTAGATATCTGGAATGCCCTCCTGCAGAAGGTGGTGTAGCTGAAAACAGTAACAGAATTCAAAAATATGTGGGATAAACACAAAGGAATCATGTTTAGAAGGAATGGATCCATAGAAGCTTAGTGGTGATTAGATGGCAACACCAGTAATTGAGAAGCAATGCCAGTGCTGGGCAGACTTCTATGGTCTGTGCTCTGATCATGGCTGGACAGATTTGGATGGGCTAGAGCGGGGCTTCGATAACAACTTCAGAAGTTTTAGAACATGGACAGTGCCAGGCAGACTTCTATAGTCTATGCCCTGAAAATGGCAAGGACATATCAAGATCAGGTAAGCATATAAAGTATCAAATCATGCCTTATGCTATGAGTTATCTTGTTGGACAGACTGGATGAATCAAACAGGTCCTTATTTGTCGTTACCTACTATGTTACTATGTTAATATATTGAGAAGCTACTTCTATAGAAAAAAAATCCCTGTTGGCTTTTTCACTAGCTCCAAGACACACACAAGCGCCAACCTGAAGGGGCAGGTACAAAGGCAAACAGAACCACCTCCCCCACCCCTCTGGACATTCCCCCTGACATTATCACAACCCATCCACAGATTCCCCGCCCCTCCCCAAACATCATGAATACCCTCATCCCACTCCCCCAGCTCTTACCAGAGCATCTCCCTAGTAGTCTAGGCACTAGGGAGGAGGGCTGAACCCCAGTCACTCCTGCTCTGTTGAGCAGCCATGTTCAAAATGGCATCAGTGACCTCTAGTAGTAGTCTTACACTATTATCGCTAGTGGTCAAGCTGCTGAAGGAAAAGGATAAAGAAGGAAGTGCTGGAACTGAACTAGAAAAGATAAAGGAAGGAGACACCAGCCTAAGACAGAAAACAAATAAAAGGAATAGAGACAATGAATGAGAATGAGAAAGAAGGAGTACACTGAACCAGAAAACCAAGCCAGAGACACCAAAAGTAAAATGCTACAGTGAGAATATCCAGCCTGTAGCAGTCAGCAGATATTCAATATCTGGCAATACCTGAATACAGACACTGAAGATCTGGGTATAGTGTGGCCGCCGGCACTTTACTGCTACCCAGCCTTTTTGCTGTCCTAACTTTAGCCACATAGTTACCTGGATAGGGGACTGAATATTGCCACTAACTGGTTTATTCTCGACTCTATCTAGACTAAGCCCAAGCACTGCCTGGATATTGCCAATGCAGCTGGACTGGATTTTCAGCAGCACTATCCAAGTAAGTACCACTAAAAATCTGGGTTTGACCCGGTGAATCCAAGTAGACGTCATTCCTATTCAGATAAGTCCTGCTGAATATTGGGCCCTATTTTACTGTCTACTACTACTACTTAACATTTCTAGAGCGCTACTAGGGTTACGCAGCGCTGTACAGATTAACATAAATTGACATAAAGGACAGTCCCTGCTCCAAGGAGCTTACAATCTAAAGGACAAAATGTCAAGTAGGGGCAGTCCAGGTTTCCTGAATAGAGGTATGATGGTTAGGTGCCGAAGGCGACATTGAAGAGGTGGGTTTTGAGCAAGGCTTTGAAGATGGGCAGGGAGGGGGCCTGGCGTATGGGCTCAGGGAGATTATTCCAGGCATGGGGTGAGGTGAGGCAGAAAGGGCGGAGCCTGGAGTTGGCGGTAGTGGAGAAGGGTACTGACAGGAGCAATTTGTCTTGAGAACGGAGGTTACGGGTAGGAATGTAAGGGGAGATGAGGGTAGAGAGGTAGGGAGGGGCTGTAGATCGAGTGCATTTGTAGGTTAAAAGGAGAAGCTTAAACTGTATGCAGTACCTGATCGGAAGCCAGTGAAGTGACTTGAGGAGAGGGGGTGATATGAGTGTACTGGTTCAGGCGGAAGATAAGACGTACAGCAGAGTTTTGAATGGACTGAAGGGGGGATAGGTGGCAAATTGGGAGGCCAGTGAGGAGTAGGTTGCATTAGTCAAGGCGAGAGGTAATGAGAGAATGGATGAGAGTTCGGGTGGTGTGCTCAGACAGGAAGGGGCGAATTTTGCTGATGTTATAGAGGAAGAAGCGACAGGTCTTGGCTATCTGCTGGATATGCGCAGAGAAGGAGAGGGAGGAATCAAAGATGACCCCGAGGTTGCGGGCAGATGAGACGAGGACGATGAGGGTGTTATCAACAGAGATAGAGAGTGGAGGGAGAGGAGAAGTGGGTTTGGGGGGGGGGGGGGGAAGACAATAAGCTCGGTCTTGGCCATGTTCAGTTTCAAGTGGCGGTTGGACATCCAGATCGCAATGTCGGCTAAGCAGGCCGATACTTTAGCCTGGGTTTCTGCAGTGATGTCTGGTGTGGAGAAATAAAGCTGGGTGTCATCGGCATAAAGATGATATTGGAACCCATGGGAGGAGATTAGGGAACCCAGGGAGGAGGTGTAGATTGAGAAAAGAAGGGGTCCAAGGACAGATCCCTGAGGAACTCCAACAGACAGCAGGATGGGGGTGGAGGAAGAACCCTGAGAATGTACTCTGAAGGTACGGTGGGAGAGATAAGAGGAGAACCAGGAGAGGACAGGGCCCTGGAACCCAAGTGAGGACAGTGTGGCAAGAAGTAAGTTACGATTGACAGTGTCAAAAGCGGCGGATAGGTCGAGGAGGATAAGGATGGAGTAGTGACCTTTGGATTTGGCAAGGAACAGGTCATTGCAGACTTTAGATAGTGCCGTTTCCGTCGAGTGTAGGGGGCGAAAGCCGGATTGAAGTGGATCGAGGATGGCGTGAGAGGATAGAAAATCGACGCAGCGGCTGTGAACGGCGCGTTCAAGTATCTTGGAGAGGAAGGGTAGGAGGGAAATGGGGCAGTAGTTGGAGGGACAGGTAGGGTCAAGTGATGTTTTTTTGAGGAGTGGTGTGACTACAGCATGCTTGAAGGTGTCAGGGACAGTTGCAGTGGAGAGAGAGAGGTTGAGGATATGACAGATGGGGGGGTGACAGTAGGAGTGATGGTGTTAAGTAAGTTGGTGGAGATGGGGTCTGAGGAACAGGTGGTGCATTTCGAAGAGGAGAGAAGATAGGCGGTTTCCTCTTCGGTGATATCGGGAAAAGAGGAGAAGGAGGCCTGGGTTGGTTGGTTGAGGGAGTGTGTTATAGGGTGAGGAGGAAGAGAAGATGGTTTGGAGGTGAATTCAAGGTTGATTTTCTGCACTTGTTGCGAAAGTAGTCCGCCAGTGCTTGAGGAGAGAGTGGGGAGGTGGGAGCAGAGGGCACTTTGAGGAGGGAGTTAAGGGTGGCGAAGAGATGACGGGGGTTAGAACTGAGGGAGTTGGTCAATTGAGTGTAATAGTCCTGTTTGGCTAGGAATAGGGAGGACTGGAAGGATGATAACATGAATTTATAATGAATGAAATCGGTGTGGGTGCGAGATTTCCTCCAGAGGCGTTCAGCCGATCGGGCGCAGGAGTGAAGGTATCGGGTGCAAGGGGTCAGCCAGGGCTGGGGATTAGTACGCCTCATGGGACGGGAGATGGACGGTGCAAGGGCATCGAGAGCAGAGGAGAGAGTGGCATTGTATGTGGAGGCAGCCTTGTCAACAGTCTTGGAGGACATGATAGAAGGGAGGAGATCAGAGATAGTAGAGGATAGGGTGGGAGGGTCGACCGCCTGGAGATTCCTAGAAGTAGTGGTTAGTATTGGGCGGGACTGAGGGGGAGGGTGATGAAGTGTGAAGGTGATCAGGTGATGGTCAGAGAGAGGAAGAGCTGAGGCGCAGAAATTGGAGGGTGAGCAGGTAGAAGAGAGGACGAGGTCAAGACAGTGGCCAGATCAGTGAGTGGGGATGGTGGAGCTCAGTAGGAGGTTGAAGGAGGAGGTTAGAGTGAGGAATTGAGAAGCGTACAAGTTGGAAGGGTTATCAGTGTGTATGTTAAAATCACCAAGAATGAGGGATGGGGATGAGGGCTCAAGAAAAACGAAGAGCCAGGCATCGAAGTCGGTAAGGAAGGAAGGGAGGGACTTATTAGGGGGGCAGTAAATGACTGCAACTCTAAGTGGCAGCGGGTAGAATAGACGGATGGAGTGGACTTCAAAGGATGAGAAATAGTGAGACTGTGATAGAAGGAGAGGTTGAAAACTGCAGGAGGGTGAAAGTAGTAGCCCGACACCGCCACCGTGGCCAGCTGGGCGGGGAGAATGGGAGAAAAGATAACCATCGTGGTATAGGGCCGCGACTGAGGCAGAGTCGTCAGGGGTGAGCCAGGTTTCAGTTAGGGCGAGCAGGTGGAGGGAATGGGAGATGAAGAGATCATGGGTGAAGGAAAGTTTGTTGCAAACCGAGCATGCATTCCACAGGGCACACGAGAAGGGGGGGGAGGAGGGCAATAGAGATGAGATTGGAAATATCGCCGAAACGTTTGCATGGATGAAGCGAGGACGAGGACAGGTGTGGGGGACCTGGGTTGGGATTGATGTCTCCCACGGATAGCAGGAGAAGGAGCAAGAGAGTGCGGAGGAGGGTGGGGGAGGTAGGGCGACGAAGGCGGCGGAGACAGGGTGCGCTTAGGATGAATGGGGAGGGGTTCATGGCAGGAATGAGGTGTTGAAGGTTGAGAACTAGGAAGGAGGAGGAGGACAGTAGGGATGGTGAGGTGGGGGACGGGGGTGGGTAGGGTATTGGAGTAGTGAGCAGGACGGGAGAGGACATGGATGGGCAGTGGGTTTGTGCGGTATGCGGCGGTGGGAGGGGGAAAAGGTTGGGGAGGGATAGTGCAAGGAAGAAAATGTGTATGGGGGCCATAAGTAGTGACTGCGTGTTTACGAGTGCAGATGTAGTGACAGAGGTAGGTAGTTATGCAGGCTGGGAGGCAGGCTGTAGTTGATGGGCCGACGAGCGGTTGAGAGGCAGACAAGCAGGCAGTTTGGTTGATTGTTTAGCAGGCAGACATGAGGAGGTGATAGGCCAGCAGGCAGGCAGGCAGGAGCAGGTGACTGGCTAGCAGGCAGGTTGATTGGCAAGCAGGCAGGCAGGCAGGCGAGAGCAGGTGAGTGCAGTGGAGAGTACATCGGCAGGACTGGAACAAGCTGGAATGGTTTGGAGCAGAATAGCGCAGAGCAGCAAGATTGGAGCAGGCTGGAACAAGCAGGATCAGGCGGACTGGAACACGCTGGAGCAGATGGACTGGAACAAGCACGCTGGAGCAGATGGACTGGAGCAAGCAGGGAGAAGCTGGATCAGGCGGACTGGAGCACACTGGAGCAGATGTACTGGAACAAGCAGGCTGGAGCAGATGGACTGGAACAGGCAGGGAGAAGCTGGATCAGGCGGACTGGAACACTGGAGCAGATGGACTGGAACAAGCAGGGGGGAAGCTGGATCGGCAGACTGGAACAAGCTGGGATCAGGCGGACTGGAACGAACTGGGATCAGGCAGACTGGAACGAGCTCGGATCAGGTGGACTGGAGTACACTGGAGCAGTAGGACTGGAGCAGGCTAGAGTAGATGGACTGGAACAAGCAGGGGGGAGCTGGATCGGTGGACTGGAGCAAGCTGGGATCAGGCGAACTGGAGCAAGCTGGGATCAGGCGGACTGGAACGAGCTCAGATCAGGCGGACTGGAACACGTTGGAGCAGTTGGACTGGATCAAGCAGGCTGGAGCAGATGGAATGGAACAAGCGGGGGGAAGCTGGATCTGCGGACTGGAATAAGCTGGGATCCGGCGGACTGGAACATGCTGGGGTCAGGCGGACTGGAACACGCTGAGGCAGATGGACTGGAACAAGCAGGGGAGAAGCTGGATCTGCGGACTGGAAAAAGCTGGGATCCGGCAGACTGGAACATGCTGGGGTCAGGCGGACTGGAACACGCTGAGGCAGATGGACTGGAACAAGCAGGGGGGAAGCTGGATCTGCGGACTGGAATAAGCTGGGAGTATTATGATAGTATGATAAGGAGTATTATGAAAAAAATAATTATCAAGTTGGCCAGAGATAGAGAGAGCAAGTCTGTACAGCCCTCTGCCTCTTTCCTCCCCTTCCCCCCACACCATGCCTCTGTTTCTCCAAGCAAGTGAGAAACTGAAACAGCTACAGGACTTGTGTTTTGTGTCATGGCTGACACCTGTGTCACAGCCCTCAGTACCATTCTTGTACATCATCGCCTCTGTCCCTTCTATCCTGCACCAGTGAACCCTAATAGCAGCTGCTTGCCCATGCCTTCCCTTATAGCAAATAGAGGGAAGTAGAAACCAGAAGAGGAAGTGCTGTCAGCAGGAGTCACTCAACTAAATCGCAAGTATTGATCAATATGAAAACATAAAGGTTGATGTTAAGAAGAGCTCATCCTGTCAATTAAAGTATAATTCTATAAACAGACACCTGCAATTAGACCCCTCTCAAGCATGTAAGTGCCCAGAAAATTAGCTCTTATGCATGTAAATTCCGTAAGCACTATTCTATAAGGGCATACATGCATGCATTGTATAGTGTGTAACTGCAAGAGGGGTACACATGGACGGAGCATGGGTGGGACATGGGCAGGGCTCCCAGTGACTCATGTACCTTACAGAATACTGCAAGTTATGTGCATCCCTCCTCAATTAGGGGTCCTTTTACTAAGGCCTGTCTTCAAGTCTTTGCTTAAAGCCCACCTCTTCAATGCTGCGTTCGGCACCTAACCCTTACCGTTCAGTGAATCCAGACTGCCCCAATTTGACTGCCCCTATCGGACCGACCGTTCACTTGTCTATTAGATTGTAAGCTCTTTGAGCAGGGACTGTCTCTCTTTGTTAAATTGTACAGCGCTGCATAACCCTAGTAGCGCTCTAGAAATGTTAAGTAGTAGTAGTAGTAGTAGTAAGGCATGATGAAAAATGGCCAGCGCTGGTGTAGTTGCATCTATTGGATGCGCACAGGTTCATTTTTCAGTGTACCTGCAAAAAAGGCCTTTTTTGTGGCCGAAAATGGACATGTGGCAACATTTAAATGAGCGTGCATCCATTTTGGGCCTGAGACCTTACCACCACTCATTGAATTAGCAGTAATGTCTAATGCGTTAACCGGCGGTAATCGTCAATGTGCATACACTGCTGCTTACCAACTGGTTAGCAACACACAGTAGAAAACAGAAAATATTTTGTGCTGTGCGTTTTGGACGTGCATCAAAAATAGAATTACCACCCAGGGCACGTGGTAGTCAGGTGCTGGATGCGCATAGGCGCTTATGCACCTTAGCGCCCTTTCGTCACCAAGTTTATGGCTTGTGTAACTGTGGGTGTGTAAATGTTTGGTGCACCAATACTGGGTTATGTTATAACCACTCAGGTGTCGTTATAGAATAGACTTGATGTTCCCTGTAAGCTGAGTGAGAGTCCTCCAACTGCATTGCTACCAGTAGGGGGTGATGTTTCAATATTGTGTTTTCAATCGCTAGGGAGAGGCAGATTCCCTGCAGTCCAGCAGAACTTGCCTGCCTCTCACTATTGAAAATGTGATAGTGAAATAGCACCCCCTACTGGCAGGACTGCAGGTGGAGGACTTCCTCTCAGCTTAGCGGAAACAGTGATTAGACTTCTATCATGCTGAATTAAGGCGCCTAAATCAAAGTACCCAGTTATAGAATTGGCCCCTTTTAAGTTAATAGGTTTCCCCTGTTAACCGGTTTCACTGCTCAGTCTCATGTCAGAGCCTTGACATGCCAGAACAGAGAGTCCTGAACTCAAAGGTTAGCGGTGGTGTCATTTGAAGTACACTAACAGCAAAGCCTATGATAGTCATTTTGGTAAAGAGCTGTGAAAACTGACATCCAGCAAATTCTCTGCTCTCATTCTGTGCCCTTGAATAGGTCATTTCTTTGTGTTAAACCAAAAAACATGGCATGAAGACTTGTGGTTTTCTTCTGATAGTCTATGCAAAACTGTGTTTTTATCCCCAATCTTCCAATTATCTCTTTGGTGCCATTCAGTGTTTTGAGATTAGTTCATCAGAACAAATGTGTGGGCGTACTGAACACATGGTAGAAGATACAAAAAGGGAGTGAAGTAGTATAAGTTTGAAACTTGTGAATAATGGCACCAATTCATTTTATGTAACCCATTTAGCTTATCCTTTTGCTGTGGGTAGAAGTGTCAGGGTACTTTAAGATGGCTTGTGGCTGTAATTCCTGCACTAACATATGAGAGCGCAGTTCCTCACTCCTTCCTGTGTGGTGGTGCTTTTAAGCACGCACAAATCCTGGTACTCTATAACAACAAGGCTCAGATCACCCACAGTAGCAACAGATAATTCACAAAATTGGACATCCACAGTTCCCTAGACACATAATAGATTTCCACACTTGCTTCTGGTTCCCAGATATTCATGGCCTAACAACGTGTACAACATGAGCTGTGTTTCCATCCTAGGCACATTTCTAGTAAGGGGATGGAGAGGCTGTTCTCTTTTTCAGACAGGAGTGTGGTGTCTCTCTTTTCCTGCTGGTGTTGCATCCAAAACCAGTGGTAGAGGATATAACCAGAGATTTGCAGCACCCTTCCAAACTGCTGCTCTGAGTCCAGCATGTAGAGCACTGGCCCTGGTTACACCCCCTTTAATTTCAAAATGGACGGGCTCACTTATAGATAAGATCATAAGTGGGAGAATTTAAGATGTCAATGGCTCTAACAAAAGTAAGAACATTCATTTTTGACAACGAATATGAACTTCCTGGCTGTGTATTATATAAAGAAACTAACCTCAGACAGTGAAGGCAACAGTAAAGTCAGGAGACTGGGGAGGGGGGGGGGGAGTGAGTTTATCAAATTTCAGATAGACCCCCTCATGTTACACTGCAACCACATTCTTACAGGTCCCTATCACTACATAAGCAACCTAAATATCAGCCTTTATACACTGTGGCAAAAGAACTTGAAACTTCATCATTTTAAGCCTAGGAGGCAGCCTTCACAGAAGCTTTTCAAACCTTGCTCCTGTAGAAATAATAAAGATAATATTCAATAATTTTTTTTTTTTTGTTTTAAATGCAGGTGCCGTTTCACTGAAACCTCAGTACCACCCATGTTGCACACAAGAACACAGAAAAATATTGGGCCTGCACTAGGAGGAATGCTGATTACAAGTCATCTGACAAATATGATTGTGGGCACTGCTCTGTCCTTAAACTGCTGTTTATTTCAGCAGCTTTGACCCTTCACAGGGAGCCTGCCCACATCCCGCCCCCACCCCCTCCCTTTTTCTCCACCTCCCACCAAAAAAAATATTGGCCTGTCTAACTGAAAGCAATCCACGCCAAGTTCTACTAGCAGGCTAGGCTCCGTGCCAGGAAATGTGTAAATTTTTGTGAGCTTAGGCTGTTTTGCCAGAAGTCTGCAATGTGTCTGGACATGAATGGCTCCCCTTTGTGTGAGCCCAGGCCTTCCCAACTAGGAAGTGCACTACAGTAAAAATAATTATTTCTTTAGGAAAAAAAAAAAAAAGACTTGCATTATACAATGAGTTTCCTGTTGTACTTTTTTTCCCCTAGGGAAGATATATGAGAAATAGTAAGTTGCTTTGTTTACGAATAAAGCTAGAACATTTTTTTCAAACTTTCTTCTCTCTCTCTCTCACACACACACACACACACACACACACACACACCTGTACACATATGAAACTCACACACACACACACACATACACCTGTACACAAGCAAAAACATACAACATATAACTATAAGACACACAGATACACACACCTGAACACATGCAAATACACACACACACACACATACATCAAGGAAATGAAGTCAACCTGTTCACAAAAGACAAGCTGAAGCCTTTGTTGCAGCCCTCAGAAGCAGAGACAGGACCTGACTGAGAGGAGAAAGGATAGTGTCATTGTTTGAATAAAGAAGTAAATATGAATGTTTGCAGTAATTAAAGCTCACTTGCACTAAATGTGTTCACCCCTTGAGGATGACTCAGGAAATTCATACTTCTTTCTTCACTTCACAACAGCGACATAAATGATGCAACAAAATATTTCATGATCCTTTCGTTTGGGGGAATGATGTTTTATATTATTTTACTTGTAAAGAATATTTTACTTGAAAAAAAACTCATCTTAAAAGGTCTGAGTAGCCCACGTGCATTTGGCAATAAATGGTGGTTATTCTACAGTGGATGTTGCAGCATTTACAAATGGGCATGTCTAGTTTGGAAAGCTACAATTTACACCTAAGGTTTGGGAGGGCCAAAAATACAATAGGAGTACATTGATATTTAGAAAAATTCCTGCTTCAGCTTTTGCACCTGCTCTGAGGCCTCTGCAAATGCTAGCTACCTGCTCATTTGGAACTAGAGTCTCCACAAGTGATTGAAAAGGCCCTTGTACTACTCTCACTGTTGTTTAACGCTACCAGAAAAAATCATCAAAAAGAGTCATGTCCCTGGGCCCTAATTGACTCCTCTTGCACATATAGCTTTTTGACATCTGGCACTTACACGTGTAAGTATCAGCAAATACACAAGATATTGCAAGATCGACACCTACATGTGTAGTCACCAGTGCTTGCATGAGTAAAACCCCAAATGATGCCCTTCTTTTGTTGAAACTTTAGTTTTTTTAATGGCTGCTCCTGCTATACATGCTAGAATTTAACCTCAAGGGTAATGGTGGAGCTGAGGTAAAACCAAGCCAGATTTCAAGCAAGAGAGGGCAAAAGTGAAAACAAGGTCCAATAGATAAAAGATTTTCACCATGCCCAAACTTTTTAAAATGTGAAGATAAGCAGATAACATGCCAGGTCAGCTGCCAAGAAGCATGAGGGTGGGGAGGGAAGAAGCCCAGGCAAGCGATGACATTACCTACTTGCAGAATAAAAGGAACCTTTAGATTCAAAGCTCCACCTCGCCCTAGAGGGAAAGAACCCAGCCACCTCCTAAAGGGAGGCTGGGCACAACCTGGCTGATGGCCTGCGACCACTCGCCTCCACCTACCCTCCTCTCTTCCTTCCCGTTCACATTAATTGATTTGATTTGCTTACTTTATTTATTTTTTGTCTATTAGATTGTAAGCTCTTTGAGCAGGGACTGTCTTTCTTCTATGTTTGTGCAGCGCTGCGTATGCCTTGTAGCGCTATAGAAATGCTAAATAGTAGTAGTAGTAGTAGGAGGAGGGCACAGGGAAGAGGGAGGGGAACCAGGCAGACAAAGGGTTAAGGCAGGGAAAGGGGGGGAGGGGCGGGGAGGAAAGAGAATAAAAGGAGAGGAAGAAAGGGGAATCGCTCTTGAAAATCCAGATGGCCAGGTAAAAGCAGCGCTGACTTACCTGGCGTTTC
Organism: Microcaecilia unicolor; assembly: GCF_901765095.1. Classification (NCBI taxonomy): domain Eukaryota; kingdom Metazoa; phylum Chordata; class Amphibia; order Gymnophiona; family Siphonopidae; genus Microcaecilia; species Microcaecilia unicolor. Next base: position 94,628,780 of record NC_044033.1, on the reverse strand, counting down.
CCTCGCGATACCTCATCGTCCGGCAGGCTGTGGGCAACAGTGTGACAAAGCGTGTGGGGCGAAGTGAGCGGCGCTCAGCACGCGGGAAAGCAGTCGGAGCGCAGCCCGCGCCTAGCATCTGATTTCCACGAGGCGGCCAGAGCTCAGGCAGGCAACGGATTTCTCATTTTGCGAGCATCGTGGGAGCGGTAGGTGGAGGGCGGGCGACCGAGGGTAGCATAAGAGTTCAGGCAGGCGGGCGAGCGCCAATACCGGGGGATCGCTGGGGCACACGGGGCCTCCGTTTCGGTGTTCGGGGCGGCAGCGCAGGAAAGTGAGGCAGCAGGCGGGCAGTGGCCTGAGGCCCGAGACGCGGCCGGGCGGGGGTCGAGATCGGCGGGGTGCTATCGCTATTGCCACAGGGGCTGGGCCCGAAAGGGCAGGACCGAGTGCTCAGCGATACGATTTTCTGCTGGCCACATGGGACGCACGTGCCACCGAGAGGCATACACCTGGCCGGCGGAGCGGGAGCTGAGGTTTCCGGGCGAGCAGGGGCGGTGCTCGTGAGAGGCGGGCAGAGCTCGGGGCATAATGCGTGGCTCCTTCTGTACAATGCGGCCGCATAGATGTAATGAAAGCGACGCAGATGAAGGCTCGCGTTGGCTCCAGGGACGCGTCTCGAGGATAGATAAGGGCCTGGAGTCTTACATCTGGGCTTCTGCAATAGACCTAATCCATTAAGCAGAGATAATATTCATGTCCATTTCAAAGCTGTGAAATGTATCCTTGTGCCTAACTCAATACAAGGCCCAGTCCAGAGAGACATCATGCATTCTAAGAAAGAGTAGGCGGCACAGCTCTCTCAGAACTATTCCTTGGCCTTTCAACACAGTCCCCCAGATTCTATATACTTGTGTGTCCAAATTTATGCGAATTTGTCCCACAAGTCACAGAGGGGCCCTTTTACAAATCCATGGGCGGGCTAATGTGCAGGTAGCATATGCCAAATCAGCATTACCACCAAGGTAGCGCATGCACCCGGCGGTAATTCTGAGTTTGGGGCACACCAAATCCCATGGTAAAAAATATTTTTCCTATTTTCTACCGCAGGAGACGTTCCCGGCAGTAATCGGTAGTACAGCCACATTGGTGCATGCTGCATGGTTACCGCATGGGTAGTACATGAGCCCTTACCACTAAGTCAATGGCTGGCAGTAAGGGCTCAGGCTGTAAATAGACATGTGCTAGTTTTAATTTTTGTGTACGCCCATTTCCCAGCCCATTAAAAAATAGCCTTTTTCCAAGCCACGGTTAAAAGTGGCCCAGCATGCGCCCACACTGCTGCAGGCCACTTTTTACCACAGCTTTGTAAAAGGACCCCTTAATAAGGCCTGTTGCGTTTGCAACCTAATTCAATAATTGGCTGTCAATTAGAATTAACAGTCAATTATTGGCTTACGTTGGTGTTAATTGGTGCTTATTGGCCCCATTTAGCATTTGCACATGCAACTGCCCTTAATCACTATTCAAGAAGTTGCATCAGAGATTCCATTGTATGCAACCTCTAGGGGTCATGGGCATAAGTACATACATAAGTACTTAAGTGTTGCCATACTGGGACAGACCGAAGGTCCATCAAGCCCAGTATCCTGTTTCCAACAGTGGCCAATCTAGGTCACAAGTACCTGGCAAGATCCCCAAAAAAGTACAATATATTTTATGCTGATTATCCCAGAAATAAGCAGTGGATTTTCCCAAGTCCATTTTAATAATGGCTTATGGACTTTTCTTTTAGGAAGCTATCCAAACCTTTTTAAAACCCCGCTAAGCTAACTGCTTTTACCACATTCTCTGGCAAAGAATTCCAGAGTTTAATTACATGCTGAGTGAAGAAATATTTTCTCCAATTCATTGTAAATTTACTAATTTGTAGCTTCATTGCGTGCCCCCTAGTCCTAATATTTTTGGAAAGAATAAACAAGTGATTCATGTCTATCCGTTCCACTCCACTCAGAATTTTATATACCTCTATCATATCTCCCCTTAGCCGTCTTTTCTCCCAAGCTGACGAGCCCAAGCCATTTCAATCTTTCCTCATAGGGAAGTCATCCTATTCCCGTTAATATTTTCGTTGCCCTTCTCTGTACCTTTTCTAATTCCACTATATCTTTTTTGAGATGTGGTGACCAGAATTGCACACAGTATTCAAATGGAGGAGCATTGGATGGGTCAGGGGCATGCCTAGGAAATAGGCGCTTAAGTTATAGAATACACGGAGTTATGCATCTAATTGCCAAAAGCTATGAGTGAGCACTTACATGATGCTTTGATATGGCGTAAGTCCTCATGCCTAAAGTTAGACACCAAACTGCAGACTTAAGCCAGTAGTCTATGCCAGCAGTTTCACATAGAACTACTACTGTTTTAGAATTTGGTCTTAAAACACAACATCCCGGTGCTTACATTTTGGTGCTCTTTCTTGAATCTACCCCAGTGTGTCTTTTTTTTTTTTTTTTACTAAATACTGAATAGGATGGTATAAAATAATGACCTATGTGATACTAATTTATAGGGTTCAGATATCTGGCTGGTCAAATAGTTGTAAATATCGTCCGGATGTAGCACATCAGTGTTGTTATCTGTTGATTAATTATGGAGATGGAGGCATTTCTTTTCATAAACTTCCTGAGCCCCTACGTCTTGCCCCATCTTTGGCCACCTTTAAATCTAGACTGAAAGCCCACCTCTTTAACATTGCTTTTGACTCGTAACCACTCGCCTCCACCTACCCTCCTCTCTTCCTTCCCGTTCACATTAGTTGATTTGATTTGCTTACTTTATTTATTTTTTGTCTATTAGATTGTAAGCTCTTTGAGCAGGGACTGTCTTTCTTCTATGTTTGTGCAGCGCTGCGTACGCCTTGTAGCGCTATAGAAATGCTAAATAGTAGTAGTAGTAGTAGCAGCATTTTAATCCTTATAGATCCTTAAAAAGAAACCATACACTCCAAAGGCAAAAATAAAAGTTCATCACATACTTAAATACACCCACAAGAAATAATCTTTTGGTTCCTATCTGGAGCCTTCATCAGGAAAGCTGAAGAAGACTCCAGATGCATCTATCTATATTTCAGACTTATGTCCCATTTTTCCAGTCCCAAACAATCATCCAATATGGTTACAATAAGTCCAAAAATAGTTCAGAATTCACTAATTACAGTACAGAACTGAAACTGCAGTTCTTTATGGTATATTAAACACATGAATTTAATTTTGGTTTGTTATGACTGGATTTTTCCTACTCCACACTTTTTTATGACTACATCCCTATTTTTTTTTTTTAATCTACTCATAGAGCACCATCCTTCAGCTGTTCATGCTATGCTCAAATTCACTTTACATATCATAGGTGTCAGAATGACTGGGTCGCACAGGCCCTGGTCCCATCAAAACATTCCCTGCTTACCTTACCTGAAGAGCAGTGGGAGTTTGTCTTTCCACTGCTACTGTTCTGCAGAGCGATGGCAGCAGAAAAACAAGCCCCTGTTGCTTTGCAGGTACAAGAAGAGAAATGATGCTGGGAATAGGGTTGAGAGACAAGTCTAATGCTAGAATTGGGAAAGAATTGGGGCTGACAAGAGGTCAGGAGGGAGAAAGGAGTTGGGGCTTGCAAATGGGCCTGATGCACGGACCAAGGCTGGAAGGAGGAGGCTGGGGGCTGTTGCAAGGCTTGGAATGGCAAAAATGGATGGCAGATGGTAGACGGTGGGTTGGCAGAAAGGGTAAGAGACTGGGGGCAGGTGGTAGAAGGGAGTTGATGCTAGGGCTGGAAAAAGAATCTGATGTTGGGGTAGGAAGAAGGGTACAGAGAAATAACAAGTACTAGAGAGAGGGGTTGGAGAAGGGATCTAGTGCTGGGCTTTGGAGAAGGGAAGAGGGAGCTAGGGGCAAAACTAGGAATAAGATTGGAGTGGAGTTTGGCAATTTTCAAAGACGAGTACACATTCTTTCCGTTTGAAAATTACCTAAGAGAAAAATATCCACAGAGATTTTCACCTGCATATTCTTTGAGTAATTTCTCCAGCTAAAACCAACACAAATTTGTTTGAAAATGTAAAACTACCCTTTCAAACTGCACTTTGTGGTCTTCCCCAGCTTAAGCCTGTCCCAGGACCAGCTCCATGAAAATGCAGGTAAGAGTATGCACTTTGGAATACTGCACCTGCTTAACCTGTACATGGAGGGGGGGCGGTGGGGAGAGGAGATAATTCTGAAAGACCACCTAAAGTTAGGTGTTGGTGTGCTGCACTCTAGGCACAGATTCTATAACTACAATTGCAAATGCAATACTAGCATAAATCCTGCAATTATAGCCTAACTTTCGGCAAAAATACATGTGCCAGCCAAATGGCCGGTGTAAATTCTCTGGACCAGGGGCAGCCCAAGGCAAGATGCTGCCTGAGACAGGGTTGAGATGCCACCCCCTGCCTCCTCCCCCCCCCCCCCCCCCCCCCCCCGGCCAAGTTCTGACATCTACCTCCTTCAATTCCTCTACCCCATTCCCCGATCTTACCTTCTTTTTATGTTTTTTTAAAGCCAGCGGTGACAGCAATTCCCATATGCTCCCTGCCGCCAACACTGGCCTCTTCTCTAATGCAGCCACTTCTGAGGAAACAGGAAGTTACACCAGAGAGGCGGCCGCAGTAAAAGAAGAGGTGAGTGCCAGAGGCATGTCAGCGTATGGGAATCGCTGCAGCCACCGTCTTTTAAAATACATAAAAAGAAGGTAAAATCGGTGAATGGGGTGGAGGAAGGAAGGGGGGAGATACTCCTCCTGAAAAAGTGCCGCCTGAGGCCCCCATCTCAGGTAGTCTAATGGTTGGACCACCCCTGCACCAGTCACGCCCCTGACTCATCCGTGCTCCTCCCAGATCCTTGCCCTCTTGAAACTGCACACTCAGGAATTTGTGTGCTCAATTTACAGAATTCCAACTAGAGTCAGTTGCACGCATAACTGCTAATTACTGCCAACTAGCACCAATGAACACCAATTATAGACAATAATTGGTCATTATTGCCAATTAGCAGCTCATCAGTTAAGCTGCAACAGGCTTCTAATTCTGCTATATCTTTTTTGAGATGCGGTGACCAGAATTGCACACATTATTTGAGGTGTGGTCACACCGTGGAGCGACGCAAAGGCATTATTTTTATTTTATTTGTTACATTTGTATCCCATATTTTCCCACCTATTTGTAGGCTCAATGTAGTTTACATAGTACCGGAGAGGTGTTTGCAGACTCTGGTGTAAATAAATACAAAGTGATATTGTGGTAAGATAAAGTTCATGTGGCACAGCCACATTAGGGAATCGTACAACGGAAGAGTTGTGTTATGTCCATTTCGTACTTTAGTTTTGTTGTGTTGCAGAGATCAGGCATTTATGCTGGATTGGTAGGGTATGCCTTTTTAAACAGGTTAGCTTTTAGTTTTTTCCGGAAGTTTAGGTGGTCGTACGTAGTTTTCAAGGCTTTTGCTAATGCGTTCCACATTGTATACTTATGTAGGAGAAACTGGATGCGTAAGTTGATTTGTATTTGAGTCCTTTGCAACTTGGGTAGTGCAGATTTAGGTATGTTCGTGTTGATTCGGATGTGTTTCTAACACTCTCATTTGTTTTCCATTCCTTTCCTAAATAATTCCCAACATTCTATTTGCTTTCCTAGCCGCCACTGCACACAGCTGAGGGTTTCAATGTTAGATTTTGCCTGCCTCTAGAGGTGTTGCGAGCGCGCTTGCAGTGGTGTATTTGAGAAATTGGTGGCAGAGAGAGGCTGTATTTGCACTCCATGTTTTCTAACTCATGTTCACCTGGAGTGAGTAATTGCCTGACAGTTATTTTAAGGATAACCTTCTTAAATACAGCGTCCACTAAATTGGAATCATAACATTTTCAGCTCTATTAGAAACTGGGTTTTCCTTGATCAAAAAAATTTCTTCTGCTCTTTAAACATACAATAAAAGTTCTGTGGGGCTATTACATCTTTAGTCTCCTGTTTCTACCTGCAGTAAAGTTTCTCAATTGGTGGAGAATTGTTTTCATATCAGAAAAAATAAATTTGGCACCTAAATAAATTTAATTCATATTGAAAGCTTATTGTGGGGCATGTTTTGGGTTTTTAGGGGATTTTTTAGTTGATTCTTGCTTGTTTTCATGTTTAACACTTTATTCATTCCCCTTTTCCTTTTATTTGTATTTCACTATTCAAAGTGAGACAGCTATGTCTAGTCAGAACATTCTTCAACCAAAAAGCCTTTGCAGTACTAGTCCAAATGTTAGTCCTACCTCACTTGGATTACTGTAATGTTCTATTTCTTGGTATTAAGAGTAAATATCAGAAAAATATGCAAATCACACAGAACACAGCTGCAAGACTAATATACAGATTGAATAGATATACTAGTGTTTTAACTCATCTTAACAAACTGCATTGGCTTCCCATAGCAGAAAGAATGAGATTCAAAGCTGCTTGTTTAGTTTTTTCAAATCTTATAGGGTTTCCCCTCTGAAGTGCTGACTAAGACCACTTCGCTACATTTGGTCCAGTCTAACAGACTAAAAAAGCAACTGATACTAGCGTCACCGTTTCAAAAGACAATTCAAAATCAGAAGATTTTCAGCTCTCTATTCCCTGCAGTGGCATACCAAGGGGGAGGGCGGTGGGGGTGGTCCGCCCCGGGTACACGCCGCTGGGGGGGGTGCCGCGGCATGCACCTGTTGCCCTGTTTCAGTCCGATTTTGCAATTCGCATGTGTTCACTGCTCCCTGTGAGTCTGCCCCAGAACAGGTTACTTCCTGTTCCAGGGCAGACTCAGAGGGAGCTGTGAACACATGTGAATTGCGAAATCGGACTAAAACAGGGCAACAGGCGCGCGCCGCAGCACCCCCCCCCCCAGCGGCTTGCACCCGGGGTGGGTCATTTCGCGGGGGGGGGGAGATGTGTCATTTCGCCGGGGGGTGGGCGCATCGGCGATCTGCCCCGGGTGTCAGCTAGGGTCGGAACGCCACTGATTCCCTGTACTTAGAGTTAAAATACAGAACTCTCTACCTATTGCCATCAGAACAGAAAATAGCTACCTTAGCTTCAGGAAGAAGCTAAAAACCTTTCTCTTCCCAAAGACTGCTTCAAAATAATCCATTGACTTCTATCTCCTAGTATCATCCATTATCCTTCCCTATAATATTTTTGGTCTCGTGCATTACACCAATGGTCTGTAATTGTTCTCATACCTCACACTAACATTATCGGCTTTTGTCTCACCTAGAATGTAAACTGCACTGAACCCTAGAAAGGGGATATTAGTGGTATACAAGAACTGATTTGATTTCATGCACAACTGTTTTATTCTATAATGGCATTGCAACTATGGGTGCTAGTCGCAAAGTTGAGTTGCAACTTTATAGAATTAGGGGAAGGGTGGGCAATTTTCAAAAAGCAGTGGCGTACCAAGGGAGAGCGGTGGGGTCGGTCCGCCCCAGGTGCATGCCACTGGGGGGGTGCCGTGCACCTGTCGGCTCTTCGTTTTCATGCTCCCTTTGCCCTGGAACAGGTTACTTCCTGTTCCGGGGCAGAGGAAGCATGAAAACGAAGAGCCGGCAGGCGCGCGGCACCCCGCCCCCCCCCAGCGGCGTGCACCCGGGGGGGTCTTTCGCCGGGGATCGGGGGTTCTTTCACCGGGGGGGCATCGTGCTGTTCCGGGTGGGGCGCTGCACCCGGGGGGCGGGGCACATCGGCGATCCGCCCCGGGTGTCAGCCCCCCCTAGGAACGCCACTGTCAAAAAGCCCTTTCCCTTTTTAAATAGCTACTTACACAGATTAAAAAAAAAAAAAACACCTGAAAATGCTGCATGATGTGAAACAATGATGTCCTGGAAATTAGAAATCTTACCTGCTGTAGAGGGGTTTGTAGGAACTCTATAGTTTCTCAACTAACTGCTAGCCAAAGCGGGATACTCAAAACTCTGAGACAAATTGGAATCTGCAATTTTCATAGATACTTGGAGATGGGAAACAGTTAACTAAATGGTTCCTGCTAAGGATAGGATACAGGTTAGAATAGAAAGCCCAACAACCAATCAGAATACGGCGAGGAAGAGAGGGAAGAGGGTAGTTCATTTACATTTATATTGCACATTTATTTAGTATACACTGAATTTAGTAGTTACAAACGGTTTACTATAAAAAGAATCCTTTTTCAATTCTGGAAATGAATATGTTCATTAGCTTCTTAAGTTAAAATATTTTTATTGAATAGTTTTTTGAATAAATAACAAATAATGGAGCTTTTTTACTAAGCTGCAGTAAGCATTAATGCGGGGTGCACTCAGTGGGATCACTGGACGCTACCCATGCGCTAAAAAATAGAATTTAATTTTTTGCACTGGGGGCATGTCTAGAGACAGAATAGATGTGTTCTGCACTAATTGGTTAGTGCAGCTACATTGCCGTGCTCTAACCAATTAGCGTGTGGTTAGCCGTGAAAAGAGGTGTCACTAAGTGCTCCAGTACTAATGAAGAAATTAACAGGTGGTCATTAATGGTGTAATGATTCGTGGGTTCTGCCTAAAGCTGGAAAGCAGAGTAGGGAAAGTACCCACTTGTATTATCCTCGGCCACAGCATAGGTTTTGGAGGGAGAAGGAAAACCTAGCCTGGCAAGAGAAGGAGAAGGATCCCAGACAGACAAATTCCATGCAATATCAGGGAAAATCCTTAAAGACAGAGCAGGATTCCGATTTAGCCCAGGCACCCTGGCTGACTAAACAGTATAATATGGATACAGGCTGCAGCTGGGAGGGGGAGGGGTCCCCATGGGTTAATATGAAGGAGGAAGTGAGGAAACAGAGTGGGCTAATCGGGCAGTGTCTCCAACTACTCCACAGCAGTGGAGTAGCCAAGGGTGGGCTTGGGTGGGCCCAGGCCCATCCACTTTAGGTTCAGGCCCACCCAGTAGCAGCACATCTATAATATGGCTGGCAGGGATTCCAAAGCCCCACCAGCCGAAAACTCCCAACTGTCCCTCCTGCATACCTTTTAAATAGCAGATCTTTGCCTGCAGCAAGCAGCGACTGATACATACTGTTCGCACCGGCCCTGCAGCCTTCCCTCTGATGTATTCCCGCCTATGCGGAAACCAGGGGCGTAGCTACGGGTGGGCCTGGGTGGGCCCAGGCCCGCCCAATCTCGGCTCAGGCCCACCCAGGCAGCTGGCAGCTGTCCAGTCCTCCTCTGCCTAATTTTGTTTTTAGTGTAGGACTGCAGCCATTGTACTACAGGACGCCGCTATTCCGTCGCTCACTCCCTGAGTCCCCATCCAGTTTTAATCTAGTTTCTGGACTTTGCTGTTTTGATTTGCTCCTCCCACTCATGCGCGACGGCACCGCAGTGCTGCAAGGGAAGGGAAACTGTGCCGGCTACCCGCTACCGTCGCGGTCACGGTTGCGGTTGCGGTTCCTCAACTCTGCCCTGCAAATCCTGGCAAATATAATGGGAGTCAGTCCGGTGAGAGGTGGCACAAGAGGAGAAAGAGAGTGGAGGACCCGATCCCCGACTCCCCCCTTCCCAGTGTGGGATTCCTGAGTTCAATGAAAATTGTGCTGATGCCTTGTTTTGGAAGTGAACTATATAAGAATGATTGGAGAGGTAAGAATGGAACCAGGAAAAGGCTAGATCTCGGACACCTATTTGGCAGAGTCTGTCCAAAATTACAGTATGATCAACCAAGTCAAGTCAAATGCTGATGAGAGGTCAATTGACAGTAACAGGACTGAGTTATTTTGATCTCATCTCTGGTGTATGTATGTTGTAATGGCAAACAAAGCGGTTTCAGTGCTGTGGTGCAGCCTGAATCCAGTTTGATTAGGGTGAAGTGCATTTGTTTTTCTCAGGAAATCTTGGAGTTGAGAGTGAATGATATTCTCTGCAATCTTGTTAAGGAATGAAAGGTTGGCAATAGGATGATAATTGCATTTGTCCAAAATAGATTTAGAAAGATCTTTAAGCTTAGGGTTTCAGGATTGCAAAGTTTCCAGGCCCCCGGGGCCTGTTCCTGAGGAAAAAGACGACAAGATCATACGAGAAATAAAAGAAGCAAGCTCTTGGTGAGATCATTTTATAAAAATAGAAGGAATGGTGTCTTTAGGGGGGGGGGGCTGTAGTAGATTTCATGCCCTGAATAATAGTACATAGATGAGAGTATGTTGGGATATTAAAGGAAGAGTGTGTACTGGTTGGTAGTAGGGTGTTAGAAATAAGCTGAGCTATTGCATTGCTAGGGGTTGGTTTAAGAGAAGCAATCAAAGTGGTAATTTTGGTCCTAAAGTAGTCTGCAAGATCCTGAGCCATAGGAAGTGAGGCTGGAGCAGCTTGGGGGGGGGGGGTGTTTAGTAAGGGATTTCAGTGGCTGAAAAAGAACCGCTGTATTAGGTGCCTTGGCTATCTGTTAAGAGTAATATTTCTTTTTTTGCCTCTAAGAGTGCTAATTTGTAGGAGTTCGCTGTATCTTTGTAAATGGTGAGAGTGGGCAATGAGCATTGACATCTCCAACTACATTCAGCTTGTCTGAGTTGATGTTTCTGTGTATGAAGTTGTTTGCACTTCGAAATCAGCCAGATCCCTATCTTTTGTTGTGGTAACATTGTCATGGTATTATGTTGGATGTGGAATTTTCACAGCATTCATTTGCAAGCATGAGATTTTGTGTACTCCTGTAGTCAGTCATACATTTAACCACACAGATTTAGAAATGCCACACACATCTGAATTTTATGTTTGTAGAACCCCATCCCTATTCATTCCCCCTCCGCTATACACTCCACCCACTTCCACTCAACCATTGACAAGCACACAACCCCCCCCCCCCCCCCATATCAACTTGACGATAACCCCTGCCCCACTCAAACACACCCCATCCACCAATCTCTATTCAGCCATTTGTTACATATACACCTTTGTACTCACTGATTAAAAATTTGATCATGTGACACCATTTTATGGTTACATTTCCAGGTTTTGGTGCATAAGGTCCTTCATGTAGGTCTACCAGAATTTCTTGCTAAATATCTGGTCCCTTATATTCCATCACATTTGTTTTGTTCAGCTCAACAGCATTTACTGTTGGTGCCTTCCTTCCTCCAAATCTCTGACAACTTATAGGAAAACCATGTTTAGTGTGGTAGGCCCAGACCTAGCTTCCTTTACTTTTGCATTCCAAGCATACTTTCCTACTTTTAAGAACTTACTTAAGACTTTTTTTCATGAAGCCTTTTTTGGTTCATGAGCTATTCTTTCTAGAGTTAAGCTGAGTTGGTTTATAGGGGATTTTAGGCTGGAGCTTGAAGCCATGGAAGCAGGACCCAAGGTGTTAGGCTATTAAATAAATTATTTTCTGAACCCTGATGCACTGAAAAGCAGCACTTTACCCCTGTGTGACAAATGCATCTGATTAGTGTGACTAAAGTTTGCTGGGGGAGGGGGGTAGAGAGAAAATTTTGTGCCCACCCACTTTGGGTTCAGGCCCACCCAAAATTGGCAGCCTGGCTACGCCACTGGCGGAAACAGGAAGTTGCATCAGAGGAAAGGCTATAGGGCCAGCATGAGCAGTTTGTATTAGTTGCTGCTCGCTGTTGGTGAAAATCTGCTATTTAAAAGGTATTCAGGGAAGGGTGGATGTTTGAGAGACCATATGGCAAGAGAGGGAGAGACCAAATCACTTGTGGGACAAGGCGGAGTTCTTCTGCCCACCCATCTTGGGCCCAGGCCCACCCAAATTTGGGTGCCTGGCTATGCCCCTGCTCCAGAGATCACAATCCCCAAAGAGGAGGAGCAAATGGAGGTAGCACCAGAGGAGTGAAGGAAACCAGCTGCAGGGAGCTTCAGTGACTGGATAAACTTTGCAGTTGTTTTTTTTTTTTCTCTTCACACAGTCCCAGTGGGAGCACTGGAGCCAGTTTAACCGGTAAAGTGGGAGCTGGGGCTGTCAGCAAAGCAGTTTGAAAAGCTATTAACTATTGCTGGACTGTTTGAACTGTGAACTGAACTGTTGGAACTGAGAAATGAACTTTATTTGATAAGCCAAAGTAAGGCTATGGCTAACGTTTGGTGTTTGTCCTGGAGATAGGATCTGCTCGGAGCTGTGAGGGGGCGGAGAAGGACTTGTAAAGTAACTGAGTAGTTTCAAGTTATACTGAAGAGTTAAACAAGAAGTGTGCCAAAGGACTTTATTGAAAGGAAGGTAGGCAGAAGTCTGGCTTTTCTTCTTGGGTTACATTTTAGACATACAAAGAGCACAGTGCTTTACCTTGTGGCAGAACTGGTTTTTTTTTTTTTTGGGGGGGGGGGGGGTTAAGAGTATCAGGCATAGGCGGTCGGTGGCCCAACTGTTTGGGGAGGCTAAATGGGGCGGGGTTAGGGGTGGGGCCAGGGGTGGAGCTTAAATCCATAATTGTCTGATAACACACAGAAAAAATAAATAAATAATAATAAAAGTCACAATTAATACCTTTTATTAAATTTAGATATTAGATAGGTATCATATGTCAAAGAATAAAATGGTTGCTCAAAGCATATTCTAACTACAATCACTCAACTGCAAAACACTATGCACAACTTTGTCCAAAAACTACTACTACTATTTAGCATTTCTATAGCGCTACAAGGCATACGCAGTGCTCAGAACCTTACTGTACCATAAATATTACACTGGGCAGACCTAATACACCAATATACCACCCATACGGAAAATGCAGACTGTCAACAATATGAAACAAGGGAACATATCATCACAATTCTCATGTCGAGCCACAAAACACCCTAATTCATGTTTAATGTGGGATAAAATGCCATAAATAAGTAAATAAATATAAACTTTTAATGTTGAGCACCTGATTCTCAAAGTGGACATATTCCAAACACTATAATGAAAATAAAATGATGTTTTCTACCTTTGTTGTCTGGTGACTTTTTCTGATCATGCTGGCCTAGTATCCATTCGGCTGCTATCTGTCCTCAGTGCAGTCAGGAAGTCATCCTCCTTAAATATCTCCCTGGCAACCCAGGACACCTCCAGCCAACCCCCCCTGCTTTCCCAGCAGTAAGATAAATAAACCATAAACCAATTTCTACAACTGCTAGAGGGCTTTCACTGCAGCTCCTGCTGTGAGGATGGAGGTATATCAACAATTTAATCCCCTCAGAGCAGCTAGACTCCACAGCTGATCCATTCTGCTGCAGCAGGGGGGAGGCTTAGCCTCTCCAAGCCTCTTATACCGGGCGCCTATGGATCAGGAGATATTATTAATTTTTCTTTTTGAGAAGCAAGACTGAAATCCCGGATGGGATTTATAGATCGGGATTGCATTAGGCTTTTTTTTTGTTTGTTTTGTAGTTTGGAGGCTTGCTTGGCAGCAGCCTCATATTTCAAGCCAGGAAAAGACTCCATACGGGCTTCTATCAACATTACATCCAAGCATACTACAATGGGAATAATGGAAAATGGGGTCATTTTACCACCGCACTAAAAATGGCCTCAGCGTACGGGAAAGATCTGCGCTGGGGATAGCACTGGCTACTTTTTAGTGCTGCTTAGCAAAAGGTCCCCATTAAACAACAATAAACAACTGCTACACATTATGACATTATCATAGAAATAGGATACTACGTCCCAGACATATAATTATCTAACAAATCTCATTTGCACTCTTGTGCTTACTCAAGACTTTCTTGTATATATTTATTAGATTCTTAATATACATCCTTTCTGTAATACAAAGTAGTTTACATATTACAAACAACATAAACACAAATTCACATAAGGAGGATTACATTACATAATTACATATAGAGGTGTATTTTCAAAGCATTTAGACAGCAAAAGCATGACAGCATTGGGGTTAGTAACCATCTAAACGCACTTAATAACAAATGGAAAGCAATGAGCACAAATGCTTGTAGCCTAAGTAAAAGAGATTCAAGATCTGCAAGCCCTGATGTTTGAAGAAGACGTTCATATTATTGCTATTGCAGAGACATGGTTCAATGCAGGGGCTTAGCCAGACCTGACATTTTGGGGAGGGGGCCACTAGGCATATAGGTGTGAATAGTGCTTGGTATGCTCCGAAACAAGGCCTTGGAGTACACTTTATAATGGATGTCTAAGTAAACAGTCTGTCCTGCATCAACATAAACTACATGCACCTTGTTCAGACAAATGGTAACGGAACCCACAAGGGAAGGGTCAACGCTGGATCAAGTGCTCATAAATGGAAGCAGTGTTTCCAATGTCCGGGTGGGCACCCACCTAGACAATAGCGATCATCACATGATATGGTTTGATATAAGAGCAAAAGTGGAGTGCAGCCGTACAAAATTCAAAATACTGGATTTCAGACGTGCTGATTTTGGTAAAATGGGGGAATACCTGAAGGAGGCGCTGATGGCATGGATAGGCATGGGTGAAGTGGAAGCATAGTGGTCCAAGCTAAAAGATGCTATATATGTATAGCAACTGATCTTTACACAAAAGCAATAGAAACGGGAAGCCTATACGGTTCTCCAAACAGGTGGCTGAAAAATAAGGGCAAAAGAGGCTTCGTTCAAGCAATACAGAAGAATGCAACAGGAGGATCATGGAAGAGATTATCCGTTTAAACTCAAAGAAGCCAAGAGGGAAATATGGCTAGTGAAAGCGCGAGTGGAAGAAAAAATAGCTAAAGATGTAAAGAGAGGTGACAAGACCTTTTTCAGATACATTAGGGAAAGGAGAAAGGATAAGAATGGAATTGTAAGACTGAAAGTTGCTGAGAATGGTTTTGAGGAGAGTGATGAGGATAAAGCAAATGTGCTGAACAAATACTTATCTTCTGTAATCACGGAAGAGAACCCTGGAGAAGGACAGAGGTAGGTTGCTGAAGGTGTATCTGGGAATGGAGTGGATGTTACACCGTTCATGGATGAAAGCATATATAAGCAGCTTGAAAATCTGGCAGTGGACAAAGCTATGGGGCCAGATAGGATACATCCCAGAATACTGAGAGAAATCAGAGAAGTCCTGGCAGGATCACTTAAGGATTTATTTAATAGAACTTTAGAGACGGGAGAAGTTCTGAGGGACTGGAGATGAGCTGATGTGGTCCCTCTTCACAAAAGTGGAGACAGGGAAGAACTACTACTACTACTACTATTTAACATTTCTATAGCGCTACAAGGCGTATGCAGCGCTGCACAAACATAGAAGAAAGACAGTCCCTGCTCAAAGAGGTTACAATCTAATAGACAAGAAATAAAGTAAGTAAGCCTCACATTGGTGGTAGGAAAAATAATGGAGTTACTACTGAAGGAAAGGATAGTTAACTTTATAGAAGCCAACAGGTTGCAGGATCCGAGGCAACAAGGCTTTACCAAAGGAAAATCCTGCCAGATGAATCTGATTGACTTCTTTGATCAAAGAACTGGGTAAAGGACATGTGCTAGATGTAATCTACTTGAATTTCAGCAAAGCCTTTGATATGGTCCCTCACAGAAGACTCATGAATAAGCTGAGAGGACTGAGCTTAGGACCCAACATGGTGAATTGGATTGGAAACTGGTTGACTGACAGGCAACAGAGGGTGGTGGTAAATGGAATCCGCTCGGAAGAAAGTGAGCAGTGGAGTGCCTCAGTTGTCGGTGCTGAGGCCTATTCTGTTTAATATATTTGTGAGAGTCGTTGCTGAAGGGTTAGAAGGAAAAGTTTGCCTTTTTGCAGATGACATGAAGATAGCCAATAGAGTGGATACACTGGAGGGTGTAGAAACCATGAGAAGGGATCTCCAAACATTGGAAGAATGGTCAAGGGTCTGGCAGTTAACATTTAATGCTAAGATGTGCAGAGTGATGTACTTGGGGTGTAACAATCTAAAAGAGATGTACCAGATATGAGGGGAGAGATTGGTAAGCTTGGCTCAGGTAAGGAACCTTGGGGTGATGGTGTCTGAGGATCTCAAAGTGACGAAACAATGCAACAAGGTGGTGGCTGCAGCCAAAAGGATGCTAGGCTGCACAGAGAGGGATATAACCAGTAGAAGAAAGGAGGTGTTTGTGCACCTCTACAAGTCTTTTGTGATGCCTCATTTGGAGTATTGTGTTCACTTTTGGAGGCCATATCTTGCTAATCATGTAAAAAAGCAGGAAGCGGTTCAAAGAAGAGTGACAAAAATGGTATGCAGTTTGCGTAGCAAGACGTATGAGGAGAGACATGATGACCTGAACACGTATACTTTGGAGGAAAGGAGAACCAGGGGTAATATGATACAGACGTTCAAATATTTGAAAGGTATTAATCCGCAAACAAACCTCTTCCAGAAATGGGATGGTGGTAGAACTAGAGGACATGAATTGAGGTTGAAGGGGGGGCTGACTCAAGAATAATATCAGGAAGTATTTTTTTACGAAGAGGGTGGTAGATACTTGGAATGTCCTCCTGCGGCAGGTGCTGGAGATGAAAACTGTAACAGAATTCAAAAATGTGTGAGATAAACACACAGAAATCCTATTTAGAAGGAATTGTTCCAAAGAAGCTTAGTGGAAACTAGGTGGCAACACTGGTAATTGGGTAGCAAAGCCAGTGCTAGGAGGACTTTTACGGTCTGTGCCCTAATCTTGGCAGGATAGATAGGGACGGGCTGGGCTGGTGCTTTCCAGGGGCTTCGGTGACAACTTCAGAAGTTTTAGAACAAGAACAGTGCCAGGCAGACCTCGATGGTCTATCCCCTGAAAATAACATGGACAAATCAAGATCAGGTGTTCATATGTCATTGATAACACACTGAAACCTTCTGCTCAGTGTGCTGCTGCGGCTAGGAAAGCGAATAGAATGTTGGGTATTATTAGGAAAGGTATGGAAAACAGGTGTGAGGATGTTATAATGCCGTTGTATCGCTCCATGGTGCGACCGCACCTTGAGTATTGTGTTCAATTCTGGTCGCCGCATCTCAAGAAAGATATAGTAGAATTGGAAAAGGTGCAGCGAAGGGCGACTAAAATGATAGCGGAGATGGGACGACTTCCCTATGAAGAAAGACTAAGGAGGCTAGGGCTATTCAGCTTGGAGAAGAGACGGCTGAGGGGAGACATGATAGAGGTATATAAAATAATGAGTGGAGTGGAACAGGTGGATGTGAAGCGTCTGTTCACGCTTTCCAAAAATACTAGGACTAGGGGGCATGCGATTAAACTACAGTGTAGTAAATTTAAAACAAATCGGAGAAAGTTTTTCTTCACCCAATGTGTAATTAGACTCTGGAATTCATTGCCGGAAAATGTGGTGAAGGCGGTTAGCTTAGCAGAGTTTAAAAAGGGGTTGGACAGTTTCCTAAAGGACAAGTCCATAAACCGCTACTAAACGGACTTGGAAAAATCCAAAATCCCAGGAATAACATGTATAGAATGTTTGTACGTTTGGGAAGCTTGCCAGGTGCCCTTGGCCTGGATTGGCTGCTGTCGTGGACAAGATGCTGGGCTCGATGGACCCTTGGTCTTTTCCCAGTATGGCATTACTTATGTACTTATGTTGTATCACCTCATTGCTTTATGTAATGAGTTTATCTACTCGGGCAGACTGGATGGACCATACAGGTCTTTATCTGCTTTCATCTATTTGTTACTACGTAATTAGAAAAAGTTCAAAGAAGAACAAATAGGAGGTATTATTTTTTCACTTAAAGAATAGTTAAGCTCTGGAACTCGCTGCCGGAGGGTGTGGTAACTGTGGTTAGCGTATCTGGGTTTAAAAAATGTTTGGGCACGTTCCTGGAGGAAAAGTCCATAGTCTGCTATTGAGATGGACTTGGGGGAAGCCACTGCTTGCCCTGGGTTTGGTAGCAAGGAATGTTACTACTAATTGGGTTTCTGCCAGGTACTTGTGACCTGGATTGGCCACTGTTTGAAGCAGGATACTGAGCTAGATGGACCATTTGGTCTGACCCAGTATGGTTATTCTTATGTTCTTACAAAGTTACATAATAATCATCATTATAATATCAGTATTAGGGTCTATCATCCATACAGTTATCATTTAGAGTCACTACAGGTTATCTTATTTTATTACACATAAGAGGTATGATGGTAATAGAGGTACAAGCAGATTATTTCTCTAGTGCCACATGCAGCGCTAGGCTATTGCACCATCAACAAATGGGGAATATCAGTTGGGGAAAGGTCTATATATTTGTGAACTCTGTGTTTTGGTGGTAGGGCAAGATCCACATGTTTCTTTGCTTTATACTGATAACAAAGGTCTATGATTACTACTCTGTGTTCTATGAATATTGAGTTTCTATTAGATGCCCTTTGCTGAGTGAGAGTTAATAAACATTTAAATGAAAATGTCCTTTATAATGGTATGATTTGTCCACAGTGTTGTTATAACTACATTTTGATTAGTGAGAGTGGCAAAGTAGAAGGAGCTTTTGAATATTTATATCTCTACAGGAGTGAAATGAAAGACAATGGTTAAACAAAAAATGAATCTTACAGCTCTGTTTCCATTGACAGCAGGATGATCAGAGGCTTTTTTTTTTCTCCAACAACAAGCAGGATATGATGAGTGAAATCAACTAACAGTGCCTGGGATGGATAAGAAGAGTAATAGAACTCTTAAAGCTCTGAGAGGTTTCTAGAACAGTGAACTGTACATGTGCAGCATTGACACACTGGGCCATCTCAATTCATTTTTTTTCCCCATGGAGCCCTATATAAATGTTAGTTCTGCATTCAGACTTATATGGATAAGTTATCTGGAAAAGGAATGAATATTACTGTTGGCCCCTCCCCTGGCACATCTCTAATCCCACCCTCTTTAGCCTCAATTTTTGCCATGTGACTTTTACAGTCAAATGTTATCCATTTAGATGAACTTGAAACTGAAAGCAAATGACATATTTGTGTATCTTCAGTCAAGTGGAAGATATTTGCAAATAGGTTTGGTCAGTCTGTATTCCCATTTTTGCTAAAGACAATCCATAGTTATGGACCAGGTCTGCCAAGAGCTGGGCCCGGGGCAGGGCCTCTACCACTGCTGCCCCCCCTCCCCGATCGCCACCGCCCCCCGGATCGTCGCCGCTTCCGCTCCCCTACCCCAGAATCACCACTGCCGCAACTGAGGTACCTTGGGGCTGGCGGGGATCTCGAGGCCCCGCCAGTAGAAGACTCCAGCGCTGCTCTTCACTCCATGCCTGCCCTGCCCCTGCAGCTGTTTTTTCTCTCAACGCGCATGCTCGGTTTCGAAACCGAACATGTGCCTGAGGGAGAAAAGCAGCCACTCGTCATGGCAGTAGAAGCGAGCGAAGAGCAGTGCTGGAGGGGGGCCCAGCGCCGGAGTTTACTCTTTCCTGCTCCTGTCGGGACCTGATCACGCGAGGCCCGTCAGGAGCAGGAGAGAGACAGAAAAACCCCGGCGCCTGGCCTCCCTTGGAGGCCAGGCCGGGGAATTTTGCCCCCTCGGCGGCCCTGTTATGGACTCCCATCAAGGAGGACTTCATATCTGGCTTGTCCTTAGAAAAAGCAAAGTTGCTTATCTGTAACACATGATCTTTCAGGCAATGGGATATAAGTCCTCACAAAACTTCCCGCCTCCCCTTGGAGACAACTCTTCCTAGTTTAAAGTTACATATTGGAAAGAGATAGCTCTGCATGTAGGGTTCCCATATGGCTCCAGAAAAAGGAGGACGGATTGAGCCAGCCGGGTTTTACTTCCATTGCTTTCCATTGAAAGCAATGGAAGTAAAACCCGGCTGGCTCAATTACTTCCATTGAAAGCAATGGAAGTAAAACCCGGCTGGCTCAATTACTTCCATTGAAAGCAATGGAAGTAAAACCCGGCTGGCTCAATCCGTCCTCCTTTTTCTGGAGCCATATGGTAACCCTATCTGCACGTCAATGCTGATTTGGGAAGCACAGCATATGCACTCTAGAAAATTTGTAGAGCTTTAAGGCCCTTTTACTGAGCTGTGTATAGCACTAACACAGCTTAAAATGATGTCCCATGGGATTTATTTTTCTTACATTTGTACCCCATGCTTTCCTACTCATAGCAGGTTCAATGCAGCTTACATATTATATACAGGTACTTATTTGTACCTGGGGCAATGGAGGATTAAGTGACTTGCCCAGAGTCACAAGGAGCTGTCTGTACCTGCAGTGGGAATTGAACCCAGTTCCCTAGGAAGGAAGTGCAACACTCTAACCACTAGGCCACTTCTCCACAGTGCTCAAGCACCCTGCAATAACTCCCAAATCTGCATGCGCTAACCACACAATAAAACTATGTGTATTTTTTGAGGGGACGTGTCAGACAGGTGGAGTGTGGGTCTTGGCAGCAGTAATGCATGGCCATTAATACAAAAAATACACAAAGGCCATTTTAATGGCTACAGTAAAAACCTGCGTAAGGATGTGCTAAGGCCACTTTTTATTGCAGCTTAGTAAAGTACCCGTTTGTTCCTCTTGCTGCCAGTGACAGGCTCCATCAGATGATGTACCCATCAGTGGAGATTGATATCCTACTGTCCTTTGAGAATACCTGTTACAAGTATGCAAATTTGTTTTTACCTATTGGAAGTACTGTTTATTGTATGATTAACAAAGCATAAAAACACTCAATATAATGGCCTCTTGTAGACTGATATTACGTTTCTGTATATTTTTTCAATCATTTTCCATACAAAATGGCCATAAATATTTGGAATTTTCTTAAACTTCTCAATATTTATTTTTTCTGTTTAATATTTCCCGAAGCTGAGGTGCCATTTGTACTTCTGACTAATTGTTTTTTCCATTGAATACAAATAATGTGTCATTGAAATTTAATTAAGGAAATAGAACATTTGTTACTCCCCAAGTTTCACCAATGCTTATGGAACCAGCAGCTTATAAACATGTGCAAAGAAAAGCATGTAGCCAAGGAACAAGACTTAGCCTGAAGCAAAGCCAAAGAGTTAGAGGCAGGAGTATTGGGTCCCACAGAGGATAGGGGCCTGAAATCCTCTTCCTACATCCATGTGAGGGAGTGGATGATACATGGCCGGGTTCTCATAGGATCACTCCCTGAGACTGAGAATGAGCCACTTTTGGGTGGGTGAAGTTACACTTGCTGAGTCAGAAGGGCAGGGCTCAGGCAGGGAGATAGAGTGGATCAGGGAGGTCCCGAAGTAAGAGGTCTCCAAGAAGTTAGCAAGAGAGGCCCAAGTCAAGAAGCCTCAAGGGAGTAACCCTAAAAGTGGACCTCCCAGCAACCAAAACGGACAGAGAGAGAAAGCTACAGTCCTGAGGGAAGAGGAATTGCTGAAGCGTAAAGAGTTTCCCTGGGGTGGGAAACTGTAAGTAGTCAAGTTGACCTCCAGGAGGTGATTATATGTGGAAAGATGACTATCAAGTTATGGGGAGCACCTTGCAGAATATTCATAAAGTATATGAAATTGGTATGTGTTAGAAGGGACCTGATGTGGCATTAGCAACCCCATGAAAAGTACTGACTGCGATTATATTAACAGAGAGAGAGAGAGAGTGTCATGTCCCCTACCTCAACGCAAGCGGCGTCCTCGAGCTGCGCGGGGTCCCATCGACACGCACACTTGACTGGCACTGCCCTGAGCCATGTGTAAGTAGTTCTTCTGTGGGTTTCTTCAGAGAGCGGTGGTTGCAGGCTCCTTAATTGCTTTGCTTCCATGCACCTGTGTCTGCTCTCTCTCTCTCTCTCTCTCTCTCTCTCTCTCTCTCTCTCTCTCTCTGCCTAGCTTCCAGGCTCCTTGATTACTTTGTTTCCACCCACCTGTGTCTGCTCTCCCTCTGCCTGGCTTCCCTTGCTTCTCTCCTATTGGTCTTACGGTTCCTCCTTCCCCTGCTCTTGTCCTATGGCTATGCTCCTTCTCCCTGCTGGTTCCTGCTGATGTCAGACGCCAGCACTTTATCAGCTGAGCTCTTCCTGAACTCCATGCTTTGGCTTCTACTTTGGTAGATGTTACTTGCTCAGTAGTTTGCTTCTTATCTACTTGTCCCTCGTTGCTGACTTTGCCTGTACCTGGATTATTCTCTTGCCTGCTGCCTACCTATTGACTTAACCTGTGCCTGTATTACTCTCTTGCCTGCTGCCTGCCTACTGACTTTGCCTGTACCTGGATTACTCTCTTGCCTGCCGCCTGCCTACTGACTCTGCCTGTACCTGGATTACTCTCTTGCCTGCCACCTGCCTACTGACTCTGTCTGTACCTGGATTACTCTCTTGACCTGCTGCCTGCCTACTGACTTTGCCTGTACCTGGATTACCCTCTTGATCTGCTGCCTGCCTACTGACTACCTGTGCCTGGATTACTCTCTTGCCTGTTGTTTGCCTGTTGACATTGCCTGTTCCTGGATTACTCCCCTGCCTGCTGCCTGCCTATTGACTTTGCCTGTACCTGGATCACTCTCTTGCCTGCCTGGCCGATATGTTCACCACCCCGCTTCTAGCTCCATCTCATAAGTCTTGCAGGCCGCCCGCACCTAGGGGCTCAACCGCTGGGGAATGGCGGTCAGTGCAGGTGAAACCTGGGGTTGTCCAGCCGCCAAGCAGAACCTGGTCCGAGTAAAGGGCTCAGCAGCGCTCTACTTGGTATAAGAACTCACAAGTCTGACAGAAAGAAACTCTACTTAAAAGGACTAAGCCTGTGAAGTAACAGAGCTAATTACAGAGTACTTTTGACTTTTTACCTGCAGAGTGTGCGTGCCACATTTCTATGAGGTCCTGTAGCCAGCCACGATACCACAGTCCAGGAGAGTTTGCTTTATAAAATGATTTGCCCCTGTTCCTTTACTTTTATCTGATAATATTTCTGAGAGAGAAACAGTTGGCCTTTTCTAGCCTCTGAGTTGCAAACCCATTAAGTTTCAACAAAACACAGTAGTAGTAGTGGTCATAGTACAGTTCTTTGCAGCAAAGACTAAGACCATGCCTGCCCTGTAGATTTCTCCCAGAGGGGAACATAAATTGTTCCCAGTTGTGGTGCCAAGTTGTAAGTCTGCACACATCTGGGCCGCATTCACCTACAATGTCCGCTTCCATGGTCCAGGTCATATATCATGTTTGATATACGGCTTACTTACAGTTATAAATATTCCTTCTCTCCTTTACCTTTTGGAAAGTTGCAGGCAGTTTGAATACTAGAAATCTCAGAGGTGGTTGTGTATATATTTTTTGAAGTATTAAACTGTACAATATATTGGGATCTTGTCCAGATGCAGAGCTGAAATTTCTTTTATCCTGATTTTTCCCAAGCTTTATATGTTGTTCTTGAATACTTAGGAACACTTGCCTATGAATCATTCAAAAAAGCAACTTACTTGTAAAGTCATTCCCTCCTTCTATGTCTGTGAAACAACTCTTTCAAAACTGGGGGCCCCAAAGTCAAAACTCACAATATATTGGCTTATTTGCACAATAAAAAGTTCACAAGAGTAATACAAACATGCAGAGGTATGTACCAGTTAGAATCTGGGGAATGCAAACACAGCTTCAGCTGCATACAGCACATTTATCCAAAGCACTTCAGAATCTAACTAACAAGGACATTTTCTAAGCCTAGTTTGATTCTTGCCATGGTGGGGGGAGTGAGGTGTGTTTTGGAAAGCTTGATTGTACTGTGCTGGAATTTACTTCTTGCAACATGTTTTAGATTCCTATTTTTGTAAACATTGCCCTAGGCTACCAAAGGTATATAGGCACATATGTTGTATCTACTTCATAAAGGTAACATATGTGCCTATGTCCCTTCAAATAAAATTACACCAGGGAAAAGGGAAAGTGAGCACACACATTTATACCTGCTTTGAGGCAGACATAGTTATGTGCATATATGTGCTGGAAAGAATAGGGGAATATGTACATATTTTATAAATTGCCAATCCTGCCCCCTGCTCTATCTATTTTCCACTTCCCCCAAGAATATCTACCCATATGTTATGTCAAAGTAGGCATCCTTGTCTCTATGTGCCTAGAGCAATTTTTATGTCCAGTTGAGAGCATAAAATGTTCTTCTACATGTCCATATCCCTTAAATTACCCCCTTAATGTTTAGAAACTGAAGAACAGTATTGTAGTTCAATGTGTCATCCCAAACATGGTATCCTCAAGTTCTACTTAATAGTTCTTGGGAATTATTTCAATTCAGGTTCAGAGCAAAGGCAGCCTACAAATGAGCCAGCAACACCAATTTTTGTAGTACACAGTACTCCTTATTCTCTCAAGTCCAAGCAGGCAATAGGCTCTTTCCTGCCCCAACGGAGTCGCTGGATCACCAGGGCACCACACTGGGGGGAAGGGAAGGATAGGACACCCCTGAGGCCCACCCGTTCTTCCGCAAACCCGAAAGAATGGGCAGGATGGAAAAACCCGCCCGGATGCCCGGCCGTGTCCTCAAAAAGAGGACATGTCCAGGTAAATCCAGACCTATAGTAACCCTAATATAAAGTAGCTCATGCAATTAGTTTATCTTGTTGGGCAGACTAGATGGAACGTACAGGTCTTTATCTGTCATCATCTACTGTGTTACTATGGTATAGCCTGTTTTTTATGACAAGGAGCCAGCTGGCAACCCTAACCTAGACCCAACCCTGTTTATCTTCTAAGATCCCAAAGGGCCAAAGTTCAAGATTTTATGACTGCAAATGTACAAGAGAGTCCAGTAAGAGTTACCAGTTTTGAGGTCAGTATAAAACTGTATCATATAATTTATAGCTTGCAATCTTCTATCATTTCCACAGCCATAGAAGTGGTTGTATTATTAATATGTTACTACAGGCAGAATAAGCAATATAACAGCTGTCTGCCTTCTGCAGAATTCAATTAGAGGTCTACCACCACTGTGATCTAATCAGCTTCTTCCTCTTCTCTGAAACACTGTGTTGCAAGGTGGTTGGCTCACTTTCTTTGTCATCCAATCAGATTCCTACCGGTGGAAAAAAGAACCAATCAACATAAGTGGAACAGGAATTTTTTTAAAAAGGGAGTACACAGTGTTAACATCAATAAGTTGTTTTCAGATGTACTACTGCCTATATTAAACATTTGTTTAGAGCCTCATTTATCACTTAAAATAAATATAAAGCATGTTGTTTTTTTAAGAAGGCTTTTGCTCAATGTTTGCTTTGGGCATGTATTTAAATATCAAGATCTGTTTGTATTTGGATATTGGAGGATTATGAGATGGATAGGTTTATTTATTTGTTTGGTATAAGATCATTTTAATTGCTGAGGAAAAGTTTGTGAACCCCAAGCATAATGATGACAATTACTGAATAAAGGGCTCACAAACAGTGTCCTCAAATGTTACAGAGCTGAAACAGTTCTGTAAGAAGAATCGGCCAAAATTCTTCAAGTTGATCAGCAGTTATTGGATTTGTTTAACTGAGGTTATTTTGATCAGAGGGAATCCAAAGTACAAACAACGAGAATGCATACAAGAAGCACAGTTAGCCTTCTGAATTGGGTAGCATCAGAAATTTTATTGAAGGGCCCAACACGGGCTGTTTTCCGCAAATGCCTGCATCAGGGGTCTTAAATATAGTAAAAAGACGCTTAGTCCTTATTCTTATTTCTTCAAGACACAACAGCAAATATGGATGCTAATCAACATGCATTGGTTAAAAAATTCTCAACTCATGAAAATAACTGTGGTAATTTGTCAGAGGAACTGAAACAAATCTCTGTAAATCTGGCAGATGTTATGGGACAATTTGACAAACTAAAGAGTAGCAAATCACCAGGGTTAGATGGTATACATCCCAGAGAACTAAAAAATGAAATTGGAGATCCCGCTTGAACTATGTCCTTCTCGACAAATCTCTGAGGGGCAATGTAACATCTAGTTGCATAGGAAGTATACATTTTTAGATCATGTCCCCTGTTGGATTGATATTGTAGGGTTGCAGCTGAATCAAAGAGACACCAGATGGACTCTCAACTGAAGTATGCTCAAGGATGAAAAGGTAGTTGGAGAACACAGGGTTAAAATAAAAGACTCACTAGAGACTAACCTTACATTGGGGCCTCCTCTGCATATTGTTTGGAACACTTTGAAGGCTGTATGTTCATCTATCAAAGAAAAAAAAAGACCAAAAAAATCCTCTCTTTTCACTTGCAGGGTTGCTGGTCTCTAAGTTACTATATCAAAAGTGGGGACAGGGAAGAAGCGGAAAACTAAGGCAGGTAAGTCTCACTTGGTGGTAGGAAAAATAATGGAATCACTGCCAAAGGAAAGGATATTTGATTTTTCAAGAATCAAACAGGTTGCAGAATTTGAGGCAACATGGCTTTATCAAAGGAAAACCCTGCCAAATGAATCTGATTGACCTCTTTGACTGGGTGACCAAAGAACTGGATGAAGGATGTGTGCTAGATGTAATCTACTTGGATTTCAGCAAAGCCTTTGATACGGTCCCTCACAGAAGACGCATGAATAAGCTGAAAGGGCTGAACTTAGGACCCAAAGTGGTGAACTGAATTGGAAACTGGTTGACTGGCAGGCAGCAGAGAGTGGTGGTAAATGGAATCGGCACTGAGGAAAAGAAAGTGAGTAGTGGAGTGCCTGAGGTGTCAGTGCTGAGGCCAATTCTGTTTAATATATTTGTGAGAGACATTGCTGAAGGGTTAGAAGGACATGTTTGCCTTTTTTGTGGATGAGACGAAGATAGGCAATAGAGTGGATACCCTGGAGGGAGCAGAAATCATGAGAAAGGATCTCCAAATGCTAGAATGGTCAAGGGTCTGACAGTTGAAATTTAATGCCAAGAAGTGCAGAGTGATGCTTTGGGGATGCAGAAATACAAAAGAGACTTACTGAATAGGAGGGGAGAGATTGGTAAGCTTGGCTCAGGAGAGAGACCTTGGAGTGAAGATCTCAAGGTGACGAAACAGTGCAACAAGGTGATGGCTGCGGCCAGAAGGATGCTAGGCTGCATAGAGAGGAGTATAACCAGCAGAAGAAAAGAGGTGTTGATGCCACTGTACATGTGATTGGAGAGGCCCTATTTCGAGTATTGTGTTCAGTTTTGGAAGCCTTATCTTGCTAAGGATATTAAAAGACTTGAAGCGGTTCAAAGAAAAGTGACAAAATGGTAGGGTGTTTACATAGCAAGACATTCATGGAGAGACTTGTTGACCTAAACATGTATACCTTGGAGGAAAAGAGAAACAGGGGTGATATGATACAGATGTTCAAATATCTTAAAAGTAGTAATCCGCAAACAAACCTTTTCCAGAGATGGGAAGGTGGTAGAGCTGGAGGGCATGAATTGAAGTTGAAAGGGGGCTGACTCATGAATAATGTCAGGAAGTATTTTTTCACTGAGAGGGTGGCAGATACCTGGAATGCCCTTCCACGGGAGGAGTTAGAGATGAAAACTAACGGAATTCAAATATGCGTAGGACAAACACAAAGGAATCTTGTTTAGAAGCTTAGGGGATATTAGGTAGGAAATCCAGTGCTGGGCAAACTTCTACGGTCTGTACCCTGATCGAGGCGGAATAGACTTGGATGGACTGGAGTGGATCAGAGGCTATGACAACAGAAATTTTAGAACAAGGACAGTGTCAGGCAGACTTCTACAGTCTAGGTCCAAAAAAAAGGCAAGGATAAATCAAGATCAGGTATACATATGATGTATCACTTCATACCGTATGTAATGAGTTTATCTTGTTGGGCAGACTGGATGAACCATACTGGTCTTTATCTGCCACCAGCTACTATGTTACTATGTTACTAATGGGCTCATTTTCAAAACAGAAAAACATCTAAAAAGTGGCATAAAGCAGCATTTGGATGTTTTTCTGACAAAAACATCCAAATCAGTATTTTCAAAACCTATTTTTAGTCGTTTTTCTTTGAAGACCATAAGAAGTGCGTCCAGATCTGAAGAGGGCGTGTTCAGGGTGGGAGTTGGGCGTTCCTGAGACTTAGATGTTTTTCAGCCATAATGGAAGAAAACAAAAACGTCCAGGACTAAAACTAAGACGTTTTGAGCTAGACCTATTTTTATAATGAATAAGGCACAAAAAGGTGCCCTAAATAACCAGATGACCACTGGAGGGAATCAGGGATGACCGCCCCTTATTCCCCCAGTGGTCACTAACCTTTTCCCACCCCCCAAAAGAGTTATGAAAAACATCTGCCAGCCTCAGATGTTATACTCTGGTCCATTAGAACAGCTCGCACATCCTTGGCATAGTCTAATGGTGGATGCAGTTCACCGCAGACAGGTGGACCCAGGCTTCTACCTCCCCCTACCTGTTACACGTGTGGAGGAAACTGTGAGCCCTCCGAAACTCACCAAAAACGCACTGTACCCACATATAGGTGCCCCTTCCACCCATAAGAGCTATGGTAGTGGTGTATAGTTGGGGGTAGTGGGTTTTGGGGGGCTCAGCGGACAAGGTAAAGGAGCAATGATGAGGTGTGCACCTGGGAGCATTTTATGAAGTCCACTGCAGTGCCCCTTAGGGTGCCCTATTGCTTTCCTGGGATTTCAGGGGGACCAGTGTACTAAAAATGCTGGCTCCTCCTATATCCCAATGGCTTGATTTTGTGCGATTTGGGGGGGGGGGGGGGTTCGAAAATACACCAAAAAAAAAAGGCCAAATCACTAAACCTTCTATTTTCGAAAACAAAAGATAGACGCTTTTTTTTTTTTTTTAAATGACCTTCTTTGTTATTCAGATTTTGGACATTTTTGCAAAACATCCAAAGTTGGACTTGGATGTCATATCGAAAATGCCCCTCAATGTATATAAGTACATAAGTACATAAGTAGTGCCATACTGGGAAAGACCAAAGGTCCATCTAGCCCAGCATCCTGTCACCGACAGTGGCCAATCCAGGTCAAGGGCACCTGGCACGCTCCCCAAACGTAAAAACATTCCAGACAAGTTATACCTAAAAATGCGGAATTTTTCCAAGTCCATTTAATAGCGGTCTATGGACTTGTCCTTTAGGAATCTATCTAACCCCTTTTTAAACTCCGTCAAGCTAACCGCCCGTACCACGTTCTCCGGCAACGAATTCCAGAGTCTAATTACACGTTGGTGAAGAAAAATTTTCTCCGATTCGTTTTAAATTTACCACACTGTAGCTTCAACTCATGCCCTCTAGTCCTAGTATTTTTGGATAGCGTGAACAGTCGCTTCACATCCACCCGATCCATTCCACTCATTATTTTATACACTTCTATCATATCTCCCCTCAGCCGTCTCTTCTCCAAGCTGAAAAGCCCTAGCCTTCTCAGCCTCTCTTCATAGGAAAGTCGTCCCATCCCCACTATCATTTTCGTCGCCCTTCGCTGTACCTTTTCCAATTCTACTATATCTTTTTTGAGATACAGAGACCAGTACTGAACACAATACTCCAGGTGCGGTCGCACCATGGAGCGATACAA
Organism: Microcaecilia unicolor; assembly: GCF_901765095.1. NCBI lineage: Eukaryota > Metazoa > Chordata > Amphibia > Gymnophiona > Siphonopidae > Microcaecilia > Microcaecilia unicolor. Next base: position 94,599,308 of record NC_044033.1, on the reverse strand, counting down.
CGGCATTATAACATCCGCACACCTGGACTCCATACCCTTCCTAATAACACCCAACATTCTATTCGCTTTCCTAGCCGCAGCAGCACACTGAGCAGAAGGTTTCAGCGTATCATCGACGATGACACCCAGATCCCTTTCTTGATCCGTAACTCCTAACGCGGAACCTTGCAAGACGTAGCTATAATTCGGGTTCCTCTTACCCACATGCATCACTTTGCACTTGTCAACATTGAACTTCATCTTGGGGGTTCTTTCTTAAAACTGCAGTTAGGCACAAGTGAAAGCAGGAGTCCCAATGTACCAAACTGCTGATACATGAGGGAAGCCACTGCTGTCTCTGGGATTGGTAGAATGGAATCTTGCTACTATTTGGAAGTAGGCTAGATAGACCATCGGTCTGACTCAGTATGGCTATTCTTTTGTTCTTATTAGCACATTAGAATGTTCCCACAAGACCTTGGGCTTGCCAGCTCTTTGGCATGACTTACAAAACTTTCTTTAGAAAGTTTAAACCAAAAGGATATGGCATTTCATTTGGCACTAGAACTAAAAATACATGGGGTAAATCAAATATAGATACCAGAACCATAAACTATAACTCAAAAAGAGGAGGAGTGGCCTAGTGGTTAGGGTGGTGAGGAACTGAGTTTGATTCCCACTTCAGGCACAGGCAACTCCTTGTGACTGTGGGCAAGTCACTTAACCCTCCATTGCCCCAAGTAAACTGCATTGAGCCTGCCATGAGTAGGAAAGCGTGGGGTACAAATGTAACAAAAAAAAACATTTGCTACTGATAATACATTCATGGTCTATTTAGGAATGTAGTCAAGGTTCTAGCTGTAAAATTCCTGCAGTATCCTCAATGGGACATTGAACACTGAATCGCAAAAGTCTGTCATGCAAAAGATGCCAAAATATTATCATTTGTTCAGGGATATCCAAAAGGAACCTTCCTTGATCAGGGCTATATGAAAAAATTCCATGAGGGATACCACACCCTCCTCTTTCAAAAATTTTACCAAATCTGATATTGCAAAAAAATCCTCAGGATCTGTCTTCAATATCAATATATATAAAAGGCGAGTGTCGTACTCACTCGCAATTGCGCAGTAGAGACCTTCTCTGCCCCGCCCCAATACGTGATGACGGGGGCAGAACAGAGAGGGCCCCGCCATCGCTAACGCTCCCCCCACCCGGAGTCGCCGCCACCCACCTTCCACCCGTCGGGCCCTCGCTCTGCTACTGAAACAGCGAGGGTCCGGGAACGCAGCACTGAGCTCTGCTGAGCTGTCGTCGGCCTTCCTTCTTTTTCTCTACCTGTGTCCCGCCCTCGACGACGTTACGTCACACGAGGGCGGGACACAGGCAGAGAAGAAGAAGGAAGGCCGACGTCGGCTGCTCAGCAGAGCTCAGTGCTGCGTTCCTGGACCTTCGCTGTTTCAATAGCGGAGGGGCCCGGCCGGGTGGAAGGTGGGTGGCGACGGCGACGGCTCCGCGGGGGGGGGCGAATTCAGAGGGGGAGGGGCAGTGGCGAACTCGGCGGCACGGGGGGGGGGCTTTCAACCCCCCCCCCCTTCCTATAATAGCCCGTTTTTACAGGCTCAAAGGCTAGTAGATCCATATTTCGCCACCTGGCTTCCTCAGGAGTAACAGAGTTCAACCAGGACAGAGTAGAGACCTGAACCAGATCAACCTTAGTAGTCAAAAAACATTGATGAGTGTTGTGCAAAGGCACACCTACAGATTTATTTATTTAGATTTTGCTCACACCTTTTTCAGTAGTAGCTCAAGGTGAGTTACATTCAGGTACTCTGGATATTTCTCTGTGCCAGGAGGGCTCACAATCTAAGTTTGTACCTGAGGCAGTGGAGGGTTAAGTGACTTGCCCAAGATCACAAGGAGCAGCAGTGGGATTTGACCCAGCCACCTCTGGATTGCAAGGCCAGTGCTCTAACCACTAGGCCACTCCTCCACTGCAATTGTACTTCCTTATGAAACACAGTTGGCATGCCTTAAGCAAAAACATTATGAATGCTCAGTTTCATTAAAACAAGCATGCACGTTGCGACTGAGAGCAGGACAGGCAATGTGAGACCAGCCCAGGACAAACACTTCAGCTGACAGGGGTTGGGGATCCCTGCCAGACAATGTGCCTTTGTGCAGCAGTGGTGGGGGGGTGCAGCAGGGGGAGCAGCAGCAGGGAAGCAGGCCAAAATGTGCCCCCCACTTTGGGTTTTGGCCCCCACTCCCATCAAGGTCTGGCTACACTGCTGAAAAAGGTCAGCAAAGTTCTAGCCTTTTGTTTATGAAATTTGTGTAGTTCATGTGTGATTGCGAAGGTGAAGCACGAGTCAGGTACGCTACTGTACAAATCCGCTCAGATATGGGAGTGGTGATATTTGCAGGACCTCTATTATCTAAAAAGTCTATGGAATGGTCAAGCTTAAGTACATAAACGATCAGAAATGTGAGACAGCAGTACCTGATGGTTTAGGTCAGAGTCACTGTTCAATCATTGCAAACAGTTTGACAGCTTTTCAGCTGTATGAACAGCTTTATGAAAGCAAACTGAGAAAACACTAAACATCTCAGGGAACAACAAAAACTTTGTGGTCAGCCTGAGACCTTGAACAGCCTTGGAAATTTGCTTAAAATGATGAAACTGCAAGAACTCACTAGCCTAGCATCAAAGGCATGAGGATACATTTTATCCCAAGACACATAAGATACAATTGCTTTAGGGAGGGAGTCATTCTCCACAAGGGGCCCAACCAGTGATAGGTGGTTCTCAGAAGCATTAAGCATAAGACACAAAAACATTCCAATGAATGATAAGTAAGCTACAGGTGAAATTCTCTGAGCACGCCAATCACTAACATAATTTTATAGTTATGCAGTCAAAGAGACTGAAATATCTGATGTAAAACTGGGTATAGCTATAGAACAAAGAACAGGACCCTGCTGAACTAACAAAAAGAACCTTGAATAGCAAGTGATCACAAACTATTCAAGGTATCCCAAACTAGGCCATTTAAGGACTGAAAAACAAAAACCTGGCCTTGGTGAGAAAACTTTCACAAATATTGCTATCAACTCTTTGTGTAGCTTAGTTTGTGAGTTTTCTACAAGACAAATGATAAAAATTTATTATTAGAACTTGAGGGCGCTTCTATAACAGGACACATAATTAGGTATCTGGAGGGCACCTGGTAGGAGGCTATTTTACAAAGGAACATAAGTGCCTGTGCCATAATTGGGTATATATGTACTCAGTGGCGTTCCTAGGGGGGCGGACACCCGGGGTGGCGCCCCGCCCCCCGGGTGCAGCGCCCCCCCCCCGATGCAGCGCGGACCCCCCCCCACGAAAGAGCCCCCCCCCCGGGTGCATGCCGCTGGGGGGAGTGTCGCAGCGCGCACCTGCTGCGAGTTTACTAACTTTGCTCGTTCGCTGCAGCTCCCTCTGCCCCGGAACAGGAAGTAACCCCCCTCCCCCCCTTGGTACGCCACTGTATGTACTTAAAAGTTAGGCATAAGTACTACACCAGCCATAGAGCTGGTATAAATTCTCATGCCTAAATGTCATTGATACACACATAACTTAAGGTATTCTGTAAGTTACTTGCATAAGTTTGACCCCTACCCAACCTCTGCCCATGTGTACAACCTTCATGCAATACACACTAGTTTAGGTTAGTTTATTCATATTTGCTATACCACCTTTGCTAACAAGCAGATCAAAGCAGTTCACAATTAAAATGCAATGTAATATGAAAAGGAACTTCAAAATATGACATGAAAGTAACCAATATTCCAGTCATACGACAGGGATTATGAGTAAGTTTCAGGGTGAGGAGGTAGGGGACAGGAGTTGGGAACAGAGGTGGGGAGCAGGAACAAGGATAAGGAATAAGACTTACCAGAGCCAGACCACAACCAACTTATGATGGAGCAAAATTGGTTTGAAAAAGTCAAGTTTTTAATTCAGTTTTGAATTTCTTAAAAGATAATTCAGCTCAAATTATGTAATATAAGAACATAAGTATTGCAATACTGGGACAGACCAAAGGTCGATCAGGCCCAGTATCCTGTTTCCAGCAGTGGTAAATCCAGATTACAGCTATCTGGCAAGATCCCAAAACAGTATAATACATTTTATGCTGCTTATCCTAGAAATAAGTAGTGGATTTTCCCCAAGTCTGTTTTAATAATGGCTTATGGACTTTTCTTTTAGGAAGCTATCCAAACCTTTTTTTAAACCCTGCTAAGCTAACTGTTTTTACTACATTCTCTGGCAAAGAATTCCAGAGTTTAATTACATGTTGAGTGAAGATGTATTTTCTCGGATTCGATTTAAATTTACTACTTTGTAGCTTTATTGCATGCTCCCTAGTCGTAGTATTTTTGGAAAGAGTAAACAAACGACTTATGTCTACCCATTCCACTCCACTCATTATTTTATAGACCTCTATCATATCTCTCCTCAGCTTTCTTTTCTCCAAGCTGAAGAGCCTAGCTGCTTTAGCCTTTCCTCATATGGAAGTCATCCCATCCCCTTTATCATTTTCATTGCCCTTCTCTGTACCTTTTCTAATTCCGCTATATCTTTTTTGAGATGTGGTGACCAGAATTGCATACAATATTATTTTTTGAGATATAAGTTAAACCAATACTTACAAAATAGCAATTAGGCAGACTTTTGTCATTTATGCGCCTATGTGAAATGTGTGCAAATGCTCTTATTCTAAACATTTGCACACGTAATAGGCGCATAAATGGTAGTTCCTATGTTATAGATTGCCCCATATAATTTTCTCTGTTGTTAATTATTTTTCTGTTTTCTTTCTAGTATTGCTTCATTACAGTCCAGTGGTAAAAAGATCCCAACAGGATGGGGTACACCTATCAAAGGAGAGCGTGAAGTGTCTTCCGGAAGAGACTGGCTCTCCAACTGAGAAGGGCGTGAAACTAATATCAAAGGAAATAGGTAGAAAAAGCCCTCAGGGTAGATACAAGCAGGAGGGGAACTGAAGCTAGAAACAAACAAGACAAGAACTAGCAGGGCTAGAACTGCAACAAGCACTCACAGATGAAAGCTCATCTGAAGACCTCTGTTGCAAAGGCAAGTCTGAAAGTTCCCAGGTGCTTAATAAAGGCAATTACAGATGAGGTCACAGGTGAGGCTTGACAGCAGAAACACCAGGGCAAGTCTGGACTGCTGGAACATCAGGACTGGAATGAACTCTGGAACATGTCTGGGAAACAGGAAGAAGACAGTCCACAGCAGCCATAGGGCCTGGTCACCTGGAGGCAAGGTGAGTGTAGGTATGGAATACAGTCACAATCGTAACTGAGTAGTAAAAATTGGTGAACTCATTACTTCAGTAAAAGTAAAAAATGTTATCCTGTACTTCATTACAAGTAAAAGTAACAAAACTTTTACTTAAGTAAAGTAACTAGTTACATTAACTTAGTTACTATACAATACTAGGAGACAGATGGGATGCAGATACCAACTAGGGTATTAAAGGAACTTAGGGAAGTTTTAGTGGCCCTGCAGTGTACTTCTTTAAAATCAGAAGTGGTCCCAGAGTACTGGAGATGGGTGGATGTGATTCTTCTCTATAAAAGTGACAATCAGGACAGGTTGATTAATCTTACTTTGGTGGTATGTAAATTCATGGGAATGTTGCTAAAACAGAGGACAGTGCAGTTTCAGAAATCCAGTTGATTGTTGGATCTGAGGCAGCATGGTTATACTAGAGATAGGACTTGTCAGACACATCTGATCAATTCCTTTGACTAGATAACCAACCAGTTAGATTGGGGGAGAGTGCTAAATGTGATGTATTTGGATTTCAGTAAAAGTTTGACATGGTTCCACATAAGCAACTCATAAATAAACTGAGTGCCCTTGGCTTGAGCTGTAAATTGACTGTTTGGGTCAGAAACTAGTGGAGTGGCAATTGACAAAGGGTAGTGTAAAAGGACATTACCAGTGGTGTGCCATAGCATTTGGTCTTTGGTTTGATTCTTTTCAACATTTTAAAGTGATATTGCTATCATCTTGTCTATCTGATTGGCCATCTTAAGATCATCAGATGTGATTAGCCCAGAACCTGCTCTGTCAGGCTGTCAGGAAGGGTTTTCCTCTTTGTAAATGATGCCAAAATTTGCAACAGGGTAGACACTCTGTAGAATGTAGACAGCATGAGGATAGATAAAATGATTTAGAGTGTAGATGTTCAAAATTATCTGCCGTCTTGTTTTCATCAATAAACAAGTGTTTTTAAGATCCATCTCTCCAGGTTTTGTATTTCCGTGGTCAAACATCCCACTTTCTTCTATACTTAGAGTGTAGGTAACATGATTTAGCAAAACTTGAGAAATGGTCTCGAGTACAGCAGCTAAAATTTAGTGGAGTAGTTTTTAAAGTGTGGTAAAAGAAGGGCTTTTACAATGCCTAAGTTTGCGGTGGGAGTCACCATCCTGCGGTCCCTCAGTAACCACAAGTTAGTGTTATGGCTCTGCTGAGACAGACAGGGGAATGACTGGGACTCGCTTCTGATTGACCTGTCAGGAACTGAGCTGATGTCTGAAGCAGCAGATGTCAGAAGTCAGATCTATTTAAACTTACCTCTCCCTACAGCCTATGCTCTAGCGTTGATTCCGGTCAGCTGAGCCTGATTCCCTCTCTCAGTCTGTGCTTATGGCACAGTATGTATTCTTTGGAGTTTGCCTGCTCTTCTCATTGCTTGTGGTTTCTGTGAACTGGTTGCTACCAGCGTGTGCTTGATTGCTTCACTGCACTGCACCTGGGTCTGTCCTCTGCCTGGCTCTGGTGTTGTTTTGTCCGTGGTAAGCTCGTCCCTGCTTTGTTTGTTTAGTTCCCCTTTCCTCAGTATTAACCCTTTATGTGCAGAGCTTGGTAGTTGCCTTCTGTAAGTCCTGCTTCAGTTAGGCAGCCTTTCTGCCCATTATAATCGTTCCTGTTTGTTTGTTTAAGTTTCCCCTTTTCTCAGTATTAATCCTTTATGTGCAGAGCTTGGTAGTTGCCTTCTGTAAGCCCTGCCACTGTTAGGTAGCCTTTTTCTGGTGTCTGCCTTATCCCTTTCGGTACTCTTGTGTGCCTGCTTCTTTCCTGTCTTTATTTGAAAGCAGCCTTTTCCTTCAGCCTGTTTTTTCCCTTTTTAGCCATTCCTGTGGAGCTTTGCTCTTGTAGAGTCCGTGTCTACAGTGCTCCATTCTGTCCCTGGCTTTCCCTTTTTCCCCTGTGGGTTTTGCCCTCTGCTACCTGTGTTTCTGTGCAGCCTTTGTTTGCATTCTTTCCCTCTGGTCATAGTCTGTATCTGCCAGCTTTTGTCTGTCACCTTTTCCTTGTGTCACTAGCTAGCACTGTGTGTGTTGCATGAGCTCCAGTCCCTTTGAGGACCCCTTGTTCTTTTCCCTTCCCTAGTGTATGACTCAGTTCCAGTTCACCCGTGAGGCCTGTACACTTGGACTCTGTACGAGTGGGTTCCGGATCGGCCTTGCGGGCCCACCTGAGTGGTCAATCTCCCTTTTCTGGCGGTGCTTGTTGATTGTCCTGAGTGTGCTGGGCTTTGTGGCCGTGGTCTTTCTTAGTGCCTGTTTGGTCTGCCCTAGGCCTTGGCCAAGATCCTTCTTAAGCCTCGGCCTAGGCACAAGGGCTCACAAGCAGATTAACAGTTAGTGACTCTCACAGTACATGAATAACACAGCTTGCAATCACTATTTCAAGCTACATTATTTATACTGCCCAGGAGCATCAGTCTCCTTATCCACAGGCCAGATATTAAAAGGGCCAGGCGTTACAGGCAATGCAAAGAATCTTCTCCACCTTATTCCAAAGCCTTCCCCTGATCACAACCCTCCCTACCAAAGACCCCCCCCCCCATCAAAACCCCCATAAAGACCCTCTTCTCCTCCCTCCCAAGAGCTGCACCATCCCATAGACCCCTGGCCTACCTGTACAAATCTTGGTGTCTAGGTGTAGTCACTCCTGCCCCTGCTGGCATCATTTTGAACATAGAACTAAGTCTAGGGGGGGTCACTCAACGAAGTTATATGGTAATACTTTTAAAATGAATAGGAAGAAATATTTTTTCATTCAACAAATAATTAAGGTTTGGAACTCATTATCAGAGGATGTGATAGCGGTTAGTATATCTGGGTTTAAAATGTTTTGGACAAATTCCTGGAGGAAAAGTCCATAGCCTGCTATTGAGATAGAAATGGGGGAAGCCACTGCATACCATGGGATTGGTAGCATGGAATGTTGCTACTATTTGGGTTTCTGTCAGGTACTTGTTATCTGGATTGGCCACTGTTGGAAACAGGATACTGGGCTAGATGGACCATTGGTTGACCCAGTATGACTGTTCTTATGATTAATTAGCACTCAGTGCACTGCATTTAGGTACCTAACTTGTGCACCCAGTTGTAGAATTGCCCCCATACCTCTTGATTCTATAAAGTTGCCAAAAATTGTGCACACATAATGAGCCCATTAGCATCAATAATTGGCTTTTAACAAGCAATGATTGGCACTAATTGAAATGAATTAACATGTACTTAAGCGCTATTCTATAAACTATGCCTAACTTTAGGTGTGGCTTATAGAACAGCACTTAAGAAGGGGGTCTTGACACCAATATTTTTAGACCCAGTTTATAGAATTCACCCCATAAAGTTCACCTTTAAAGGTGTAGGAATACTGGTGTGTCATTAAAGGTAGACGTTCAGAGCACTGAGTGATGACATTGGTAGAGTGACCTCATGGAACACTAGCATGTTCCTTCCTCACCTCTCTGCACTGGCTGCACCAGCACCACTCCTCCCTCAAAGGTTTCAACATTGAAAATACTGTAAGGCTTAAAGTTTTATTTAGTTATTGGCTTCATACAGCATGAGGGCTGTATTGGGTGTAATGACTAGGTTTGGAAGCATCCCTCACTCCTCGAACCACAGACTGCACTGGTCCCCAAACCAGCCACAATTCCCATGCTGTATTTGGGATCACAATCTGGCCCAGAAGTTCATACATGCGTCATATCCTCACATCTTGGTGAGGTTGCAAATCATGTTGTGACTGTGAATTTGTGGAGTCACAGCCCAAAAGTGTTTGGTAAGCTCTTGTTAAAGAGATTATCTACATTGACTCCAAAGCTAGTTTTCTAAGTAGAAATGGTCATGTTGCCTTTTTACTGTTGAAACTCATCTGCCTTTTTATTGCTCACCCTTTAAGATTCTTTTTTCACCTGTTCCATTATGGTTCCACAGTTAATTTTACAGAGTTTATGAACTTTTGTGCCTGATTTCCGTTCTTTGAATGATGTTTTTGTCTCAAGAAGCCTCAGCAGTGGCATAGCAATATGGGAGGTGGGTGGGACTCGGGGTCCTAGGTCCCCTCACGTTTGGCTCTAACCCCCTCTACTTTCATGGCTGACTGGGATGCCAAGCCTCACCAGCCAAAGACATCTCCTGCATGAGTCCCACCTATGCTGAACAAGAAGCACTTAATTCAGCAGGTGCACTTCAGCTGCTAATGCAATCTCTCCTGAGCAGGCAGGACTCGTGCAGGAGACATCTTTGGCTGGCAGGGCTTAGCATCCTCGCCAACAAAGATAATATTTTATTGTGGTGGCAGCAGTACCAGGGGAGAGGGAAGGAAGAGGGGAGTGGAGGGGGAGAGAATACTGGGCCACCTCAGTCTACCTTTGAAACTCTCAAGAATGGACTTCTGGCTATGCCCCTGATGCCTCAGTAAATCTGACATGGAGTCCCGGTAGTGGTGATATTTTCCAAAGGCTCAGCAAAAGACACTGTAGTTCATGAATTCCCTAAATCTATGAGAATTCCAGCTTTCTTCAGTAGCAGTACTGGAGGATTGGGGTGGGTGAGTTTTTCCGATAACTTCCCTTGGACATTGGCTTGATGACTAAGTTAGTGAGTAAATAAATAGCCACTACTCTTATGTTAAATCACACTGGTTTATTTTGGGGCCCTTAATGTCTTTTCTACCCATTTCTGGATATGGAGGGTGGATGATCATGGTGCCAGTAATCTTTTTGTGACAAATAATTGCAGAAGCTTGCAATTACTTTCTGCAGCTTGGAACACGTGGCCTTCGCCTATTGGTTTCCCCATTCTGGTATGACCTGGACCTCCACTGCTTACCTTCTGGGATATAACAAATTCAGGCTCTCCTGGGCTAGCAATGCTGGTGTAACTTCAGCAATGAGAATTTAAAAAGGATTTCCATGCCACCAACTAATATATTATTTCCCTGACTGTATATGTATACTAATTTCACTCTAGCCAGTCTCCTCATTTTTATGTAGTTTCACTGTCTAACGTCAAAGATTTTGGGGGTGGATTTTATTTGCATTATTTTCTCCACTAAAAATGTTGGATTTGATAGCATTATTATCACTGTTACAGAGCAGGCCCTATCTGCTTGCTCAGGACTTGTACCATTACCTACTACGCTAAAAAAAACAGCAATTTGTAAGTGTTAGAAATGTTGCTCTGTTTCAAACCGTACAGTTACATTTCCCCAGCCTATATCAGGATAAACTGAAGTCACCTATTATTATTGTGTTACTTTCTTTTGCAGCTTCTGTAATTTCCATTTGCATTTCCTGAGTACCATCATTACCCTATCGCATGTTGATAGTACAGTTCAAATACTCTTCTTTAAGCAGAGAATTTATGTCTGTAGAAACTCCTTGCCACTTTTTTTTTCAATCAGCTTTTGCACCTTATTTGAACTTAGGCTTTCTTTAACATAAGGTGCTTCTCAACTCACTCCCTACCCACCAAGTGATGACCTACCTTGTTCCTTTTCCAATGCCTGTATCATTATTATTGTATAAAATATAGGAAAATGCATGTTTATGCATTGGGTGCATGAAGCATAAACATCCATTTCAGAAAAATAAGTGCCTATAATGTCGACGGGTTCAGAACCAGTACATAACCATGACCAATGGCAATATAACTGTTAACTTTGCAACCTTAGAAACATATCCTGGCTCACAAGAACATAACATAAGAGCATAAGAGTAGCCATACTGGGTCAGACTAATGGTCCATCTAGCCCAGTATTCTGTTTTCTAAACAGTGGCCAAGCCTGGTCACAAGTACCTGGCAGAAACCCAAATCATGGCAACACTCTATACTACAAATCCCAGGGCAAGCAGTTGCTTCCCATGTCTTTCTCAATAGCAGACTATGGACTTTTCCTCCAGGAATTTGTCCAAACCTTTTTTAAACCCAGATATGCTAACCACTGTTACCACCTCCTCTGGCAAAGAGTTCCAGAGCTTAACTATTCGTTGAATGAAAAAATATTCCCTTCTATTTGTTTTAAAAGTATTTCCATGTAACTTACGTGCTCTGTCACAGTGACCAGTTTCCTTTGCCAGCTTGGCATTTGGGAGAAACAAAAACCACTGGGAGATTAAGGAGACAGCCTCCCCTTATCTCTACAGTAAAGTGCTGCTCTATATCAACTGTTTCCCAAATCCTAAACATGCTTAGTAGCAGATATAACTCCCAATGTTGATCTTTTAGGACATAGATGTTCAGTCCCTGCCGGAAATGAAGACTAAACATCTGTGAACTTGCCACACCCATGGCCTGTGAAAACACAACCAGACCATGCCTCTGTGCCATTTCAGTGCAGTTAAGTTTGATACTTGCATATCCCAACTTTGTAAAATGGGAACTGAGATGTTTAATTGCCAGTTTTTGTACGCGTCATACGTGAGTAGGTTTGCAAACATCTTCACCACCGAGTGCCAGCATCTGTCAGGAACAGCTCCTGACCAGTTAAATTACACTTAACTGGCTATCAAGCAATATTCAGGGGGAGATAGCCAGCTATCTCCTGCTAAATATTACTAGTTAGCTCTTAGTGGATAACAGGTTATAGCGCGTGATTTAACCGTCTACCTGCTAATATTCAGCACATCGCCGACTAAGTTTCAACTTAACTGGCCAGCACTGCATATTGGAATATCGGCCTCGATCTGTTTAGCAACTGAATATCACCACTAAATGGATAATTTGGGATAGCTGCCTTTGTTCCACCTTAACTCCAGCCCTTCACTATTCAGATCTATAACTGAGCACCCACATTGATGTGTCCCTTGTATGTATAAATGTACAGAATGCTAGAATGTATGCACGTTAAGTGCCAGCATGATGCCTAAGCAGTATTTTGTAACAAATGTAATTGGCATAGGGGGAAATTGTACATATGTTGCCTTAAAAATTGGCACTGTAAAACCAAATGGTTAGTGTTATTCTGTAAACTATGTCTAAAGTTGGGTGTAGTTTATAGAATACGCTCACGTGCCATTCTTACAATGAAAATTTTGATGCACCCATTTAGGCCACCTAAAATCAGGCCTAAATACCTGCGTCTGTTAGGTGCAAATCAAGTGTATTAAATAGTAGTGCTCATTGGGGCCCTATAAACAAAGCGACGGTAAGCCCAATGCGGGCTTACCGCTCGCTAAAAGGGAAGTATCACCGGGCTACCCCAGCAGCCCAGCAATAGCTGCCACCCCTAACAAGCGCCATTTTCGGCTCTACCAAAATATTTTTATTTTGTAGTGCCAGTGTGTACCCGGTGGTAATCGGGCAGTGCCGTGCAATGCCTGGTTACCACTGGGGTAGCGTGGGAGCCCTTACCACCACCTCAATGCTCCCACCCAAAATGGGTGTGTGTCAAGTGCTTCACTTGCTGTACATCCATAAGTACATAAGTATTGCCATACTGTGACACAGGGCCGCCGAGAGACTAAGCCGGGCCCGGGGCAAGGCTGCCTCCCTGCCGCCGCCCCTCCCTCCCCCCCCCCCCCCCCCCCCCCCGCCGCTGCCACTGCAGTCCCGGTCTCACCTGTCTGCCCTCGGCTCCGTCCGCCACCGGGCCTCCTGCATTAAAATTGGCAGTGCCTCAGCTCCGTTTGGAAAGGCAGATCGCCTCCCTTTGGGCCCTACCTGTGTCCTGCCCTCATCTGATGTAACTTCTGGTTTCCGCGAGGGCCGGACACAGGGAGAGCCCGAAGGGAGGCAATCTGTCTTTCCAAACGGAGCTGAGGCACTGCCGATTTTATTGCAGGGGGCCTGGTGCCAGACGGAGCTGAGGGCAGGCAAGTGAGACCGGGAACTGCAGTACCAGCGACCTGACCCCGGCACTGGGCCCCCCTTGGAGGCCCAGGCCCGGGGAATTTTGTCCCCCCCCCCCCTTTCCCTTCCCTCTCAGCGGCCCTGCTGGGACAGACCACAGGTCCATCAAGCCCAGCATCCTATTTCCAACAGTGGCCAATCCAGCTCACAAATACCTGGCAAGATCCCCAAAAAAGTACAAAACATTTTATGCTGCTTATCCAAGAAATATTTTCCCCAAGTCCAATTTAATAATGGTCTATGGACTTTTCCTTTAGGAAGCCGTCCAAAACTTTTTAAAACTCTGCTAAGCTAACTGCTTTTAACACATTTTCTGGCAACGAACTCCAGAGTTGAATTACACATTGAGTGAACAAAAAGTTTCTCCAATTCGTTTTAAATTTACTACTTTGTAGCTTCATCGCATGCCCCCCTAGTCTAGTATTTTTGGAAAGCGTAAACAGATGCTTCACGTCCACTCATTCCACTCAACTCATTATTTTATAGACCTCTATCATATCTCCCCTTTAAAAAAAAATCTGCCTTTGATCTGCTGCAGTAAAATGGGTGCCTGCACAGGCCCCATTTTGCCTCAGCTTCATAAAAGGACCTCATAGTTTTTGAAACACCCACAGCCTGCCCATTCTGCATCCATAGCCACGCCCCCTTTCAGACTGTAAGCATTAGAATTTACGAGCACCATGTTGTAGAACATGCCTAGAAAGGTGCAAGTGCCAATTCTAATTTAAGCCACTTAGTGCCACTAATTTTTTTTTTATTACATTTGTACCCCGCGCTTTCCCACTCATGGCAGGCTCAATGCAGCTTACATGGGGCAATGGAGGGTTAAATGACTTGCCCAGAGTCACAAGGAGCTGCCTGTGGCTGAAGTGGGAATTGAACTCAGTTCCCCAGGACCAAAGTCCACCAGCCTAACCACTAGGCCACTCCTAATTTAAATTATGCACACAATATGACCATGTGGCCAATTTAGTATGCACAACTTAAGGAGATATATATTGAGTTTTGGGGATAGTGCTTATATGCAAGCAGGTGTACACATGTGGCGCATAGGCGAGACATGGACATGCCTCCTATTTACATGCACAACTCACAGAATACTGTGAGCTACGCATGTCCCTGCCGCATTTATGCAACCATTGTTATGCCAGCTCTAAGGCATGTAAGCATGAGGCACGCCAATATCTGGTTACACTAGTATTCTGTGACGGAATCTGGGTGCCCAGATACCATTACATAATAGGCTCGCACCGCATAACATGGGAGCATCTATAGAATTGTATTTATTTATTTATGTATTAGGATTTACTTAAAGCCTTTTTGAAAGAATTCACTCAAGGCGGTGTGTACAGCAAGAATAAGTCAAGCATAAGTAATAGACAATTACAGCAGCAAAATTATTCAAACAGCAAATCAAAGTATGGCATAGAGGGGCATAATCGAACGAAAACGTCTATCTCCATGGGCATTTATCTCCGAGAACAGGTCCGTGAAGGGGTGGACCGAACTGTATTTTGGGAAAAAATAGACGTCCATGTTTTATTCAACAATTTGTGAGCTGGGCGTTTTTGTTTTTCAGCGATAATGGAAAATGAAAGCGCCCAGCTCAAAAACGAATAAATCCAAGGCATTTGTTCGTGGGAGGGGCCAGGAGTCGTAGTGCACTGGTCCCCCTCACATGCCAGGACACCAACCGGGCACCCTAGGGGGCACTTTTACAAAAAAAACCAAAAAGGTAAAAGAGCTCCCAGGTGCATAGCACCCTTCCGTTGGGTGTTGAGTCCCCCAAATCCCCCTCAAAACCCACCACCCACAAGTCTACACCATTACTATAGCCCTAAGGGGTGAAGGGGGGCACCTACATGTGGGTACAGTGGGTTTGGGGGGCGGTGTGGAGGGCTCCCATTTACCAGCACAAGTGTAACAGGTGGGGGGGGGATGGGCCTGGGTCTACCTGCCTGACGTCCACTGCACCCCCTAATAACTGCTCCAGTGACCTGCATACTGCTGCCAGGGTATGACTTTTGAGGGTGAACATAAAAAGTTGTGAAACGGCATATTTTTGTGGTGGGAGGGGGTTTGTGACCACTGGGGGAGTCAGGGGAGGTCATCCCCGACTCCCTCCAGTGGTCATCTGGTCATTTAGGGCACTTTTTGGGGCCCTATTCGTGGAAAAACAGGGTCCAGGAAAAGTGCCCTAAATTCTCGCTAAAAACGCATATTTTTTTTCCATTATCGGCGAAAGGCGCCTATCTCTGATCGACTGATAACCACGCCCCAGTTCCGCCTTCACCACACCTTTGACACGCCCCCATCAACTTTGTCCACATCCGCGACGGAGTGCAGTTGAAAATGTCCAAATTCGGCTTTCGATTATACCGCTTTATTCGTTTTTGTGAGATAAACGTCTATCTCCCGATTTGGGTCGCAATATAGGCGTTTTTCTTTTTCAATTATAAGCTGGATAGTATGTTACATTACAATGTCATCACAATACATAATAAAACAATTTCATAGCCTAGACTATAAGCAAAGATGGAACATATAGATAGATAAGGTAGAGTAACAGGAGTAAGAAAATAAGGGGATTAATTTAAAGAAAGTTGCAAGTGAGGTCAGAAAGGTGCTTGAGCATTATCTTAGCTAGGGTAGTGCTGGAGCAGTGAGATTTTCAGTTCACCACTATCCATACAGCAGCTGAAAGTCCACAGACAGTGGACATACATTTACTGGCTACCAGTAAACACATAGGGGCCATTTTACAGAGCAGCGGTAAGCCCTGAGCACTCGCCATTTCTGGGGAAAAAAGAACCCCCCCCCCAGAAATAGCTTGCATGGTTATAACCCAGCGGTAATCGAGCATCACCAAGCACTGTCCGTTTACCACTGTGCCCTGCTTAACTGTAACTCCATCTTGATTTCTTGGTTAGTTTTCTAGCAGCTGCCAGGCAAGTTTTTCATTTCCCTTCATTATGTGTAAACATTGTTCATTATACTTGTATAGATTCTGGTGTTTCCTCAGTTTTTAATTGATTCAGCAGACAGATTACTGCCCAGTAGTCTAAACAGGATTTCTGATGCATATTCCACTTTAAGAACTGATCTTGTACAGCAGATCTCAAACATTTTTGCCATTAATAATTTTTAACCATTATTTTAATGTAGAAATTCAAGTCAGTATACATTAGCTACAGAGTCCTTCATTGACAAACTGCTATTAGTCTGATAAATTACAGCAGCTCCATCTTAGGAATTCCAAGCCGTCCAAGACCCTTTGGGCTAAGTTTACCAAAGTTCACTACTGTGTTTAAATGTGTCATTAGGTAATAGGTCTTGTTGCATAAAATGGACCCTGTGGTAAGTAATATATGTTAATACTGAACAGGTTAATGTGTGCAAATGTGACAGCACACTTTAGTATATCTAGTCTTGTGAGATAAATCACAGACTGCTACACTGGGTTCAATTGCTCTTGTGAGTTCTAATTTTCCTGTGGAAATGTCTCAGCAGCACAGTGAAAGTTAGCAATCTCTTGTCCCTATTAGAGACCATGTTAAGACTTCAATATTGTAGTGGTTAGTTTAGAAGCTCTGGTTTTGTTTTGGACATCTGAGAACTGGCATTTAGATGTCCATATTGCATGGACTTCCAAATTCTAATTATATAAAGCCAGGATATAGATGTGTAACACTGCAGTATGTCCATATGGTAAGGGGGCATGGTCTGGGTCCACTTTGAATGGAACTAGGGGGAGGCACAATATGGATGTCCAGCTCTGATCACAGAAGGGGAAGGGACTTCCTTCCATGTCTAAAAAGATGGACGTTGTTATTTAGACTTGATATTTGGCACATCCAGATTACAGAAAAGTGCTCTGATTGAGCAGCTGTCCACTGGTGGGATTAAGGCACGACACCTCATAAGAACATAAGCATTGCCATATTGGGACAGACTAAATGTCCATCAAGCACAGTATCCTCTTTCCAACAGTGGCCAATCCAGGTCACAAGTACCTGGCCAGATCCCAGAACAGTAAAACAGATTTTATGCTGCTTATCCTAGAAATAAGCAATAGATTTTTCCCAAGACCATCTTAAGAATGGCTTATGGACTTTTATTTTAGGAAATTATCCAAACCGTTTTTAAACCCTGCTATGCTAACTGGTTTTACTACAGCCTCTGGCAATGAGTTCCAGAGTTAAATTTACACATTGAGGGCCCCTTTTACTAAGCCGCGTTAGGCTCTACACTTGCCCAACATGCGCCCAAATGATCTTACTGCCCCGACTACCGTGTGCCTCTTGAGGTAATTTCATTTTTAACGCATGTCCGCTACGTGCATCTGGAAAATATTTTTTATTTTTGGATGCACGTAGTGGACGCGTGGCAAGTGGCATCTAATGCACGTAGTTCCTTACCGCACAGATTCCTTACCACTAGGTCTATGAATGGCGGTAAGGTCAGACACCCAAAATGGATGAGCGGCAATTTTGATTTTGCCACACGTCCATTTTCTGCAAAAATTTTAAAAAGGCATTTTGGTATGTGCGCTGAAAAATATTTCTGCATGCGCTCAAAACCCGCTCCTACACTATTGCAAGCCACTTTTTAACACGGCTTAGTAGAAGGACCCCTGAGTGAATAAATATTTTCTCCAATTTATTTTAAATTTATAACTTGCTGTCCTTCCTCTCCTTGAATGTGAAACTGGCAAGGGATGCCAGGCTCTATGATAGCTTACTAAGGACATTCTTGAGAAAGCAGCATGCTGATCTTGCAGTGGACTGAGAATCAAGGAACCCAAGTTCAAATCCCACTTCAGTTTTTTTTATTATTATTACTATTATTATTATTCTTTTAAATTGTAAGCCCTGCAAGGACAGAAAAACACCTACTGTACCTGAGTATATAAGACACCTACAAACCTGAAGTCTACTGAAGTAGTGTACATTCAGGTATAGTAAATATTTGTCTGTTCTGGGAAGGCTCACAATTTAAAAAAAAATCACAAACAGCTGAAGTGGGATTTGAACTTGAGTCTGCTGCTTCTCAACCAGGGGCGTAGCCAGACACCCAATTTTGGGTGGGCCTGGGCCCAAGATGGGTGGGCAGAAGAACCCCACTCCATTCCACATGTGATTTGGTCTCTCCTTCTCTCATCTGCATGCCATATGGTCTCTCAAACATCCCCCCTCTCCCATATACCTTTTAAATAGCAGATTTTCACCAGCAGCAAGCAGCAACTAATATACACAGTTAATGTTGGCCCCACAGCCTTTCCACTGATGCAAATTCCTGTTTCCGCTGCAGGCGAAGATCTGCTATTTATAAGGTATGCAGGAGGGACAGTTGTTGGGAGTTTTCGGCTGGTGGGGCTTGGGAATCCCTGCCAGCCATATCATAGGTGTGTTGCTACTGGGTGTGCCTGAGCCCAAAGTGGGTGGGCCTGGGCCCACCCAGGCCCACCCTTGGCTACGCCACTGTAATCTCAACCCTTCTCTAAGATTAGGCTACCCCTCTGCTCTGCATGGACATCTGTGTGGCTATTTGTAAGACAGGTGTTCCTATGCTGCTACTCAGACATCCATGTCCCTTGTTTTCCCCATTCATAATCTGGGCATTTCAGTTTGTAAAATGTTCATGCTGGACATTTCCAGCACATACACGTCCATCGCATGTGTATTTTAGAATAGGCTGTATCCTGTTCTAAAATACATGTGAAATAGATGTCCATTTATGATATACTGACTTGAACATCCATATTCTGAACTGGTTGTCCTTTCTAAAATACTACTTTATGGGGTCCTTTAAACCCCGGTATAAAGTAGCTTGCGGTAGTGTGGGTGGGTGTTTTTGGCGCACACTGGACCATTTTTTTACCATGGCTGGGAAAAAAGGCTTTTTTCAATGCATCCAAACCAAAGTTTCAGCATGCTTGTCTGACATTGCTATCTGGATGTCTCAACGCCACCTGAAATTAAACATGACCAAAACTGAACTTCTCATTTTTCCCCCCAAACCCACCTCCCCACTCCCCCCGTTTTCTATTTCTGTTGATGGCTCTCTCATTCTCCCTGTCTCCTCGACTCGAAACCTTGGGGTCATCTTTGACTCTTCTCTCTCCTTCTCTGCTCACATCCAGCAGATCGCCAAGACCTGTCGTTTCTTTGTTTACAACATCCGTAAAATCCGCCCCTTTCTTTCCGAGCACTCTACCAAAACCCTCATCCACACCCTTGTCACCTCTCGTTTAGACTACTGCAATCTGCTTCTTGCTGGCCTCCCACTTAGTCACCTCTCCCCTCTCCAATCGGTTCAAAACTCTGCTGCCCGTCTCGTCTTCCGCCAGGGTCGCTTTACTCATACTACCCCTCTCCTCAAGTCGCTTCACTGGCTCCCTATCCGTTTTCGCATCCTGTTCAAACTTCTTCTACTAATCTATAAATGTACTCACTCTGCTGCTCCCCAGTATCTCTCCACACTCGTCCTTCCCTACACCCCTTCCCGTGCACTCCGCTCCATGGATAAATCCTTCTTATCTGTTCCCTTCTCCACTACTGCCAACTCCAGACTTCGCGCCTTCTGTCTCGCTGCACCCTACGCCTGGAATAAACTTCCTGATCCCCTATGTCTTGCCCCTTCCTTGGCCACCTTTAAATCTAGACTGAAAGCCCACCTCTTTAACATTGCTTTTGACTCGTAACCACTTGTAACCACCTGCTTCCACCTACCCTCCTCCTTCCTGTACACAATAATTGATTTGATTTGCTTACTTTATTTTTTGTCTATTAGATTGTAACCTGTTCCGGGGCAGACTCAGAGGGAGCAGTGAACACATGCGAATTGCAAAATCGGACTGAGACAGGGCAACAGGCGCACGCCGCGGCACCCCCCCAGCGGCGTGCACCCAGGGCAGACCGCCCCCCCCCCCTTGGTACGCCACTGCTCCAAGGTAAACCATAACATCAGGTAACTATGATTCAGGTTATTCTTCCCAATGTGTATCACTTTGCATTTGTCCACATTAAATTTCATCTGCCATTTGGATGCCCAATCTTCCAATATCACAGTCCACATAACAACCTTGAATAGTTTTGTGTCATTTGCAAATGTAATCACCTCACTTGTTCTGATTTCCAGATCATTTACAAATATGTTAAATAGCATCAGTCCCAATACAGATCCCTGTGGCACGCCACTATTCACAATCTTCCATTGAGAGAAATGGCCATTTAACTCTGCTTTCTGTCCAATAACCAATTCCTAATCCACAACAGAACATTTCCTCCTATCCCATGACTCTTTAATTTTCTCAGGAGTCTCTCATGAGGAACTTTGTCAAAAGCTTTCTGAAGATCTAGATTCACTACATCAACCAGCTCATCTTTAGCCACATGTTTATTCATGTCTTCAAAGAAATGAAGCAAATTGTTAGGACGAGTCTGGCCCTAAATAATTTGTTGGGGGTCAACAAAGTTCTAGGTATCAAATAGAACAGCGATTGGGACAGATTTCTAGATAGGTTAGGCCAATTTACTGTACTAAGAGTTACCGTAGATTAGTGACTCCCATGGTAAATTTTACTACAGGTTATTAACATCCCCCCTAAGAGTAATATATTCTATATTGACAGACAGATTGATTAAATAGGTAGATTATTTTCACTAAGGTTGGAGTACCAAATAGGACCATAGATTTTATAATGAGAATGCAATATAGGTGGGTCTGTGTGGGTAGAAAGCATGTACTTATTTTTCATAATTTCCATTAAATATCAACCATAACTTGACACAGAAAGATACATTTAACAGAAATAAATAATAGGAAAATACACTGAGAACCCAATGTGAATAAGAAAAACAAATCATGCAAGAAGTATCACCAGCCCCAATTTTGCAGGAAAAGAGGAGGTGCACCTTTGCTTTATTTTTGGGTTGCGGAGGAGTTTTGCAGCACTCGAAGTTTAGCACAGTTTCCAAAATGCCTGGAGCAGTCCCTCCATCGTACTGTATCTCCCAAAGTAAAACTCTGGCTGCGGGGACCACAAAACTCATACGCTTTCTGCACTATGCCTGAGAAAAATGCTGTCTCTGACAAGCAAATTTATGTCTTCCCTTTGCACTTAACCGTGATCCTTTGCACTTAACCATAAGTACATAAGTATTGCCATACTGGCACAGACCAAAGGTCCATCAAGACCAGCATCCTGTTTCTAACAGTGGCTAATCCATGTCACAAATACCTGGCAAGATCCCAAAAAAGTATTAAAACATTTTATGCTGCTTATCCCAGAAATAAGCAGTGGATTTTCCCCAAGTCCATTTTAATAATGGTCTATGGACTTTTCCTTTAGGAAGCCGTCCAAACCTTATTTAAACCCCTCTAAGCTAACTGCCTTTACCACATTCTCAGGCAATGAATTCCAGAGTTTAATTACATGCTGAGTGAAGAAAAAATGTTTCCGATTTGTTTTAAATTTACTACTTTGTAGCTTCATTGTATGCCCCCTAGTCCTAGTATTTTTGGAAAGACTAAACAGACGCTTCACGTCTACCCTTTCCACTCCACTCATTATTTTATAGACCTCTATCATATCTCCCTTCAGCCGTTTCTTTTCCAAGCTGAAGAGCCCTAGCCACTTTAGCCTTTCCTCATAGGGAAGTCTTCCCATCCCCTCCCACAAACAATTTCAGCAAACATAGAGCTCTTTGCCCCCGAGTTCATTCAATCCGCCATCTTGTACCTTCCTAGCAGGAAGTGTGCATTTAATATATGTTAAAGTGATACAGAGTTAGCATACAGGGGAGCTTGATGGTTATAATTAGAGATTTTACATTTTCTATATTGCCTGCAAACGTCTCTGCTTAGTTTTATTCTTTTTCAGTTCCCTTCAGAAGAATGTACTCAGCTTCTGATTCCTTTAATCTCCTATCTTGATTTCACAGTTTTCAACTTTCCTACACCAAACACATAATCTTCCTTTCATGAAGGACAATTTTCAAAGCCATTTATGTCAGTAAACAGTAATTTCTGCTTGTTAAATTAGCTTTCTAAAAATTACCCTCCCTCAGAAAAGCTAAAAGTATGTATATTATTCCCCAATGCAAGTGCTTGTAGCCATGTTTAGGGAGGTATTCTTGGGGCATGTTTTGAACTGGATCAGAAAATAACAAGTGTGGATTGTATTTTTAAGTCTCCATGCATTATATTTCCTAAGAAAACCTACCCACATGAAAAACAGGTGCCAATGTCAGTAAGACTACTGCTAAAGGCTGAGAAGGTCATTTTGATGCCAAGAAACGCTGGGGTAGAAGTGATAGAGTTACTGCCACAGGGATATACTGCTGGGTTATACTTCCATGGGAAGATCAAAGGGGTATTGCCATGTAGGAATTTGAAGTAATGTCATGGAGGGAGGGGATCAAGGGTACTGCCACAAGTAATGGGGGGGGGGGGGGGGGGGGGGGTACTGTTTTCAAACACCAGAACTTTAAAAGGCAGCAGACCAAACATGGGGCCCGCTAAATTTGTTTTCCTGTGGCCAGAAATGTGTAACCTTCCCATCAGCAGCAAAACAAATTAAAATTTACCACAAGTCACTAATTTGTGATCCTAAGGTAAATTTCAATGCGGTAAAATAGCACATTTTTAACTGCAGCTTAGCAACTGCTTATTTATTTATTAGGATTTAGCTCAGTAGTAGCTCAAGGTGAGTTATATTCAGGCACACTCAGTATTTCCTTGTCCCCAAAGGGCTTATAATCTAAGGGGCAGGGCCGCCGAGAGGGGGGGACAGGGGGGACAAAAGTCCCTGGGCCCGGGCCTCCGGGGGGGGGGGGGCCCGGCGCCGCTGCAGTCCGGCCCGCCCTCTGTAGCTCCCGGAACTAACCTGAAGCGCCTTCACGTTCGCATCACAGCAAGCAGCAGCAGGGCAGGCCACTCCTTCCTTCCGTGTCCCGCCCTCGCCTGATGTAACGTCCGTGAGGGCGGGGCACGGAAGGAAGGAGAGGTCTGCCCTGCTGATGCTGATGCTGCTTGCTGCGATGCGAACGTGAAGGCACTTCAGGTTAGTTCGGAGGGCCCGGCAGCGGGTGGAGGGGGGGGCCCAGCGACTTCGGGTGGGGAGGGGCGCGACACGACCTCGGGTGGAGGGGGGCCCAGCGACTTTGGGTGGGGGGCGGGGTGTGACGCGACCTCGGGTGGGGGGGGGCCCGGGGGAGGTCTTGTCCCGGGCTCGGCCTTGCTAAGGGGTAGATATTTCGCTGACAGCGGTCAGAGTTCTTTGACTGCTGTTGGCATTATCTCTGGATATTTAATGCTGGGCCCTGTCTGGGTACCAGCATTGAATATCTGGGTTTATATGGTCGACTATCTCTTATTCGGTTAAGTGTGATATTCAGAACTTAACTACCTCCTGGGCACCAGCATTTTTATTTATTATTATTTATTAGGATTTATTTATCGCCTTTTTGAAGGAATTCACTCAAGGCTGTGTACAATAAGAATAAATCCAACATGAGTAATAGACAATTACAGCAGTACAAATATTCAAATAACAATACAAAAAATGGAATAGTATACTACTTACGATACATAATGCAACATTTTAATTGGCAGTGTAGGGTATAAGCAAAGATGGAACATATAGATAGATAAGAGAGTAAGAAGAGTTAGAAAATAAGGTGACTAATTTAAAGAGAATTGCATATGAGGTCAGAGAGATGGTTAAATATTATCTCAGCTAGGGTAGGAGTGGATAAACATGTCCTGCTGCAATATGTGCAGCCCATGTCTCTCCTTTTGTGTGTGAGTTAGACTAACAAGTTGGTTGCGTCTTCCTTTAAAGGCCTGGTTGAAGAATCAGGCTTTCACCTGCTTCCTGAAGTAGAGTTAGTTTTGTGTTAAGCGGAGCCCTTCAGGGAGTGCATTCCAGAGTGTTGGGGCTACTCTGGAGAAGGTTCATTGTGTAATGTCTTTTGGGGAGGGTGTGGTTAGTGATAGTCCATGAGAGGAACTTAGTGTCATTGGAGGTGTGTGGAGGATCATCCTATTCTTCAGGTACTCGGGGCCATTTCCTTTAAAGGCCTTGAAGATCAGACATAGAGTTTTAAATTTAGCCATGTATTGTACTGATAGCCAATCTGGCCAGGCATTTATTTTCCATGATTTATGGAACAAAATAGTAAACCTCTCCACCCACCATGGATCACCGTGTCCATCTCTAAACAAATGAGATTATAATAGCCAGAAAGAGTGAGATGAAATGGGCCTCAAGATCTTTATCATCATATTCCCAATGGTACATTACATTCATTCAAAGTGAAAGTCACACAATAAAGTGATGTTAATGCTACCAGTTTACTTCACCCATAATTTTTGCGACTATTAAGGCCTCTTCCTTAAGCGACCTACTACCACCATACACACTATCAGGGCCATGTACTATGAAAATCCTTTCGGAAGACATGGGTAACACGGAATTCATCAGCTCAAATTCAGATTAATAAGTATCCCACTTCAGCACAAGCACCAACATTTTTTTTTGTCTCAACCAGGAACTTTACACATGTTTTATTGTGTTTCTCTTCTCTCCACCACTTCTTCATAATCCACCCTGGGTAAGACAATCCTGCATAATTTCTGGAATTTGTTGCCAGAGAATGTGGTAAAGGCGGTTAGCTTAGCAGGGTTTTAAAAAGGTCTGGACGGCTTCCTAAAGGAAAAACCCATAGACCATTATTAAATTGATTTGTGGAAAATCCACTGCTTGTTTCTGGGATATGCAGCATAAAATGTATTGAACTTTTTTGGGATTGTGCCAGGTAATTGTGACCTGGATTGGCCACTGTTGGAAACAGGATGCTGGACTTGATGAACTCTTGGTCTGTCCCAGTGTGGCAATACTTATGACTTTATGTACTTATAATCAGCGTTCGTGCTTATAAGTTCCAAGATCAGAGTTCAATTTTTGAGGATTAGTGACTCCAGATAGATTTTGTTTGGCGGAGGAAATACTGGGGTTTGCTGAGTACCAGTTTACCTAATGGAGAAATCACTGCAGGTCTCAAAGCAAATTGCAAGAGTGAACCATCGGGCAATGCCAAAAAGTACAAAGGAATGATACAGTAGCTACGGGACGCCATGGGGGCCTGGGCCCCCCAAACTGGATCTGTGACCCTGGTTTGGCTGGCGGGGGTCCCCAATCCCCGCCAGCTGAAGCATTTTTTCCAGCACTGGTCTCCAGCTCCACTGCATTTCCTGCCCTGCTCTTTCTTCCCCTGATATACGACACGCTCGTTTTAGTAAAACTGAGCATGTGTGCATGCTCAGTTTCATTAAAATGAACATTCCGGATGTGAGGGGAAGAGAAAGCAGGGCAGGAAATGTGGCGGTGCCAGAGACCAGTGCTGGAAAATGCACTTCAACTAATGGGGATTGGGGACCCCTACCAGCCAAGGCATGCGCAGCGGTGATGCTTCAGCTGGCAGGGGTTGGGAACCCCCGCCAGCCAAGGTTCGTGCAGTAGCAGCAGCGGTGGGTGAAGGCGGCAAGGTGGTGGTGGGGGGGGGGGCGGGTGGAGGGGAGGCAGACCAAAATGTGCCCCCCCCCACCTTGGTCTCTGGCCCCCTCCCACCTTGAGATCTGGCTATGCCCCTGGTGATGCACATGCATGAAAAATAGGGACGTGCCATGCAGGAATTTCATCATGCAGCAGAAAGAACAGATAGAAAATGGGTAGTACAGTAAGTGAAGTGAGCATTGCCTGATCAGGCCATTTTGTTGGGGGCTAATATGTTGAGGGCCATAATGTGGGCAGGCCGTTTTGTCAGAGGCTATTACGTCAAGGGCTTTTTTGTTGGGTTTTTCTTTTTTGGGACTATTTTGTGTTATTTTGGACATCGTCTGCTGCCCTTTCCTTTGTCACCCTTGTTGTGACTTTAACACTGCAATTGTCTGATATGTATATTTATGTGTGTGATCTACCTTTTCAGAAGTAAAGCCACCATGACCTGTCTTTTTATGCTAATGAAGAGATGAGGGCTGATCTCACCACTCTACATAGAGACTATAATTAGTCAGTGTTTCTCCGGTAATCAAACTTTGCTCTCCATCTTTTGTGGCATATAAAAATGATTAATTACCACATAGATCATAAATTGATCTAACAACTGCTTTCTGAGAAACGTCGGTTCATTACGTCTTTTTCCTGAAGTCAAGGTATTAGCATTTCAGATAGACAGATTTAGATTCAGAAGAAACCAAACTCTTTTTCCCTTTATTTATTTTAATATCTGAGGGTTCAGGTATCAAACAACATTAAGTGCCCTGTTTACTAAACAGTGCAAAGGGTGTGTTAACGTTTTTAGTGTGCGTTACAAATTAGGGTATGCTAAATGCTAAGTTGCACATAGGAACATATGAGCGACTCTAACGTTTAGCGTGCGCTAAACATGCTAGCATGGCTTAGTAAATAGGGTCCTAAATCATTTTAAACTGATCCTTTAATTTTTAAATGGCAAAGTGATGCCTGGATTAGTTTTCCTATTATGATTATTATTAAAGGGGCAGGGGGCAGTTAAACTCTTTTTGGAAGAGTTTACTCCTAGGAGTATGTAAAAGCTTGCGCAGGTACTTGACTTAGAGGCCCTGGTACTAAACCACATTAAGCACTAAAATGCGAGGAAAAGGCTTACTGGAAAATGCATGGAAGTGTCTTGTGGTAGTTTGCCTGTCTACACACGCTAACTCACACATTTTTAAAAATCTTTACTACTGGGGGGGGGGGGGGTCATGGGCGGAGAATGGATGTGGAAGCATTTACATTTGTGTGCTCTATCTGGTTAATCTTTTTTCAAAAACAGAAAAGAACCAACACTGGGCCTTCAGGATTGAGAAAATCAATGTCCTTTTTATTATGAGATTGACCCGACACAGGTCGTGTTTCGGCGTACAAACGCCTGCCTCAGGGGTCAGAAAATCCTGATTGTGATGGTTTTTCGTACCAACAGCACTTTTCTGAGCAAACAGACACTACCTACACTAGAGATACTGTATCCTGACTGTTTTGGTCAAACCAATATCTCTAAGAAAGTCACAATCAGGATTTTCTGACCCCTGAGGCAGGCGTTTGTACGCCGAAACATGACCTGTGTCGGGTCAATCTCATAATAAAAAGGACATTGATTATCTCAAACCTGAAGGCCCAAGTTGCTTCTTTTTTATTTCTTTTTTGTTTCTGTATTATTTTGTATGCTGTTTTACCCTCTAATCTTTTTTCAAGCAATATGCACTAATGCGAACATTAAGGCATGACCTGAACAAAATCAAAATACTGCAGCATTTGAAATGGGCTTAACTCTCTGGAAAGTCCCACGTTAAAACAGAAAGATAAGTGAATAATATCTTTGTGCTTCATGTTCAGCAGCCCTACTGTACTGTAAATAGAACTGCTGAAAATGCAATGGCATACCAAGGGTAGAGCGGTGGGGGTGGTTCACCCCAGGTGCACGCTTAAGGTTCCCTGCTCCATCTGACATTACTTTCTGTTCTGGGGCAGGGAACTGGTGGAGCTGACAGACACGCAACTGCTCCCTGCACTTCCAGGAGGTGAAGCGCTAGGGGATGCAGGTGATACGCCAGGGGGGTGATACGCCTGGGGTGGAGGTGATGCACCGGGGGGTGGAGGTGATGCACTGGGGTTGATGTACCGGGGGTGCGCAGCTGTGATCCGCCCCAGGTGGCAGCCGACATAGGAACGTCACTGTGAAAATGCAATCCTAAGCTTCAATGTATAACATTCATTTAAAGTTATAACTGCTGCTTATGTGTTCTTCTAAACAGATTCATTTATCCAAAAAACGGCTGAGAATCACCACTATCCAGAGAAATATAGGCCTCATTCCCAGAACATCCTTGTTTCCTCCTTTTACTAAATAGATATATTAAATTTTCACATTGATGCATCCCTCCAAAATGTATCTGTTCAGTGGCCTGGATTTTTTCCTTTTTTTTTTTAAATAAAAAACACTTATGGAATTACTATCCAATGCTGATCACATATGTGTGTTAGGATATTACTCAGTAAGAGGCCCTGTTACTAAAGAGTTGGCGCGTGGCAACAGCCTTGCAGTGTACCAATCTAGAATTTCCACGGAAGCCCTGCGGTAGTTCCCACCCCCATTTCTGGTGCTACAAAATTATTTTATATTTTTGTAGTGCTGGTTCTTACCCGGAGGTAATCGGGCAGTGTCGCATGCTGCCCAGTTACCACTGGGTTAGCATGCGAGCCCTTACCATCACCTCAAAGGGTGGCAGTAAGTGCTCCTCCCCAAAATGGCCACGCGGCAAGCGGTTCACTTAATTCACTGCCATTTCTTTACGGGGGAAAAAAAGACAGCCTTTTACCTGCTGCGGTAAAAGGGGGCCTCAGCTTGCATCAAAAATACACACTGACGCTAGCACAGGCCTCCTTTTACCGCGGCTTAGTGAAAGGACCCCTACGTTTTTTTTAACCCAAAGATATGAAACCACTTCCAAAACTGAACATGTGTGGACTTTCTTGCCTTCAGAAATGTAAAATGAAACCTGCCGTGAGACATTGTTGCAAAACTCATTTGGGGCCCCTTTTACTAAGTCGCGTGAGGCGCCTATGCGTGCCCAATGCGAGCCAAAATGAACTTACCGCCCGACTACCGCGTGGTAATTTCATTTATGGCACACATCCAATACGCACATGTGAAAAATATTTTTTATTTTCTGGCACGCGTAGCAGACTCGTGCCAAGTGGCATCTGACATGCGTAGGTCATTACCGCCCAAATTCTTTACCGCTAGGTCTATGGATGGTGGTAAGGTCTGAGACCCAAAATGGACACCCAGCAATTTTGACTTTTTGCCGCACGTCATTTTTTGGGGGAAAAAAGAGGGCTTTTTTACAGGTGCGCTGAAAAATAATTCTGCGCGTGCCCAAAACCCAAACCTAAACTACCGCAAGCCATTTTTGAGCGCACTTTTTTAAAAGGACCCCTTGATTTGCTTATTTTATTTTTGTAGGAACATTTCTGATTAGTCAGCCCAGTAATTTCTGTGTATTATTTTAGCCTTACAGAAATGTGGCCAGATTGGTAATGCACATACGAAGGTGTACTGGATCTTATAGGGAGAAGTGGTCAAGCATACACCAAACCTTGCCTGAATCACAGTATTACACTAAGGAGTACATGTAATTAATATGTTCCCTGTACATAGAAAAATAGGAGGGCCCTGTCCCTCTTTACCTCAAAAACCTTTCTTGCGTTCATATATTTATGGTATTGTAAAATCCCAGAGGTACAGACTCCACAATAAAATGAATCCCGCACAGCAGCTTCCGAATTGTCTCCGATATTGTAAATCACTGGGCAGATATTGAAGGGAAACGGGGAAAGCAATTATGCTAATCTGAATGAGACGTTGTGAAGGGGAGATACCCCAACGTGTCACGTTAAAAACAACAAGAGAGCTTATATAGAATGAATAGATCCCCCCTTTCTGTTAATGTCCTGGTATGGGTTAATAACAAAGTCTCAAGGTTTTTTTTGTTTTTTTTTGTAATAGTGCTTCAGTATTGATGGGCCTGACAAAAGTGCCACAAGCGATGATGTCACAAAGAGAGGTGCAGTTTGTCCTGCCGCCCCATCTTTCACTCGGCCGGACTGGCCTTCACAGACAAATTGATTTGCGAAGGTTCCGGCTGGCAGCTCAGCCTGATTTGCATACAGAATGCTCCCCCGTGACACAATAAGGAGTAGCCTGGCAAAGAGAGGCACACAGCAGGAACTGGACGGTTCAAAGTCCAAAATCCACACCCCCCTCACCCCAGTCTGGTTTGAAAGGTCACCGAATGTCTGGGAAAGTAGTCTCGGGATGCGATCCTTTATTAAAGGTCACGATTTTTCAACAGCATTTAACACACACTTGCACACAAATTGAAGACTGAAAAAAAGAGAGAGAGAGGGAGAGAAAACCTTGCGGCTGCCTTGCATTGTACATTGTGTGCTTGGAAGATTTATGTCTGGTGGTCACCGGCAATAAACACACACCGCTCCAGTATTAAAGTTCTCATTAATCCAGACATTTGGGGTTGTTGTTTTTTTTTTAAGCAGATCTGTCTTTTGCAAGGTAAACAGTGGCCAGGCTCGACTTCAGCTAATCTCTTTTGTTTGTTTCTGTGATGTATCGCTACCTTCCCTTCTCATCAGATTTTTGCCTCCATGTCACTATAATTGTTACAGACAGATTCAGCATTGCAAGTCTTTTGTATTGAATTGAAATGCATATGTTGCTGGGTTTTTCCTGTGTATATTACTGTAATTTAGATATAGCCATATAAATATATAGGTGCATGAGAGTGTGAAAAGGTTGCAAAAACTAAATGGTGAGTGTATCTTTATATACCTTATATTTTGCAATAGCAAGCATTTTTCAATTGGTATGGATATATATTTTTAAAGATATTTATGAATTTTGTACAAACAATGAACTGGGGTCAGTAATCAGCCAGAAGACTGATTTAATAATATAACATTAACATTCATTTGTGCAAATACATTCAAAAGAAACTATTTAGGCAGAGAGAACTAAAGGAAACCAAAATGGTAGGCCAAAGCTTTCTGTTATACTGTGTAACACCTTGGAAAACTTTTGTTAACCATATGCTTCCAAGTTATGAAAAATAAAAGAAGGTTGTGGGGGGGGGGGGGGGTTCTGATTAAAACATCTATGACAAGAGTGTAGCTGTGAAATGAAGTGTCCTGGGCTCCCTGAATTGCTTTTAATCAAAACAATAAGGAACGGTACTTCTTGAATTCTATGTTGTAAAGAAATGAAATATTTACCATCCTGGAGAGTTAGTTTGGCTTGTGTTTCTAACATTTTGTCCTGAACGCTTTAATCCATTTCTCTGTTCATGCTATACTTGGTCAAGGCTGGATTTTGTGAAGATTAGCTACCTGCCTCTTTGCTCATATCTTCAGAGTAACTGTAAAGTTATTGATTACAATCGCATTAAAAAAAAAATCAAGATCCTAAATACTGCTACTAAGATAGGAAGAACACAAATGACCCCAATGCACTGCCAAGAATTCTTACTACTGGGAGAAAGTGAAATTAAACATTACCTATGATGAAACTATGTTGATATCAGCATTCCTATTCCTTTTTTTTTTTTAACAAACTTTGTTGTGCCTTATGTAAACCTACAGCAGTGTACAGTGTCAGGTTAGTACATTATTTGTGTTTTTAACATAAATTATTTTAGGTAACTCTTCATGGCTGGGAGACTGGTCTGAATTCTGAAGAAAGGCACATATATGATTAAGGGGACCCTTTTACTAATGTGTACTAAAGATTTACAGTTACCGCGCTGCAATTTCCTAAATTACCATGTGGTAATAATAATAATAATAATAATAAAACGTTATTTACAACCCACATATCTAAAACATTCTATGCGTGGAACAAAAAAGCGTACAAAAGTAAAATGCAAAGATACTGATCATGCTACAATAGTTCAGCCGCATCTATTTAAGTGTGAAAAAATCAATGGTTGACTTGGCCATATGCCTAAGCACACAAATAGGTCTTTAAGCCTTTCTTAAACTGACCAATGGAGCGCAGAGAGCGAAGCGTGTTCCATAACTTAGGATCACAGACATAAAAAATAGAGGACCTATATTCCTCCAAATGTATCTTCTTAAATGATGGAACCTCAAAGAGTTGTTGTTGAGATGACCTCAGGGAATGCAAAGGTTTGATAGCACCTAAGAGTGGAGCGGAGAGTGGAGGAGACACTGCCATTCAATACTTTAAAGACCAGAGTTAAGATTTTAATACGATACCTGAGAGGTAACCAATGTAATGATCTCAGTAAATGAGTGATATGATCATAAGGAGTTCTTCCAGTATTAACCCTTGCTATAGAGTTTTGTACAACTTGCAATGCTCTCAAAGAGCGGCAAAGGTTCTGTGTTAACTGTTGAGGATGTTCTCAGCATCTACCCATGCAGTTATCAGGAAAAATGGGAAAGTTATCAAGCTGTGGTAGGGCTTTAAGTTGCATTAATTGCTCCTTAATGCAATTTAAACTGACCTAACACAGCTTGACTTGTCTTTATAGTGGCAATATTTTGGTTGCCATGTGTTAAATAGTAATGAGATGCAAAACATGGAAATTTATGCAAAGCAGCTCATTAACTGTGCAAATGCTAGGGTTTTTGTTAATACTGTGCTGACAGCATCGGGCCCCAAACACTGAAACAGAGAAACTGTAGGCAGATAAAGACCATATGGCCTATCCAATCTGCCCATCTATTGCATCTACTCTCCCAATCACTCCCTTAGAAGAGATCCTATTTACTTGTCCCAAGCTCTCTTCAATTCAGATACAGTTTTCATCTCCACCACTTCTACCAGGAGGTCATTCCATGAATTCACCACCCTTTCCATGAAGAAGTATTTCCTCAGGTTACTTCTGAGTCCATCCCTTCTCACCTTCATCCTATGCTCCCTCATTCCAGAACTTCCTTTCAATTGAAAGAGACTTGCCCATGGCCCGATGCTTCCAGGCTAGAGATTGAGGGCCAATGTCATTCCCACACCCTCTTATCATGTCCCCAACTCCCCATGAAGCAAGAGCATACACATGGGTGGAGCATGGGAGAGGCATGGGCAGGGTTACCACTTACACATGCCATGTGCACCCTTGTCACATTTAGGCATCCACATGTCACAGTCTTACCATAAAACCAGGTGGAGCTGTTCCCCGCCGTTCCAGGGTGTGCCAGGACTGCGCAGGCAAGCCTCCAGTGTGATGTCAGACGCGCATTGCGTCCGGGCATTTAAACCCGCTGAACTCAGACTTCTGCGCTCTTGTGTTATTAGCTGCCACTAATTTCTACTTTGCTCTGGTAGGATCCTGAGATGCCTTCATCCTGCCCACACTGACCAGGAGAGTACAGTTTCCAGCCATGTGTGTGAGTGAGTTCCTGTACAGGTTCCCACTGCTGTGTATGAGTGCGTTCCAGTGTTCCAATAAGTGAGCGGTGTACAATAAGAATAAATCAAACATGAGCAATAGACAATTACAGCAGTAAAAATATTCAAATAACAATATAAAGTATGGCGTGGAGGGGCATAATCGAACTAAAACATCTATCTCCATGGGCGTTTATCTCCGAGAACGGGTGCGTGAAGGGGCGGACCGAACCGTATTTTCAAAAAAAATAGACGTCCATGTTTTATTCGACAATTTGTGAGCTAGGCGTTTTTGTTTTTCAGCGATAATGGAAAATGAAAGCGCCCAGCTCAAAAACGAATATATCCAAGGCATTTGTTCGTGGGAGGGGCCAGGATTCGTAGTGCACTGGTCCCCCTCACATGTCAGGACACCAACCGGGCACCCTAGGGGGCACTTTTACAAAAACAAAAAAAAGGTAAAAGAGCTCCCAGGTGCATAGCACCCTTCCCTTGGGTATTGAGCCCCCCAAATCCCCCTCAAAACCCACTGCCCACAAGTCTACACCATTACTATAGCCCTAAGGGGTGAAGGGGGGCACCTACATGTGGGTACAGTGGGTTTGGGGGTGTTGGACGACTAAGCATTAAGCAGCACAATTGTAACAGGTAGGGGGGATGGGCCTGGGTCCACCTGCCTGAAGTCCACTGCACCCCCTAACAACTGCTCCAGGGACCTGCATACTGCTGCCAGGGAGGTGGGTATGACATTTGAGGATGAAAATAAAAAGTTGTGAAACATCATTTTTTGTGGTGGGAGGGGGTTAGTGACCACTGGGGGAGTCAGGGGAGGTCATCCCCGATTCCCTCAGGTGGTCATCTGGTCATTTAGGGCACTTTTTGGGGCCTTATTCGTGAAAAAACAGGGTCCAGGAAAAGTGCCCTAAATTCTAGCTACAAACGCATACTTTTTTCCATTATCGGCGAAAGGCGCCCATCTCTGTTTGGGTGATAACCATGCCCCAGTCCCGCCTTCACCACGCCTACGACACGCCCCCGTCAACTTTGTACGCTTCCGCGATGGAGTGCAGTTGAAAATGTCCAAGTTCGGCTTTCCATTATACCGTGTTATTCGTTTTTGTGAGATAAACGTCCATCTCCAAATTTAGGTTGGAACTTGGGCGTTTTTCTCATTCGATTATAAGAAGGATAGTATACTACTTACAATGTCAACACGATGCATAATAGAACATTGTAATTGACAGTGTAAGGTATAAGCAAAGATGGAATATATAGATAGGTAAGAGAGTAAGAGGGGTTAGAAAATAAGGTGATTAATTTAAAGAAATTTAAGTAGAATTAAGCCATGTACTGACCCTTATGGGCATCCATAGCTTGCCAGTCTCCATCAACTGAGCTTAGCCTTTATGACTGTCAGTCCACTTTGTTGTATGCACTTTCAACAACACCAACCATTTGTGAGGCCTCATTGTAAGCCTTAGCACATGGGGAAATGCACACTGATACATCACTTATAGAGTCCAGAAGTTTTGAAACAATCATCTATTGTTTCAAAATGACACACATGCTGAACATTTAAAAGATACCAGCAGCAACTCAACAAAAACAACACAAAGAAAAAAAACAACCAAAAGTTTTTATCAATGAGTTTACCACAGTCAGCACTACATCTTTTAATGCAATTTGATTAGTGATTTAACATTTTATGCTTCACTATCAGGCTTATTTTCGAAAGAGAAGGACGCCCATCTTTCGACACAAATCGGAAGATGGGCGTCCTTCTCACAGGGTCGCCCAAATCGGCATAATCAAAAGCCGATTTTGGGCGACCCAACTGTTTTCCATCGTGGGGACGACCAAAGTTCACGAGGCACGTCGGAGGCATAGCGAAGGCGGGACATGGGTGTGCCTAACACATGGGTGTCCTCGACCCATAATGGAAAAAAAAAGGGTGTCCCTGACGAGCATTTGGACGACTTTACCTGGTCCTGTTTTTCTTACGACCAAGCCACAAAATGGTGCCCGAACTGACCAGATGACTATCGGACAGAATCGGGGATCACCTCCCCTTACTCCCCCAGTGGTCACTAACCCCCTCCCACCCTCAAAAAAACTCTTTTGTGCCAGCCTCAAATGTCATACTCAGGTCCATCGCAGCAGTTTGCAGGTCCCTGGAGCAGTTTTAGTGGGTGCAGTGCACTTCAGGCAGGTGGACCGAGGCCCATCCCCCCCCCCACCTGTTACACTTGTGGTGGTAAATGTGAGCCCTCCAAAACCCAGCACAAACCCACTGTACCCACATCTAGGTGCCCCCATTTACCCATAAGGGTTATGGTAGTGGTGGGTAGTGGGTTTTGGGGGGCTCAGCACATAAGGTAAGGGAGTTATGTTCCTGGGATCAATTTCTAAAGTCCACTGCAGTGCCCCCTAGAGGGCCCGGTTGGTGTCCTGGTATGTCAGGGGGACCAGTGCACTACGAATGCTTGCCCCTCCCATGACCAAAGGGCTTGCATTTGGTCGTTTCTGAGATGGGTGTCCTTAGTTTCCATTATCGCCGAAAATCAGAAATGACCAAGTCTAGGGACGACTATATCTAAGGACGACCTAAATGTCAAGATTTGGGCAACCCCGACCGTATTATCGAAATGAAAGATGGACGTCCATCTTGTTTAGATAATATAGGTTTCCCGGCACCTCCACTGGGACGTTTTGCGAGGACGTCCTCTGCAAACCTTGGGCGTCCCCTTCAATTATGCCCCTCCACCTGTCTCATTGCATGGTCTCAAATAACTGACTCCAGGTTGAGGCCAGAGACTGACACAAAGACCTTATTTCTCTCTCTTTGTGAATATTAGGCTTTAGATATTCTTTTTAAAAATTATTCATCCCTAAAAACCTGTAGGCTTTGTCCAAAAGGTTCTGTAGCTTCATTTGTTTCCTTAAATATCTAAAGGTAGAACAGTGGCATAGCCATGGGTGAGCCCAGGTGGGCCAGGGCCTACACACTTTAGGCTCAGGCCTACTCAGAAGCAGCGCACCTTTGTGTGGCTGGTAGGAAACCCCAAACCCCGCCTGCTGAATACTCCATGCATCTCTATCTCTCCCCCCCTTGAAGCAGTGAGCAGTGATTCACACAAGCAACTCGCAGAGCCTTCCCATTGATGTGATCCTGCCTATGTGGAAACAGAAAGTTATGTCACAGGTAAAGCTGTGGGGCCTGTGCAAGATGCTTGTGTGAATCACTGCTCGCTGCCAGCGACCTCCAGAAGGGAAGTTTTGGAAGGTATAGGGGACAGAGTAGTGGGGGGGGGGGGGAGGACTGAGATACTGAGATGCTGGATCATCAGCAGGGGACAGGGGTTGGAAGGTAGAGGGGGACAGGAGAGGGAAAATTTCAGGCCTACGTAAAATTGGTTGCTTGTATGTATTGCCCCTGTATCTAAACAGTTTTGATTTCAGCTCATCTAGTTTATTACTGCAAAGCTACCAAGTAACCCAATTCCTTGAGGAAAACATTTTGGCCAGTTCTGATTTTCCCATCCAAAGTGGCTCAATCAATGAACAGTTGCTTATTCAACTTTTTAAATTTTTAAATATACACCCATTTTTTAAGTATTCAACTATTTAACTTTTTTTTAACTTTTTTATAAAGGTATGTATAAAAAAGAAGGAAAAAAGCCTCTGTATTCCCGTTTTCAGTACATATTAGTGTCTGTTAACCGGGACAGAATCTTCATAGGCTCAAAAACCTCCTCTTGTTTTTAATCAAGAAAACCAAGTTATTATGACGAACACTTATCTTTTAGTGCCGTCCTTGCCGTTGCCATTTAGCTTCGCTCTAATATGCCGACGGGGTCCCGTTTCGCCGTGCAGGCTTTCTCAAGGGAAACATCTGTTGCTACGATGTCAATCTGCTTATTCAGCCCTGCCGTGCTCACTATCTGGTTCAGTTCTGATTTTCAACAATGTGATATTTGTAGTCCCTGATTCTACCCACTGAAATCAATGCAGGCACCATAATTCACTAGAATACGGTTGTCAGAAATCTAGGACATGGCAAAGGTTCATGAATTAGGAAGGTGATGCGTTCTTTTAGTGGGAGCCAGTGTAGTTTTTCTCGTAAGGGTTTTGCGCTTTTGTATTTTAGTTAGCAATATAAAGATTCCAATAAAAAATAAATGAAGCACTAGAGTTTCCAGGTTTAAACAAGAGCTTTCAAGCTTCTCAACCAAGTCCTCTATTTGAAGTGTATCATCTGAAGCATCCCAAATTATAGGTTCAACTGGAGCAGCCTCTGGCTCACATACTAGTGGCTGATTGAAGTCAAGTGCTAAAAATGATCAGGCCCAGCTTAATTTGTAGTAATTCAAGGACTAATTTTACTTTCTTAGTAGGACCCACTCCTTTTTAAGATGGTAGAAGATGAGATTGTTGGTTGAGAGTATATTTGTGTAAGGGTTGTTGAGGGATGGGGATTATAAACTTTATTTGACTTTTATGAGATTTTATTTTGGTCACTAGTCACTTATTTATAGTACAGAACAATATTTTTATTATTGCTGAGACACATTCTCCCTGATTCTATATATGGTGCCCAAAATTGGGCGCCGATTCAAGATGTGCGCCCAACTAAATTGGCTCACAAGCATATAAGTGCCAATAATTAGGTGCTAATTGACACTAATTGGTACCAATTTCAATTTGCACACTATAACAATATGCACCCAAATCCCATAGCGTGCAACCCAAAAGGGGACATGGCCTTGGGAGGTACATGGACATTCCTAAATTCTGTGTGCAATGTTATATACCAGGGATATGAACCCTAATTGCAAAGGAGTGAAATACAAACAGGCCTATGCTACGACCTTCGCATACAAAAGCACACAGTTTTGGAATGCGTTACCCAAGACCCTGAAAACAATGAACAATTTAACCAGCTTCCGCAAAGCTCTGAAAGCACACCTCTTTAACAAAGCTTACAAAAGTCACCCTCAATGATACAAATCATCCCCCAATCCACCCAAACACACCTAAAACACTTATCACACAACCTACCCAACATCCACCCATCTAAATCCTCTTCTACCTCAGCTTATAATCAACTGTATCTAAATCATGTCTTGACTCTATCATAACCTTACTCTGTAAGCCACATTGAGCCTGCAAAAAGGTGGGATAATGTGGGGTACAAATGCGATAAATAAATAATAAATAAATAAATAATTGGGCACTAGAAATTCCACTTGATTTTAGCAGGTGAAATTGCCACTCAATGCTAATTCTGTAATGGGTGCTCATTATAGAATAACATTGAGTGCTGATTTTTTTCGGCACCGATTTTTGAGCACCATTTAATGAATCTAGTCCATCAAGGGCAATTCTATAAACTGGAGTATCAGTCCAGGTGCCCCAATGTCATGCGTTTGGTGCCAATTCTATAACTGCATCTTGGCACCAAGATTCCATTACAGAATACAAGCGTAAGGTAAACATTACTGCACCAGTGTATAGGCATGCCCCCTTATACCATCTCAATGGCAGGCATAAGTTGGCACTACTAGGTGTGCTAAGTGAGATGCATAGTTTATAGTATTTCATAAACTACACACCTATGCAATTTCACTCCTTTGCAATTAGGGTTCATATCCCTGGTATGACCCCCTTGCAATTAGGCACTCACGTCACTTAGCATTACCTTATAGAATAGCACCTATAACACATGGAGGGGCACTTTTGATATGGTGTCTAAGTTGGACTTCAGACATTTTGCACTAAACGTCCCAATCCAAATAGGAAATACAGCCATTTTTGAAGCAGCAAAATCTCTATCTTTCTTTTTTGAAAATGGCCATACGTAAGATGCTTTTGTGCTCTGTGTGTTTATCTTTTTAGTCCATTTTCAAAAAAAAAATAAACAATCCAAGTGAAAAATGCACAAAATCAAGTCATTGGGATGTAAGAGGAGCTGGCATTCTTAGTAGACTGACCACATAGAAGCCTGTTGGGCTTCAGCAGAGCAGTGGGGCACCCTAGAGGGCATTGCAGTGGACTTCACATAAAAGCTCCCAGGTATATATCTCACCATTGCTCCCTTACATTGTATGGTGAGCGTTCCAAAATCCATCAAAAACCTACTATACCCAACTGTATACCACTACAATAGCCCTTATGGGTGAAAGGGTCACTTCTATGTGGGTACAGTAATTTTCTGGTGAGTGTGGGAGAACTCACACTTTCCATCAAAAGTGTAACAGGTAGAGTGGGATATGGGCCTGAGTCCTCCTCTCTACAGTGCACTGCACCCACCACTACACTACTCCAGGGATCTGCTTGCTTACTCTACTAGAACTGGCTATAACATATGAAGCTGTCATAGAGGCTGGTATGTACTGTTTTTATTCACATCTTTGTGGGGTGGGAGCGGGTCAGTGACCACTAGGGAGTAAGGAGGGGTCATCCCTGATTCCCTCCAGTGGCCATCTGGTCATATAGGGCACCTTTTGTGTCTTATTCATTCTAAAAACAGGTCTAGATCAAAATGTTGAAGTTGTAGCCCCTAGACGTTTTCATTTTCTTCCATTATGGCTGTAAAATGTCCAAGTGTTAGGAATGTCCTAAGCCCATCCTAATCCTGCCCCAACACACCTCCAACATACCTCCTTGTGATATGGATGCATGCAGACAAATTGCATAGATAAACATCTACAACTCTCGTGCTCACTAGAATTATAACAATTAATGCCACTAAAGCACTTTACAGTTGTCAACACAGTCTTTTAAATCGATCTAATCATCTAGACTTCAGATTTCCGGTGTGTTTATTATACTTCATAAACTGCACCTCTCCGCTGTATCGTTATACAAACAGCGGGAATCCTCATTAGTCTTGATTACTGAATTTTTTACTTTTTTACTTTTTTCACTTAGCACTTATCTTATTTTCCCGGCTTTTTCACTGGTTAGCTCTACAGTGCGCTTCTGTTTCGTAACATCTTCATCTGGAGCTATAACATTAATATGCCAGTTCTTGTGCCCTGTAATTAAACATTTTTTATCAATTTTTGGCTGTGTTAACGTAATTATCTTATATCTATATAACATCTCAAGTACTCACAGTTATGTCTTTTAGCTACTTAGCTTCTCCGTCTTTTTACTTGCATGTACAACACACAATGGCGCCGATCACATGATTTTATTAAGTCAGACGCCCTGATGGCCCCTACTTCCTGAGACCTCTCAGAATATTCGAGAAATCCTTGGTCTCTTTATCCGTTTCTTTGATATTATAAGAAAACTTTCCACTCGATTTTATTATTCAACCCTATTGGATTTAAGGATTCTAATCTATATATCCAGCGTTGTTCATTTTGCAGCAGTTTTCTATTACGATCTCCACCACGTATAGCTAAGGGAACGTGATCAATTACTAAACATTCATAATCCATGAATCCATGACCCCTTTCCAAACTATGTTGTACCAAGGGCGCTTCTCTCTTTTTAAATTTGAAATTGTGTTTGTGATCGCTCATTCTTATTTTTAAAGCTCTTTTCGTCTTCCCCACGTATATTTTCTGGCAAGGGCAAATCAAAATATACACAACATATACTGATTCACAGTTTGTCTTATATCTCAGATCATAAACTTTCTCATTTATTGGGTTCTTGAACTTGTCTGTAGTTCTCATTATTTTACAATATTTACATTTACCACACCTGGTATGTCCTGGTGTGTTAATTTCAACCTGATTTTCTCTTTTTTCTTGAAGTAATTCTTTTAAATTCTGATTCCGAGTGTATGCTATTCTAAGATTTTTATCGCTAAATACTGGATGCATTTGCATAAGTCTCCAATTTTTCCTTATACTTTTTGCAACCTGATTGTTAGTATGAGTATAGCGTAGCACACAGGTTTGTGTATCAGATTCAGTTTTTTCTTTTTCCTTCTTTTTTGATAATAGTGATTCTCTATGATTAAATCTTGCTCTTTTATAAGCATTTTTGATTATGTCTTCAGGATAACCTCTCTGTACAAATTTTTCTTTCAACGTTTTGGCTTGTTCTTTAAACATTTTGGTATCTTTTGTAAAGAGTATGTAGGACAGGCCCCAAAGGAACCCTAGGATAGGCCAGAATACCCCCGTTATAGGCAGGCATTCCCCAGAAAAAAACTAGAAATAAAGAACTACAACTCCCAGCATGCCCCAAGGGAGGCCGGGGATAAGAGAAACTATGTGCATTCCCAGGAGTCTCCAGAGGAGGGCCGCAGGGGAAGGAATAAGGCTGATTCTCCAACCTGGTGGAAGAGGTGGTGGAACAGGTGGGTGGAGAAAGAAGAGCCACTAAAGAGCTTTAATGAGAGAAAGGGTGAGCAGCTGGGAGAAGGGCGGGGTGAGGAGAATATGGATTGGGCTCCTGAGGAGAGAGAGGCAGAGGGTGAGCCTTGCCCTATGGAGTTGACTGAACCGGAGAACACCCTGGAAGAGCCGATGGACGTTTCAGCTCTGGCTCAGCGAAAGCCAAGGAAGTAGCGGGGCCAAGCCGGGTCATGCGGGAGGAGGTCAGGTAGGAGTATGACTGACCAAGAGGGTGGGACCCTAGGCTTTGAGCCCGCGCAAAGCCATTACTGGATGTTTTTGAAGCTGAGCTGTGTTTTGAAAGCCTGGCTAAACTGAACTGTATTTTGAAAGCTTGGCTAAAAATTGAACTGTGTGTGGAAACCAGGGCTGAATTGCGCTGGGTTTTTTTTTTTTCTCTTTTTCCTGCTACTCTCCAGGGGACCGGGAGAGAAAGCAGCGGTTGAAGCCTGCACGGTGTAGCAGTGTTTTTGGAGAAGCAATTGAGAGAAGGAGGGACGTTCCTCCTATTCAATAAAAAGCTTCCTTATAATTGTTTTTGAGAAAAGGGGAGCCATACAGGAGTGGGTTTTTTTTTTCTTCTCGTTTGGCTTTTGCTTGGAAGAGCTGCAACCCAGGAGGAAAGAGGATCCACTTTACAATTGGTGTCAGGAGTGGGATCGCTTCGCGGACCTGTCGCTCGAGGAGGCCAAGACCAGCAGGACAGAAAAGCCTGACGGAGGGGCCAACGCTGAGAAAGGCGCAGACCCGTCTGGGGTTCCGGTAAGCGGGGCCTAGATTGGGGGAAATAAAGGGATCCTAGTGAAAGGGGGAAACATAAGTGTCCTCTGTTTTTTTCCCCCCACCAGGAGTCGCTGTTCCGGAGCAAGGATGGACCCCAAGGAGATCTTCGCTTGGATGACGATGCAGTTCCAGAAACAGCAGAACTGACGGGGAAGATGGTGGAAGACTCCTTGACGGCGGCACGAGAGCAGCAACAACCGGTGCTGAATATGCTCCAGGACTTTTTCCAGCGAGGGATCGAGGCTCCCAGGGGCGGTAGAGCCGGAGCAACTGGACAGGGGCCAGGAGGAAGCGGTGCGGTAGGACCTTTATCCCTGAACTCACTTACTTGGGGAAAGTTGTCTGAGCAGGATAATGTAGATGATTTCCTGACCGCCTTCGAGAGGGTGGTAGTGGCCGCAGGATGGCCACAAGAGCACTGGGCCATGCGGTTAGTGCCTTCATTATCTGGGGAGGCTCTAGGAGCCTTTAGAGACTTGGCTCCTGGGGACGCAGCCAACTATGGGAGGTTGAGAGAGGCCATTAAAGACAGATATGGACTAAGTACCCAGGCTTATAGGCGTAAGTTTAGGTCCACTAAATGGGAAAAGGGGGAAACCCCTAAAGCGGTGGCCACTAGACTGATGGGGATGGTAAAAAAATGGTTGGAACCTGATCGCCACACCACAGGAGAGATTCTTCAAGAATTAGTAGTGGAGCAGTTCCTGCAGGGCCTTCCTAGGGAGATTAGGGCAGGATTGGTCCAAAGGGGCTGTAAGACGGTGGAGGCCGTGACAGCCGGGTTGGAGTGTTATATGGAAGCCCAACATTGGGGAGAACCCGACCTGGAGGGTGGTAAGTCCCGACCTGTGGGAGGCTGGGGTTCCAAAAGTTCCTTCTTTAAGCCAGATCCCCAGGGAGGGAAACCCGATTCTGGCTGGGGTGGTAAAAAGCCCGTAGTGCCCTCAGGCCCTGAAAAAAAGGCCCCCTCGTATGAAGGAAAATTCTGTTATAAGTGTGGGAAGGCGGGGCACTTCAGGAGGGATTGCCCAGGTCGAGAGGGATGGACCTCGCAGGTTGCCCAAGGGTTTAGGCCTCGGTATACGGCTAAGGTGGAGGTTGAGGGTTTACCGATTGTAGCCATGTTAGACTCCGGGGCAGACCAGTCCATGATCTCCAGGAGGTTATGGGAACAAATAAGAAAGAGGAGGACAGGAGGTAAGGACACCTATGAGGGAGCAGTGGCTATTCAATGTATACATGGGGCCAGTACTCGGTATACCCTCCATAGGGTTCACGTGAAGGGACCTACAGGGGAGATAGAGATAGCCATTGCCGTTCTGCCCAGACTGCCACAGGAGATGATTTTGGGAAGGGACTGGCCCCCCTTTACCGAGTGTATTAGTGAAAAAAGAGTGTTGGTCACTACCCGCTCTCAGGCTCGGCGAGACCCTGAGGCTGAGGAAGAGGGAATAGGAGGTATTTTTCCTTTTCAAGGGGAGGTCTTAGGGGAGCCGGGAAAAGAGAGAAAGGGGAAAGCTTTGAAAAAAAAGGAGCAGAGGGGCAGACGGGAGGCCTTGGAGCAGGCAAGAAAAGAAAGTTATCTGCCAGTGGCCCCGAAAGAATTGAGCGAGCAGTTTCCCCAGTTTCATAGGGAGCAGGCCTC
The DNA here is from genome assembly GCF_901765095.1 of Microcaecilia unicolor. Taxonomy (NCBI): domain Eukaryota; kingdom Metazoa; phylum Chordata; class Amphibia; order Gymnophiona; family Siphonopidae; genus Microcaecilia; species Microcaecilia unicolor. The sequence continues at coordinate 94,555,296 of NC_044033.1, read as the reverse complement.
GGACCCTACTTTAGAATATGCCTGGGAACGGGCCCGACAGGGGGAGGGCCAGGAAGCCCCGGGGTTCATGATAGAGGGGGACATTCTATATCGCAGGGTACCCAATTGGGAGAACTCTGAAGCGGGGAGACAGCTAGTAGTCCCCCAAGCTTTCCGTCCCCTAGTAGTAAGGCTCGCGCATGATCACCCTTTGGGGGGGCACAAGGGCTCCCAAGCTACCCTGACTCAGATATTGGGCCGGTTTTATTGGCCAGGAGTTTATGGGGAGGTGGAGAGGTATTGCAAGTCCTGCCCCAACTGTCAGAAGGTGACAGACCGGCTACCGCCTAGGGCACCGTTAAAACCCCTTGCTAGAGTGGAACAACCGGGGAGGAGAATAGCCATGGATATTATTGGCCCAGTAACAAAATCTCAGAGAGGCTTCCTCTACGTTTTAGTGGTTATGGATATGGCCACTAGGTACCCCTGGGCCATTCCTTTGAGAAGCATATCAGCGAAGGTCATTGCCAGGGAACTGATAAAAATCTTTTGTGAGGTGGGATTCCCCCAAGAAGTTTTGACCGACAGGGGGTCCAACCTTATGTCAAGTACCTTAAGGCAAGTGTGGGAGGCTTTTGGGATACAACATATCCGCACAGCGGCCTACCATCCTCAAACTAATGGGATGGTGGAACGTTTTAATAGAACTTTAAAGGGTATGTTAAAGAAAGCGTTAGGCGAGGATAGGACGGGTTGGGACCAACTGTTACCCTTCGTGCTATATGCCTACAGGGAGAAGGTGCAAGACTCATTAGGAGTTGCGCCTTATGAATTGATGTTTGGACGGAGGCCCAGGGGCATTTTGGATATTTTACAGGAACACTGGGTACCCACGGACACCTCCGATCAGTCAGTGGTCGAATACCTACAGGATCTGAGGACCAGATTAGATAAGTTACAGGAATATTCCCAGGATAGGCTTGAACAGAGCCAAAATCAACAAAAGGAATATTATGATAAAGGTACTCGGGAAAGGGAGTTTGTAGTAGGAGATAGGGTCCTTATCCTAATTTCGGAGGATCCTCATAAGTTTGCCTCTAGGTGGAAGGGTCCCTGGGTGGTGAAGAGGAGACTAGGGCCTCTCACGTATGAGGTAGCGAACGAGAAGGGACGGGTCCAAACCTTCCATGTTAACTTGATGAAACCCTGGATAGCAAGGGTAGGATTTCAGACCAGGGGGGAGGAAAAGGAGGGAGAGGAATTGGGACCGCAAATAAGAGATATTTTCAAACCGGGTGAACCAGGGGTTAATCCCCGGTTGACACAAGTCCAAAAGAAAGAGATAGGAAGGCTCCTAAAAGGGTTTGATGATGTGTTGACGGCCTGCCCGGGAAATACTCACCTAGTGGAGCATGACATCATAACGGAAAGGGGTAAAGTAGTTCGGCAAAAGCCATATAGGCTGTCCCCCATGAAAAGGAGGGAGGTGATAAAACAGGTCCAGGAAATGTTAGACTTCGGGGTGATCGAAGAGTCAAATAGCCCCTGGTCAAGCCCAGTGGTGTTAGTACCAAAACCCGAAGGGGAGTGGAGATTCTGCATAGATTTCCACCAGCTTAATAATATCTCTCAAGCAGATGCATATCCTATGCCCTATATTGAGGAGCTGGTGGACAGGCTAGGATCTGCACAATATCTCACCACCCTGGACTTGACAAAAGGGTACTGGCAGATTCCCCTTACGTCAGGGGCACAAGCTAAGACCGCCTTTAGTACGCCCATAGGCCTGTACCAGTTCAAAAGATTGCCCTTTGGCCTTAATTCAGCGGCTGCAAGCTGCCAGAGGTTGCTGGACAGGGTTCTCCGACCACATCAGGCATATGCCGCCGCATATATGGATGATGTGGTAATACATAGTGGAGACTGGAACACCCATTTAAACCAGGTAGAGGCAGTGCTGCAGGCTTTTAGGAATGCAGGTCTCACCCTAAACCCCAAAAAATGCTATTTTGCGCAGTACCGGGTGAAGTATTTAGGGTATAATGTGGGAAGGGGAGAGGTCCGGCCCTTATTGAATAAGGTTAAAAGCATCCAAGAGTTTCCCAGACCAAACACCAAGAAACAATTGCGTAGATTCCTGGGGATGGTAGGGTATTACCGCAGGTTCATCCCTCATTTTTCCGCAATGGCCACTCCCTTAACTGACATGCTGAGAGGAACGAATCCGGACCAATTGAGGTGGGGAGGGGAGGAGTTGAGGGCATTTGAACAGATGCAGAGGGACCTCTGCCAGGAACCGGTGCTGAAGGCAGTTGATTTTGAAAAGCCCTTTATCCTTCAAACAGATGCTTCAGGGAGGGGGTTAGGCGCAGTGCTGTCCCAAGAGCATGAAGGGGAGGAACACCCGGTGCTTTATTTAAGCCGGAAGCTCCTGCCTCATGAGGAACATTACTCCACCATAGAAAAGGAGTGTTTAGCCATACGATGGGCAGTGCAGGAGTGTAGTGTCTATTTAGAAGGGAAAAAATTTAAGTTGGTGACGGACCATGCTCCCCTAAAATGGTTGAATGTAATGAAGAATAATAATGGGAGACTAATGCGATGGTACTTAGCATTGCAGCCTTTCCAATATTCGGTGGAGCATCGTCCCGGGCGATGTTTAGGAAATGTTGATGCCCTGTCCCGGGTGGAGGAGGAGGAGGAGGAAAAAGAATGCGGGGGTGGAAATTTAAGAGGGGGGGTATGTAAAGAGTATGTAGGACAGGCCCCAAAGGAACCCTGGGATAGGCCAGAATACCCCCGTTATAGGCAGGCATTCCCCAGAAAAAAACTAGAAATAAAGAACTACAACTCCCAGCATGCCCCAAGGGAGGCCGGGGATAAGAGAAACTATGTGCATTCCCAGGAGTCTCCAGAGGAGGGCCGCAGGGGAAGGAATAAGGCTGATTCTCCAACCTGGTGGAAGAGGTGGTGGAACAGGTGGGTGGAGAAAGAAGAGCCACTAAAGAGCTTTAATGAGAGAAAGGGTGAGCAGCTGGGAGAAGGGCGGGGCGAGGAGAATATGGATTGGGCTCCTGAGGAGAGAGAGGCAGAGGGTGAGCCTTGCCCTATGGAGTTGACTGAACCAGAGAACACCCTGGAAGAGCCGATGGACGTTTCAGCTCTGGCTCAGCGAAAGCCAAGGAAGTAGCGGGGCCAAGCCGGGTCATGCGGGAGGAGGTCAGGTAGGAGTATGACTGACCAAGAGGGTGGGACCCTAGGCTTTGAGCCCGCGCAAAGCCATTACTGGATGTTTTTGAAGCTGAGCTGTGTTTTGAAAGCCTGGCTAAACTGAGCTGTATTTTGAAAGCTTGGCTAAAATTGAACTGTGTTTTGAAAGCCTAGCTGGACTGAGCTATGTTTTAAAGCTTGGCTAAAATTGAACTGTGTGTTGAGAGCCTAGCTGGACTGAGCTGTGTTTTGAAGCTTGGCTAAAAATTGAACTGTGTGTGGAAACCAGGGCTGAATTGCGCTGGGTTTTTTTTTTTCTCTTTTTCCTGCTACTCTCCAGGGGACCGGGAGAGAAAGCAGCGGTTGAAGCCTGCACGGTGTAGCAGTGTTTTTGGAGAAGCAATTGAGAGAAGGAGGGACGTTCCTCCTATTCAATAAAAAGCTTCCTTATAATTGTTTTTGAGAAAAGGGGAGCCATACAGGAGTGGGGTTTTTTTTTCTTCTCGTTTGGCTTTTGCTTGGAAGAGCTGCAACCCAGGAGGAAAGAGGATCCACTTTACACTTTACAAATTCTTCTGTATCTCAATAATTGAGCAATTGGTAGACTTTCTTTCATCTTCCTCGGATGATTACTTGAAAAGTGTAGCAATGTGTTGCGATCTGTGGATTTAACATATATGTTAGTATCTAGCTTATTGTGTTGCTTTGAAATTTGAATATCCAAAAAATTAATTTTAATGTCCGACGCTTGCATGGTGAAGGTGATATTGTCGTCTCTTTCATTTAGCCAGTTTTTAAATTCATTCAGTTCATCTAATGTTCCTTCCCATAGTACAAACACGTCATCTGTATATCTATACCATCTTTTGATATAGAGTTTCCATGGATTTTGAGATATCCACTTATTTTCGAAATCCACCATATAGAGATTTGCTACTGAGGGAGCACATGTGACCCCCATTGCTACCCCTTTTAGTTGTTGGTAAAATGTTCCGTTGAATATGAAAAAATTATTAGATAAGGCTATTTCCGTCATTTTTACCAGAAACTCCGTAGGAACTTGATGGGGTCGCTGTCTTGTCATCAAATTTTGTTCTACTATTTTTAAACAATCTATTTGTGGTAAAGACGTATATAAAGAGACCACATCAAACGTCACCAGTATAGTTGAGTCATTAATATTCTGTATCTCTTCAAGGTTGTTTAAAAAGTGGGTACTGTCTTGTATGTAGGACTCGCTGTTTTTAACTATTGGTTGCAAAAACCAATCAACATACTGAGATAGTGGTTCTAAGATGGAATTTTTGGAAGCCACTATTGGTCTTCCCGGGGGACTCTGTAGATTCTTATGGATTTTAGGTACCGTATAAAATAATGGTACTATAGGATGGTTTTTATTCAAAAATGACATCTCTTTTTTGGTAAGGAAACCTGCCTCTATCCCTTCCAAAACTACTTCCTTAATAATATTTTGTAACCGTTCAATAGGGTCGTCTTGGAGCTTCTTATAAGTTTGGGTATCAGATAATTGATTTAATATTTCCATATCATAATAATCTTTATCTAATATCACCAGACCTCCTCCTTTATCAGCTCTTCTTATTATTATCTCCTTATCATCTTGGAGAGATCGTAAAGCTTTCTCCTCTCCTTTAGATAAATTATGTTTTATTTGTTGTTTTTTAAAAGTTTTTCTCACTTCATCCAAAACCACTGTTTTGAACGCTTTAACTAAAGGATCCAATTGTCCTGGGGGATTCCATAAAGATTTGTTCTTTTTAATAGCTCTATCCAAAATTTCTTCCTTCCCATGAAAAAATATTTTCAGGTTCAAACTCCTAATGAATCTTTCTAGGTCTATTTGAAATTGAAAGAAATCAAAAGCTTTTGCTGGCACGAAAGATAACCCTTTTTGTAATAACTCAATTTCTTCCTTTGTTAACCTACGTTTAGATAAATTAAAGATTATTTGTTCCATTGGTCTTGTGATCGGGTCGATGGTCGATTCGATGACGCTGCTCTGTATGCACGACCTCTTGGTCTTCTTCTGTAGCTTCTGCCCCTGTCTAAAAAACTTCCTCTGGGTTGTAATTCCTCTCCTGAACTTGCTGATGATGACGAAAATGTTTCAAATTGGACTCCTCTGTTGCCCTTTTGTTTTCGTTCCTGTTGTTCTTCGGTGATATACATCCATCTATACACTCTATTTGTTTCATAATCGGTTGTATCTCGTTTATATTTTTTTGATTTTTGTTTTTGCAATGAATCTCGAAATTTATCTATATTGTTCTTGATCTCTATATGTTGTTTATCAAATGCTTCTAGATCAACTTTTGTTTTCGATTGTTGTATCTCTTCGTTGACTTTCATTTGTATCTCATTTAGCTCTTTCTTGCTTCGCTCGATTATTAATAACATGAGGTCCAAGGAACAGCGGTTTAGGATTCTATTCCATTTGTTTAGAAACTCTTCATCTCGTTTGAATATTTGGGGTCCTACATTCATTCTTAGACCTCTAGGAATCCATTCATTCTCACAGTAATTTATCAATGTTGCTCCGTTAACTTCAAGTTTAATCATTTCCTTATATAAATTGGTCAATTCATCATATTGTTGAGACAATGTGGATGAGGTTGTTACCGAGGTTCCAAAGATTTCTTTATCTTTCAGTAGATTGCTAGCTTCTACCGCTGAAAATCCATAAGCTGTTTTCCATGAGCTCTCCATATTATTCTAATATTGTAAATTACACTACAACTCTCGTGCTCACTAGAATTATAACAATTAATGCCACTAAAGCACTTTACAGTTGTCAACACAGTATTTTAAATCGATCTAATCATCTAGACTTCAGATTTCCGGTGTGTTTATTATACTTCATAAACTGCACCTCTCCGCTGTATCGTTATACAAACAGCGGGAATCCTCATTAGTCTTGATTACTGAATTTTTTACTTTTTTACTTTTTTCACTTAGCACTTATCTTATTTTCCCGGCTTTTTCACTGGTTAGCCGGGAAAATAAGATAAGAGCTAACCAGTGAAAAAGCTGGGAAAATAAGATAAGTGCTAAGTGAAAAAAGTAAAAAAGTAAAAAATTCAGTAATCAAGACTAATGAGGATTCCCGCTGTTTGTATAACGATACAGCGGAGAGGTGCAGTTTATGAAGTATAATAAACACACCGGAAATCTGAAGTCTAGATGATTAGATCGATTTAAAAGACTGTGTTGACAACTGTAAAGTGCCTTAGTGGCATTAATAGATAAACATCTGAAAAATAGGTTTTGAAAATACCGATTTGGACATTTTGGGAAGAAATTCATCCAAATGCTGCTTTATGACACTTTTTGGATGTTTTTCTCTTTCAAAAATGAGACCCATAAGTGTTTAACTATCAAGTTGATGGCACCTTTATTTTATTTAAATTTTACTCACACCTTTTTCAGTAGTAGCTCAAGGTGAGTTACATTCAGGTACACTGGATATTTCTTTACCCCAGGAAAGCTCACAATCTAAGTTTGTAACTCAGGCAATGGAGGGTTAAGTGACTTGCCCAAGATCACAAGGAGCAGCAGTGGGATTTGAACCAGCCATCTCTGAATTACAAGACCAGTGCTCTAACCACTAGGCCACTACACATAAGTACTACATACCTCTAGGCAACACTTTATACAATCGCCCCATATGTATTTATTTGTTATTATACATCACCAAGAGACTTTTGTTAAAAGGGATTAACAAATCATAACAAAAATAAATAAATAAAACTATATATCCTTTCCCTGTTTTATGTATGGAATAATCAGTTTTTCGCACAAGTTGACCTGTATAGATTTCAGAACCTAACAGACAAGAGGATCTATAGACTATATGTAGGCTCGAGCAGTATTTCAAATGCAATAAATAATAGTGCAGGAGAAAGGTAAGGGAAGGGAACTTGGACTAGGGAATACAGAGTGTTCCCTCTCAACTGTTGATTAATTGGTTGAAAGGGTTCTATAGCAAGTTCTAGAAACTGGTGAAAACCTGGCTTTTTAGTGGGTGAAGAGGATTTCAGTGTGTAGGAAGGGTAGAGGAAATTGTCAATATGATGATTTTAAATGGGGGTGGCTGAAGTGGCACCGTTCCTTCTATCTCGCTGCTCCCTATGCCTGGAATAGACTCCCTGAGCCAGTACGTCAGGCTCAGTCTCTGGCTGTCTTCAAATCTAGGCATAAAGCCCACCTCTTTGCTACTGCTTTCGACTCCTAACCATGACTCTCTTACTCAACACCCTCACTTATCACCCCTACCACTGCAATTTCCCTACCCCTAGCTGTCTGTTCGTCTGTCCAATTTAGATTGTAAGCTCTGTTGAGCAGTGACTGTCTTTTCATGTTAATTTGTGCAGCGCTGCTTAAGTCTAGTAGCGCTATAGAAATGTTTAATAGTAGTAGTAGTAGTAGTAGTAGTAGTTATTCTGTTTCTCGATTTTGTCTTGTAACTTGCCTTTACCATTTTGGTAAATTCTGTAATAAAAGTGAAATAAATAATAAACACTGCACACTCACTCTACACCTGATACAGATATCACAGACACATTACTGTCAGACACACAATCCCACACACATTCATACAGTTCCCTATAGAAACAAATACATACAACTCACCACACATGTATATGTACTATCTACTCAGTATTATCTGCAAAACCAGTTACGCTTTCCTTCAAATCTCTCCACAATATCAATCACAAACACATTATCAAAATGTTTTACTGAAATCCACATATACTACTTCCAGCCCATGCCCTTGATCTGGTACTCTGGTCACCCAATGAGGTCAGATTCAATGCCTGATGCTTCCCTGGGACCAAGCAAGTGTTATTGGTCCATCAGGGGATGCTGGAAGTTTAGAGGCCCTTTGGTTAAGAGCCTATCTGTACCCAAAGCCCAGGCCAGGAGTGTCATGACTTGAGATGAACAGGAGAGGGGGCTGTGGCTCAGGATGCCTAGACCACAGGTTCCCTCAGAGCCCAACTTGGTAAAAGAATCTCTGGGAATCCAATGGGGTTCAGTGTTGATTTTTAAAAAATTTCATGGCATCAATGAGAACTTAAAATTTCAGTTCACCTATGGAAGTTCTACTCCTCCAGAGTAAAGTATAATTTCAGTGGAAAGTAATAAATCTAATCTAATCCCGTATGAGTAAAAGCTAAAGAGGTTAGGGATCTTCAGCTTGGAAAAGAGATGGATGAGGGGAGATATGATTGAGGTCTACAAAATCCTGAGTGGTGTAGAATGAGTAGAAGTGAATCAATTTGTTACTCATTCCAAAAGTACAAAGACTAGGGGACACTCAAGGAAGTTTTAAAACAAATAGGAGGAAATATTTTTTCACTCAATGAATAGTTAAACTCTGGAACACTTTGCCAGAGATGTAGCAATAGTGGTTAACATATCTGGGTTTTAAAAAGGTATGGACAAGTTCATGCACCTTTCAGTGAAGACAAAGGATATAGGACTATCATTCTTTTCAATACTTACCACTTCTCTTGGGATCCTATTGAAACAACCAGCAAAACAAGACAGCGAACAAGATATATGAAGGGGCATAATTGAACGAGGCGCCCAAGTTTTCATGAGGGCATCCTCACAGGAAGGCCCTATATATGGGCGGAGCAACCCGTATTATCGGAACAAGATGGGCGTCCATCTTTCCTTTCGATAATACAGTTGGAGACGCCCAAATCATGAAATTTAGGTTGACCTTAGATATTGTCATCCTTAGGTCGTTTTTGAGATGGTCGTCCCTGGTTTTCGGCAATAATGGAAACTGAGGACGCCCATGTTAAAACCAACCAAATCCAATCCATTTGGTCATGGGAGGAGACAGCATTCGTAGTGCACTGGTCCCCCTGACCTGCCAGGACACCAACCGGGCAACCTAGGGGGCACTGCAGTGGACTTCAGAAAAAGGTCCCAGGTGCATAGCTCCCTTACCTTGGGTGCTGAGCCCCCCAACCCCCCCCCCCAAAAAAAAAACCCAAACCCCACAACTGTATACCACTACCATAGCCCTTAGGGATGAAGGGAGAGCACCTACATGTGGGTAGAGTGGGTTTCTGGTGGGTTTTGGAGGGCTCCCATTTACCACCACAAGTGTAACAGGTAGGGGGGGATGGGCCTGGGTCCGCCTGCCTGAAGTACACTGCACCCACTACAACTGCTCCAGGTACCTGCATACTGCTGCGATGGATCCGAGTATGGCATTTGAGGCTGGCATAGAGGCTGGCAAAAAAAGTATTTTTAAAGATTTTTTTTGAGGGTGGGAGGGGGTTAGTGACCACTGGGGGAGTAAGGGGAAGTGATCCCCGATTCCCTCCAGTGGTCATCTGGTCAGTTCGGGCACCTTTTTGAGATTTGGTCGTGAAAACAAATGGACCAAGTAAAGTCGGCCAAGTGTTTGTCAGAGACGCCTTTCTTTTTTCCATTATCGGCCGATGACGCCCATCTCCTAAGCACGCCCCAGTTCCGCCTTCGCTATGCTTCCGACACGCCCCCAGGAACTTTGGTCATCCCCACGACGGCAAGCAGTTGAGGGCACCCAAAATCAGCTTTCGATTATGTCGATTTGGGCGACCTTGTGAGAAGGACGCCCATCTCCCGATTTGTGTCGGAAGATGGGCGCCCTTCTCTTTCAAAAATTCACCTGATAGTACCACAGAAATCAAACAGTGATAACCTGCCCACTTTTCTAGTTCTTTCAGGTTGAAAGCAGGGTTTCTTTAAACAACAGTTTCTAACAGGTCCCAAACATGATTTCTTTCAGATGACAAAATCAGAGAAAAGAGATATACAGGTTCTTTCACCATAGGGATTCCAAACACAAATATAGGCTCCCTGAGAGCATGGTGCCAAGATAATTATCTTTAGTGAAGTGCCCTCTATTCCAGTCTGAAAATAGTAGAGTTTAAACAGACAAAAAGCAAAACTCATTTCAGTTTAAAGCAGTCTCTTGCAGGTCAAATAATTCAGGTCAGAGTAAATGTTTTTCAGGTCTGGTACCATAGCATGGGGTTAGGTGGCCTTCAAGATGCAGAGGAGTAGACTTTATGGTGCTCAGCGGTCATTAGGTTACTCAGAATAGTGATAAGGGGGGGGGGGTTGTTTAAAACAGTCCAGCACTTTTACTTTGGGCAGTCATTAATGGAACAGAAATTAGGCATGAAAGAATAAGAGAAACCAGACTTGCAGACTTTTCAAAAGTTACAATATTCTTACTTCAAACAGAAAATGTAATTCCTATCACTAAGAAATGCAACTGAAAGAAACCAAATTCCCCAACCTGATTTTCTTGTGTAAGTTAAAAGTCAAATAGTAGAATTCTCAATCAACATGTCTCTCTCTTGCTCAGGCTGTATGGGGGAGGGGGAGCAGCTGCTGATGTGGGAGTCAAACCCAGCTCCCCTGGCTTCTAGACTATAGCCCTAACCACTAGGCCACTTCCCAAACCCCATAATATGTCACATTGTCACCACTGTGGAATTGATAGTCCCACCCCAAAACTTTTCACAGCATGCACCCCAACCCCATGGTCCAGTGAGCACGGAGCAGCAGCAGAAGAGGATGCCAATACTCTGCTACCGGAGGAAGATAAAGAGGATATCGGAGACACAGACATGTAAGCATCGGAGCAAGAGGCTGATCTGGAGCAGCAGCCACCATCAGGGGAGGAAGAGCTGCATAAAGATGATGATGAGGAAGTTCTTGGGCACCTTGGGTAAGAACAAGAAGGAGAAGAGGGAGAGAATGTTAGAGTGTAGGGAAGAGATAAGTGAACAGCAGGTCCCAGCATGCGGGAGGAGCTTGAGGGCATCCATGAAGAGCAGACTGGGGTGCAGCAGGAGATAGCAGCAGTAAGAGAGGGGGAGGGGAAAACATGGGGTCACTCTTTATGTTCATTTGTATCACTTATTTGATTGTACTGCACAATGGAAGTGGGACTGGAGAGGAGAGAGGGAGGAATGGTGGTGGGGCATTGACAGCTATGTGCTCATCACTAATAAATATCTCACCATTGTCACAAAAAATGCATCTGGATTAGATAATCCTGGACCTCCTGGCCTCTCTGTCTTGCTTGTTGAAGTGGCAGATTGTCTTAGGGTCCCTGGGGTTCCTCGTCTTCATCACTTTCCTCTTCTGCCTGTTCCTGGGGTTCAAGCATATGACAGAATATCACCAAATTATGCAGCATGCAGCAGACTTTGATGGACTATACAATAGCTTCCTCCCCACCCCCACCACCTACCCCCAGAGCAGTTAAGACATCTGAACCAGGACTTTAGGAGTCCAAATGCCCATTCAACCACTGCCTGGGTTGCAGCTCGGATCCTGTTGTATCTTTGCTCCTCTGGGCTCTGGGGGTTCATTATGGGGGGTCATGAGCCATTTCCTCAGAGGATAGCCATAGTCGCCTGCATTGAGAACAGGAGAGAACAGAAGATGTTAGAGAAGGGACACACACCTTTTGTTACATGTCAGGTTCCATAAGTGTGTTCTAGACTGTCACCCTCCAGGCCACTGGTCCCATGCTGGCCACACATCTGTGGTGAAAAGAGAGAGAGATGTAGTCAATGATTACAAGGGTGTTGGGCTTGTAGGATGGTCCTCAACTAATAATCAGCTGCCTTGGATCTCTCCCCTCTGGAAAGTATCGTGGATGCCAGCCCTCAAATTCCATGATTATGGGAAGTTCGCACACACATCCGTGATTTCCATTGCAGCATTGCAGACCCCCTGCATGTTGAGGGAGTGATAAGCTCTGCGGTTTCAGTACTCCCGCACAGTGGCTACAGGTGGCCTGAGGGCTATGTGTATGCAATCAATTGCACTCAGGACAGAGGGGAATTGAGTTAGCTGATAAAAGACCATATTATCTGTTACTGTTCTGCCTCATGCATGGGAAACTAGATATAAATGGTGTCCCTTCTCAAAAAGGCCTGAAGAAAGTGGTTTATGATTCATGTGGCAATGGCTGGCTCATGCCTGCTGCAGCTCCCAGAGGCCTTTGAAAGGTGTTGGTTGCCAGGAAGGCCAGGGCTGTGGTCACTCAAACATGGACTGAAAGAGCATGCCCCCTCCAATTGGTGGGTTTATTTATTTATTTTATTTATTACATTTGTACCCCACGCTTTTCCACTCAAAGCAGGTTCAATGCGGCTTACATAGTAATTGGAATTACAAAGTATTGGTGGAGATAAATAAGTTGAGTATTATCGGAGTAATAAAAGAAATAGGAATGTAGAAATGCAGGGATGAGGGGAGTAGGAGAAGTATGATCAAGGGTAAGTGAGCAATTGGAGGGTAGATGAGGCGGAGGGGAATGGACAAGTTGAGGAGTGGCCTAGTGGTTAGGGTGGTGGACTTTGGTCCTGAGGAACTGAGTTCGATTCCCACTTCAGGCACAGGCAGCTCCTTGTGACTCTGGGCAAGTCACTTAACCCTCCATTGCCCCACGTAAGCTGCATTGAGCCTGCCATGAGTGGGAAAGCGTGGGGTACAAATGTATTAAAAAATTAAATTAAGGGTGAAGGGAGTAGGAGAGGTGTGAGTAAGGGTAGGTGAGCATTGGGGGAGAGGTGAAAGGGGATAAGCAGGGGAAAATGAGGCGGGAGATGTAGTCTAGGTCATTGTCATTGTCTCCTGGATATGTGATGAATAGATGGGTTTGTGGGAATTAATATGGATCGTTTGGGTAGGCTTGCCTGAACAGATGGGTTTTTAGTGATTTCCGAAAGGGCAGATGGTCACTGAGTGATTGGATTGGTCTGGGGAGGGCATTCCAGAGTTGGCTGCCTAAGAAGGAGAAGTTGGCTCCATAATAGGTTTTGTACTTGAGTCCTTTGCAATTGGGGTAATGTAGGTTGAGGTAAGTTCATGAGGTTGTAGACATGTTCCTGGTGGGGAGGTCGTTCAGGTTGAGCATATAGCCTGGAGATTCACTGTGGATAATCTTGTGGATTAGTGTGTGGACTTTGAAATTGATTCGTTCTTTGATAGGGAGCCAATGAAGTTTTTTTCGAAGAGGTGTTGCACTTTCAAATCGTGGTTTGCCAAAAATGAGTCTAGCTGCTGTATTTTGGGCAGTCTGAAGTTTTTTCAGGATGTGTTTCTTGCAGCCTAAGAAAATACTGTCATCCAAATGACCCTCACCACCTTTCTCTCCCAGATCCTCAGCAAAGCCACACCACCAGGCCCCCTCCTCCATCCCTCCTAGCGCTCCACTTTCCAGCCAGCCTTCCACCACCAGGTCCTTTAGCAGCCAGGCCTCCACCAGCCAGGCCTTCACCCCTGGGCCCTCCCACAGCTAGTCATCTACCAGTCTTTGAAGGGGTGAGTACTTGATGGTCTCCCTCTCACAGGGGTTCTCTGTGTATACATTGGCTATCACTGAGGTCCATGAACTGTATCCTAGACCTATATATGTGCTTCAGCATACCTCTCCCTCTCCCCTCTGCAGATTGTGAAGTGCAGCAGCAATGATATGGACAGCACTCCTGCCCTCTCCAGCAGCCACACAGCACAGATAGACTGCAGAGGAACAGTAGCTGCAAAGACACCCAGACACCCTCAAACACACCCACACACATATTTTTACACAGGAGGGTCAGGAAGGGGAGCAGTGGTGGGAGGTAAGAGACAGGAGGTGATTGGGAACAGAGAAATGGACACAGGTAGGGCAGGGAAAGTCCAGAACAGTGGGTGGCAGAGTAGCAAGGACAGAATGCAAGTGAATAGGCTGTATGGTGCACTGAAGGCAATGCACATATCTGATTTCAAAATTATATATACAACATAGCAACACAGTGTCTGAATCCCAAAAGAATAAACACCACTCACCTTGGCTGCTGTCAATTAAAAGTGCAAATTTTGATGCTGCATTCAGACCTCATCAGTGGTGCCATTTCCACACTGTACATAATCGAACGGCGCCAGCCAAATAGATGGCCGACCATCTTCTGGGCCGGCTCCGCAAAAGGGCGGAGCAAACTGTATTATCGAAAAAGATGGCCAGCCATCTTTTCTTTCGATAATACGGTTGGGGCCAGCTAAATCTCAACATTTAGGTCAAATGTTGAGATCGCCAGGTTTAAAGATGGCCGGCTTCGGTTTTCAGCCAAAATGGAAACCGGGCCCGGCCATCTCAAACCCAGCGAAATGCAAGGTATTTGGTCGTGGGAGGAGCCAGCATTTGTAGTGCACTGGTCCCCCTGACATGCCAGGACACCAACTGGGCACCCTAGGGGGCACTCCTAAAAATTAAAAAAAAATTGCTCCCAGGTGCATAGCTCCCTTCTCTTGGATGCTGAGCCCCCCAAATCCCCCCAAAACCCACTCCCCACAACTGTAGACCACTACCATAGCCCTAATGGGTGAAGGGGGGCACCTACATGTGGGTGCAGTGGATTTGGGGGGGGGTTGGAGGGCTCCCATTTACCACCACAAGTGTAACAGGTAGGGGGGATGGGCCTAGGTCCACCTGCCTGAAGTGCACTGCACCCACAAAAAACTGCTCCAGGTACCTGCATACTGCTATCAGGGAGCTGGGTATGACATTTCAGGCTGGCATAGAGGCTGGCAAAAAAATGTGTAAAATGTTTTTTTTTTGGGTGGGAAGTGGTTGATGACCACTTGGGGAGTAAGGGGAGGTGATCCCCGATTCCCTCCGGTGGTCATCTGGTCAATTGGGGCACTTTTTTGAGGCTTGGTCATAAAAATAAATGGACCAAGTGAAGCCAGCGAAATGCTCATCAGAGCCGGCCATATTTTTTCCATTATCGGGAGAAGCCAGCCATCTCGTAACCATGCCCCTGTCCTGCCTTCTGTACCCTGCCGAAACGCCCCCTTGAAGTTTCGCCGGCTCCGCAACAGAAAGCAGTTGGCGCCGGCCAAAATCAGCTTTCGATTATACCGATTTGGCCGGGTTCAGGAGATGACCGGTAATCTCCCAATTTGTGTCGGAAGATGGCCAGCGATCTCTTTCGAAAATAAGCTGGATTGTTTCCTAGGGATTTGAACCCACCACCCGTACATGGCAAGTCAACTGTTCTAACTACCAAGTCACTTCATTTGCTCTAGAACCATACCTCATAGGTATCTGTACTGATGACTTAGGTGGAGAACATGTAGATCTCTGAGTGAAGAAGTACATGTATCTCTGGGGGAAAGGTGACTACACTCTGCAGACTCAAACAATGAGGTTCCCTTGAAGTTTGAGAGAACAACCAACCTGGTCTACAGCATTCTATAAGACATCCTTCTATGTGGCAAAGGAGAGGTTCAATGTGTCACTTTGACAAAGTACCTAAGGGACCCTTAAGAAGACAAAATGGCCATGCCGCACATTCACAAGATTCAACTTTAAACACCTCTTCCCAGATCACATCTGTCCACAAGGTCTCGCTGTCAGTCCCAAAACACTAATGCAGGGTTAGGGAAGTAGATCAGATGGGAATTGAACCATGGTCACCTGACTCACAGACCTAAGCGGTTACCACTAGACTAGTGATCTACACACAATCTGCAGTGAGCCATAAGGTAGACATCCCAGATCTAGGGCCAAGTGCAAAGCACCCTAGTAAGGGATGTGAGGTACAATGCTGGTTGCAACACCTGTTTATACCATGGCCCAATCAACATAATTACAGGCAGCATCCTAAACCCTCCAGCACATCTAAGTTCCTCAATACATTTGAAGCTTATCTAACCACCATTGAAAATTTGGGGAAAACCACTCCCAAAAAATACATTGTATAGTGCTGAACAATGTATGAGCCAGTAATTAGACCTGCTCAGAGCAGGCCTACATATCTGTGGCCAGTTTATGCGGTTAGGTGTGATTCTATAACAGCACGCATACATTTTAGAGATCCCCCCTCATTGTGTGCCTTTATCGCTTATGCGCCTTTTTCGGTTGTGCGTACTGGAAAACTAGCGCATGACTTTATAGAATACACATTGAGGGATGTGCACATAAAGTTCATTTAGTGCTTGTTAGTAGTCAATTATCGGTGCTGATTGACTCGTTATTTAATTAAGTTGTGCACACCAAACGGCAGTGTGCACAAATTTCCGCATGCATTTTTGGACGCCATTTAGAGAATTTGGGGGCATCAGTATATAATATGTAAATCACTTTGACTGTAATGGCAGAGGTGGTATATCAAAACCCATCCCCTTTCTCTTCCCTATGCATGTAGGTTAAGGTATTTCATAATCTACATATGTACTTGCAAACTCATCCTGTGTTCTGCCCAAACTATGTCCCTCTGCATGATCACTGGCAAAGTACACACCATCTTATCACAGTGCATATTTTAACACCTATTGTGATGTTTTAAGAGGTCATTGGCATGCAAATGTGGGAAATATATGTGCTGGACTGACTTTATAAAATTATCTTCCAAATGTGGACTAGACTAGGTTATTCAGTTTAAATCTACATTTTCATATCCTCTTATTCAGGTTAGGAAGATTCAAAATTTTGCAATCGGGCAACACTCTTTCCATTTCCAGTTCAGAAGGAATACAAACCAACATTGTTCAAGTCTTTATGAGGTTTACAAATAAGTTTAAGGATCTGGGTTTTCTAGCCCATTATAAACCATAAAGTTGTATTTCTCTGTTTATTTCTCTGTTTATCACCCTCCTCTCACCTTCCCACACCATCCTGTTACAATATCAATGAAATGCTTTGATGTCCCCAGGCATACCCCCACCCTCCCACTATGTCAGACTGTCAAAGTAATGCTTTGATGTTTCTCTTATATATACTATCTGCTACCACATTTGCTTATTTCCGATCTGACGAAGAAGGGCAACCTTTGAAAGTTAATCAAGAAATGTATTATGTCCAATAAAAAAGGTATCATCTTATTTTCTTTTCCATGTTTTATTTTGTTTGATTTATTTTTTTTATTATTTTAGTTACATTTGTACCCCGCGTTTTCCCACTCATGGCAGGCTCAATGCGGCTTACATATACAGGTACTTATTTGTACCTGGGCAATGGAGGGTTAAGTGACTTGCCCAGAGTCACAAGGAGCTGCCTGTGCCTGAAGTGGGAATCAAACTCAGTTCCTCAGTTCCCCAGGACCAGAGTCCACCACCCTAAGGTTAAATTTAGCCCTCTTATGTCAAAATAAGTATCAATGTTTATGAATCCCCACAGATGCTGATTACTACGTTTCTCAGATATCCATTTGTCTATATCCCCCTAATTTTTAAAAAGTAGCTAAAAACTGCATGCACAAATTTGTGTGTGCAATTCAATTGAATAATGAGCTAATTAGCGCTGATAATTGGCCTTTTTACAAGCAGTTTTGGGCACTAATTAGATTTAATTGAAACGATTTATGTAGATTTAGGCACAGAATCCGCACCTAAATTTTATGCATGAGTCAAGAAAGGGGGTGTGGAAATGGGAGGATCATTGATGGGTCATGGGTGGATCTGGTGTGTTCCTTTAAGCTACACTTGTAGTTAGAGAACAACCCCCAAATTCTATATATAGCGCTTTAAGTTGTGTGCGCTAATTTGGCTGCATGGCCAAATTGTGTCCGCACAACTTAATTGATTAATAAGCCAATCAGTGCTGCTAATTAATTAGTCTAAATTTAAATCACCTAACAGAAATCTGTGGAGACTATATGTCAAATAGCAAAATCATGTCCCAAACAGTACTATCTTCAGCAGAAAATTATTTCCTTTTTTATATTGGGATTATCAGACTTCTATGCATCTCGCAACCATCTGAACAATAATGTTCTTTCGTTCTTTCTTTGCAAACGAAATGGCGCGGTGCAAATCCTCATAGAATCCCACTTTAATTTTTATTCAAAACTGGATTTTATCAAAAATTCTTAAACATCCTTAAAAGTTGTGACTTATCTTTAATGGCAGCAGCAGCATAAAGTTATCAGGAACCTCCGCCGACATGGCCAGGTTTCGCAATCCGCTTTATCAAGGTGGAGGCTCACTGCAAACCAACGATAAAAATAAATGTCCAACATCTTTCATAAGGGGAATCTATATAATCATAAACTATAAAAAAAGAAAAATACGTATTTACCGTTATAGCTTTCATATCGTTCCTGCATCAACAAAATGGCCGCGGCATCTAAGCACATGCCTTCCGTTTAAATAAGCTACAGCTGATCAAAAAGAGAACCTCAGGATTGGATAATCAACCAAAATAGCCAGACAATCAAATCAGCGACCACCAGTCTATTTCAGAATTCAAACCGTCAGGGTATAAAGATTTAAGCTGAAAGATCCATCTTTGCTCTTTAAAATTTAATAATTGACTAATATTCCCACCCTCCCATCCCGCACATATATGGTCAATAATTCTCCATTTAAGATCTGTAAAAGAGTGATGAAATTCTAACCAATGTTGAACCAAAGGTGCTGATAGCACTTGATGTTTTATACGAGATTTATGTTCGTTCAAACGTACCTTAATAGGTCTACTAGATCTCCCTACATATATCTTGTGGCATGGGCAGATTATAACATATACCACATTATTAGATAGACAATTGGTATTCGATCTAGCATATATAGGTCGAGAGTCATCAGAATATCTCCAAATTACACCCTCAATGGTAGTATCACACCATTGGCATGCTCCACATTTCGAGTGACCTAAAATAGAGGAATTAGTACCCTCATAATCCAATCTTTTGTATGATAGTAATTCCCCCAAAGTTTTACTCCGTTTATAAGCCCCAATCGGGTGGTATATGAAACATTCATAAATCTGTAGAACCTGCCAATGTTGGTGAATGCTTTTCAAGATTTTTGAACTCAATGGGGAGTACGGGAGAACAACAGTAAGTTTATCTTCTGAATCATTAGCATGGTATTGTAACAGTAGATCCCTATTAGAAAATTTTGCTCGTAAATAAGCCTTTCTAACAATTGATTTTGGATAGCCTCTTTCTACAAATTTCTTTGTCAATTTTCTAGCTTGATCCTCAAAGCTACCCATGTCAGAACATA
This sequence comes from Microcaecilia unicolor, assembly GCF_901765095.1. Lineage (NCBI taxonomy): Eukaryota > Metazoa > Chordata > Amphibia > Gymnophiona > Siphonopidae > Microcaecilia > Microcaecilia unicolor. The sequence continues at coordinate 94,536,063 of NC_044033.1, read as the reverse complement.
TTCTTCTAATCCTTAGGAATTGACTTATGGGTAAACTAGTTTTAAGATGATAGGGATGAGAACTAGAGAATTGTAGCAGGGTATTTCGAGAGGTAGGTTTATGAAACACAGTAGTATGTATCTGATTGGATATTTTAAATATCCAAACATCCAAAAATTCCAAACTTTGATGATGATAGTGGAATGTAAATTTCAAATTATTCTGTAAAGAATTCAACTTATTCATAAAAAGTAGCAAAGATGTCTCTGAACCTTCCCAAATAAAGAAAATATCATCCAAATAATGTTTCCAATAAGAAATATTGCTGAACTCCTGTAATGTGTAAATCATCTGATCCTCAAATTTAGCTAGATACAATGTTGCAACAGAGGGAGCCAATGTTGCCCCCATCGCTATACCTGTTTTTTGTATAAAAAATTGTTTTTGAAAAAAGAAATAATTATTCTCAATAACCAGATGAGCAAGTTTCATGAGAAACTCAGTAGAAATCCGATGAGGAGTAGAGCGTTGATCCAATATTTCTTGGATGATATTTAAAGCTGCATCCTGTGGGATAACAGTATATAAAGAAGTAACGTCTACTGTAACAAAGATGGAGCTTTCCCCAAGACAAATATCTTGAAGACTACAAAGAAAATCAGTAGTATCCTTCAAGTATGATTTCACTCGTTGGGCAGCTGGTTTCAAAAAAATGTCCAACAATATCGATAGTGGTTCCAAGATGGTATTACACAATGCCACAATCGGACGACCAGGCGGGTTAAGAATATTTTTATGTACTTTTGGGAGAAAATATATTCTAGGAGTGTTTGGGTATTCTGAATATAAAAAACGAGCTTCACGTGACGTTAGCATGCCATTAACAGTGGCTTCCTCAATAAGGATTTTGATTGTGCGTTGTAATTCTGGTAGGGGATCCACCGGTGATATTTCATAAGTCATATCCTCATTTAATTGTCGATAGCCTTCTGATAGATATTTATTAATGTCCCAAAGAACTACAGCCCCTCCTTTGTCTGCCCGCACTATTAGAGCTTCACACTGATTTTGTAACTGAATTAGTGCTTCAGACTGATTTTTAGAAAGATTATAGATCGGGGCCGTTCGTTCATATATAGTCTCCAATTTTATCAGATCATTCAAGATACATTTCTGAAATGCTATCACTGATGAATCCAAATTCTCCAGAGGCATCCATGAGGATTTAGGATGAACTAAAGAATTATCAGGAAGCGATGGGTTCGTTAAAAAGAACTTTTTTAGATGTAATTTCCTAAAGAACTTATATAGTGAAACACGCATCAGAAAGGGATCATATTTAGCTGATGGAACAAAACCAAGTCCAAGATTTAATAACTGTTCCTGAGAAGCAGAGAGCCCATACGATGAAACATTTATAATTGCTGATTCTGATTTGTGCAGGCTCGAGTCTGATAGTATCTGTTCGGGCCCGACGTATCTCCTTGATTCGTCTGATTCTGAAATCGAATTTGCCGCCCACGACGACCTCTGTAAAAAGGGCGGTGACTATCAGGAAACACCTGATTTCTTCCCCACTAGAATCACTATCGCTGGTATTCCCCATAAATACTGTTTCTGCTGTTGTTCTAGAAAGACGATCCTTATTCATCCAAAAGTATATTTGATTGAGGGCATAATCTCTTTCATCTCGCTTAAATTTTTTTATTTTAAACTGACGAATGGATTCTCTTGTCAGTTTCAGTTTAGCAGTCAAGTCAGCCATAGATCTCGAATATTCTTCCACTGGAGAGTTTATTTTTAATGCATCTGACATCGAAGATACTTTTAATTTTAATTCTTGTTCTACTGTTGCTGTAGTTTCAACAATCAATAGCATTAGATCCCTACTACACTTATTAAGTATAGCGTTCCACTTCTTAATAAAGCCATCATCATATGTAAACAAGGATGGTGCTTTTTGCATCCTTAAGCCCCTAAGGATCATATGGCATTTAATGTATTGCGCCATAGTATCCCCATGTAATTCTGCTTGTATGAGGCGTCTATTCAATGATTCAAATTCAAACCAGGATACACCTCCTGGGTTCACTGGATCATTATCCATGATATTAGCACGCTGAATTAACTTAGACATTTGCTCGTCTGAATATCCAAACATATCCATCTCAGTTGTAGTCATTTTAATCACTGTAGCTCAAAGTTGGTGAATATACAAAGATACTCTAAATTTAAATCACCTAACAGAAATCTGTGGGGACTATATGTCAAATAGCAAAATCATGTCCCAAACAGTACTATCTTCAGCAGAAAATTATTTCCTTTTTTATATTGGGATTATCAGACTTCTATGCATCTCGCAACCATCTGAACAATAATGTTCTTTCGTTCTTTCTTTGCAAACGAAATGGCGCGGTGCAAATCCTCATAGAATCCCACTTTAATTTTTATTCAAAACTGGATTTTATCAAAAATTCTTAAACATCCTTAAAAGTTGTGACTTATCTTTAATGGCAGCAGCAGCATAAAGTTATCAGGAACCTCCGCCGACATGGCCAGGTTTCGCAATCCGCTTTATCAAGGTGGAGGCTCACTGCAAACCAACGATAAAAATAAATGTCCAACATCTTTCATAAGGGGAATCTATATAATCATAAACTATAAAAAAAGAAAAATACGTATTTACCGTTATAGCTTTCATATCGTTCCTGCATCAACAAAATGGCCGCGGCATCTAAGCACACGCCTTCCGTTTAAATAAGCTACAGCTGATCAAAAAGAGAACCTCAGGATTGGATAATCAACCAAAATAGCCAGCCAATCAAATCAGCGACCACCAGTCTATTTCAGAATTCAAACCGTCAGGGTATAAAGATTTAAGCTGAAAGATCCATCTTTGCTCTTTAAAATTTAATACTACTGTGTTTCATAAACCTACCTCTCGAAATACCCTGCTACAATTCTCTAGTTCTCATCCCTATCATCTTAAAACTAGTTTACCCATAAGTCAATTCCTAAGGATTAGAAGAATATGTTCTGACATGGGTAGCTTTGAGGATCAAGCTAGAAAATTGACAAAGAAATTTGTAGAAAGAGGCTATCCAAAATCAATTGTTAGAAAGGCTTATTTACGAGCAAAATTTTCTAATAGGGATCTACTGTTACAATACCATGCTAATGATTCAGAAGATAAACTTACTGTTGTTCTCCCGTACTCCCCATTGAGTTCAAAAATCTTGAAAAGCATTCACCAACATTGGCAGGTTCTACAGATTTATGAATGTTTCATATACCACCCGATTGGGGCTTATAAACGGAGTAAAACTTTGGGGGAATTACTATCATACAAAAGATTGGATTATGAGGGTACTAATTCCTCTATTTTAGGTCACTCGAAATGTGGAGCATGCCAATGATGTGATACTACCATTGAGGGTGTAATTTGGAGATATTCTGATGACTCTCGACCTATATATGCTAGATCGAATACCAATTGTCTATCTAATAATGTGGTATATGTTATAATCTGCCCATGCCACAAGATATATGTAGGGAGATCTAGTAGACCTATTAAGGTACGTTTGAACGAACATAAATCTCGTATAAAACATCAAGTGCTATCAGCACCTTTGGTTCAACATTGGTTAGAATTTCATCACTCTTTTACAGATCTTAAATGGAGAATTATTGACCATATATGTGCGGGATGGGAGGGTGGGAATATTAGTCAATTATTAAATTTTAAAGAGCAAAGATGGATCTTTCAGCTTAAATCTTTATACCCTGACGGTTTGAATTCTGAAATAGACTGGTGGTCGCTGATTTGATTGGCTGGCTATTTTGGTTGATTATCCAGTCCTGAGGTTCTCTTTTTGATCAGCTGTAGCTTATTTAAACGGAAGGCGTGTGCTTAGATGCCGCGGCCATTTTGTTGATGCAGGAACGATATGAAAGCTATAACGGTAAATACGTATTTTTCTTTTTTATAGTTTATGATTATATAGATTCCCCTTATGAAAGATGTTGGACATTTATTTTTATCGTTGGTTTGCAGTGAGCCTCCACCTTGATAAAGCGGATTGCGAAACCTGGCCATGTCGGCGGAGGTTCCTGATAACTTTATGCTGCTGCTGCCATTAAAGATAAGTCACAACTTTTAAGGATGTTTAAGAATTTTTGATAAAATCCAGTTTTGAATAAAAATTAAAGTGGGATTCTATGAGGATTTGCACCGCGCCATTTCGTTTGCAAAGAAAGAACGAAAGAACATTATTGTTCAGATGGTTGCGAGATGCATAGAAGTCTGATAATCCCAATATAAAAAAGTAAATAATTTTCTGCTGAAGATAGTACTGTTTGGGACATGATTTTGCTAATTAATTAGTGGCATTAAATGGCTATAATTAGAATTCACACACACAACTTTCTAGGCATATTCTATAACGTGGTGCATGCGCGCAATCAAAAAGGGGGGCATAGCCATGGGCATGGAATGGGCGGGCTTGGGCATTTCAAAATACTGTGTGGGTCTTTTACTAAGGCGCACTCACGTTTTTGGTGTGCGCTAAAATTGTAGGCGCGCTAAACGTTAGAGACGCCAATGCATTCCTATGGACATCTCTAACATTTCGCATGCCCACAATTTTAGCATGTGCTAAAAACATGAGAGAGCCTTAGTAAAAGACGCCCTTATGTGCATTATTATGGAATACACCTGATCTGTGCCTAATTTAGGTGCAGGTATTTAGGCCTGGTTTTAGGTAGCCTAAATATGTGCACCTAAATTTTAGTCATAATAGTGGCATGTGAGCATATTCTATAAACTATGCCTAACTTTAGGTGTAGTTTTTTAAAATCACGCTAACCATGTGATTTTTTTTTAGCGCCAATTTTTAAGGCGCCATTTATAGAATTTGGCACTAAAGGCATAAGCGCTATTCTATACACTGCACCTAACTTTAAACACAGTTTACAGAATAGCCCTTTTTTTTGGTAATAATTTTTTGGCGCCATATATAGATTCACCCCTATATGTCAGAACCAGGCTAACATCAGGCCAGATCTGGCACAACCTTGTTTTTCAGTCCATATCTTATTGGATCTAGAAATTCACTGGTCACATGGAATCACTTTGGGCCTCTTTTACTATACCATGCTAGTGATTCCTGCGCAGCAAATGTAATGCAGCCCATTCAATATTTTGTCAGTAAAAGAAAGATGACATTCATACAACTGATATGTCTACCCAAGTTTTGATTTTACCTGTTAATTTTACGTATTTCAACACCAGTTCAGACACTCTGGAGCAATGTTTTGGACTAGTATCCATTTATTTTTAAGTGTCATTTGGGTTCATATTATAACATTCTTCATGATTATGGAATTGCTCATGTTCCATCCAGATTAATGGCATCAATCATTATTTGAGGCAGAGATCCCTGCTGCTATAGCTGTGGTTGAAACAGTCATTCTGTCTCAGCATTTGTTTTCACTTATTCAAAACCCTAGTGTGGGCTCTACAGTATATTATTTTTATGGTGTCTGTTTCCAAAGGATCATTAAAGCGCCTTCTAAAATCTCATTTAGGTAACCCTTATTTGTTTCGTCTACTTTGAACAGTTCCTCTTTTTAGTGAGGCCTTTGGTCTCCATGGTTCCAAAGTTGCTGATAGCCAGTTCCAGAGGATGGAGATTTTAAGCCCAGTCCTGGATTTCCAGCCACCTTTTCTGATGAATTGTGGGACCTGCAGCACTGATTGGAATGGGCAGAATCCACAACTACGAATACTGCATTGCCTTGGTATGTAAGAGTTCAAAAGCAGGACTGGACTATAAGTATCCCTTCTGGAGGGAGGAAATTTGGCAACTCTGCATCTCCTATTAAAGTATTTTTTTATAAAATATTTTTGATTTTGCAGAAGATTTTGCATAAAATTTCTCTGTCTAGCTGTTTTCTAACATTTCAAAAGTCAATTATCCATAAGTTGGAAAATGCACACTATGGAGTGACATTATGACACATTCCTCCTTTCTCCGTTGGCAGATTCTGTTCATCTGTGTGAGTGACTTGATAAGAAAGTTAGTGTATGTGTTTAGAGGGGGGATGTATACGTTGAGTTTGTGTGGTAGGGGATCAGGGGCGGTCCAAGGCTATCTGTCACCCGAGGCAGGGATGACATGTCATCCCTGCCCCTGCCCTCACCTGCGCCTGGTCTAGCATCTCCACCTTCCCTCCTCAACCCTCTTTCCTGCGTTTACCTTATTTTATTTTTTCCAATATTGTAATTCAGCTTTTGTCTGTTGTTACCCACAGTGAACTTTTGGTATTTTGTGGGTTATAAGACTGTACTAATAATAATAATAAAAGGCAGCAGTGGCAACGTTTCTCATAGGCTGCCCCACCGCAGTGCTGCCGGCACCGGCCTCTTCACTATACTGCATTTCACCTATGAGGAAACAGGAAGTTACATCAAGAGGCAGGCCGCAGTGGGAGAAGAGGTCGGTGCCGGTGGCAGGGCAGCCTATGGCAGTATGGCAACATTTATACGTCCTTGACACATAGTAAAAATATAGGATCCTAAATCAGACCCTAGCCAAGTTTTTTCTTTCTTGAATATGACAGAGTACAAAAGGGTGAAGTTAAAAAGGGAAGGAAAATAACTGACCAGACGTGGGAAATAGTTAAGTTCTGTCAGAAAACTGGTATTGAAAGAATGCAACACTACACAAGCAATTTCAAAGACCAGGAGCCTTTCCAGGCCATTTAAATTGCTTGCTAGCCTGGACTATGTGTAGGGTTAGTAGTTGTGTTGTGGGGGAGGGGATTATTTCTTGGAGTTATTGTTGTTGCGAGGGGCATGGTATATAAAGAAACCACATATACCATGCTGTTTGTATGTGTTCTGTTGGAAAAATTGTTAAAAATGATCTGGAAAAAATGTTGTTTTTTTCCTTATCATGATGAGAAGTTCCTTGTTCAAGTGATTAGCATGTTCTCAGATGTTGCTTTTGAAACTCAAATGTGTCATCACCAATTCCTTTTCTTGAAATCTCAGAAAGTAGATCTAGGAGGTACTTTTCTGTTGAAAACCCATCCATCTATATGTAAAATTAAGTATGTTTTGAATGCTTGTGTCTTTTTTGAGCCAGATCAGTTAAAAGCTTTTTTGCAGGTTAGATCAGCAAAATGTCATGTTGATGCTGAAGGTGTTTGGCACATTTGAATTGGAGGCTTTTGTATTTTCTTTTTACTTCAGATAACTGTTGACAGTGCTAATATGATATGAATTTTCCTTTTCTCTTTTTTTATATTGGATCATAAGTTTTGCTTTTTGGGTAGATTTTACATTGACCTATTGTTTTATACCTTTATTATCTGCATATTAAAATATTTAGGGGTCCTTTAACTAAGCTGTGCTAAAAAGTGGTCTTACCGCGTACTTATGTGAGTTTTCCTGCATTCTAAGGCCATTTTTACTTCAGCTAGAAAATGGCCAATTTTCCATTTTCCAAATTAATGGCCACACACTAATGTTCAAATGTTTTTGTGGACCATCAGAAAATGTTTAGCTGTTGTGGAGGGGCATAATCGAACGGGGGCACCCATCTCTACGTGCGCCCATCTCCGGGGACGGCCCCGGGAAGGGGCGGAGCCAACCGTATTATCGAACAAGATGGGCAGCCATCTTTCGTTTCCATAACACGGTCAGGGCCGGACAAATCTCAAAGTTTAGGTCAACCTTAGAGATGGTCGACCTAAATGTTGAGATTGCCAGCCTCGGTTTTCGCCGATAATGGAAACCGAAGCCGGCCAACTGAAAACCGGCCAAATCCAAGCCATTTGGTTGTGGGAGCAGCCAGCATTTGTAGTGCACTGGCCCCCCTCACATGCCAGGACACCAACTGGGCACCCTAGGGGCACAGCAGTGGGCTTCACAAATTGCTCCCAGGTGCATAGCTCCCTTACCTTGGGTGCTGAGCCCCCCCAAACCCCTCCAAAACCCACTATCTACAACTGTACAACAGTACCATAGCCCTTAAAGGGTAAAGGGGGGCACCTACATGTGGATACAGTGGGTTTTGGAGGGCTTCTATTTACCACCACAAGTGTAACAGGTAGAGGGGGATGGACCTGGGTCCGCCTGCTTGAAGTGCACTGCAGTACCCACTAAAAACTGCTCCAGGGACCTGCATAGTGCTGCGATGGAGCTGGGTATGACATTTGAGGCTGGAATAGAGGCTGGCAAAAAATGTTTTTAATTTTGGGGGGGGGGTCGGAGGGTGTTGGTGACCACTGGGGGAGTAAGGGGTGTCCAACCTTGGCCCTGGCCAGGTCAGGTTTTCAGGAGTTCCCCAATGAATATGTATGAGATCTATTTGCATACAGCAGAGGCAGTGCATGCAAATAGATCTCATGCAAATTCCTTGGGGAAATCCTGAAAACCTGACTGGATTGCGTCCCTCGAGAACCGAGGTTGGACAACCCTGCACTAGTGTCTATGCAGTTTCATAAAAGGACCCCTTAATAAGCATGGTTGAGCAAAGTTTGTGTGACTGTCAGGATCTATTGTTTTGCTTTGACTGCAGCTATGCTTTAGTCTCCCCCCCCCCCCCCCCCCAAAAAAAACACCCTAGACAACTGCCTAGTTTGCCTAATGGCTCAGTCAGCCCTACTTAAATGGCCTTTTTGGTCTTCATTTGCTGCAATAGTGTATGTTTCTATTTTTTATTATACATTCTGATATCACTGTTAAAAGATGTCAGGATGCATAACTTGTTGACTCTTACAAACCTAGGGTAATAAGACTATTTATTAATGAAATATTTCTTTCAAAATACATCACATGGTTACAAGACTCCCTGACCCGACAGATTAACATGGCAATTCCACCAATCTGGTAACACAAATGCATCCTGCTGCTTTAAACCTATCATTCTCAGTGGTCACTGTGTGTTTTGTAACAATATGCCCAATTAATTCTTGTTCCTATCTGGTCCCATGTTACTCTGTTAGTGCAGCATGCTTTGAAAGAATGCCAAGAGAAAAGGCAAACAGAGGTAACCTCTTGGGTGCATGAACGCATCATTTGTCCACGTGCCTCCCTGGAGAGCAAGGAATCTGTGTACCAGTCAAAGTGCACTAGAAATATTAAATCCTTAAAATGGGAAATGGAACTGCAACGCAAACAGTGTAAATCATAGACTAGATTTAGGAATTCTTTTTTTTTTCCCGAAATGGGAAAAAAACTGGATACCAAATCAGAAACTGCTTTGTGTTTTGTTTGTTTTCTATAGGGTTGTGCTGTCATTTAAAAATGGCATGAACAGTTCAGCGAGAGTCAGTTGTATCACTTCATGTCATTTCCTAGTCAAAATGACACCAGGCGTAAGTCAACAAAACATACAGCAGAAATGTCCCCCCCCCCCCCCCCCAAAACAAAAATGGTTAAAAAGAAGAGGGGGATAGACCAATGAAATTCCAACATGCGGTTTTTATTGTTAATGAATCAACTTTGAATAAAAATAACAATAACTCGACGCAGTCCTGTGTTTTGGCGCCACATGCTCCTGCTTCAGGAGTCAAATAATTTCAATCAAAGTTGATGGATTATACTTAATCAAAATATTGAAACATTTAGCAAAACAGCATCAAAAACAGCATGTTACTTCACATTTTATTCTGAATGCATCTTTGATGCTGTTCTGCTGAATATTTCGATATTTGACTTATCAAGTGTAATCCATCGACTTTGATTGAAATTATTTGACTCTTGAAGCAGGTGCATCTGGCACCAAAACACAGGACTACGTCGAGTCATTGCTATTTTTATTCAAAGTTGATTCATTGACAATAAACACTGCGTGTTGGAATTTCATTGGTCTATCCCCCTCTTCTTTTTATCCATTTTGACCAGGCGTAAATCCACACCTAAATTTAGGTGCAAGCACTTATGCCAGCTCAATGGTTGACAAAAATGCTTGCGCCTAATTGTAGGCAGTTAGACGTGTAAATGATAGTATTCTATAACCTGCGCACCTAACTTCCTGACATACCCTTGACCCACCCATGCCCCTCCCAGGTCCACATCGCACTCTAGAGCTTGAGCGCACAAGTTATAGTATAGCAACTAAGAGCAGTTACACATAACTACTAATTGGTGCCAATTACCAATTAAAGCTAATAATTGGCTTTTTATTCCAATTAACAGTCAATTATTGAATGAAGTTAAGCATGCAACAGATCTTATTCTATAATTCGCACGTGCAGCTTTGCGTACTAGTCGGAAATTTGAGCACTCAAGTTTATAGAATTAGGGGGAAGACAACTAATGCAAGATCATTTGCCCCTTTTCTCATCTCTGTGTGCACTGCGGGCACTTTTCAAAATGCAAAAAGGTATGCATATGTTAAAATGAATCAAATAAAACGTAAGATTCATATGAAAGCAAAACAATATAAATGATATAAAATAAAAATGAAGGACATACTGACACAAAACAAGGGGCTTTTTCTCATACATAGCCCTATTTCTTTAAACTCCTGGGGCCATTTTCTTCTGCCTGCCCCAGGGTTTGCTTTTGCTACAGCTTGAGTGCATTCCGGGTAGTTTTTCACAAGTATCTCACTCTTTTCTCATCTACTTAAATGGCTGGGTCATGTACCTGAGGTATATTCTAATAATAATTCCAAGGGCTTTGACAGGTTTATAGCTGTAGTAAGGAGAGCTGCTGTCATAGAAAATTATCAAGTTTTGCAAACAGCTTCCATTCAAAAGTCTCTAGAGCAGAAACGCTGCAAACCTGGGAACAGGATGGGTTAACAGCAAACAGTGGACTGTTATACAAAGCACCCATTCCCTAACTTGCTGCAGAAAACCTTTGCTGGTAGGTAGTCAATAGAGCTCCGACCACAGTGACATAACCTTGTCAGCAAGGGTATAGTGGCTAAAAAGGCACAGGAAGAAAAAAAAAAACCTGAGGTATCGTATGTCCCCCTCCTCCACTGCGCAGAATACAGTAAGTGACCGGTAATGGTGCCTTGGCCTTGTACAGCTTTTAAAATCCATCAGCTGAAGCAGCTCAGCTCCGACTGCCAGCATAGCTTGAGCACCCTCGAGACCCCAGTGCAGATAATCATTAGGCACTCTGTGACAAGAAGCAGAACTGCTGCTTTGGTACCAAGGAGACGGAATGTGGCAGGGCACCAGGGGTGCCATCTTAGACCAATCCCCACAGCGGTAACAGCAACAACAGCAGGCACTGGATATGTACCTGTATGTCTATAGAGGAGATGGTTTTCTTTTCCAGTATCCTCTCAAAAAGAATTCTATCAGTGTTATTTTGTTGAAGAGTGCCTGCCTCGGCAAATTGAACCCAACATCAAATGCTGTGGTATGAAAGGAAATTACATTAATTTGTTTAAAGTGAAATCAAAAGGGTTGTGGGTTGGGGACAAGGTTATTTTTTTTCGGAAAGAGATGTGGGTTGGAAGCACATGATTGCATGGAAAGAGCTAGCAAGCAGCTGCTTTCTCACAGCACTAGCATGTGACTGCATTATGTTTAATGATATTTCATTATTTATTTGTTTATTTGGATTTATTAACCGCCTTTATGAAGAAATTCACCTAAGGCGGTGTACAACAGGTACAGTTTATCATAAAACTTACAATTTTGTTAACCGCTTAACAATAGTAAAATAACCAAATATAAGCATAAACACAGTGTCAAAAATATACACATTTAACAGAACTGCATTCAAATTGAATACAATCCGCAGCAGGCTATGAAGCTGCACTGGGCAGGTCTGCCATGACTTCAGTAACGATGGTACTTGAGTATTTTTGTATACTTAGCACAAGAAGAGGGATATATAATGGTGCTTGTTTATTGACAAACTTGTAGAAATGTTTATCTCTCACCTGTTTTATCTTTCTACAAGATCCTCAGTTTCTGGGATCATACGACCTTTGGAATAACTGAAAAGTTGAAATTTCCTGAATCTCAAACAAATATTGCTAATCTACAAAATGAACTGTCTTAAAAGAAATCAATTCAAAAACAATCTTATTAACAGGTGAGCAATATATCATGCTGATGTCTGTTCTGCAAAATTCCTACGCTAGGTCAGTAGCATAATTTTCCTGATGAGAATATAAAGGAATAAAGATTTTTCCCCAACTTAAGTTGCTCATACTTTTCTCCTCCAGAGACTTACTTTCTGCATCACTTTTTCCTCAGATTGAAAAGGTCATACTGAGGGTGTAATAGTGGTAGGATATGGAGCAAGATCAAGGTCGTCACACATTCAAATGGATTCAGTCAGGTGACCTTCAAAACAAAGGAGAGTCCCTTGTAAGAATACTGTAATCAGCTTTAAAAATGGAAGTTGCTAAAACAATAAAGTATATCAAAAAAATTCTGACACTGCCCCCACAAAAAATATCTGTTGCCAGAGAAAAATGCTAGAACTTTCCACATGAGAAAAAATGTAGTGCTGAAAAATGCTTGCAAAAAAAAGAGTGTTAGAAAAGACATTTATACTTGAGTGCTGCAAACCCCTACAGATACTTGATAGATCATTTCAAAAATGGCAAGATATTTGCTCAGACTTGCATCTGCCTTCATAGACCACTGCTATGCAATAAGCTCTAGACCAAGAAGAGGATGACAACTCAGTCATGTAACTAGCCCTAGCTTCATCCTGTCTGTGTAGTTTGTAATAGACTGAGTTTACGGAGGAAACTTTGGAGACTGATTAGCAGTGTAAGCTTTGGCTCCCAATTCCCTATGGAATTCAATACAAATATCCAACGATGGCCCACAAATTCATCCATGCTGGGCTCCCCCTATATCTGTCATCTCTATAGCCTTATATGCCAGCCTGGATCCTACGGTCAGCTTCTGAACATCAAATTGTAGTCCCTTCTGATTACCATAGTTTATTTTATTTTTTGTTACATTTGTACCCCACGCTTTCCCACTCATTTTTTTTATTTTTTTTGTTACATTTGTACCCCGCACTTTCCCACTCATGGCAGGCTCAATGCGGTAGGCAATGGAGGGTTAAGTGACTTGCCCAGAGTCACAAGGAGCTGCCTGTGCCGGGAATCAAACTCAGTTCCTCAGTTCTCCAGGACCAAAGTCCACCACCCTAACCACTAGGCCACTCCTCCACTATGGCAGGCTCAATGCGGCTTACATATTGTATACAGGTACTTATTTGTACCTGGGGCAATGGAGGGTTAAGTGGCTTGCCCAGAGTCACCAGGAGCTGCCTGTGCCTGAAGTGGGAATCGAACTCAGTTCCTCAGGACCAAAGTCCACCACCCTAACCACTAGGCCACTCTTCCACCAGAGAAAGTGCAGTTTTCTTTCTGGTACCCTCTCTTTTGAACTCTCTCTCCTACTCCAAATTTAAATCTGGTTTCAAAACCCACTTTTTTTTCCCAGGCCTTTCTTGGATAGACTGGCTCATAAGGGTCTGCTCTGGCAGTAGGTGGTCCAAGCTATCTTTCTACTCTGATTCTGTCTTTCAGCTTTTCTGCAACAAACAAGATGAACAACAAACTTCCACAGTGTTCAGAAAGAGACAAAAGAGGTGGAAGAATCGTGTTCCAGGAAATAAGTCTGAGGGACAAAAGGTTCAAAGTTCCAAAACCTTTATTCTTCAACAGTCTTCCCAAAGTATTCACAATCTTGTCCCATCAAGCGTTTAAATAATCTGGACCCTACATGGGCCATGTTTCAGCATAGGAGCACTCCTTATGGGTCTTCAGATGCATGAAGGGAAACAGGTGGTTTAAAAAAAAAACATATTCCAAACATCAAATCGTTGAACTTCAAAGTACCATTGAGCCGAAATTCAAGTGTATCCTGGACGAACGCCAGACATGTAAAGCAACTTTACACTTGGATTTCGGCTCAATGGTACTTTGAAATTCAATGATTTGATGTTTGGAGTACATTTTTTTTTACCACCTATCTGTTTCCCTTCATGCATCTGAAGACCCCTGAGGAGGACTCCTAGGCGAAAACACAGCCCATGTAGGGTCAAGATTGTTTACACGTTTGATGGGACAAGATTGTGTGTACTTTTGGAAGACTGTTGAAGAATAAAGGTTTTGGAACTTTGAAAAATTGTCCCTCAGACTGATTTCCTGGAACACAATTCTTCCATGTTTTTCATATCTTCTGTCCTGATTTTGTAGTTCATTTCTCCTTTAAGGTTTTAGTTGTAAATCACTTTGCTTCCACCTGTTGGGATACCAAATGCCAAGTAAATATATGGGAGGAGGAAAAGTTCTACGTATCATGAAAAGTAGAGAGACTAGGGTAGTCCTGCATTTTAGGAGACCAGACTAGCTTGTTGTGTTTCCCTGTAGACTGAATGGAGGAATGAATCTGAGTGGAGGAGTGGCCTAGTGGTTAGGGTGGTGGACTTTGGTCCTGGGGAACTGAGGAACTGAGTTTGATTCCCACTTCAGGCACAGGCAGCTCCTTGTGACTCTGGGCAAGTCACTTAACCCTCCATTGCCCCATGTAAGCCGCATTGAGCCTGCCATGAGTGGGAAAGCGTGGGGTACAAATGTAACAAAAAAAAAAATCTTTCCTAGAATAGTTCTTGAAGTTTCACCAGCAGGATGGTATGATTGAAGGATGGTATGAGGGGCTTTATGTAGTCACCTCTGATATGGACCTCACCCAGCTAACCCTACTGTTCTTACCAGACTCTGATATAGAACAATTCAAGCACTAAGATGGTAGGGTTGGAGACTGAAAGGAGAAGTAGTATCTTGTTGAATATTTGGAACCCTCACTCCTCAGTTATTTATTTATTTATTTATTTATTTATTTATTTATTTATTTGCTGCATTTGTATCCCACATTTTCCCACCTATTTGCAGGCTCAATGTGGCTTACATTATGTCGCAAAGGCGGACACCATTAACATAATACAAAATATTGTTGCAAATAAGGTACAAAGAAAAACAGGTAAATTAGAAGTAATAAGTAAGTAATTCAGAATATGTGAGTGGGGGGTAAGACAAGGTATAATGTTCAGTAATGATAATGTGGATTAAGGTGTCTTAGTTAAGAGAGTTCAATATTGGCTAGTACTGATGTAGATTAGTCAAGACATTATGGAGGATTCTCTTTGTAAGTCTCTTTGAACAGGTAGGTTTTTAGTAATTTTCGGAACGTTGCCAGATCATGCGTTGATTTTATGGTGTTAGGTAGTTAATAACACAGTGCAATGAACTGCTACTATTTTAACCAAAGTCAACCAGCAGTGACACTGTCCCTGTTCCATAATACTGTCCTGGTAGACCCTATTAAGTACCAGGAACAGGTCTGAATTCAGTGGTACTGAAATCTAGAAGGGGGAGGAGGAAATTTGTAGAGTAAGCATGCTTGTATAGTATTGGAAGGATAAGGCAATACACAGTGGCTTCCAGGGCCATCTTAAGGGGGTGGAGCACCAGCATGTCATGTTGTTGCTGCTGTGGCAGTGATAGGAGGTCTTTCAATAAGATCTCCTCCACATCCCAAAAAAGCTGGTAGGAGGCCACTTTTCCATAGTCGAAGGTGACAGGCCTAGTGACTACAACAACATTAACAGCCCCACCTGCCAACTCTCCTCCCCTTTCCCTTACAACAAAGCACACAAAATGCCTCTGCTCACAAAAATGCAAATAGTGAAATGCACTTTTTTTTCCTTTTGCTTTAGAAGATAAACTTAGAAGATAAACTTTTTTCAGTATTTTTACCTTCAAGAACCAATTTCTACAGCACAAATGTCGATGTAACATTTCACTGCAATGTACTAAAAGATACCAGGCTATACAAGATGCATCCTTTCTCAAAAACATTTATAAATGCAACTAAGTCTAATGAAGAACTTTGACCCAATGTTTTCTTCTGGTTTTGCCTGAAGATATTGAAACAGGAGATCAGGAGCACTGAACAATATGTGATAAGTACACACAGCTAAAGGCTTTTCTGGCATCAGTATACATAAATTTTCATTGGACTGCATGTATGTTATCAGAATGTTACTTTCCAAAAGACCTAAAAAATGCACACCATTCTGCACTGCTTTTATTTACATTGCACAGAGGTTCTTGGCATATGGGTAGGTTTACATCTTCTGGATGGTTTCTGTGCCAAAAATGTCGTAAAAGGTACTTCCTCAGCAAATACCTTTTAAAAGGTATTTAAAAGCAAAAAACAAAAGTGAGAGCAACTTGATTGTGCTATGGGTGCCACTCTTCCCATCCTGCAAAAATAATTACAATATGGAGAACATGGACCAAGCTTAAAATATGAAAGTCAGTTTTCAAAAGAAGCCATCCTCCCAATATTCAAAGTTTTTTAACCTGACAGATCTCATAGTGGGAGGGGGACAGAGCCCGAAGGGGGGGCACATTTTGGTCTGCTGCCCCACCGCTGACCCCCCCCCACCGCCTCACTGCCCCCGCCGCTGACCCCCCCCCCCCCCCCCCACTGCCTCACCGCCCCCCACCGCTCTGCCACTCCCCACCAACTGCTGCAGCTGAAGTGTTGTCCAGCGCTGGTCTCCAGCACCGCCACGTTGCCTGCCCTGCTATATCTTCCCCTCACATCAGGGGCCCAGATTAAATTTGGTGGGGGTCCAGGCCCCCATGGCCCCATGTAGCTACACCACTGCCTCTGAGTGGTTAAATAGCATATCGGCACCTAACCGCTAATATTGTGCAGGAGATAACTGGTTAATGTCTGCTGAATATTGTCAGTTAATGCCTAGTGCAGTGGTTCCCAAACCTGATCCTTGAGGCACCCTAGCCAGGCACATCTTCAGGATATCCACAATGAATATGCATGAGGTGGAGGCAGTGCATACAAATCTCTCTCATGAATATTCATTGTGGGTATCCTGAAAACCTGACTGGCTCGGGTGCCTCCAGGACCAGGTTTGGGAACCACTGGCCTAGTGTTGAGGGTGTGACTAAATATTTAGTAAATAAGTACATAAATACATAAGTATTGCCATAATGGGACAGACCAAAGGTCCATCAAGCCCAGCATCCTGTTTCCAACAGTGGCCAATCCAGGTCACAAATACCTGGCAAGATCCAAAAAAGTACAAAACATTTTATACTGCATATCCCAGAAATAGTGGATTTTCCCCAAGTCCAATTTAATAATGGTCTATGGACGTATCCTTTAGGAAGTCGGCCAAACCTTTTTTAAACTCTGCTAAGCTAACCGCCTTTACCACATTCTCTGGCAACGAATTCCAGAGTTTAATTACACGTTGAGTGAAGAAAATGTTTCTCTGATTCGTTTTAAATTTACTACTTTGTAGCTTCATCGCATGCCCCCTAATCCTAGTATTTTTGAAAAGCATAAACAGATGCTTCACATCTACCTGTTCAACTCCACTCATTATTTTATAGACCTCTATCTTATCTCCCTTCAGCCGCCTTTTCTCCAAGCTAAAGAGCCCTAGCCGCTTTATCCTTTCCTCATAGAGAAGTCATCCCATCCCCTTTATCATTTTCGTCGCCCTTCTCTGCACCTTTTCTAATTCCACTATATCTTTTTTGAGATGCGGTGACCAGAATTTAACACAATATTCAAGGTGCGGTCGCACCATGGAGCGATACAAAGGCATTATAACATCCTCATTTTTGTTTTCCATTCCTTTCCTAATAATACCTAACATTCTATTTGCTTTCTTAGCCGTAGCAGCACACTGAGCATCAACAACGACTCCTAGAGCCCTTTCTTGGTCCGTGACTCCTAACGTGGAATCTTGCATGACGTAGCTATAATTCGGGTTCCTCTTTCCCACATGCATCACTGTGCACTTGCTCACATTAAACGTCATCTGCCATAAAGACTCCCAGTCTCCCAGTCTCGTAAGGTCCTCTTGTAATTTTTCACAATCGTCCCGCGATTTAACAACTTTGAATAACTTTGTGTCATCAGCAAATTTAGTTACCTCACTAGTTACTCCCATCTCTAGGTCATTTATGATACACTAGTTTGACACCGACTAGCTACCTGTTGGGGGAAGGTTGGCTAAAATGTGGAAAGTTATATTGTTGGAGTGGGTTTCAGGTTAATACATGTTGTGTTTGTTAACTTTTTGTAAAGTTAAATAAATCTGCGGCCAATTGTTTTGCCACATTAAACAGGAAGTATTGCTGGGTTATCACAGCAACCCGGCGACACTTCCCACCCCTAGCGCATCATATCTGGTGCTACAAAAATATATTTATTTTTGTAATGCTGGAGTTACCGCCAGGTTAGCATGGAAGCCCTACCACCACCTCAATGGCGGAAAGGGCACCCCCCCCCCCTGAAATGGCCGCTCGGCAAATGTTTTACTTGCCACATGGCCATTTCCAGTAGGAAAGAGAGACTTCCCTTTTACCCACTGCTGTAAAAGGGGGCCTCGGCGCGTGTGAAAAACACATGCTGACACCAGCGCAGGCTCCCTTTTGCCGCCACTTGGTAAAAGGAGCCCATTGAGCACAAGCACTTACACCTGCCAAAAGCTGGTCTAAATGCTCACACCCAACTGATGGCAGTTAGGCAAACAAATGCAAGTATTCTATAACATTGTGCCTAATTTCTGGGAATGCCCCTGACAAGGGGCCACACCCCTTTTAGAGTTGCATGCTATGAAATTTAGGCACACATCCTATATAATAATTCTCACCTCCAACGTTCTGTGCTTGGGACCGTGGCTCCCTGGAGGTGGTGGTCTGCTAGGCAGAAACGCACTGACGTGTTTCCCTACTCCTCCCCCTGCCTCGGAATCATCTGTCACCCCCGTGCTACGGCCCCCTCGACCCCCCCCGGCCCGCCGAAAACCGCCCCCCGCTGCCGTTGTGGACTACCTGTGCTGACGGGGAACCCAAACCCCCGAAAGCCGAAGTGCTGTTGTGCCCTTCGCGTTGCTTCCTCAATCATCTTCTCTGGAAGTTCCTTTGTGTGCGTCTGACGTCAGACGCACGCAGAGAAACTTGCAGAGAAGATGATTGAGGCAGCAATGCGAAGGGCACAACAGCACTTCGGCTGTCGGGGGTTTGGGTCCCCTGTCAGCACAGGTAGTCCAGAACGGCGGCGCCGCGGCAGGGGGCGGTTTTCACTGGCACGGGGGGGGCCAAGGGGACCGTAGTGCGGGGGGGGGGGGAAATTGCCTGCCTAGGGCCCATTTCCTTGCCTTCAGAAACGGGCCTTTTTTACTAGTGATATATAATAAAATGTAGGGCAGATACCCACTTAACTCTTAATTACTGCCAATTAAGTGCTTGTTAACGCCAATATTTGACATTCCCCGACATGCTCAACTCACTTATTCCTCAAAACCCCACTCTCACTACATTTACTACAGCTTATAATATTCTCGTTAAAGAATTTGTGATTGTAATTGTAATTATTCACTATGTAAGCCGCATTGAGCCTGCAATGTGTGGGAAAGCGCGGGCTACAAATGTAGTAATAATAATAATAATAATTAGCCCTTAACCCCTGGATCCCATATTGCACAATGTAAGTTGCACGCACAACTCCAGTCATAGTCTGTATTTGTGCATGCAACTTAATTAGTTAACAAGCCAGTCAGCACTGATAATTGCCAATTAGCAAGCAATCATTGACACTAATTGGCATTAATCAGAATTTACATGCATAACTGTCTAAGCCTATTCTACAACATGGTGTGCGTAAATTCTATGTTGCATAGTTGAAAAGGGGTTGTGACCACAGGCGTGGAATGGGCAGGTCATGGGCATTTCTCAAATCTATGCTCGCTGTTATAGAATACACCCCCAGTCTGCTCCTAATTTAGGTGTCAGGACTTACACCATGACTAAATTTAGTCGCGTGGACAGGCACTTGGTGTATTCTATAAACCACGAAGAAATGTAAGTTTATTGTATAAAGTACACTTAAATTAAGACGTACTTTCTAGAATATGCTTAGACGTTTTTCATTTTGGCACCGATTTTTTAAGCATCATATATAGAATCTGGCCCTAATTGGCTAATTAGTTTACTCGCAAATCTGCAGTTCAAATTTGAGCAACCTATACAGAATCTGGGGAAAGTGTCTAGGTTAATTTGGAAAAAAGGCACCTATTTTTCACCTATTTTATAAAGACAGTGCTCATTATATTCAACCAGTTTTCAGTCATAGGTTTATTTTCAGCTACTATTACATCTACAGCTAATACCTTTGCTAAAATAAATCTCTATCATCGATGCCAACATGTTAGCCATAAATTCTTTTGCTTCCTTCTGTGGTATTTCAGTACCACTGTTGCCACTCTGCCACCCAATCTCGGCTAAGCTCCTAAGGAATGGATCCTAAGGAGCTTAGCCGAGATTGGGTGGCAGAGCCGATGACAGGAGGCGGGGATGGTGCTGGGCAGACTTATACGGTCTGTGCCAGAACCGGTGGTGGGAGGCAGGGCTGGTGGTTGGGAGGCGAGGATAGTGCTGGGCAGACTTATACAGTCTGTGCCAGAGCCGGTGGTGGGAGGCGGGACTGGTGATTGGGAGGCAGGGATAGTGCTGGGCAGATTTATACGGTCTGTGCCAGAGCCGGTGGTGGGAGGCGGGACTGGTGGTTGGGAGGCGGGGATAGTGCTGGGCAGACTTATACGGTCTGTGCCCTGAAAAGGACAGTTACAAATCAAGGTAAGGTATACACAAAACGTAGCACATGTGAGTTTATCTTGTTGGGCAGACTGGATGGACCGTGCAGGTCTTTTCCTGCCGTCATCTACTATGTTACTATGTTACTATGTCACTGTTGCCACTAAGTCTGCAAAGATTTATTCGTGCTCTCCTATTCTAATTTCAGTTATCACCACAAACTTTACTGGTGATAATACCCACTGATATAAGTGGTAGCTGAACAACAGCTTTCACTTTGGAATGTGTAGTTGTAAGCAGTAGAATGTTGATAAATACCAAATTAAGACATTCATTAGTGAAAAAAGTCTCTCTCAGCAAGAACTGCCATACAGCAAAGACATTATTACAAAGCAAGTACTGAACTCCTGTCTTATACCTCATCAAACGTGGTCCCTAATGCAGGCTTTGCTATGGTCAGGCTTTTATTCCATCTTTTACCCAGCATCTACTCCTAATAGCATATAATCTAATGCTAGTGTTGGAGTTGAGTCAATAGGAGACTTAACATGTATATTCAATGCAACTATTGAAATTAACAGTGGTCTGGGCTTCTATTTCAGCTGGGGAAAACCAAAGCATTTCAGCTTTTATGGGTTGTAACCAGTGCTTTTTTGTGCCAGAACGGCGTGCTGGCACCTTTTTTGTGAGGTCCGGCTCACCTGCCCACTCCCTTCCATTCGTGCACCCGTGCTCCATGCTTTGAAATCTTTAATTTACTCGAAGACGTGGCAAACCGGCAGTAAAAGCAGCAGGCAGGCACTGGCAGGCAGGCTCGCCTCCTCGTCGCTTCCCTTCCCTCTCAGCACGTCCCACCTTCCTCTGATGTAATTTCCTTTCCACAAGGGCAGGACACACTGAGATGGAAGGGAAGCTACGAGGAGGCGAGCCTGCCTGCCAGTGCCTGCCTGCTTGCTGCTTTTACTGCCAGTTCGCTGTGATTTGGGGTAAACTAAAGATTTCAAGGTAGGGAGCATGGGTGCACAAACCGAAATTCGGGGAGTTGTGGGTGGGCGGACGGGGGGGGGGCCTGGGGTTTGAACGAATTGCTGGACATGAAGGGGAGGGCAGGGGAGAGAGGAGAATTGCTGGACATAGATTTGAAGGGAAGGCAGGGAAGAGAGAATTGCTGGACGTGGATAGGAGTGGAGGGCAAGGGAGAGAAGAGAATCGCTGGACATGGATGGGAGGGGAGGTCAGCGAAGAGAGATTCACTGGACATGGATGGGAGGGGAGGGCAGAGGAGAGAGGAGAATTGCTGGACATGGATGGCAGGGGAGGACAGGGGATAGAGGAGAATCACTGGACATGGGAGGGGAGGGCAGGGGAGAGAAGAGACATGCTGGACATGGATGGAGGGGAGGGAAAACAGGAAGGAGATGCACATGGATGGGAGAGGAGGGCAGGGGAGAGAGGAGAAATGCTGGAAATGGATGGAGAGGATAGCAGGAGAAAGAGGAAAATTGCTGGACATGGATGGATGGAGGGGATGGATGGAGAAATGCTGGACGAATGGAGGGGAGGGAGAGAGATTTATTGCTTTATATGGATACAGGGGAGGGAAGAGAAAGGAGAAGTGCTGGACATGGATGGAGGGGAGGAAAGAAAAAAGAAGAAGATGCACATGGATGGAGATGAGGGAAAGGGAAGAGGGGAGAAAAACTGCACATGGATGGAGAAAATAGGCAAAAGCTGGATCCACGTTATACCTCCTCCAGTCAATTCCACAGAGGAGGACACAGCTTTTACTTATGGATGTAGGGCAAGAAATGAAGAAGAAAGGAGGAAAGTAAAGAAATAAATGGAAAGGAAGCCCTGGAAACGGAGTTAAGGGAACAGATAGAGAGCAGCAGAATCAGAGACTGGGACCAATATGGATAGAAAAACAAAGTCACCAGACAACAATGATAGAAAAAATAATTTATTTTCATTTTAGTGTTTGGAATATGTCCAATTTGAGAATTTACATCTGCTGTCTTATTTTGCACTGGGTATACTGGAGCTGTAACAGCTTACAGAAATTATTTATAATGAAAAAAAATCACATTATTTTTTTTCTCCTATACTAGTATAATATTTTCAATGATGTCTGGTTATATGCGCCATGGCTGGTATAAGGGGTGTGGCTAATGTGGGTATGGCTATAATAGGGGTGGAGCCATATCTGGTGACCCCGCCCATAATGAGTAGCGGCACCTTTTTTTCTACAAAAAAAAGCACTGGTTATTACACAAAGTGTACATATTCCATAGGAAATAGACAAGTTATCAATTCATTGTATTGGGATGTTATAATTTACATACTGTATAATCGTTAATGCGAGAACAATGGATTATTTCATACTTAGTTAGAGGTTACACAAAGTGCTCTTGTAAACATGTATTGATGTAGTACATCTATATAAGTATCTGTCAATAACGAATGCTTGCTGACTGCTTGTTCATTTCAAATCATTTCTGTTGTCTTTTCTGGTGACCTGAAGATTGATCAGTGAGTGGATTTTTGTGTGTACCTCAAGGGTAAAAAGATGTCCATAAGTAACATAGTAATACAGATTAGTTCAAAGATTGCCACTACATTTGTCATACCACTGTTCTTTAAAACATATATTCATAGTTTATTTCTTCTGCATATTGTCAGTCAAATAATACAGGCACATAAAACATGTTTATTATTTTGAGAATCTTTTTATTTAGGATAGATTAAAGTTATGGAATTTTTTATGCAGAAATCTCTTGTAAAGGGTTAGTGCTTTTAAATTCACAGGGCCAGTTTTAGATATGGTGGGGCCCAGGGCAGAAATTAGGGATGGGGCCCCTGATCCCCCCTCCCCCCCCCCCCCCCCCCCCCCCCCCATTTCTCCACCTGCATTGCTTCTATGCAGTCCAGGCATCTCTTTCCCTTCTCCCCACCAGAGTCCATCTCCTTCCCTACCCCTCACTTTGCGATCTTATTTAAAAGTTTTATTTCCCTTCTCAGAGGTGCCCCGGCATGGCAGCCATCCTCACAAGCTGCCTCCAGCTGTTCCAAAGATTTGCCTCTCTGCCGCAATCTGCCCAGGCGGAAACAGGAAATTACATCAAAGCGGGGGGGGGGGGGATTGCAGTTTATGAGAATGGCTGCTCCGCCGGGGCCCTTCTGAGAAGGGAAATACATTTTTAAAGAAGATTGAGAAAGAAGGAGGAGACAGACTGTGGTGGTACCAAGCTGCAGGGAGTCTAGATGATGTAATCCAACTGTCCACCGACTTTTGGAATTCTCTGCAGTGGTGAACAATTCGATCCAATTTGACCTTGGGACATCCATTCCAAATTCCTCAGCCACAGAAAGCGCTGACAACAGATGCATCCCTCCTGGGGTGGGGAGCTCATGTAGATGGGCTTCACACTCAAGGAGCCTGGTCCTTTCAGGAAAAAGGTCTTCAGATCAATCTCCTGGAATTGCGAGAAATCTGGAACGCTCTAAAGGCTTTCAGAGACCGGCTGTCTGACCAAATCATATTGATTCAGACAGACAATCAGGTTGCCATGTATTACACCAACAAGCATGGGTGCACCGGATCTCGCCCTCTGTGTCAGGAAGGCGCCCAGATGTGGCTTTGGGCGCGCCGTCATGGCATGTTTCTACAAGCCACTTATCTGGCAGATGTAAACAACAGTCTGGCCGACAGGTTGAGCAGAATAATGCAACGAGTGGTCACTGAACATAAGCGTTGTCCGCAAGATGTTCCTAGCATGGGGCTCCCCCTCGGTGGATCTTTTTGCCACTCAGAGCAATCACAAGGTCCCTCAGTTCTGTTCCAGGCGTCAGGCTCACGACAGACTAGTATCGGATGCTTTTCTCCAACATTGGGGAACAGGTCTTCTGTATGCGTATCCTCCCATACCTCTTGTAGGGAAGACTTTGCTGAAACTCAAGCAAGACGGCAGAACCATGATTCTGATTGCTCCCTTCTGGCCGCGTCAGATTTGGTTCCCTCTTCTTCTGAACCGTGGAGATTGGAGTGGTTTCCAACCCTCATTACTCAGAACGAGGGTTCGCTTCTGCATCCCAACCTCCAGTCTCTGGCTCTCACAGCCTGGATATTGAGAGCTTAGAATTCGCCTCCTTGGGTCTTTCACAGGGTGTATCCCAAGTCTTGCTTGCTTCCAGAAAAGATTCCACGAAGAGGTGTTACTCTTTCAAATGGAGGCGGTTTGCCGTCTGGTGTGACAGCAAGGCCCTAGAACCTCTTTATTATCCTACACAGACCCTGCTTGAATACCTTCTACACTTATCAGAGTCTGGTCTCAAAACCAACTTCGTAAGAGTTCACCTTAGTGCGATTAGTGCCTATCTCTGGACAGCCTTTAGTTATTTGCTTCATGAGAGGTTTGCTTTTGTCAAAGCCCCCTGTCAAACCTCCACCAGTATCATGGGATCTCAACATCATTCTCACCCAGCTGATGAAAGCTCCTTTTGAACCACTGAATTCCTGCCATCTGAAGTATTTGACCTGGAAGGTCATTTTCTTGGTGGCTGTTACTTCAGCTCGTAGGGTCAGTGAGCTTCAGGCCCTGGTGGTCCATGCACCTTATATCAAGTTTCATCACAACAGAGTAGTCCCCCGCACGCACCCTAAGTTCCTGCCAAAGGTGGTGTCGGAGTTCCATTTGAACCAGTCAATTGTCTTGCCAACATTCTTTCCCCGTCCTCATAACCGCCCTGGCGAAAGCAGTTTGCATACCTTGGACTGCAAGAGAGCATTGGCCTTTTACGTGGAGCAGACGAAGCCCTCAGTCCGCCCAGTTGTTTGTTTCTTTCAATCCCAACAGGAGGGGAGTCGCCATCGGAAAACGCACAATCTCCAATTGGCTAGCAGATTGCATTTCCTTCACTTATGCCCAAGCTGAGCTGTCTTTAGAGGGCCATGTCATGGCTCATAATGTTAGAGCCATGGCTGCGTCAGTGGCTCACTTAAAGTCAGCCTCCATTGAGGAGATTTCCAAGGCTGCAATGTGGTCATCAGTCCACACATTCACATCTCACTACTGCCTTCAGCAGGATACCCGATGCGACAGTCGGTTTGGGCAGTCAGTGCTGCAGAATCTGTTCGGGGTTTAGAATCCAACTCCACCCCCCTAGACCCATTTTTGTTCTGTTCCAGGCTGCACTCTCAGTTGCTACTACTACTACTATTTAGCATTTCTATAGTGCTACAAGGCGTACGCAGCGCTGCACAAACATAGAAGAAAGACAGTCCCTGCTCAAAGAGCTTACAGTTAATCAATCTATGTTATGTCCTCGCCATTGCGAGGCCCAATTGACCAATGTTCATTTTGAGTGAGCCTGGTTGCTAGGGATACCCCACATGTGAGAACAAGTAGCCTGCTTGTCCTCAGAGAAAGCGAAGATACTTATCTGTAGCAGGTATTCTCCGAGGACAGCAGGCTGATTATTCTCACAAACCCACCCACCTCCCCTTTGGAGTTGTTGTTGTTGTTTCTTTGCTTATTTTTATGCTTTTTGATTAAACTGAGGTAGCATGCTCACGGGGCAGGCAGAAAGTCACCTGCGCATGCTTGATGCATGCGATTTGCATGCCAGAACTCTCTGGCAAAACCTTTTGTTTATTTTGCTTGCAAAATTTCCGATTCCTGGGCCGCCACGGACGTCGACCCACATGTGAGAACAATCAGCCTGCTGTCCTTGGAGAATACCTGCTACAGGTAAGTATCTTCGCTTTTTCAGCGCTGATTTTTTCAGCACCATGTATAAAATTCACACCTTAATGTCCAGTTTACCACACACTAACTGTGAAAATAATGAAAAGCCGCTAGTGCGGCACTGCAGTAGCAATTACCATGGCTTAACGAGGGATTTTACCATGCAGTAGCTGCAAATTTAGTGGGGGTGTTTCCACTATTTTTTATTGTAGGTCATGTGTTCGGATCATAACAATGTTATTTCAATGTTCTAATTGTATGCTTATTAAACATTTCATCTCTGTCATGCTTACATCGTATTATATCTCTGTTATTTAAATTTCAGTACTGTTAAATGTGTATATTTTTGATCCTATTTCATGGAAGTCCTATTATTAGGTTTCAAGTTGCTGTTTTCAAGTTTACCTCATTAAGGGGCCCTTTTAAAGAGTGACGGTAAGCCCCATGAGGACTTACCGCTCGCTCTTTCGGGAGTTCTGCTGGCCCAATGCGGCTACCAGCAGTAGTCCCATCCCAAGCACACGGGGGAAAAGAAAACCCCTGGAAGAAGCTAGCACAGTGATAACCCAGTGGTAATCAGGCATCGCCACGCTCTGCCCTTCCAGCTCATTTTCGAAAGTGATCGCCAGCCATCTTCCGACACAAATCGGGAGATAGCCGGCGATCTTCTGAACCTGGCCAAATCGGTATAATCGAAAGCCGATTTTGGCCGGGTTCAACTGCTTTCTGTCGTGGAGCCGGCGAAACATCAAGGGGGCGTGCCGGTAGGGTAGTGAATGCGGGACAGGGGCGTGCTCACGAGATGGCCGGCTTCACCCAATAATGAAAAAAAAAGCCAGGCTTGTAGAGCATTTCACCGGCTGTACTTGGTCCCTTTTTTTTTCACCACCAAGCTTCAAAAAGGAGCCTCAACTCACCAAATGACCACCGGAGGGAAGCGGGGATGACCTCCCCTTACTCCCCCAGTGGTCACCAACCCCCTCCCACCCAAAAAAAATTTTTTTTAACATTTTTTTGCCAGCCTCTATGCCAGCCTGAAATGTCATACCCAGCTCCACGACAGTAGTATGCAGGTCCCTGGAGCAGTTTTTAGTGGGTGCAGTGCACTTCAGACAGGTGAACCCAGGCCCATCGCCCCCCTACCTGTTACACTTGTGGTGGTAAATGGGAGCACTCCAAAAAACCCCAAAACCCACTGTACCCACATGTAGGTGCCCCCCTTCACCCATAAGGGCTATGGTAATGGTGTAGAGTTGTGGGGAGTGGGCTTTGGGGGAGATTTGGGGGGGGCTCAGCACCCAAGGTAAGGGAGCTATGCATCTGGGAGCTATTTTTTTTTATTTTTAGAAGTGCCCCTAGGGTGCCCGGTTGGTGTCCTGGCATGTGAGGGGGGCCAGTGCACTACAAATGCTGGCTCCTCCCACGACCAGATGCCTTGGATTTGACCGGGTTTGAAATCGCTGGCATTATTTTCCATTATGGCCGAAAACGAAGTCGGCCATCTCAAACCCAGCGAACTCTGACATTTGGCAGGGCCCAACCGTATTAGCGAAAAAAAAAGATGGCCGGCCATCTTTTTCGAAAATATGGTTGGCTCCGCCCACTTACGGCACTGGCCCTGAAGATGGCCGGCCAGCTATTTGGCCGGCACTGTTCGATTATGCCCCTCCTTATCACCACCTCAGTGGGTGGCAGTAAGGGCTTCCTGCCGCATAGCCACGCGGTGAGAGTTATCTCACCGCGTGGCTATTTTTCTTTTTGGGTTTTACTGGCTCCGGGAAAAAGGGCCTTGCATGTGAGAAAAACAGCCTCCGTCACCAGCGCAAGGCCCCTTTTCCCGCAGCTTAGTAAACGGACCCTTCACTGTATTTATGTTTATACTTGTTCATTTTACTATTGTTATGCTAGGAGTGGTCTAGTGGTTAGGGTGGTGGACTTTGGTCCTGGGGAACTGAGGAACTGAGTTCGATTCCCACTTCAGGCACAGGCAGCTCCTTGTGACTCTGGGCAAGTCACTTAACCCTCCATTGCCCCATGTAAGCCGCATTGAGCCTGCCATGAGTGGGAAAGTGCGGGGTACAAATGTAACAAACAAAAAAAAAACTATACCTACTGTACACCGCCTTAGGTGAATCTCTTCATAAAGGCAGTTAATAAATCCCAATAAAACAAAAATAGCATTCAGATTAATATACGGTACCTAATCCTGATTAATGCAGAAACAGGGCCAGATTCTGTAAATAACATCTAAAAGCTAGATGCGTCTGATAAAAGCGCATAGAGTTATTCTAAATAATACGCCTAAAGTTACAGTGGGGGAAATAAGTATTTGATCCCTTGCTGATTTTGTAAGTTTGCCCACTGACAAAGACATGAGCAGCCCATAATTGAAGGGTAGGTTATTGGTAACAGTGAGAGATAGCACATCACAAATTAAATCCGGAAAATCACATTGTGGAAAGTATATGAATTTATTTGCATTCTGCAGAGGGAAATAAGTATTTGATCCCCCACCAACCAGTAAGAGATCTGGCCCCTACAGACCAGGTAGATGCTCCAAATCAACTCGTTACCTGCATGACAGACAGCTGTCGGCAATGGTCACCTGTATGAAAGACACCTGTCCACAGACTCAGTGAATCAGTCAGACTCTAACCTCTACAAAATGGCCAAGAGCAAGGAGCTGTCTAAGGATGTCAGGGACAAGATCATACACTTGCACAAGGCTGGAATGGGCTACAAAACCATCAGTAAGACGCTGGGCGAGAAGGAGACAACTGTTGGTGCCATAGTAAGAAAATGGAAGAAGTACAAAATGACTGTCAATCGACAAAGATCTGGGGCTCCACGCAAAATCTCACCTCGTGGGGTATCCTTGATCATGAGGAAGGTTAGAAATCAGCCTACAACTACAAGGGGGGAACTTGTCAATGATCTCAAGGCAGCTGGGACCACTGTCACCACGAAAACCATTGGTAACACATTACGACATAACGGATTGCAATCCTGCAGTGCCCGCAAGGTCCCCCTGCTCCGGAAGGCACATGTGACGGCCCGTCTGAAGTTTGCCAGTGAACACCTGGATGATGCCGAGAGTGATTGGGAGAAGGTGCTGTGGTCAGATGAGACAAAAATTGAGCTCTTTGGCATGAACTCAACTCGCCGTGTTTGGAGGAAGAGAAATGCTGCCTATGACCCAAAGAACACCGTCCCCACTGTCAAGCATGGAGGTGGAAATGTTATGTTTTGGGGGTGTTTCTCTGCTAAGGGCACAGGACTACTTCACCGCATCAATAGGAGAATGGATGGGGCCATGTACCGTACAATTCTGAGTGACAACCTCCTTCCCTCCGCCAGGGCCTTAAAAATGGGTCGTGGCTGGGTCTTCCAGCACGACAATGACCCAAAACATACAGCCAAGGCAACAAAGGAGTGGCTCAGGAAGAAGCACATTAGGGTCATGGAGTGGCCTAGCCAGTCACCAGACCTTAATCCCATTGAAAACTTATGGAGGGAGCTGAAGCTGCGAGTTGCCAAGCGACAGCCCAGAACTCTTAATGATTTAGAAATGATCTGCAAAGAGGAGTGGACCAAAATTCCTCCTGACATGTGTGCAAACCTCATCATCAACTACAGAAGACGTCTGACCACTGTGCTTGCCAACAAGGGTTTTGCCACCAAGTATTAGGTCTTGTTTGCCAGAGGGATTAAATACTTATTTCCCTCTGCAGAATGCAAATAAATTCATATACTTTCCACAATGTGATTTTCCGGATTTAATTTGTGATGTGCTATCTCTCACTGTTACCAATAACCTACCCTTCAATTATGGGCTGCTCATGTCTTTGTCAGTGGGCAAACTTACAAAATCAGCAAGGGATCAAATACTTATTTCCCCCACTGTAGGTGTGTTGTACAGAGTAGCACATGGGGCTGGAAAATGAGCCTGCAATTAGGCATGGCCACTGAAAACCTTGTGTAAATACCCACATCTAAATCTAGGTGAGTTCCCCTGAATTCTATAACAATGTGTGTAAATTTGAATAACACCCCCCCCCCCCCATATGCGCACACTCCTCTCATGGCCACAACCCCTTTTCAGCTACGCACATTAGAATTCATGCGCACATCTTTTTAAAATACACCTAAAAAGAAGCATGTGTAAATTCCAATTATTACCAATGAGTGATGATCATTGGTTTTTATCAGCCAATTATCATCACTGATTGTCTCGTTACTCAAGTTGTAAGTTGGGCATGTGCCCATTTCAGGGCTGCTTTTACAAAGCTGCATTAGTAATTTCCAGTGTGGCAAATGAGACGAAGCCCATAGGAACTGAATGGGCTTCATCACATTTGCCATGCCAGAATCACTAACGTGGCTTTGTAAAAGGAGCCATTAATGCACACTACTCGCCGTGCCTAGCGTTCCACACTGAAATCCAAGCGTATTCCATAACAATGAGCATAACTTAATTGGCTTAACAAGCCAATCCGCATTTTTTTAACAGCACTTAACAAGCAATAATGAGCACTAATTGGCAATAATTAGAATTTACACATATAACTTGCTTAGCGTATTCTGTAATGAACTGCACCTAAATTCTAAAGTGTGCAGTTCAAAAGGGGCATGGCCATGGGCGGGGAAATGGGCATTTCATGAGTGTTCCCAAATTTACATGTGTTGTTATAGAATACGGCCCAGTCCATATAAATCTACACACAGGGATTTATGTCATATTTTCATTGGTGTAAATGGAGGTGTATAGTTTTAGGCACTGGGATATCAACTAAGCATATTCTGTATACCACGCCTAAATCTTACGCTGAGGCAGAAATGTTTTTCATGCAGATTTTTAGGCGCCATATATATAGAATCTGGCCCTAGGTGTTTAGTAAAAGGCCTCTTTGTCTTGGTCTGTGCCATAAAAATGCAACTATCATATGGCTGTATCAGTTACTGACTGGTGGAGGCTGTTCAATGAGATCAGTACACTTTTGTGTATACAGAATAACAAGCAGCAGTTAAATTGGTTTAGTTTTCATGTAGGTATGCTTAAGAGTAGTTTGACTGTGTAATTTGGGGAAGGGGAGGTAAGACTGGCAACAGGGGGTATGAACTTTCATAGACTTTCATCCCATTCAAGTTGCTGGTAAATTCTCCATCCATAAATTTTCAAATCTTATACAGATCACATCGGGCCTAGTGGTTAGATCACCAGTCTTGACATCCAGCGGTGGTCGGTTCAGATCCCACTGCTGCTCCTTGTGATTTTGGGCAAGTCACTTAGGGGCCCTTTTTACTAAACCGCATAGGTGCCTATGCGCTCAATGCGTGCCAAATTGAAGCTACCGCCCAGTTACCGCGTGGCCCTTGCAGTAATTTCAATTTTGGTGCGCATCCACTACGCGCATCTGAAAAATATTTTTTATTTTCTGATGAGTGGCAGCTACGTATGTCAAGTGAAATTTGACATGCGTAGACCATTACCACCCCGTTACCATGTGAGACCTTACCGCTAGGTCAATGGCTTTCGGTAAAGTTTCAGACCCAAAATGGACGTGTGGCAATTTTCATTTTGCTGCACGTCCATTTTCGGCAAAAAAAAGGCATTTTTTGTAGGTGCGCTAAAAAATAATTTTGCACATGCCCAAAACACGCATTTACACTACCACAGGCCATTTTTTCAGTGCACCTTAGTAAAAGGACCCCTTGACCCTCCATTGCCTCAGATACAAAAATTAGACTTTGAGCCCTCCAGGGACAGAGAAATACCCAGTGTACCTGAATGTAACTCACCTTGAGCCTACTTCTGAGAAAGGTGTGAGCAAAATTCAAATAAATAAATAATTCTATTGATATCATATGAGAAAGGGCTGGACTTGCAGCAAAGTGGAGGCAGACCTAAACAAAATAGATAATGCCAATTGTAGATAATGGTGACCTAACTATGTAAGTTAAATATCACACCTGGCATTTAAGTTACTCCTCTAACTGTGCCAAATAAATATCAGGTCTCTACTTTTTAGAAGAAGCAATTCAAGTAAATAAGACATTTCCTCAAAGTAGTGTTCCTTTAGCCTAAAATATTGTCTTATAAACAAACCTTGACCACTTTATTTCATGTCACATCGGGCAATTGATTAATGTGACATTGGAGCTACTATTGAAGTCTGTGCTGAAAGAAAAAAAGGTTATTTGTGACTTATGAAAGAAACTTAATAGACAAGATTGTCATCCTTTAAAGATTAAGTTTAAGGAGAGATAAATCATTTTTTAATATGCGTGAGGCTAAAGTGCACATCAATTTTTGACTAAGTTGTTTTAATATGTTCTTTTATTAAAAAAAATTCTAAAGCTGTAAACTATTATCCATCTTAACTGGCTGTATACTCCATTTTCCAGTTCAGTAAACTCTTCAATACACATAGAACTGTTCTATTAAAATGAGAGAAAAAAAGACCCAAGCTCTAGAAACTCAGATCATGCTTCATTTTCTGTAGATCCTGATCAAGTAGGTAGATGATGACATACTATGAAGAAAAGGATGAGCAAGTCTTGATTTGGTCCTGTTCCAGGAACTGACTTGTCTTGCTTTACTTTAGAAAATGCATTTAATAGGACAGAATCTGAATTTCCTTGGTGGAAGGAGTGGAGGAGTAGCCTAGTGGTTAGAGTGCTAGACTTACCTTCAAGGGCTGCCTAGTTCAAATACGATTACTATTCTTCGTGTCTTGTACAAGTTCACTTAATCTTCCATTATCTCAGATACAAAAAAATAGATTATGAGCT
The DNA here is from genome assembly GCF_901765095.1 of Microcaecilia unicolor. NCBI lineage: Eukaryota > Metazoa > Chordata > Amphibia > Gymnophiona > Siphonopidae > Microcaecilia > Microcaecilia unicolor. Next base: position 94,502,899 of record NC_044033.1, on the reverse strand, counting down.
CTCCAGAGACAGGAAGTACCTGACTGTAACTCACCTTGAGCTACTACTGAAAAAGCTGTGAACAAAATCTAAATTGATAAGTAAACATGGAGTTCTCAATACTGAGGCCTTTGTAGAAAATGAGGTAAATGCATACATTCATCCAAGGTCTGGGGTGAGGCATCCCTAGTACTTTTTCTCTTTGGTGTCAAGACTTCAGGGGGCATATGTACATAGGTAAATTTAGGTGTGGGATCAAAAAAGGGGCATGGTAATGGAAAGGTGGTAGATAGCGTCTGTTTATGCTTTCCAAAAATACTAGGACTAGGGGGCATGCGATGAAGCTACAATGTAGTAAATTTAAAATGAATCGGAGAAAGTATTTCTTCACTCAACGTATAATTAAACTCTGGAATTCGTTGCCAGAGAATGTGGTAAAGGCGGTTAGCTTAGCAGAGTTTTAAAAAGGCTTGGACGGGCTTCCTAAAGGAAAAGTCCATAGACCATTATTAAATGGACTAGGGGAAAATCAGTATAAAATGCAGTATAAAATGTTTTTTGGGGATCTTGCCAGGTATTTGTGGCCTGGATTGGCCACTGTTGGAAACAGGATACTGGGCTTGATGGACCTTTGGTCTTTCCCAGTATGGCAATACTTATGTACTTATGTATAGAATAAGGTAGGATCTCTGCAGTGCATTTTGTCTAGCAAAAAAGGTGCCGGTACTCAAATGCCAGGACACCCTTCACTGAGGGGCCCACCCCACAATAGCCATTCCCCCTGCAACCAGACAGAGAATCTATGACAAGACAGAATTTGTATGTAGAACCTGAGCTCTTTCATTAAAACATGAGAATGATGGGTCAATTGTAGCAGACAGTGGAAAGGGTGCCGGTACTCAGTACCCCCAAGTACCCCCTCAAAAAAAGCCCTGGATCTCTGTGTAATTTAGGCATGAGCATTTGCACTACGTTTCCATTGATGTAATGGCATTGCCTAAATATAATCGCGGTTCCAGGGCATAAGTACTACACTTTAAACCACACCTACCTTTAGGTGCAGTTTATACAATATTCCTGAGTGGAGGGGGGTGTTCTGCAGAAATTGTTTGGCACTATATATAGAATTTAGTCCTTAGTGTGCATTCTTCAGAAAGAGTGCTTCCTCTTTGTACATAATATAATGTTTCCTCTTTCAAAAGAATACACACTCAATAACTTTGCTCCCATGGTGAAAAAGTGACTAAACAAAAATAAATAAAACTAATAGGAAATGGTCACTACTTCTCAAGACTCTGGATTCTTTAGTTCAGACAGGGCATTCTTGTTTTGTCTATTTATTTAAAAATTTCTAATCCGCTTACAACTAATCGAAGTATGCAAAAACATACATAATAAAATCAACACACTGACAAAAAACTGCTTATATTCAGTCAGCTTTAAGAGCGTCAACCCCAATCTTAAACAAACAGGTGTGATTTCAGACCTTTTTTGAACTGTTTCATACTCCTGCATAGCCTTAAGTGTCCAAGCAGTCCATTCCAAATGTTTTAAGTGTTTAACTTTACTTCTTTGAATTATTAGAAGGAGAACAGGGCTATAACCAGTGCTTTTTTCTTTCCTAGGAAAAAAGATGCCAATAGACATGCAAAACCAACTTGGGGGGGGGGGGGGGAGGCAGGGTAACCAGGGTTTTATTTTTCTGCCAGTATGATGTAGTCAGTCATATGGCCCAGAATAGCTCTATCTGGAAAATGGCTGATTCTGAATCTGAATAACTGTACCAATGGGGAGAGAAAAAAAATAAGCTGGCAGATTTTGAGTGAGAAAAGTAATGGGGTGAATGAGACACCTTTACAAGGCAGGAAAAAATATCTGACTACAACTTACTGCATTGAATGTAACAGGAGCTCAGAATAAAGTATTCCGTTTTAGGGCAATTTTCAAATTCATTTGTGCACAGTAATGCTGTCTGCATAAATTGCCAATATATCCACACATACATGATGTATGCACATATTGGAAGAACTCGCATGAATGTATGCACATGTCAGGGAGGAGGTCAGAAAATGCACTTACAGACATACTTTTAGTGTAGATCTGTGTAGAGAGTGCACTAATTTGCCCCAAACACAGACTAGTACCCAGGGTAGATCAGAAGACCTGGCCTGTGCCAGGGAAAGGATTCATGCACAGCATTCCAGGACTCCCTGAGAGCATAGCCATCAGTCTGGCTGAGGCGGAGTTCAGAATCAGATTAGGCAAAAGCAGTATGAGCTAGAACCAAAGAGAGGCTGAAAGGGGGAGGAGCATCTAAATGCACCTTGGGAAAAGCCTTCAGGCAGGAGGCGGTGCGGGCGGTGCAGTAGCCTGTAAGCAAGGCTTCAAAGCAGTTTGAGGAGGGAATGCAGGTTTTAGAGGAGTGGGAACTTTGCTCTGAAGAACCAATGGAGGTTACCTTCAAGTGAATTTAAACTCACTACTGTGACATTGAATTCAGCTTGTTGCTGTGTAACATCCAGCCCAGCAGGTGGCTGCCAGGTGAGAAAGTTTAAAATCCTGGCAAGTGGTTGGAGGGCTCCAGGCATGAGGGAAAGGAGTCATTGCCTGGATATTGTTGGAAGCAAATTTGTTTTTCCTGACAAAGACCAGACTAGAACTATGTGACACAGAGAAGGGAAAGGGGAACTTTCTAAATCCTTTTCCTGCTATATTTTAAGAGAGCCCAGTGGGGCAGTAACTCACAAGGACATTTATATTAAGAGGAGTATTTTAAACTTGTGGCTCGTGGGGTCTGTGAACTGAGCCAGACAAAGCAGCACTCCTTGCTGATATTGCATAGTAGAGTGGGAGAAGATAACCAAAAACATTTGCTGTATGGATCAGTTTATTCCTTTTGGGACATTGTATTGGATACTTGTAATGTTTTGATTTCATATCATGAATTAAAAGGAGTTTTGTTTTTGGATTTATAATTGAAGTATTTATATCTAGAAAGAAGGACATCCTGGATTGAGTTATTGTCAGATTGAACTGTGAGGAGAAAAGCATTTCTTTGTGTGTCTCCAGGATTGCAGACACCTTTGGCAATATGACTGTAGCTACTACTCAATTACCTCCCCTTGTTCCTTCTCACCCTGTACTTCCCTCGCCCTTAATTGTCTTGTCTGTCTGTATTATTTTTAGATTGTAAGCTCTAATGAGCAGGGACTGTCTCTCTATGTCAGGTGTTCAGCGCTGCGTGCGTCTGGTAGCACTATACAAATGTTAATAATAATAATATATAATATAAGCTTTATTTGAAAGTTGTCCCTTTTACTTAAATGAGTTACAAACATCTTGTAAATAAGATGTGAGATGTATTCTTGCAGATCAGACTGAAAACCAGGCATTCTTCTGCCATTGAAAAGTGTTTTAACAGCCCAGAATAAGATGGAAGCTATTACTCAACTTTCAATTCCTGTACTTTCATTCATCTTGAAAAATGAACATAAGAAAACTCTATGCCTACTAGGTAATCTATAAGAACCAGTGCAAGCAGAGATTGAAGAACTGAAGGCAATTTGGGGTAATTCAATAGGGGGCCACCTAGATTTAAGCAGCGTGAGTAATGACTAAAATGTTGGCATATACACATTATCCCCTGGATTCTATAAATGTTGGGTACAGAACTCAGATCTGTGTATAAACTAATTAATCAGTTGTTAATTATCAATTATTGTTGTTAATTGGCACTAATTAAGACATATATGGATCTGCCCATGTGCTGTTCTATAACGCTGTGTGCCTAAATTGCTTTTTGTGCAATTCAAAAGGGAGCATAGCCAGGGGAGGGGCATGGGTGGGTCAGGGATATTCCCAAAATTTAGGCACTGAGTTATAAAATAGGATCATTTACTTCCCCAAATGCCATTAGTTGCGTGCCAGCATTTTCACCAGATTTCAATAGGTGTAAGTCCCACACCCAACTTTGGACGCGCTATTCTATAAAGGCCGCTTAGTGCTAAGCAACCTTTATAGAAGCACTTAGCACAGATCTTAACGGCAACTACCTTTCAACCATACTTATTGAATTCGGCCCATTATGCATATAAATGACAATAATCTAGCAGCACACTATTCTGTAAGTATGCTTCAATCTTTGATGCTACGTACTTTGCAGATGGGCATTCACATGGACAGAGTTTGGGCAGGGCTTGGGCTGGTGACACAATTTGCACCTTAACTTATAGAGTGCTACGATTTGCATGTGCATTTGCCTAATCTAGGTGCAAGTATTTACATCGACTCTGTGACTGGCATAAGTGCTAGTGCACATATTTGACCAGTTAAACTAGTATTCAGTAAAGAAAAGTAGATGCTTACTTTTCTTAATAGAATGGGCTCCAAATAGCAGTGTTCTTGGTGCATAAAAATAGACACCGTCTTATAGGATTATCCACCATAGGTCTTATAAAGGTTCCCAAACCTGTCTTGCAAATCTATCTCATGCATTTTCATAGTGGATATTCTGGAAACCCAGCTGTTTAGGGGTCCCCCAGGACAGGTTTGGTTGCTTCTGTCTCACAGAAATAGTTTGCACATTCAGAGATACTCTCATAGGCTTCCAGGTATACTTGAGAGCATCAAAAGACCCAAATACTCAAAAAATGCTGAAGTATACAAGCAAAAGGCTGCAGTCAATCTCCATTCTTAAACTTGGACAAATATACTAACCCGCAGATGGAAAGAGTGAGAATCACATAGGGGGGAAAGAAGCAATAGAATTCATAAAACAAGAAAAAAGGTTAAAGAATCAGATCAGCAAATAATGAAAAACAATTGACTGAAGCACAAATATGCTGCAAATAATAGAGAATTACCCCAGAAACTGCAAGTAGATCAAAACCTGACACATGAATGGTTAAGTAACTAACTTGTTAGTCTCACTCACACACACAAGGAGTGACTCGGGCTGCACATACTGCAGCGGGACATGTTGATCCACTCCTCCATGTGCAACTTTCTTCAAGTCAGTCACCTTACTTTCTAACTCTTCCTACTTTCTTACCCAGCTATATGTTACAACTTTGTCTTACCCTTCACTACCAATTATAGTGTTCTATTACGTATTGTGTTGACATTGCTAGTATACCATGCCATACCTTGTATTGTTTTCGAATATTTTTACTGCTGTAATTGCCTATTGCTCATGTTTGATCTATTCTTACTGTACACCGCCTTGACTGAACTCCTTCAAAAAGGCGGTAAATAAATCCTAATAATAAATAAAATAAGGAGAGGTAAACTGAAATCTAAAGATGAGAGACTGATAATTGCAACACATGGGTACTAATAATCATTTCTATAGCACTACTAGATGTACACAGTGCTGTATATATTCTATACAGGTACCTTCTCTGTTCCTAGAGGGCTCACAATCAAGTTTTTATACCTGGGGCAATGGAGGGTTAAGTGACTTGTCCGGGGTCAGAAGGAGCTGCAGTGGCAATCAAATCCAGGTTGCCAGGATCAAAACCCGCTGCACTAACCCTTAGGCCATTCCTCCACATGACTGTAAAGTAGGAACCCAATGGTTTACTGTCAGCATTGTAAATAATAGTACAACACAGTAATGTAGATTCTCTAGCGTTGAACTGGAAATGGTTACACATATTAAGTTAGATACAGTAAGTGGAGCTCAAAAAATCAGCGCTCAATGCTATTCAATTCAAAGATGAGCGCCCCTTATAGAATAGCATTGAGTGCCAGTTTGGGTCTCCAAATTTGGGTGCCAGGACCTATGCCTGCTGAAACCAAGTGGAATTTCCAGTGCCCAATTTGGGCCTACATCCCGTGGTATTCTATAACACCGCATACACATTTTAGGAATGCCTCTGACCCACCCATGAATCTCCCATGGCTACTTCCCATTTTGGGATTGTGCGCACATTGTTATAGAATAGCACGTAGCAAAATGTTTGCCCAATTCCAAATTGGTGCCAATTAATTGGAAACACATCTTAGATTGGTGCCCAAATATCAGCACCCAGTTTTAGGTGCCAAATATAGAATCTGGAGGATTGTCCCTGGCTGTGATGTGCTGATGTCAGGAGTTCTATATACAGAAATACACAATAAGCTACCGTGTCATATTGTCCTATCCACTGGAAATGATGTAAACACTATAACATTGCTGTACCAGAAAAAACCAACTGGTCAATATTTAGCTGGTGGTGCCAGCTAAATTACACCCAGGTATTCAATGCTGACCATCCAGGTACCATCATTGAATATCTGGGCATAACTGGGCATGTGCTGACCAGTGGCATAGCTAGATAGCCAATTTTAGGTGGGTGGGCACAAAACTTTCTCTGCTCCAAACTCAAAATATAAATGCTTTAGCTAATTACAAAGAAGATGTTTCATTCTATGTGGAAACTAAAACATCTAAGACCTTATTTCCCGAGGGAAATATTCCGTAACTTGATACAATCAGTGGTTCTGAGCCACGCAGATTACTGCAATGGATTATTTGCAGGATGTAAATTACAGCTTTGAAGAAGCTCCAGACAGCCCTAAACACAGCAGCCAGGCTGATATTCGATAAAACACGTTTCAATAGCGCTAAACCTCTCCGATCAAAACTGCACTGGCTCCCAATCAAGGAACGTATTACCTTCAAAATTTGCTCTTTGGTCCACAAGATTATCTACGGTGAAATCCCGGGATACATGGTTGACTTGATAGATCTTCCGACCAGAAACAGAACCAGAGCGTCACATTCTTATCTGAACCTCCACTATCCAAGCTGCATTGGACTCAGATACAAATCAACCTATGCATCCAATTTCTCCTACTTAGGTACACAAATGTGGAATGCACTACCAAAGAGTGTGAAAACGATCCATGACCATCTAAACTTCAGGCGATCATTAAAAACCTATCTGTTTTGCAAGGCCTACTCTACTGATCCAACTTAAATGCCTTAACTCCGTAATGCATCAAAACCTCACATCGTAATGGACATTGTATATTCCTTAGTTCCTTGACCCTTGTTGTACTTGTATACCCTAACCTTATCTGACCCTTATTTTAAACTGTATTTGTTTAATATCTACTGGACTTGGCGATCGCCTTGACGGTATTATGTAAGCCACATTGAGCTTGCTAATGGGTGGGAAAATGTGGGATACAAATGTTACAAATAAATAAATAATGAGGATCCCTAAGCTCCTTCCTCCGATGGTGGCCAGAACTCCCTTTTACCAAGTTTGGCAGGCAGCAGCAATGTCCCTAAGCCACTGATGCCGGCACCTCATGCATGCTTAGTTGTTGGTGGCTCAAGGATGCTGTCACCGACTGCAAAGCTTGGTAGAAGGGAGTTCTGGCTGCCTTTGGGGGAGTTCCCCAGCTGAAGACCTATGCTTCTAAGTTTGGCTGAAAATAGGGCACAAATTTATGAGCCAGATTTAGAAGCTCAGCATTTTCTAAATATTGGACCACTAAGCACTATTATGTAAGGGCATACATAAATGGCAGAGAACGTAAATGCAAGAGGGGCATGGGAGGGGATGCCATTTAGCCCCCAGATTCTATATAGCGTGCCTAGAGATTTGTGCCAAAATCCAAGCATATTTTATAACAATGCGCATACATTAATTGGCTTAACAAGCTAATCAGCGTTGATAACAGGTCACTAATTGGCAATAATTAGAATTTGCAAGCACAACACGCTAAGTGCATTCTGTAATGAACTGCGCCTAAATTCTAACATGCACAGGCAAAAAGGGGCGTGGTTATGGGTGTTTTGTGGGTGTTCTGATATTTATGTAAGTAGTTATAGAATATGGCCCAGTGCGCCTAAATCTACGCACCAGGATTTACACCACATTTTCGTTGGTGTAAATGGACCTGTGTAGTTTTAGGTTCTCAGATATCAGCTAAGCATAAACAGGATCCACTACAAACATACTGGGTCAAACAAAAGAGCAGCAAGACTTTTCCAGTGATACCAAGGAGATGAGCAAGTATACTTTATTCCATAAATGATGTTAAAAAATGATGACTCGACACTGCACCGTGTTTCAGCAAAGTGCCTGCCTCAGGAGTCTTTGTGTATATAATAGAGTCCAAAAGTAGTTAATAACACTTCACAGAATAGGAACAAAATGATGCAGTGTTTAAAAAGACTATTGCTCAAAAAAGTTTACTCCACAGCCAAAAGCAGTACACCACTTTGGCGCTTTTTTCAGCGATAGTCTTTTAAAAGATTGCATTGCTATTCTGTGAAGCGTTATTTGCCACTTTTGGACTCTATCATATACACAAAGACTCGAGTCATCATTTTTAACATCATTTATGGAATAAAGGATATTTGCTACTCTCCGTCTCCCTGGTATCATTCAACTGGTTATTGCACAATAAGTATGAGGTCTACATAGCTCCACGTCTGCAGTAATTCAATTCATTCTTCAATATTCCATATCTGTCTCTGCAATATCATCTCTCAGCAATTGTGAATATCCAGTATAAAGAACTCTTGCCCTGGGGCAGAACGACTTCTGGTTTCATACTTATTGTGCAATAACCAGTTGAATGATACCAGGGAGACGGAGAGTAGCAAATATCCAATTGCTGAGAGATGATATTGCAGAGATGGATATGGAATATTGAAGAATGAATTGAATTACTGCAGAGGTGGAGCTATGTAGAACATGAAACTGAGGAAGTGGCGACAAAGGGGGAAATGAGATGTCTGATGCTTACAAGGTTGTGCAAATGAAAGTTTGATGAAAAGAGAGTCTGCTTTCCTGGAGGAGAGAGAAAGCCATTGATGCATGCTCTAAGCTAAGATAATCTGTCCTGCAGGGATGATGGGGCAAGAAGAAGACCTACAGGGCTAGAGGGCAAGGAAAGGAACAAAAAGGGTCAGTGCCTGAGACTAGGGTACAGTGCGTGTCACTGAGGGCATTGGAGCCAGCTCATGCCAGTTTTTTCTATGATTGGAGGGAGAGGGCACTTATCAAAGCACAGATTGTAAGGACAAATCAGGAAGCAACAGCAACACTGAACATATGTTAGTGTTACAACATGAAAAACAAATGCAGAACATGCGATCACAACTGAGAGGACAGAATATACTTGATTTTCAAACTGTGTTGAGTAAGATTTAAAATTGACCAGAATAAAATGTGCATTCTAGTATTGTTCTTTGTCAAACCTTGAGAAAGTTCCGCAACAGTTTGAGACACAATCCTAATTTCTTCAAATTCCTTAACCAAAAGTTGCTGTACAGAAGAATTCAGATCACGGAGAGAATCCCAGAGTACCTCTAAGGTTATAGTTGCAGGTCTTACCAGAGTCTTCAGTACTCCAATTGAAGGCTCTTGTTCCTCAAAGGATCCCTCTCTCTCCTCTACTACCGGATGTCCCAGATTTGCACCTTCTACTTTCCTAAGATCTGCTCTACAAAGACACTGGCAGTTCCTCAGGTCACTGCTCTGACACCCGGTACCACTTCCGGGTTGGGGAGGTGCAGTCCATTGCACAGGGCTGAACAACACCCTTTCTTCGCTACTGCTGGAGTGAAATGACCCCAGCTGAGCAGAAGATGTCGAGGATTGGGGACCAGCCAGAGCCCAAAAATTTGCCAACATTGTCTGGTGAATTGTTGGTGGTAACCCAGACTTTACGGGAGCTGCCTGGGATGCACTCTTCCTTTTCCCCATCCTTTGGGGCAAGAACATTCGACCAGAGTCCAAGGTAGGCGAAGAGCGTCCAGTGGCTTAAACCACTAAGACGCCATCTTGGAAACTTGATCAAGACTCTTTTCTAAAATAACATTTTGCTAACCTGTCCTGAGAACCCCACAGCCAATTAGGTTTTTAGGATATCCACAATGAATATGCATAAGATCAACTTGCATTTACAAAGGTCTCCTTTTACTAAGCTGTGGGAGAAAGTCGCCTTAGTGCACCCTTATAACAATGCGCATACATTAATTGGCTTAACAAGCTAATCAGCGTTGATAACAGCTCACTAATTGGCAATAATTAGAATTTACAAGCACAACACACTAAGCACATTCTGTAATGAACTGTGTCTAAATTCTAACATGCGCAGGCAAAAAGGGGCATGGTTATGGGCATTTTGTGGGTGTTCTGATATTTATGTATGTAGTTATAGAATATGGCCCAGTGCGCCTAAATCTACGCACCAGGATTTACACCACATTTTCGTTGGTGTAAATGGACGTGCGTAGTTTTAGGTTCTCAGATATCAGCTAAGCATATTCTATATACCAACCGAGTTGGAGAAGCAGGATAAACAGGATCCACTACGAACATACTGGGTCAAACAAAAGAGCAGCAAGACTTTTCCAGTGATACCAAGGAGATAAGCAAGTATACTTTATTCCACACACTAGGGCCATTTTTAGCGCAGCCGGAAAATGTACAGTTTTTCATTTTCCAAATTAATGGCCATGCGTAATGCCATTAGCAAAAACTAGTGCATAAGCACTTACTGATACCAGTTTGTAGGTAGTAAGGTCTCACAAGCTAATCCTGCACTAACCAGTTAGCGAGTGGTAGTGTAGCTGCTCTAACTGATTAGTACAGAAATACCCACTCTGTGGAAAAATAAAAAATATTTGCAGGTGCTCATTGCAAAATTACTGTGGGATGCCTCAGCACATCCTGCTGTAAGCCCTTTGAAGCTGCAGTAAGGGGCCCTAAGTCTCTAGCACATACAGATTAATCTCATGTATTTTTGTTGTGGATAGCCTGAAAACCTGACTAGCTGTGGGTTCCAGGACATGTAGGGAAGCCCTGTTCTAAAGATATCTTGTTGTTAGTGTCTTTCAAATTCGCATATATTAATTTAGACAAAGGGAAAAGGACCATCAAAATATTTCCTCATTTCCAGTCTCAGATCGTAAATGAAGAAATACTTTTCTGTATCCAAGTCTCTTCTTCAGTTCTAGAAATAAGAGACTCGGTATTCAAAAGCATGAATTCATATAGTGATGGCTGGGATCGGCATGGGATCAACGTGGAATCAGCATGGATCCCATGTCTGGGATCGGCGTGGGGATCAGTAGTTCTGGGATCAACTTTTTAGTGCAGGGCATGCTTGGAGGCAGTGAGTAGGTGTGCCCTGCCCTAATCGAGTAGCATGGGTAAACCACCGTACACTACCCGATTAGCATGGGGTTAACGCGTGAGCCCTTAGCACCTAGAAAATAGCAGACAGTATTTTGGATGGACCCACAGTTAAATTGGATGGGCCCTTCCACGTGCTCGTGCCCCCCCCCCCCCCCCCCCCCCCCAACCAAACACCACAAATATCGTCCCGGAGATATTTGTAAGAACATGAGGGGATTTTTTTCCACCTAACCCACATCTGCTCCCTCTCCTTCAGCATCTCAGCATCTCCGCTCCTGTCTCTGAACTCCATCTCTCTCCGATGTCAGTACAGGCATCCTCAGCACCTGCAGCGATTCATTCTCGCTGCTAGCGCCGACCCCACAGGCTTCCATCTGCCATGTCCCGCCCTTGCTGACATCATTGCCTATTTCCTGTCTGGCAGAATGCGGCAGATGGAAGCCTGTGGGGCCAGCGCAAGCAGCAAGAATGAATTGCTGCAAGCACCTAGGACACCTGTACCGACACCAAGAAGGGAATAGGTTCAGAGACTGGAGTGCAGGTGCCAGTATGTCACGGAGGAGAGGGGGAAAAGAGCAGTGTAGCACTGCAGCTAGGTGGGTCTGAGCCAAGATTGTGTGGGCCTGTTCCCACCCAGGCCCACCCGTAGCTAAGCCACTGGTAAAGAGGTGGCAGTAAAGGCTCATGCACTAATGGCCATCAATGAGGAAATAGAAATTGTAGCCATTTTATAGCCATGTTAAAAGTGGCCTCAGCCTGTGGGAAACCAATGTACCAAAAATAGTCCAGGCCACTTTTTAGTGCGGCTTAGTAAAAGGGCCCCTCTATGTAAAACTGGGATTTACATGTAGGACGCCTTTGTAAGATTGCTGTCTTTATTTATAGAACTGCAACAATAAATTTCAATAAGAGTAGAATATCAAAATGTAGATTGTGTCAATAAAAGCAAAATGTCAAAAGCAAAAGTGCAGAGTAATACCTATGAAACCAGTAATATGCATCATAGAGTTGCAATCACGTTTGACCAGAAAACAAAGAACCCAAAAAGAGAAAAGAGCAGAGCTGATGATTACATAATCAAAAATAAAGAATAACCAGAGATTTTTATTCTTCCAGACCCTAATAATTACATATTTATTAATCTCCTTCTATAATTCTAATCCTACCCGTATCAGTGTATTGGAAGCCAAAAATTAATAATTACAAAAATTAAAGATTGCCAAAGTGCATGTGTCTCACTTGGCCTCCCTTCTGCTAAGGATTTAGCAAATTGACAACACGTGCAAAGAGCGAATAATTTATTGGACTGCATCTGAGGCTGTCAGCCAGTATCATCTTTTTAAGAAACACAAATAGCAATGTAAAATCAAGGTTGCTCAGCTATTCGCCAAGGGCTAAAAAGTTATTTAAATGTTTCCTCTATGAATATTCACTAAAAAGGGTCTCTCCTTTTCAGCTGCCTGTCAAGCCACAGAAATTCTGATTTCCTGAAAGCCTGTTTCTATATGTTAAGTGATGATGAGATAAATAAGTCTTACCTAGTGTCATGTGTTGAGTATTAGACAAGTGTGTGCTGTGTTTGTTAAGAAGCGAAGATTTACTGTGCATCTAGACCTTTGAATGGATTCATGGAATACTTAAAGCTTTGCCCCTAGCAGTGAGTGATGTAGCTGAAGCCTGAGTTGTATTAATGAATAGCCCTATAGGACTAAATGTTATAAATAGCGCTGAAAAAAACCCACTAAGCATTATTCTATAAACGGTGCTCAAAGTTAGGTGCCATTTACAGAATAGGGCTTAGCGCCAGGAACCGCACCTAAGTGTAGGCACAACGATTTACACCCACAAAACCCTCATACCTAAATTAGGCCCAGATCCCCCCTTTTCTATAACAGCGCGCATAAATTTTAGGAATGTCCCAGATCCACCCACGACCCTCCCATGGACATGTCCCCTTTTTGGAGCAGTGTGTAAAATTTACGCACTGATCTGGGTGCCTAAATATTGCACACATGAATTTTAATTGATGCCAATTAGCACTGATAATTGATAGAACCCAATTATCGGCACTAACTGCCTCGTTATTCAATTAAATTACACATGCAAATTGGGTGTGCACACAATTTTTAGCACCATTTATAGAATTTGGGGGATAGTGTCTAAGCCAGGTCCTGCCTGTATAGCAATTGCAGCAGCTTTGTTGGTTTATCACTAGGGGACTCCAACTTGATAGTTTGCCGGCAACCTTGTATTCTGCCTAATAGTTCTTATAACTGTCTGCAATACTATGTTTGGGGCTAGCTACACAGAGCAGCTGAAGGAAAGAATAACCTAGAGGAAGGATGACAAACATATGGCCCACAGGCTGTTTCTGGCCCACTGTCCCTGTCCATCCTTGGTTTGGTTTCCCTGCACCCTCCCCCCATTGCTGAAACAGCCACATTCAGCTGCTACAGTATATCCCCCTCTCTCTTCTCTCCCCTTCCATGGCCAAGCCTCTCCCCCACATTTATGGTCCTCCCCCCCCAACCTGTAGTTCAGCAACCTCCCCACACACACACACTTGCATCCTACTGCAGCAGCAATAATATAGGCACTTCAATGCCAGTTACAGATTCTTTGAGTTTCTTCAGACTGCTGCCAGGCCGATCCTCTTCCCACTTATATTTCCTGTTTCTGGAGGGAGCGGTACCCAGCAGTGGCCTGAGTACAGAGACTCAAAGGTTCTGTGGCCAGTGCTCAAAGCACTTGTTTTAGGGCTATTGCTAATATGGTTCCAGTGAGATGTAGCAGCAGAAGGTGGGGGAAGGACCAAGAAGGTGTGGGAGGTTAAATCATAGGGAGGGGTGACTAGGTAGGAGGCAGAGAAGAGAAGGAGAGATATTGGCCCATGGTAGTGTAAGGAGTTAGGGAAGAAAGAAAAGCGCTGCTATATCATTGGAGGGTAGGGATCAAAGAGAGGAGATGCTGGATCACATGAGTAGAGAGGGAGAAGTACTGTACTCAGTGGCATAGCCACAGGGGAGCCTTGGTGGCCTGGGCTCCCCCCCCTATTTTGGACTTGGGCCTCCCCCAGAACTGCAGCACCCCCTTATCTTTGCTGGTGGGGATGCCGAAGCCCCGCTAGCCAAATAAAAACAGTGCCACTGCTCCCCTCCTCCTCGCACTGCTTCCTTCCTGCAGAAGTCAGCAGCTGAAGGCATCCCCGCCAGCAAAGGTATGTTTAGTGTGCATGTGCGAGAGAGGGGGGGGGGGAAGGAATGCATTTCCCCCCTCTAGTCCATCCCTGGGCACCCCTGAAATGCCCCGGGGACCTTTACGATAGGGGAGTAAGGAAGAGAGAAGGGAGATTCTCGACATGGAGGGGTTAGGAAAAACAAAGCTGCTGGTCCACACTGGAAGGGGAAGAAAAAGAGGGGGAGATGTTTTGCTGAGCTCCTGGGAGGTACATTGGAGTCTCTAGTATTATTTAAATCTCTTTGTAACTCAGTTAATCTAGCAAGGAATAACTGCGCGCACACACATCCCCCCCCCCCCCCCCCCCCCGTCTTGGTCTAGGGATGGAGATATTTTGCAATATGTTTAGCTCTGCATTTGTAAAATATGTCACAGGATCTAGACGCTGTGGCAAAAACATCTATATTCAGACTTCCATGACTTTTCTAAAATGGTGCCGTACATAGATGCATAAAAAGAGATAAAATAGAAGACAAAAAAAAGAGGAAAAGTTACACACATTTAGGAAAAGAGAGAGAAGAAAAGTATAGACTGGAGTCCGACACATAGGTCCACCAATACCTTCTCACTGCTTTAATTAAAAAGGGAACAATTTAGGATGTATATGAGAATAAGTAAGTATTCAAGCTTTTCTTAACAGATGAAAATGTTAATTCCTGATGTAAGGGTAGGGGCAAATCATTCTACCATGTGGGCGATATGACATTGAAAGTAGGCCACCTGATTTCCAAAGCAATTTAACTTGGCAGAAGACCAACCTATCCAGTTAAATTGCTTCTTCCTGCCTATCTGCTAATATTCAGCAGAACCTAACCAGAAAGTGCCACTAAATATCAGCTGGTTAACGCCAGGGCAGTCCGTGAGAGGAGCCTGAGCGGAGCCAGTACTTAACCAATTAGCAGCAATATTCACACCGCTAACCAGTTAAGTAAATGGCCAAAATTAGGATAGCAAAAAGGTTATCCTAACTTTAGCAGCTGAGCTAACCAGGTACCAGCACTGATTATTGGTCGGTACCCGCTTAACTTGCATGTATGGCCTGAGATGTTTGCTGGACCTCCTGCCCCCAAATCTACTTTCCTCCTCCCTTCTCTGAAGGTATCATAATCTTTCAGTCTCTTTCCCCCCACCTCATAGACACCCATGGGCCTACCTTTAGTATTGGTGGTATATGGGATCCAACAGGCAGGAGCGATGCCTACTTGTTCTTGCCCCTTGCAGCTCCAGTCTAAAATGGCTGCCACAATCTCTAGAGGAAGTCTTTCAGGGGTCTGTCTGGGGAATCATGATGCCAGGGAGAAGGGGCAAAGTGGATTCAGGAAGACAGGAAGGAGGGAGGCATAGGAATCAAGATGTGAGAGGACCTGCTTCCTTTTATTCAACCGGGGCCTGCAGAAGTGTTTTGTGCAGGTACCAGCTAAATATCAACCAGGACCCACTAAACTGCAGTGGCTAGCACATGCCAAGTTTGCCTTGGATATTAGTATCAAGAAGTTGAATGCTATGAACAGAGTATTACAGTCTTCTCTCTGTCTCCCCTTTCTCTAATTTTGCACCTGAACTCAACAGAGCATGCTTAGACCTGCTCTGGGACATGACATTAGGACTATTCTTAGGGCAATATTCTGAGTCCTCTCCTGGAGGAAATACCTAGCCATTCAGGTTTTTGGGATCCCACAATGAATATGTATAAGATAGATTTGCAATTTCTATAAATGGTGCCTAAAGTTAGGCACTCAATTGTGCACCCAGTTATAAAATAGGATCTGTTATAAATAGTTTGTTGGCAATAATTGGCGATAAGTACCAATAATTGGATTTAACAAGCACTAATTAACAACTTATACCCCTATTCTGTAAGGTTAGCACCTAACTTCTCTCATGCACAACTGCAAAGGGGGCATGGACATGGGAGCTGGGCACCAGCATTATATCAGATTTTAGCAGATGTAAATCTATCCCCCAAAGTAGGCTTGAGAGTCACACTAAGCTAGCATTCTGGTTAAAGGCTCACCTGTTTACAAGTGCCTTTGAATCTTAACTCAAGTGACCATCATCCCCTCAGTTACTTCTCTAGGAACTGCAGCATCTATTACTCTCTTACTATCGTACTAATCTCTTTCTATACTAGTTCTTTTCTATTCTTTTATCTTTCCTATTTTTAATAAGTAGTTCCTTTCGAATTTTAAATATATTTTGTTTTTAATGTAAACCACCTTGTTGTCACCCACGAAAGGCGGTATATTAAATATAATAAACCATATTCCGCAAAGGATGCTTGGTGCAGAGCACGCTTTGTAGACTACTAGTTGAGCATGGATCTGCCTGATGCCTAACTTTTGGCTAGAGGACAACCAAAACTGAATCAGCAGATGAAATTCAGCCAAATATGAAAACAAAACTGAAAACAGCGCCTCCCCTTCCCCATCAGAGAGTGGGTGCTCCCGGGCCACTACCCCTAGCAGAGAGCGGGTCCTCCTGGGCCTCTATCTATCCTCCCCCCCAATAGGGCAGCTCCTCTTGAGCCAGCCAGCTACCCACCCCTGACCACAACTCCTCTGTTCTCTGACCACCCGAAAGTCCATCCCCAGGCCTACCTTTAAATGCTCTGGTGGTCTAGTGGCCTCTTCAGGGCAAATACGATTACCAGTCATTCTTGTCCCTACTGGTTCCTCAGCCAAAATGGCTGCTGAGACCTCCTGTGACAGTCTCACTGTTCATGCCAGTTCCAATCACAAAATGGCTGCCAGGACCTCCCACAACAGTCTTGCGAGGCTGCTGCAGGAAGTATCAGCAGCCATTTTGGCTAAGGCACCAAAAGGAGCAAAAGTGACAGAGGACATTTAAAGGTAGGCCTGGGGAAGGCCTTCAGGTGGTGGGAGGGCAGAGGGGTTGTGGTTGGGGGCAGGAGATGGCCAGCCCAGCAGGACTCACTCTCTTCCAGGGGGATGGTGACCGGCCCAGAAGGATTTGCTCTGGCAGTAGTGGGGTGGGGGTGGAAGCAGGGTCAGGCAGAGAGTGGTCAAGTGGGGAGTTTCAGTTTCAGCCATTTGCATTTTTGGCCAAAACTGAAGCATGACCAGATCTGGATTTTGGGCTGGTTTCTGTGCCAAAACCAAAACCTCTGCCATTTACTGAATTCCCTCCATAATGTGTATGTGCAATATGCACATTTTTCTCATGCATATTCATTCTGATAATCCTGAAAACTCTACCTGCGAGGTATGCCTCCAGGAAAGGTTTGAGGGGCACTGACTTAGATGTTTAATAGGTCATGCTGTATTGTCCAGGAGCTACAATACTAGTCAGAAAGGTGGCAGAAGGGCTAATAGTGACGGAGAGATCTGAAGCTGAGAATGAAACCAACTCCCACGAACCCCCAACCTCAACAGTACTCACAATGGCCATTGGCAAAGTGTCTTAATTTACTGAAGAATAACTCTAGGCCTGGCAGTCTGTGTGAGCTGCGCTGCAGTAATTATCTTCTGGAGGAGCTCAGCACCTTGAACTCCTGATGGAAAGGCATAATCAAATTGAGGTAAATAAATGAAATGAAAGAGTGATTGAATATGGCAGAGAATGGAGCATGGCCAGCAAGTTCTGATTAGAACTGAATATGTAACAAATAGAGGTGCCTGTGAATGGGAAAACAAAGTGGTCACCAGTATGGCACATATGGCAACTTTTTTTTTTTTACAGAAAAAGTCAGTTTTAAATGAGTTACTAATTATAGCATAGTTTTAGATCTATCTATCTATCTATCTATCTATCTATCTATCTATCTATCTATCTATCTATCTATCTATCTATATAAAGAGAGAGAGAGAGAATAGTGATTTATTAAAAGTCTTAAAACCAGAATAACAAAAGCTCCACATTAGGCATTGTTTTTCTTCATATAACACTATGCATTTTTATGTAGAAACTATAAATGTTTTTGCAGCCATTCAAATGCTGCTTCTATAAATCAAGGTATTTCAGCACATCACCTTAATGTTTTATAAACAATGCAAAAAGTTGGAATAGGTTTGGCCCAGTGGACAGCATACTGTATTACAAATGTGGTTTGTAACCTTGCATAATTCTCTCAGTATTGCTCAGCCTCATAACAGCATTCTAAGCTCCAGAGTAGCAAAATGTATTAACTGTCATCTGCATTCTGCATTTCATTTTACAATGGGAAACAAAGATATTCTATTATGACCAGCTCTGAGAAGCAAGGGTCAGTTTGCTTGTTAATTGAAAAAACACTTACACCAAGTGTCCAGACGGGACTTCCATGCATGCACATTGGCTGAATAAGGGTCTCTGTAGACTTTCTCTGGGCTAGAGCCTATTTTTGACAGTGCTTGGAGTTGAAAGGTGGAAAGAAAGTGCAACATAAGGAATATTATACAGTGCATCTTGGATGAATCATAAAGGCACAGCCCAGGGTGGCAATAGCAGAGAGCTGGCATGCTCCAGGAAATGACTGGTTGTATGCAGCAGCTGTGGTGTGAGTAGTACGACAAATTCACTTACTGAATGACAACAGCTTTATTGGCAAGCCAATTCAATTAAAGCCAGGGCAACCAACAAAGTAACCGGCAGTACTCTCTACATAAAGAATATGGAATCATGCCTACATTTTGCAGCTTGCCCTCAACCCTACCTGTCCCTCCGCATGAGAGGGAAAAGGATGAATGAATTAGACTTGGATGATGGTAATTAATGGCTTGCTGTCACAAGAGTCATTTTGTAGACCCAGCAGCAGTTAAAGGCTCCACGTTAAAGACTGAATCTAAGCACTGTCTAAGAGAAAGCAGCCTAATTCTCATGGCAAGATAATATGAAAAACCAGGGCCCTTGTTTCCACTGACCAGCAATATGTTCATTTTTCATTTTGACAAAATGCATCCTTTTAGGCTGTTGCATAAAACTCAAGGTAAGGGGCTAATTAAGAAAAAGGATAAATATGTTCACTCATAAAATAGACACCAAATGTCATATCAAAATCACTGCTCCCTCTCAACTGAGCGGGAGTCCTCCAACTGCATTGCTGCCAGTGGGGGGCGATGCTTCAATATTGTGGTTTCAATTGCTACAGACAGGCAGGCTCCCTGGAGTCCTGCAGAGCTTTCCTGTCCCTCACTATTGAAAATGTGATAGTGAAACAGCGCTCCCCTGCTGGCAGGACTATAGGTGGAGGACTCCTGCTCATCTTAGAGGGAATAGTGAATAAAATACGTGGGTGTCTGCCCATATACTTGCAACTATGTGTGCAGTTTGAAAATCAACCTCTATGTCACAAATAACATCACAAATGCACTCAGATTTACATTCAGTCTGAGTTGAGCTGTAGTGTGGTGAACCAGCATCCCCAGTAGTTCAAGGATTTAGTACACAGATCAATGAAAAAGATGGAATTTGCTTACTTTCTGGGGGCAACCTTCAAATAATGCACATAAGTGTAAAGTTTGTCAATTTGCTGTATCCACTGACAGCAACATAAACTAACCTCGGAAAGGTACACATACAGATTTGCACCTACTGTTTGCACTGGGTATTTTTCCTGTGTATGCAAACTTGTATAAGTACTACAGAAATACATTAGTTCTTCAAAATGTTTGCAGTTCCCACGCATTGATTGCTAAAAGTAATGCCAAGTAACTGAAAAGCTCCCACATTAACTGTTGAAGGGTGATCCCAACATTTTGCCATTCAGTTAAAGCAATAAAAAGTTCTTTACCATGCATCATCCTCGATAAACTACTACTACATCTATCTCTGGACAGTCAGGTATCGGCAGTCACATCAAATTGCTTCAAAACACTATGAGAACTGAGAAGGGCAGTTTGCAGTGATTTTAGTGTGCCTTCTTTGCATCCTGCATATGCTGCGTTATCAAAACTAGACTACTGTAACGCAACATATACAGGATGCAAAGAAGGCACACTAAAATCGCTGCAAACCGTCCAAAACACAGCAGCAAGGCTGATATTTTTTAAAAATCGAAATACGAGAGAGAGCAACCCCACTACTTGAATCACTACACTGGCTGCCAATCAAGGTAAGACTATTCTTCAAAATAAGCACCATCATCTACAAAATGGAATGTCACCAGAATATATTCTAGACCTGATCAAATTATCCCCAAGAAATGCCAGCCCAGAAACCAGAGGCTACCTGCTTCTCCACGTACCAAACTGCAGAAATATAATCTACATGGTCGGATTTAGCTACCTAGGCTCTAAATGGTGGAACTCAATACCCAAGGCCATAAGAAGCATCAATAATTATCTACAGTTCAGAAAAAAACTGAAAACCTACCTTTTCAAAAGAATTCTACTACTAACTACATAAGCTACAAATGCTCTAATATATCTTCTAATAGAATAACACTACTGTGACTTCACCTAACTGTAAAACTGTAAGCCATTTTGAAATGAAACTTGTTTTTGGAAAATAGTGGGATAGAAGAAAGTATAAATAAATAAAATAATTAACTGAGTGGCAGATATTATAACAGGATGCAATTAGCTGCACCTCTTGAAATAGTGTTAATTGTGCTGGGTTATTCGCCATTTTAGCAGCTAATGTGCCATAACTGCCTATATGTTAACCATAAGGACCACCCCCCCACCCGAGTGCTCATTCAGTGCCCCCTTCCACAATGGATGGTTAGTGTGGAAATTACTATTCATTGTTAAGATGGTGACTTGATAGGTGGTTAAAGTGAGAAGTACCATGCTCATACAGTTTAATAAATAGAGCCCAATATGCAAAAGTGTATTGTCTGTTCCAACTCCACCCTCAAGAATGCATCCTTGATTACATGCACAATTATATTTGTATTGGGTGTATACTATATGCATATTTTTACCCATGTATGTGAGAGGCAGAAAGTGCATTTCTGTATATAAACCTTTCTGTTATGCAAATAATTTTGTAAGACTTTTTGCTCATAAAACAGCATATTGGAGGTAATTTCAGAAAGGATCTTTTGCACATATATGCCGATGTATACCCAACCTCCACTACTGTATAAGCGTAACAGCAAAGTGCATACCTTCATATCTCCATTTTCTGCTATGTTCTCCTTCTCCCCCCTTTAATCCCCACCACCAGTTCCCATCTATCTTTTGTCTGCTCCCCTTACTTTTTTGCTGATTGGTATTTAATAGAAGGTCACTTACATCGTAAATCAACATTTTGTGCAAAAGTGGTTTATATAATTATAGTGAAAAACTATTTTCAGAAAATATAATTAATGGAAAAAAAGATTAAAAATTGCATAGTACTACTGTATTGGGCTCATTTTTTATAGAGAAGGACGCTCATCTTTCAACATAAATTGGAAGATGGGCATCCTTCTCACAGGGTCGTCCAAATCAGTATAATCAAATGCCGATTTTGTACGTCCCCAACTGCTTTCCATCGAAAGGATGGCCAAAGTTCAAGGGGGCGTATCGGAGGCGTAGTGAAGGCAGGACTTGGACGTGCCTAACACTTGGACATCCTTGACCCATAATCGAAAGAAACAAAGACGTCCCTGATGAACACTTGGACGACTTTACCTGGTCGAGTTTTTCTTACGACCAAGGCACAAAAAGTGCCTGAAATGACCAGATGACCACTGGAGAGAATCGGGGATGACATCCCTTTACTCCCCCCAGTGGTCACTAACCCCCTCCCACCCTCAAAAAATATCTTTAAAAATATTTTTTTGCCAGCCTCTATGCCAGCCTCAGATGTCATACTCAGGTCCATCACAGCAGTATGCAGGTCACTGGAGCAGTTTTAGTGATGAAGAGGAAAGGGAACATAAGAATCAGCCCCATGATCCTTATGTTCAAACCAGATGACTATACTGCAGTTTGTGGGAGAGCCCAAATATTCAGAGTTTCATCATTACTTTGTCTCTGGTGGAAGTTTCATTTAGTCTTGATAGCCACAGTTTTCTACTAGTTCCAACCCTTAGCAAGTTAGAAGCGGCTACTGGGAGATCAGACATGTTTGACAGAGATCACTCTGGAGGTTCCACACTGCATCCAAGACATGAGTCAGGAGGGACAACTCCAACTATACTCATAACACCCCCTGAAGTGATGTTGGGAGTATTTGAGATTCTGTGAAAAATCAATACCAAATACAGAAGAAGCTGTTCTCAAAAGTAGAGAGGATGTAGTTGGACTAAAGAGGGCAGGAGACCTCCTTAATGTAATAGTCATTTTCTATGAATAGACCTGCATCTATAATCATTGAAAACCATCTGGAAAACTATCATGGCCCTTGAGAAAACTGTGAGCACCAGAATGACTGGCATGGAGAAAATAGCCATGCGGTAACTTATCCACTTGCTGGGCAGCCGTTTCCCAGAGGAACCCTTCTGCCACCTTTTTTAGGAGGCAGTGACTGCCATGTAAGCCCCAGCGGTGAATGGGCTGTGTTGGCATTAGCATACAGTAGCCACTAGCACGGCTTAGTAAACGGGGGGGGGGGGGGGGGTTAACCAGATATTCACATGGGTATACTAGCAAAAATGTTGCACCCAAATCTTTAATCACTTTCCTCATTGCTAAAAACAACTTTCTTCTTGGGTAGTTTTTGTAATATTGGGATAGATCCAGATCTTTTTCCCATGAAATAACTCAGATGCATGCCGAAAATACAGTTTCAAAATTGCATTAAGATCTTACTCAAATATTAAATAAACCAACAAAGTAGCTCTTTCAGATGTTTCGGATAAAGATTCATCAAGAATAGCTGATATATTGTTCAAATTCAACTGTGGCCTCAGGTTACCATCACCCTCCATTTCAACCTGAGAATTTTTTAAGGATATGGGTAAATAATATATTTTATTTATAGGGGAAACAGATTCTGAGGAATAATTCAAAATTTCAATCAAATATCTCTTGAATAAATCAAGAGGAAGTATTCCAGGGGTCTTTGGAAAGTTCAGCAATGAGATTTAATCTACGAATATAGTTCTCAGTATTTTCAGTTTTCCAAACATAGAAAAGTTATCTTTAACAACAGATAACTTAAAATCTTGAAGACTTTTAATTCGCCTTGCATTTGATTAACTTGAGATGAAAATTATGTTTGACCTATTCCACTGCTGTAGTCAAATCTCCCATCTTCATCCCCAGAACATTTACCTCTCGAGACGTTTTGGTAGACAGAATATCCAATTTTTGCAGCATTTTCCCTATCTGCTTGATCGTAACCTCTATGGGAAATTGTGTAATCTCCATAGTTCCTAATGTCTCCTTACTCAGGCTAAAAGTGTCCACTCCGGTGCCCTCCACAGCAACAATCCCAGCAGCTACTTCGTCCGCGAGCATCGCCTCACCCTGAGCAGATGCTGACGCCGGACACAGAGAAACCAAAGACGCCGTGAGCAAAACAGATGTTTCATGCCCCAAAGAGGTTGATTCTCCTGCATCTAACCTCACCACAGGGCTAACATCCCCAGAAAATGGAGGACTTCCTATAATGAAGTGGTCGATAGGCTTCTGGACTAAGGGTGGCATTTGAACCACAGAGGGAGCGATTTTTACCACCCTTTTCCTTTTTGTATGTGACATATTGAGGAAAACAGCAAATGGAACGCAGATCTCACTCCAACCTGCTCTCAGCATCTACACAGTGCCGCCATCTTGGTCACTCCTCCCTCGTGGGATTTCACAGTTCTTTTATTTAAAAAGAAACCACACCTTATCCCAAATGAAAAAAAATCCCCCAGGCCCACTCTCAATTCCTCCTCTCCCTGTGGACCTCCTCAGACCTCCTACCCCTGCCTCTTTACCTTAGACACAATCTTGAGGGGCAAGAACAATCCTCAATTACTCTTGTTCTACCAGTGCAGTATTTCAAAATGGCACCAGCTGACCCAAGACTGTCACCAATTTGAAGTACAGATCATAGTTCAAATCACCAGCATCAAATCAGTCAGAACCACCTTGAAATATAGCATCAGCAGGCAGGCATAACTGGGGATCTCTCCTGCCTCTTTTGTACCCCAGGATTGTGGATAAGCGGTGGAAGGAAGTTAATGTGGTAACTGAGAAGTTAATGTGGAAACACTGACTGGCCAGGATGGAGGGACCCAGACCTGACATTTCTAAAATTATATTTCATTTCAGTTAAATCAAATGAAATAAATCCCAAAACTTGGTACAGTTTGGGGTTGGCATAGGACTGGAGCCCCCCCACCCCACCCCCATACACACACAAATGCTAAAACTGAATTGGTCCTGCATCCCCACTGCTGTGCTGCTGCTGCTGTTGTTATTGCTGTTGTTATTAGAATTGTTATATCGCTCTTTATCTTGTTTCTTAGGCAATGGATGGCTTTGCTGCACCACAAGAATGATATTGCATACTCTCTGACAGGGGATGCAGTCAGGAAACTGAGTCTAGCTGTCAGTTTCATACCAGTGGCATAACAACTAGCTGACTGTGCAAAGATAGGTCACTACTTACTTCCCCTAACTTCCTTGTGGGCAACTGCCCTCCTTATCAGCAGAAACTGATGCCTGTGAACAAAAAAGGTTGAGCAACTGGTTTCATTTTAGATGAGTCACTGGTATATCCCATGCACCTTTTGTCTCTGCAAAGACGTGATATATATTTGTGTCCTGGGAAAGAGACAAAGGTGAACTACCCTTCTTCAGACACTTACTAGCGATATAATGTAATGAAATCTAATACTTAAATGGCATGACAGACTCCTTCATTCTAGATTTCATTAATCTCAATTTTATTTCTACTGAAAGAAAGAAATCATGTATGCTTGCTTTTTCTCTCTGTCTCTGTAAAGAAGCATAACATGGGGTCAATTTGCAAAAGGTTTATGCACCTAAGTTAGGTATCTATTCATCAAGGTGCATTAAAGCAGCACATTAAGGTGCCATCTTAATGCCAGTTATTTCTTGAGGGATTTTTTTTTTAAGTTATATTTATTGATTTTGTTTGCAACCACAAAACATTACAAGAAACACAGAAGAAGAACATACACGTCATATACCAAGAAAAAAAAAAAGGCATAGGAGACATTACAGCATCAATGAGATTCTCCATTCACAAACAGATCCAGCATTCCCCATCTTTGCATATTATTAACAAGTAAATTTACCTTATGTTTATATTTCCTCAATAGAGTTCCACCCCGGTTCACATCCAGTACTACATAATATTTTCCCAGTTTGTTTACCACTAGCTTTATTGCTATATCTAACAAAACGTAAGATTAATAAAAAATCTGCCAGACACGGCATTCCTCTAAGGTAGGGGTTCTCAACCCAGTCCTTGGGGACACACCAAGCCAGTCTGGTTTTCAAGATATCCACCAATAAATATACTTGAGAGATTTACATACAATGGATGCAGTGCATGCAAATTTAAGATCATAAGAATAGCCATACTAGGTCAGACCAATGGTCCATTTAGCTCAGTATTCTGTTTCCACGGTGGCCAATCCAGGTAAAAGGTTCCTGGCGGAAACCCAAATAGTAGCAACATCCGATGCTATCAATACCAGATCAAGCAGACTATGGACTTTTCCTCCAGGAACTTGCCCAAATCTTTTTTAACCCCAGTTATACTAACTGATGTTACCACATCCTCCAACAATGAGTTCCAGAGCATAACTATTATTTGAGTGAAAAAATATTTCCTCCTATTTGCTTTAAAAGTATTTCCATGTAACTTCATTGAGTGACCCCTAGTCTTTGTATTTGTTGAAAGAGTAAAAAATCAATTCACTTCTACACCACTTAGGATTTTGTAGACCTCAATCATATCTCCCTCAGCTATCTCTTTTCCCAGCTGAAGAGCCTTAAACTCTTTAGCCTTTCCTTATTTATCTCATGATTATTCATTTTGGTTACCTTGAAAATTTATTTGGCTGGGTGTGTCCAAGGACTAGTTTGAAAACCTGTGCTCTAAGCCTGGCAACTTCTTTTTCACCACTTTAAAAGTCAGGTTGGAATGCAGATTCAGCATCAAAGTCAACTTACTCCACACATCTCTCCAAAATGACTGATTAGTTGATCAAATGAGACTGGGGCCTATATCCTTGATACAGGACCAGCAAAGACCATGTTCTTATACTTAGTTGCCTACTTTGCCTGCTGGTTCCTGCTTTGTCTGTTGGTTCCTGCTTGACAAATCCACCTTGTCTCCTGGTTCCTAATTTACAAGTCCAACTTCTCTCCTTGTTCCTGCCTTGCCAAGCTTCAGCTTGGTCTCCTAGCTTCCTGCTGTGCCAAGCTTTTGTCTTGCCTCTTCTCCTTCAATTCCAGAAGTGACCTGTCTGCTCTGGTTGGGAATCCAGCTACAGTCCTAGGGCTCACCATCCTTTGCAGAATATTAGCTTAACGCAGATCTCACATCTAGCGTTGGGTGCAAGCACTTATGGCTGCTGAAACCTAGTGTCAATGCTGGCACCCAACTAATAGCGACTGGGTGCATAAATTACACTATTCTATAACATTGCATCTAAATTCTGGGAATTCCCCTGACTGGCTGAGTAGAGAACCATCATCACACCCTTGGCGTTCTTATTTTTTAAGGACAAACATGTCTCTATCAAGCATTTGATCAGAAAAACCTTAAGTAACTTCAATTGTAGTTAATGATAAATCAAACTACATGTGTTGTTTGTTGCATCAATCTACTCAGCCAGTCACGATTCATTATGACTGACGTGTGAACTGAGCACTTTTTATAATATATCTATATTTATATATATGTTTATTTATTTTTATGATTTAAATGCACTATATATAATTGGGTAATATTATCTTTGGAAAATACCCAAAATTAATATAATTGGATTGAGAGGTATAAGTTTATTTGTTCAATTTCCTACTGATATTTTTGAGGGAAATGAGTAAACAACCAACAATACCTGGGCAAAGAAGGACAAATACAATGCAATCTTTGCACCAATTCCTTCGGAGTCTCATCATGCAAAATCTTAAACAGCAATGCCAAAATCTTGAACTCTATACGCCATTCAATAGGCAGCCAATGCAATTCCCACAATTGTGCGGTAATATGATCAAACCTACTCGTCCTCATCAACAATCAAGCTGCAGAATTCTGTGCTACCTGTAAGGCTTTCAATGTTTCCCGCAGCAAACCACACAGAAGAATATTATAGTAATCAAAATATTGCCAAAACATATACTGTACCTGCAAAACAGTATGAAAATTTTGCTCACACAGAAATCTTCTCAGCTTAGCTACCAACTGTAACTTTAAAAAAATACCACATGAATCACTGATGCAACATACGGTTTAAATGATAAAGTAGTATCCAGTGTCACTTCCAAACTACAAATTGTTGATAGTACCAGCACTGAAACAGAATCTAGACAAAAACTAAAATATGGACAAATCTTCCCCCAATTGTGATAACCTCAAAATCTGAGTTTTGGCAACATTTAAGGCCAAATCATTCGCTCGCAACCAACCCTGAACTATCTGAAAGTAAGATTCCTCCAAAGAAACGCCTTCAGACATGTCTACAGGTACAGGAAAATAAAACTGTATATCATCAACTGTATACAAACGATAACGAACACCCTCCTTTCAGATAGGGAACAAAAACAAGTTGAACAACAATGATGATAGACACGAACCTTGTAGTAACTGTCATCCAACTAGACAAAGTGGAATGCTGAACCATCTGAAACGTATGAGCATCCAAAAAAGGTCAAAATCAAGCCAACACTTTCCCAGAAATTCCAAAAGACTGTAATCAATATAATAACATTTCATGATCTACAGTGTCAAATGCAGCAGCTACATCCAAAGAGATAAAAATAAACTGATCTCCCCAATCAAAACCCAAGTGAATATCATCCAACATAGTAAGCAACAACAACTCAGTGTTATGTTGTTTACAAAAACCAAATTGACAACAGTCTAACAAAAATTTCCACTCAACAAAATCAGTCAATTGTGCCAGCACTAATTTTTTTTCCAAAACCTTCACCTAAAAAAATCTAGATTAGAAATAGGATGGAAATGATCAACTTGGTCATGACTCAAAAATGTGTTCTTTAACATCTAATGAATTGCCACTTTTTTCAAAACAGCAGGCACCAACTCTTCATCAAACAACTGATTAACAAGTAACATAACATTACCTGAAATTATAGTACGCAACACACCTTCAATACTGACATAGAACATACATTCAATGGACTGCCTTAATTGAAAAATGAATATATCACTCTCTCTCTACTTGCTTAGCATTAACAGGCTGAAAAGAGGTCCACAATTTTGCCCCGATATATCAGGCAACTTATCCTCCACACTACAAACAACAGTTCTCTTCATTCTAGACTGAAAAAAGTCTGACAACTGCTGACTTGACGGGAATGAGGCCTCATTTAACGATGATATAACTAAAGACTCCACAACAGAAAACAGTTCTTTTGATGTGAAGATGCATGCGCAATACAGGCATCAAAATGCACACGCTTTGCCACTACCACCTCCCTCTTATATGACTCGAGAGCTAAATAATATTCTTTCTGCATAAATGCATCAGGACAACCATGCCAAATTCTCTCCTTCCTATGCAACTCATATTTCTGAACCCTCAACTCAGGGGTATACCACGGTTGATGTACCCAACATCCAAACTCACACACCTGGATGGAAGACAATTTATCCATGGCTAATTCCAAAGCCTCATGCCACCATTCCACAGTCTCAGTCAAAAGCTTAGTCTCCAAATCACCCATTGCAGAACTCCACTCACTAAGTAAGTCTGTAAATGGCACTTCAGAACACCACAGTACTCACAACAAAGAGGCTGAAGATACCTCCCAATCCTTCACTAACAATACCCATGAAAGCAAGCAATGATCTGACCAAGGCACAGCTGAAACTACAATACCTGAAGCTAATTGAAACTGACTAGATCTCTTACATCTTCTTCTGTAAAACCGAAGCAAAAAATTAATTGTCTTTCCGCTATGGCTTTGTCCTCCCTGAGTGCCCATTTTGCTCCTTCATGATCTAACGGCAACACTGATTCCCTCATAGGATTTCTGCTTCTGATGTACCTGAAAAAGGTGTTACTATGAGTTTTTGTCATCACAATAAATTTTTCATAATATTCTTTTTTAGTACTTTGCATCTCGCTTAACACTGCTTAGGTTGCTACTTATTTTCTTCATTCAGATCCTTTTTCCATTCTTTGAAGGATGCTCTTTTGCTCTAATAGCCACTTTCATTTCACCTTTTAACCACTCTGGCTGTGGTTTTCTCTTCTTTGCATCTTTGTTAATATATGGAATACATCTGGTCTGGACTTCCATGATGGTATTTTTAAACAATATCCACGCCTGATTTAAAGTCCTAACCTTTGCAGCCATCCCTTTCAGCTTCTTTTTAATGATTTTCCTCATTTTGTCGTGGAGGGGCATAATCTAACGGGGCCGGCCATCTATAAGGGCAGCCATCTCTAATGATGGCCACGTTAAGCGGCGTACCCGACTGTATTATCAAAACAAGATGGCCGAACATCTTTCATTTCGATAATACAGTCGGGGCCGGCCAAATCTCAACATTTGGGCCGCCCTTAGAGATCGCCGGCATTAGAGATGGCCGTCATTGGTTTTTGCCAATAATGGAAACTAATGGCAGCCATCTCAAACCCGGCCAAATGCAAGCCATGTGGTCGTGGGAGGTGCCGGCATCTGTAGTGCACTGCTCCCCCTCACATGCCAGGACACCAACCGGGCACCCTAGGGGGCACTGCAGTGGACTTCACAAAATGATCCCAGGTGCATGGCTCCCTTACCTTGTGTGCTGAGCCCCCCAACCCCCCCCCCCAAAACCCACTCTCCACAACTGAACAACACTACCATGATGGGGGGGCACCTAGATGTGGGTACAGTGGGTTTCGGGTGGGTTTTGGAGGGCTCCCATTTACCACCACAAGTGTAACAGGTAGGGGGGGATTGACCTGGGTCCGCCTGCCTGAAGTGCACTGCAGTACCCACTAAAACTGCTCCAGGGACCTGCATAGTGTTGTGATGGAGCTGGGTATGACATTTGAGGCTGGCATAGAGACTGGCAAAAAAATGTGTTTTAATTTTTTTTGGGTGGGAGGGGGTTGATGACCACTGGGGGAGTAAGGGGAGGTGATCCCCGATTCCCTCCGGTGGTCATCTGGTCAGTTTGGGCACCTTTTCAAGGCTTGGTCGTGAATAAAAAGGGACCATTTAAGCTGGCCAAATGCTCGTCAGGGCTGGCCTTCTTTTTTCCATTATCGGCCGAGGCCAGCCATCTCTTAACCACGCCCCGTCCCGCCTTCAGTACACTGCCAACACGCCCCCTTGAACTTTGGCCAGCCCTGCGACAGAAAGCAGTTGAAGCCGGCCAAAATCGGCTTTCAATTATACCGATTTGGCCGGCTTAAGGAGAAGGCCGGCCATCTCCCGATTTGTGTCAGAAGATGGCCGCCCTTCTCCTTTTGAAAATTGAATGCTACAACAGTAGATGTAGATTTCTTTAATGACTTCAGTCTAGATTTATCCCTTGACAGTGAGCTTAATGCTCTAAGAGCTCTTTCTTTTTTTTGAGGAATTTAAGATGCATAATAAAGTATTTTGAATTTGAGTAGTATAAATTACTGGTATAAGCATTGCTTCAGTCTACGTTGGACTATTGTAGTCTTGTTTATTTGGGTGCATTAAGACAAGTTATTCAGCCATTGCAAACAATCCAGAACACTATGGTCCATTTGATTTTTTTTCATTGCTGAACCAGAATAAAATTTCTTCATATTTTGTTGAACTACATTGGTTTCCTATAGAGGCAAGGATTATGTTCAAATTATTTTGCTTTCTATGCTGAATGCCCAATTTATATAATGGATCATATGGAATTTATTTCCAATAATAGGAATAGAATATCTTTTCACAATTCACTATTTGCTCTTCTATCTTTTAAGGGAGTAAAGAGATTTAAAATGTTTAATATAATTCTTGCAGTTCAAATATCAAGGTCTTGGAGTAGTTTAAATACTTGTTTTGCTGCTCAGTTATCTTTTTTCTTATTCAAGAAAAACGTAAAAAACCTATCTTTTCAAGAAGTTTGTTAAGATTAGTTCTTCAATTAAGATTCTCTGCTCATTTCTTTGCTTCCCAAGAGATGTTTTTTTTTTAATTATTGTAAACTGCTAAGAACCTGAAGGTATCAGTGGTATAGAAGTATATTGTAATATAATGCAATGTAATGTTATTTGGATTTCTGCCAGGTACTTGTGACCTGGATACTGGACTAGATGGACCATTGGTCTAACCCAGTATTCTTATGTTCTTATGCCCCCTTTCAGCTGCACGGCACTAACTTTATAGAATACTATCTTACTGCTGTTACGTGCATAAGTGCAAATGAATGCAATTTGTGCAAATTAACACACTTAACATAAATTATCACCAATTAAGGATTCATGAAGTAATTAAGGGGCCTTTTTAACAAGCTGCTTTGGGTGTTAATGCATGCCTAACGCAGTAAAAATGGCTTAATGCAGGATGTGCTAAAGCATTCTGTGTTAGAGTGTGCAGATGGCAAAACTAAGTACAAAGTATTTTTGGGGGGGGGAGGGGGCATATAGGGTGGAGAATAGGCATTGATGCTAGTGACTATTACTGCCATGCCGACTGGTTAGTGCATCCATAATGTAGGAGCCCTTAGGGCCTCCTAAATAGGAGGCGATAAGTCCTCCCACGTTAATTTTTTGAAACGGCCATGCGTTAATTCTTACATTAATTAGCACACAGACATATATTCAAGAAATAGAAAAAAATCTCCTTTTGATGGATATGCTGGAAATGGGCTTAATGGAGGGGAAAGGCCCTTGTAGGGGTGCAATAAACCCATTTGTGAGCTCAGCTTAGTAGATGGGCTCCTGAGTAAGCTGCATGCAAAACTACTACTACTCTATAACATATGCACACAACGTCATGTACATGTATGCATGGAGATAGAATTATTTGCATAGATTGTAAAATCATGAGAATCTCATCAACAGAGAGTGATAGAAATGCATGCCAGCAAATCACAAGTTCCTGTATGAACTATTGATCACTGCTTCTATCAATACTTTGAAAGTCATTCATAATATTCTCTGCTCCATAAAATATGATAGAGTGAGATAAGAAACTCTGACGCCACCATAGCTGAATCCCATAACAATTGCTGGACCACACCAAAAAATCTTCTGCGATAGTTTATATCTGATTGGATTTTCTGAGCAAAGAATTATTTCTTGGTGCTTTCTACCATGATTCCATATTCTTGAATCACTGTACTGTAGATAACTTTGTCTGCAATAGAGAACATCGTGTTCATTGTGAAGCATGTTTTTCTGAAGATGGGGCCAAGATTCAAAGTGGCAGCCATTTTGAACAAACTTCCGCTTAGGGCAGAAGCAAGGGGGGTTCACTTCTCCTGATGCCCTGCTGGACCACCGTTGACATTTCCCATGTTGTTTCAAACAAATGCACATCCCTAGTGGCACTTGTGTTGAACCTGATTTGCATATTATATTGAGGCAAACCCTATGTACTACTATCCAACCCAAATTGAGGTGATTGGCATAGGGGGTGTCACAAAAGTCATTGCAGAGTCAATGAACTCTCTGTAACCCCAACATATTACTGCCCAGTAGAAGTAGAATCTGAGCACCTGAGTATACAGGTGGTAGTTGATTGACTATAGACTTCAATAAGGATGGTGCAAACAGCTGCTGATGTAAATATTTTATCTCTATTGTTTGGTATCTTCTTAAGTTCTGTAGGAGTGGGTAGATGTGACTTGAAGCTGTCATCCATAGCTTCTATCATATACACTTGCCCTTTCCTTTCTGTCCAGTGCATGTTTTGAGCTTCTTGGGAAAGTAATTTTCATGTATGCTAAACAAGTCATAAAACTCTGACATTGCTAGTGATTTGTTGCTTTTTTATCATCCATGATGACATACACCTTCACTGATCTCTCAGGGTACCTTTCAGTATAGACCTTGGCCAGGCATATCTCAGCACAAGACTTTCCACCATGGTGCTCTCCATGCACTTCCGTAAATTTGGAAGTACCTTGAGATGTTGGTGTCTTTTCTTCATCATTCTCCCCCCATTACTGAACATGGAGGCTGAAGCTTCTAAGGAGTTAGTTTTCATACCATCTGGGTGCAGTGCATTGGCATGGTGGTCCCTGCCGCACTCTGTATACTTGACAGATGGTGTCCCATCCCTCACCTGTTTGGCGCTCCTCCCGGATAGTCCGCTCCCCAGTTCTTCGTAGGGGTGGACAAGTGTCAACCAGAGTGGTATCACACTCCTTCCTCTCTGCTCTTGGCGGTGGCCATCTTGGGAGGCTCAGTCGGAGCAGTGCCTGAGCAGCGGCCATCTTGGATGGCTTATGACAGCGGCCATCTTGGATGGTGCATGGAGGGCGGCCATCTTGATAGGCTTTTTCATGCTAGTTCTTGGAGAACAGCCAATGAGGTTCCTCGCTGTTCACCTGTGCCTAGGTTTCTCTGATGGGAGGACTATTTAAGGCTGTTTTTCCCCTCAGTAGTTGCTTCGGCTTCTACCTTGGTGGATTCTGTAGCGGTTCTACTGACGTCTTTCCGGACCTGACCTCTGCTGGAATCTGATTTATCTCTGCTCGCTGCCTGCCCTGATCTCTGCTGGAACTTGACTACTCTTTTTTTTTTGTTACATTTGTACCCCGCGCTTTCCCACTCATGGCAGGCTCAATGCAGCTTACATGGGGCAATGAAGGGTTAAGTGACTTGCCCAGAGTCACAAGGAGCTGCCTGTGCCTGAGGTGGGAATCTAACTCAGTTCCTCAGTTCCCCAGGACCAAAGTCCACCACCCTAACCACTAGGCCACTCCTCTACTCTTTGTTTGCTGCCGGACCTGATCTCTGCTGGATCCTGATTTCTCTGGTCTGTCACCTGCCCTACTATTGACGGAGTCCTGCCACTCTCCGCTTCTGGCCCCGCAATCTCTGTAGATTCCCGAAGCCCTGTAGGCTGCCTGCACCTGGGGGCTCAACCCCCGGGGAACGGTGGCCTTCCCAGGCGAAGATTCAGGGTTGCTCAGCCGCCCAGTGGGACACAGACTCTTGGACCATGCTCCGACTGGGCACAAGGGCTCACGAACATCCCAGCATAGTACAGATGGTTTGATGAAGAGCAACATTTATAAGATTCTGGGAATTTTTTTTAGCAGTTTTGTATTATGTAAAGGACTGTTGTCTATATCCAGGGCATTTCCTGTAAGGTTGAGGTTTCTTATGTAAAGAGCACTGTCAGTCTGATTCCTGTACTTTGTTTCTAGTGGGAGGAATATTTCATAGACCTAGCTTAAATTACTGTGTTTCTTAGCTGGCCTTCTCCTTTGGAAGTAGCTGGTCTTGGTCATTTCTTACACATCAAGTTAAAAGCCAGGATCACTTTTTCTCAGATCTTCAATACACTTTGACAAAATTTCAGAGGGAGGAGAGGGCACCCCATTATCTATTTTGTACTTTGTACCAAATAAGGTCCACTTTTCCCAAGACTGTATGATAGTTTCTCCATCCATGATTAGCCTTATACCATGAGATGTGCCCAAGTAGCTGAGCCCTTAGAGGTATGGATCCGCTTTGACTGCCTCCATCTTCAGGAAAGGTCTCCAAATTATTGCTGCTTGCAATTTTCTTTGTTTAATATTCTTGGAAAGTTTTCA
This sequence comes from Microcaecilia unicolor, assembly GCF_901765095.1. NCBI lineage: Eukaryota > Metazoa > Chordata > Amphibia > Gymnophiona > Siphonopidae > Microcaecilia > Microcaecilia unicolor. The sequence goes on along the minus strand of NC_044033.1, from coordinate 94,467,782 downwards.
GTTTTTTCAAACATTGCATTCTCCATTGCTTCCAGGCTTCAATAACATTGTTCAAACCTTCTCCCCATTTTGGCTAGTCGCATAGTGAGTTTCAAGTTTATTTAAAACTTTCTATCCCACCTGCAGAAGAAACCATTGAGGCAGCTTACAATCTAATTTTGCAGAAATTGACCAATAATTAATTATGACAAGACAGACATTGGGAAAGGGGGTGGAACTACAATATAGATAGAAAAGGAAGGAGGGTTAAACAAAAAGGTTTATGCATTTGTGATCAGAATCTCAGCAGAACCCTCAGAACAGTGGCGTAGCCACAGGTGGGCTTGGGTGGGCCAGGGCCCACCAGCTTAGGGCTCAAGCCCACCCAACAGTAGTACACGTTTAGCGGTAGCTGGTGGGGATCCCAAGCTCAGCCAGCTGAAGACTTCCCCCTGATGGTAACAAAACTTCTGCTCTCCACGAATGCTCAGTTTTCAGCATATGCCTGCTGCAGATTGCCAAGGTGGAGCGAAGCATTTTCCCACCAGCTGAGATATTTGTTTGGTGGAGGGTGGGGGGGGGGGGGGGGGGAGAACACTTGGTGCCCACCCACTTCTTGCCTAGGCCCACCCAAAATCTGCTACACCCCTGCCTCAGAATCCCAATGCAGTTCTAATAAAAATAGAATTCTCAATTAATGGAAAAGACATCCTTAAAAAGGAAAGTTTTAAATCAGTTTTAAACATAGCTAAGGAACCACATTGTCTTAAATGGACTGGCAGAGAATTCTAAATTTCTGGAGCTTAAACTGAGAAAATACCATGTTTGGAGTGTTCATGGTGTATTTCTTTATACTGTAGGTAGGAACATTGAGACAATGATGTACAGATTCGAACACAAAGGAACATACAGAACTAAGTAACATGCTAAGTATAGTGGTTCATTTGTAGCGCAGGTTTTGAATACTATTAATAAAATTTTATATGTTAAATAATGTGTGATTGGTAACCAATGAGCATTTCTCAGGTGAGGTATAACATGATCAAATTTTCGTAATCCATTTATAATCTTAATAGCTGTGTTTTCAACAATTTGTAATCATTGGTGATCCTTAACATGGAGACCAATGTATAAAGAGTTACAATAATCTAACGGACTTATGACCAATGAGTGCATCAAAATATTTAGCACTGGGGGATATATAAAAGTTTGAATTGATCTGATTAGCCTGAGTCTATAGAAGGAACGCTATACAGCTCCTGATACTTGAGAGTAGAATGAAAGATTATTATCCAAAAGTACTCCAAGATGACAAATGGTCTGCACTAAGGCAACATTAGTATCATCAATAAGTATAGGAAATGGAAGAGCAGTTTCACCCTGATTGGAGAAAAGAATATATTTAGACTTATGAGGCTTTAGTGCTAATTTATTTGTATGAAACCAAATATCAACATGCTTAAGTTTTGCATTAAGTTCAGATATGTCATGTTGTTGTAGAGATTCTAATGTGGCAAGGATTGGATATCATCTGCATATACGAAAGCAGTGAGACCCAAACTTTGTGTTAAAGTTAGTAAGGGAGCCAAAAGGACAGACTATTGAACCTTGAGGTACTCCTGAAGGGACGGTGAAGGGTTTTGAAGCAGTATCATCTAATTGTACTATATATTTTCTGTTGTCTAAATAAGAACTGAACCAGTCTAAGGCAGTACCGACAATCCCGATTTCCTCTAACTAAATAAGCAAAATAGAGTGATCTATTAGGTAGAATGTGGCTGTGAGGTCCAAGGATATAAGAAGAACATGTTTAAATTTGTCCAAATGTGTATGGATCAATGTAGTAATACCTAATAGTGCGGTTTCAGTACTGTATGACTACGAAAACCTGTTTGATTTGGATGTAGAACATTAGTGCTAGTAATGAAATCTGTAAACTGTCGGTGTATTGTATGTTCTATGATTTTTGTCACAAATGGGAGATTGGCAATTGATCAGTAAGTCGAAGGATCAGTGGCTAGCCCTTTCGGGTCTTTGATCTTAGGATGCAGTATTGCCAGTTTCAATTCTAACAGTACACAGCCCATAGAAAGTGTTGAACTGATCATAGAATTAAGAAAGGTTTGAGTGTAGAGAAGAATTTTTTTAATTAGCATAGAAGGTAAAGGGTCAGTTGAAGCTGTAGTGATCCACATGCTCGTGATGATTATATTTAGATCCCAGATAGAGGGGACTGTGAAGTGACACAGAGTACTTACTACATGATGTCACAGACAGTAAAAAAAAAAAACTGAATGTATAGAAAGTAGGAAATCATGCCATAATGAAAAAGCAGAGTTATTTGCAGCAGGATTCTTATGATCTAATTGAAAAGAATGGTGAAGAGTCACTATCTTATTTTCAAAGTATGATGCAAAAGATTGAGCTATAAGAGAAGAGACAGAATATGTGAGATGTTTGATAAGTAGTAAGTGATTTGAGAGCACTATAAAGAATCGCAGTATTTGGCGCTTTTGTAAATGTAGCTGTAAAATACTTCTTAGAAGCAAGCAAAGTTCGCTTATGAGTCGATGCTAACACCTTATAATTAGCCAATGACTGAGGAGTAGAACGATGCAATCTGTGCTCCGCTTAATGTAATTTGCATTTGAGTTGACAGAGGTCTCTTGTGAACCACGGTTCCATTCAACGATTAGCAATAGAAACTACCCTAGTTGTTAGGGGTGCTAATGCGTCATAAGCACTTTTAACGCTGGAATTCCAGTTGGAGATTTGATTGTCTATTGGTGAATTGGAAAAGGTATTAATATTAAGAGTAGAGCTATCAAGAAGAGAACTGACTGAAATCCTATCTAGGTCCCTAAATTGAAGGAGCCTAGAAGAGGAAATTACTAGTTGATAGATGTTCTGTAAGGTGTAACAGGAGTAATGAATGATCTGGCCAAGGTAAAGGATAGGCTGTCTTGAAATGTGTAGATGTATTAAGTATAGTGGGTGAAAGAATCAAATCTAATGAATGTCCTTCCTTATGTGTAGGACCTATTGCATGTTGTTTCAAATCTAAATCAGAAAGTAGAGTGCTAAGGTCATGGAAAAAAGGGGCTGTAGGAATATCAATGTAAATATTGAAATATCTGAGAATGATCAGATATTTATAATTCAAGCAGTGATCTATCCATAAAGTTCAAAGGTAAGTCCATGATGTTGTTGAAGGAGGAGGAGGGTGGTAGATGAGTAAAAAGTCCAAAGAAACAGAAGTGTTAATTCGGAAATGAAGAGTGTCTGCAACTAGTAATGAGGTAGTACAACAGTACAATACAAACTTAGTAACATAGTAATATAGTAAATGACAACAGATAAAGACCTGTATGATCCATCCAGTTTGCCAAATAAGATAAACTCATACCATAAGATATGATGTGATACTACACATGTATACTTGACCTTGATATGTCCTTGCCATTTTCAGGGTACAGACCATTGAAGCCTGCCCAGCACTGTCCTTGTTTTTCCAACTTCTGAACTTGTCAACAGTGTACAGACTATAGAAATCTGCCCAGCCCAGTCCTTGTTCTCCAACTACTGAAGCTGAATCTGTCCATCCATGATCAGGGCACAGACTGTAGAAGTCTGCCCGGCACTGGCATTGCTTCCCAAATACTGGTGTTGCCATTTAATCACTTCTAAGCGTCTGGTTCCATACTTTTGATACAGGATTCCTTTGTGTTTATCTCATGCATTTTTTAAATTTTGTTACCATTTTCGCCTCTACCACCTCCCACGGGAGGGCACTCCAGGCATCTACTAACCTGCCCATGAAAAAGTACTTCCTGATCTTATTCCCTGAGTCTTCATTTCCCCCCTCCCCCAACCTCAATTCATGTATTCTAGTTCTACCTCCTTCCCATCTCTGGAAAAGATTTGTTTGTAGATTAGTACCTTTCAAATATTTGAATGTCTGTATCATATCACCCCTGTCTCTCCTTTCCTGCATGGTATACATGTTGTGTCCACGCACCACTGTGAATGAGCACCAATTAGCACCAATTAAGTGGATAATTGCTGCCAATTTCCTTGTTAAATTGAACATGGATCTGAGATACGTGCACAAATTTGGGCACCCAACCATCGCCAACTTATATAGAATCTGGGAGAATATGTGCAAAACATCAGGAAGAAGGTATGCGAACAATGAGAAGAAGTAAATCAGATAACTATAACATAAAAGTTACTGTTTCATTGTTAAGCAGCTGCAGTTAGAAGATTCCAGCTACGAAAAAGAGCAGAACAAACAGGGAGGCTGACAATGGTTCTAGGAAGTATTTTGCTCTGTTTAACATCTAACACCTTCATCCTCTGTTTATTGGTTCACCGCTGCCCCTTAGTCTCGGTTTGAACTGTCTGATACTTGTACTGTATTTCTTACCCACGCCTAGTTATCATATGGTTCGTTGCTTTGAAAAACTGGCACTGCTTTTTCAGGAAATGAGAAGCTGTACATGTGCCAGATGTTGCTCGCCTGTTCAGCTCCTCTGTATCCAGAAAGGATGATTACCATTTCCGTGCCTTAATTCAGACTTGGCTGAGTCCCCCTCCTACACATGTACGCCCCCCTCCTCCCACCACACACACACACACATACACAGTATCTGCACCCAAATAATTGTGCCATTTATTTCTGAAGTAATTAAAGGGGTGAGACATTTGCTGAAATAGCAATTGCCCAGGCCTTTGTGCTGCCTACAGATGCATCGGTTTTCTTGTTTTCTGCTAGTACATCTTGCCAAGAACATCTAAACTGAAACCAATTATTACCCAGTGTTATGCAACACAAATGTCTTTTCTTCTAAAAGACCATTATATATAGATATAGGCACACATTGAATTGTGATCTTCATTCATGGCCAGAGAAGTTAGACTGCTAATTGATTTCATGTATAGCTATAAGGTAATAAATAGAAATAAATCAAAACATAGAAAAGAAAATAAGACGATACCTTTTTTAGTGGATTAACTTAATATATTTTTCGATTAGCTTTCAAAGGTAACCCTTTTTCTTCAGATCAGAAATAGGCCCAAGGGGGATCCAGCAAGGGTGAGGATTAGCAGGACTGTAGATGGAGGACTCCTGCTCAGCCTAGAGGGAACAGTGGTTCACAGCCCCCTAAGGGAAAGTATCATGGTCGTTAGCTTAAGACCCTACTGTTGAATGACTGTGGTTTTTGCACATGGTCTTTTTCTGCCCTGTTTTTCAACTTCTACTGATATATACAAATGAAGACCCACAGTGACTATCTGCACATGGCTATGCATTCCTCAAGGGCTGCTCCTGCTGGCTGGACTCACCCCTTGCAACCAGAAGCTTGTGTGTTAGTAGCTCCTGCATTCATGCTTTTAACTTTAATCCTTTTTATTTGTGTTATAACTTAATCCTGATTTCTGTTTGTGCTGTTCTACTTTGAGTATATAGCCCTCTGATTTATTTGCTGTTTTATGTTTGTGTGTGTTTGAGATTTTATGCCTTTGTTCAAAGCGTTTTGCCTTCTATCCATTTTCTGTCACTCCAGTATCACCTAATTCACCTTTCTATTTTTCCTGCATTTTTTACTTAAATAAAATTCTGGGTAGGGCAATTTCTAAGATCATTTATGCAAGTAAATAGTCACTTAATCAGGTAAAATGACTTTTTTGAAATTTCTATTTTCAGAGCTGTTAAAATTGCTATCAATATGCTGGAAAAATTAGAGAAAGGTTTAGATGGTATTCGTAAAATACATGATTTATTGATGAGAGATAATATCAATATAAGAATGAAGGTCAAGAATTTTACTAAAGCGGATAATCTTTGATTCTTTAGTTTTCCTAAGCTGCCTATGATAGTATCACCTTGATATGCTTAAAAGATATTTCACTGATGTATTTGGAGTTGCTGCAGAAATAGCTCCCCCTATAGTTCATGCCTACTGTCTACCTAGGAGCAAACAACAGAGGGGCCCTTTTACAGAGCAACGGTAAGCCCAATGCACTGTCTTACTGCTCACTCTTTCGGGACTTACAGCTTGCTCTTCTGACTACCACTGGCCCAACGCAGCTGCTGGTGGTAGTCCCGCCCTGGGCGCACGCCATTTCCGGGGGAAAAAGAAAAGTCCCAGAAATGGCTTACGCCGCTTGCTGCCCGGTTACCACTGAGTTAGCACAGGAGCCCTCATCACCATTTCAATGGGTAGCTGTAAGGGCTCCCCACTGCATGGCCATGCGAGAAAAGTTATCTCACCGCATGTCCATTTGGGGGAGGGGTTTTCCACTGGCCGTGGAAGAAAGGGTCCTGGCAAGAGGGAAAAATGGCCCTGCCACTACCGCAGGGCCCTTTTTCCCACAGATTAGTAAAAGGAACCCAAAGTTTGCAAAATCAAGGAGATGTTCCATTTGAGATGGATACGTTCAATGATTCTGATGTTTTGGAAGTCCTTCAACTATGCTGGCTATATTTGCCTTGATATCTGATAAGGACTGGATGCTTAAGATGTCTTTTAATCCTATTATATGGCCAAACACAATAAATAGCAGAGGTGACACAATTCAAGAACAATCAAAATACCCAACGCTGAAATCAATCTTGTCAATATCTTAATATAGAATTAGCAGCCTTCCATCTAATATATTGTCTTAAGACCTCAGTGGCGACATGTGGCATGTTTCACAGAATTGGTCCACTACCAATGTCCCATTACACTAACTTGAAGTAAAGTTAGTGTAATGGTACATTAGCAGTGGACCGAATCCTGATGCAGCGATTCTGCAAAACATTGCGCATGTCGGCGAATGGACCAGCTTCTGATTAAAAGCTAAGTAGAGCTTAACTTGCTTTTATACATTTAATAAAGTATGAAAAAAGATAAAATATAAAAAGAAAATGAATATTCAATATTGATTAAAGAATGTTTCAGACCGATAAGGAGACAACAGAGCCAAGGCTATTTGGGTTCTTATGAAACGAGTCGCCACTGAGGTCTTAAGACTATATATTAGATGGAAGGCTGCTAATTCTATATTAAGATATTGACAAGACTGATTTCAGCTCTGGGTCTTTTGATTGTTCTAAGATGTCTTTTAGGCATCAAAATAAATTGCTTGTTACAGTTAGTTTATTTATAGCCCGCTAAAGCCAACAATGTAGTAGCAGATTACTGTTCAAGGGGCTAGATGAAAAAGAATCTAGGATGTTAACATAATAATCCAAAGAATAAATAAAAATATTTCATAACATAACATCTCTAAAAAAATAAGGCAATACAAACTATTGCTTCCTTAAATCATGTTTACAAAATAACATTGTCTTAAGCCCCTTTTCACAAGTGTCAAACCTAGACCTACACTTTAATTCTTGGGAGAAAGAAGACCATAAACTGGCTGCTTGGTATGCAAACAGGAATGTGAACATAGGGTTTTATTTCTTATTCTGTACTTATATTTCCTGCTTGATCCCAGCAATATTGTGGACTAGTGAATGATGCTTATTTCTGCTAGTAAGTGGGTTTTCTGTATTTTTTCTGATTTCTTTTTCAAGTGTATGCTTGAATGTTATGTTGAAATTCTTATCAATAGAAATCAAACAAAATAAAACATGGAAAAGAAAATAAGATGATACCTTTTTTATTGGACATAACTTAATACATTTCTTGATTAGCTTTCGAAGGTTGCCCTTCTTCGTCAACCTTCGAAAGCTAATCAAGAAATGTATTAAGTTATGTCCAATAAAAAAGGTATCATCTTATTTTCTTTTCCATGTTTTATTTTAATTCCATTGATAACCTTTAAGAGAGGACTAATACAGCTACCACACCTCTCTACTTATGTTGAAATTCTAAAATTAAAAAAAATCCCAATTTAAACAATAGAGTGGCCTCTAATGGGCGCCAGTGCATCTTGATGAAATAAGGAGTAATCCTGTCTGACTTCTTCAAAGAAAAAATCAGCCACACAACCACATTCTGGATTGTTTGAATCCTTTTTAATTGTTTCAGTAGACCCAAATAGACAATATTACAGTAGTACAACATACTTAAAATTAAAGATTAGACCACAAGTCAGAACTGATCTTCCTGCAAGTACTCTCAAATGCATCTTAATTTCCTTATAATACAGAAGGAGCTTTTACAGGAGGATTAACTTGATTATCCATGGATAACTTATTATCTAAGATAACACCTATAAGTTTCAGTGAATGATCTAACATATAAGTTTCACCATCAAAATTAAGATTTAAATCTATGTTATGATTCAATTTAGAACCCATTAACAAAAATTTTGTTTTATCTTTATTTAACTTTGGATAATGAGAAATCATCAAATCTACAATTAAAGAAAAATACTGAGAAATATTTGTTAAATATCTTTTAACTCACCAGTAACTGGAAATCGTATAGATATATCATCTGTATACATATAAACAGAATAACAACCTTTCTCCAGACATCTAACCAATGAAGAGATTAATACATTGAATAGTACTACTGGTGATAGAGGAGATCCTTGAGGTACACCTGATGGTGGAGACCATCTCTCTGACAGCACTCCATGTAGTTTAATTCAATAAGATCTATAAGATCCTTCAAGCCACAAGATCAGTTACTCCAAAAGTATCAAGAGTTTCAAGTAACACTCTATGATTAACAAGATCAAACACACTAGAAAGATCCAGTTACATAATAAGAGCTCGTCGACTCATACTTCAAACTGATCTAAGTAATTCACCAACTGCTTAGTCACCAAACCCTCTAGAACCTTTACAAATAAGGGACTGATACCACAGGTCTATAATTAGTAACCTCACTTGTAGGAACCTTTACATTTTTTATTATAAGTGTAAGAATGATCTCAGAAAAGTCTTTAGGAAAAATACCAGAGCTAAACGAATGCTCTATCCAATGAAGCAAGGCCCATTTAAATTCACATGGCACTGATTTCATTGGATATGTAGGGCAATTGACAAGTAAACAATGAGGGGCATAATTGAATGGTGCCGGCCATCTTTATGGGCGGCCATCTCCGGGGCCAGCGCCGCAAGCAGGCGGAGCCAACCGTATTTTGGAAAAAGATTGCCGGCCACCTTTTTCTTCGCTAATACAGTTGGGCCCGGCCAAATGTCAGAATTCGCTGGGTTTGAGATGGCCAGCATCGGTTTTTAGCCATAATGGAAAATAATGGCGGCCATCTCAAACCTGGTGAAATGCAAGGCATTTGGTCATGGGAGGAGCCAGCATTTGTAGTGCACTGGATAGCTCCCAGGTGCATAGCTCCCTTCCCTTGGTTGTTTAGCCCCCCCAAAACCCACTCCCCACAACTCTACACCATTACCATAGCCCTTATGGGTGAAGGGGGGCACCTACATGTGGGTACAGTGGGTTTTGGAGGGCTCCCATTTACCACCACAAGTGGAACAGGTAGGAAGGGTATGGGCCTGAGTCCACCTGTCTGAAGTGCACTGCACCCCCTAAAAACTGTTCCAGGGACTTGCATACTGCTATCAGGGAGCTGGGTATGACATTTGAGGCTGGCATAGAGGCTGGCAAAAAAGTTTTTTTTTGTTTTTGTTTTTGGGTGGGAGGGGGTTGGTGACCACTGGAGGAGTATGGGGAAGCCATCCCCGATTCCCTCCGGTGGTCATTTGGTCAGTTGGGGCTCCTTTATGAAGCTTGGTCATGAGAAAAAAGGGACCAAGTAAAGCCGGCGAAATGCTCGTCAAGCCTGGCTTTTTTTTCCATTATCAGGCGAAGCCGGCCATCTCGTAAACACACGCCCCCGTCCTGCCTTCACTACCTACCAACACGCCCCCTTGATGTTTTGCCGGCTCCGCGATGGAAAGCAGTTGAGTCCGGCCAAAATCGGCTTTCAATTATACCGATTTCGCCGGGTTCAGGAGATCGCCGGCCATCTCCCGATTTGTGTCGGAAGACGGCCGGCGATCACTTTCGAAAATGAGCTGGAATGTGATCTTGCAAAGTATCCAGGTCTTCCTTAGAGACCTTAGAATACAGCACTCCAACTGTGGTCAGTTGGCCAGCCATCAATAGAAACATAATCATAGCTAACCCTATTGTCACCTCCCCCATGATCATGTCAGCGTTTCAAAAAGAATTTCTATTTTAGATTGAAAATAATCAGCCAAATGCTTGGCGGTGGGTGGTAGCTCTCCTGATCTTTCACAAATATGCGCTGTTTCACTATCATATTTTAAATAGTGAGAGACAGGCAAGCTCTGTAGAATTCCGGTGAACCTGCCTGTCCCTAGTGATGGAAGACACAATATTGAAGCAGCATCTTCCACTGGCAGCTTAGAGGGAACAGTACTGTGAACACTGCCAGGCTGCAAGCCCAAGCAAGACTAGATTATTTATTTTATTTATTTATTTATTTATTTAGATTTTGCTCGCACCTTTTTCAGTAATAGCTCAAGGTGAGTTACATTCTGGTACTCTGGATATTTCTCTGTCCCAGGAGGGCTCATATAGCCTGACACACAAAAATGGACCCAGCTGACAACCCTGTTCAGAAAGAGAGTTCTGTGTTTCTGAAGATTCGCTAACTGGTAGGTGGGGAGAGAAGGGCACCAGTTATTTTTCTAGCCATGAGTGGTCTAAAGTCTGGCAGGTTAAGAGAAGCTAAAACCCCGAACAGAAATGATATATTACCCATCTTTACTCTGCTTCTGTTGTCACAAGAATTCCATGCAAGAAGAAAACCAGAAAAAGACAGCTGCTGATCTTTCACACTGGTTTGAATAGGATCATTTTTACCTGGCAGATAAAGTATATTGGGTGTTTCTGACTTAGAATAAAATGGGAGTCTGCACTGAGGATAATAAACAGGAGAATTGAAGTTCGCCCATTAATCCCTTGATCACCTTGATGAAAAAGAAAATATTAGTAATGTTTATTTTTACGAGTAATTTCCTTCAAAATGTATAACTTTCCTAGGAATGTCCTGCACTTCTAGCCATGTTTTCCTACATGCTGCCTTTCATTTTTCTCACCTCTCACCTCTCCATTCTCTCCTTCCAGCTCATGAACTTTCTGATTCCATGAAGACACAAATCCCTTTGGGTATCACGCAACAGAGGAATCTCAGACCACCTCTAAGCATTTTTCCCATAGACCTAATTTTTATATTTATCTACTCAATTTTTATTCACCTAAGATCCCCTGTTGCAGTAAAAGGGGTCCTGTGGTAGTTTTGGCGTGTGTATTTGCTGTGCGCCAAGGCCCCTTTTACCACTGGGGGTAAAATGTTGTTTTGGCCAATAAAAAAGAAATGGTGCATGGCCATTTCTGGGAGGGGGGGTGGAGCCCTTACTGCCACTTATTTAGGTGCTTATTTAGGAGAGTGATTAACGCCAGGTAAGTCCCAGAGCTACAAAAAATAAAAAAATATTTTTGTTGCTCCGGAAATGGTGCATGCTGGGAGTGGGAACTATTGTTGAGCTCCTGTGGTAGCCCGGATTTGGAGCACGATAATGCCACAATAGCTCTACCACGGCGTTGTAAAAGGTTCCCCTAAATGCACAAGAATCCTAGTTTGATCTCTGAGTTGGGTCTTCTGCTCTTGGGGTCATTGGGGAACTGAGTACTGCGGAGGCAATGCTCACAGCCCCCAGAGGGAAAGAATCATGCTTTATCCTATAAAGTAAGAGTGGGCAACTTGCAGCAAGACCATGGGAAGTATACACAGAAAATGACATTAACCAGAGTTTTGGCAATTTTTAAATTCTGGATTTTATAAATGTTTTCAGAATACCACACTAGCAATTTGTTTCCATCATTTTTAGTAAAGTTTTTACTTATTTTTTTATTTATCACAGAAGGTCTATGGAGCTCTGTGCTTTTCCAGTTCCAACATTATGTAATGTTGTGGCCCACTAGGGACAATACAGACAATCATATGGCCCTCTCTGAATAAAGGCTGCCCACCACGCTATAAAGGAAAGTAAGGGGTCCTTTTACTAAGCTGCTGGGGAAAGGGCCCTGCAGTAGCGATGATGGCCATTATTCCCACATGCTAGGGACTTTTTTACCTCATCAGGTAAAAAGCCCCAAAAACAAAATGGCCATGCAGCAGATAACTCTTACCACATGGCCATGCAGCGGGAAGCACTTACCATCACACATTCAGGTGGGGGTAAGGACTCCCACAGTAACCTGGAAGTAACCGTGCAGCACGCAGCATTGCCCAATTATCTCTGGGTTAGTGCCATGCTAGAAAAACATTTTCACGGCATGTTGGAAATGACACACACACGTTGGGCCGGCAGTATTTCCGATTTAGCTTGTGTTAAGCCCACATTGGGCTTACCGATGCTTTTTAAAGGGTCCCTAAGTGCCTACTTTCCTTTATAAAATACTAGCATAACTGGATACATGCACAGTGCATTTAGGCGCCAGCCATAGAGCTGATATAAATGATTGCACCTAGATTGAGGACATATGAAAGTAACTGACAGTATTCTATATGTTACACCTATGTGAGTCCCATCCACACTCTGCCCGAATTCTTTTCACCTATACACCTACCTGTCAGATATGTGCATATTTACAAAATAGCACATATGCACATTTTTAACATATAAATGTTAACATCTTCATAAAGAATTACCCTCTAGTGGCCAAATTTAAGGCACATGACTGCAGGATCTCAGGGCTCAGGACCACCATTACGATGATCAGACAAGGTGTGCTGGGAGGATATAAAATGGGGGAAGAGGAATCATTGTGAATAAAGGGCTCCTGGTGTCAGATGCCAGGACTGGTTTCCACTGAGAGCGGGAGGGGGAGGGGGAGGAAGATGCTGTGCCAAAAAAAAAAAATTGCAAAATAAGGAACTGACTGAAAAACATTTTAAGATAAACAGATTATGTCCTGAAGGCTGAACTTTGATGAGGACAAGTCTGTCCAGAAAAACAAGGCTAGCATGTGACTGTCCTTTAAGATGATGGCAGCATTTGTATTGTGTAAATGCTGAGTGAGCTCTAGACTGTTTTGGCCTCAATTCTATATCATATATAAATACAAGACAGGAATTTGGAGTGAGAATCACATCTGAGCCCCAATCTATTTTAAATCACAATCACAGACCGAGTGATACAAAAAATACATGAGAAAGACACAGCACTGTATTTTCCAAAGAGTTTTCTCATTCTGTAACTGTTGAAAGATCATTTTGGGAAAGACTAGTAGCGGGAATGCACTGAGCTTATTCAAAAACAATGCCCATAGTCACAGTAAAATACAGGAGAATGCACTGGACACATGGCAGCACAAACTTCAGACAAGCTGTGGAGCGCATGCTGGGAACATTGCATGTACACATTTTGCTTGGTCAGTATTACTAAAATCGTATGTCTGCAAGTGAGTGGTGTGTATGCATGTGAGTGAATAGATGGGGGGAGTGTGTGAGAGAAAGAAAGAGCTTGGGTGGATTTAATGGGGTGAGTGAAAAGGTGGGGTATATGTGCATGGTGGGTGGGGTGAGTGGGAAGGATGTCTGAGTGAGATTGGGTAGGTGCTATGGGGTAATTCTCTAAAGGACACTGAAAAGTTAGGTACCTAAAATCTAGGTACTAAACTATGTTTGTTCAAGCATATAAATCATTAAATTAATAAGATTGTATCTGTTTTTTAATACTGTATACTTTTGTGTAAGAATGGTAGTAATGTATAATATTGTTTTTGTATTGTGCTGTATTTTTTGTTGTATTGGTTTTATTTTATTTTGTATGTAAATTTTGTTCCCCGCTTAGAATTTGTTAGATATAGTAGATTAGAAATAAAGTTTTATTATTATTATTATTATTCTATATTGACAAATTTCTGCACCTAATCCATTTTAGAATACAGTACAGTCTCGATTATCTGACGTAAACTGGACCGAGCCATTGTTGGATAAGTGAAAAGTCAGATAATATGGAAAACAATGGTAACAAATGCACAGAAAACATATTTTATGCATAAAAGAACAGGCATCGGGTATCTGTATTTAAAATACAGTATTGTTTATTAACACTAACCTGCAGTGTGTGAAGCTGGAAAACAGGAAGAGAACCTGAGCCTTTCTTAATGGCAATGTGATGATGTCATGGGGGGGGGGGGTGGGGGTTGTCAGATGTGCCAGATGGTTGGATTAATAAAGATTGGACAATCAAGACTGTACTGTAATAGCTTCAGTAAGTAATTAGTTGCCTAAATTAGACACAACCATTTATGCTTGCTCTATGGCAGGTGTAAATAGGCACCTGACAGTATTCAATAAAGTGTTCACTTAAATAGAATGCCCCTGACCAGCTCATGCTCCCCCCCCCCCCCCCCCCCCCGTCGCCAACCCCTTTGACCCCCCCTCCCGCTGCCAACCCTCCTCCGCCACCGCCGGGTACCTTTGTTGGCGGAGGTCCCCAACCCCCGCCAGCCGAAGTCCTCTTCTCTGGCACAGCCGCGTTGCTGATCTGCAACGGCAGGCTTCTGTTTCTGTGAGTCTGACATCCTGCACATACATCGCTCAGGACGTCAGACTCCCAGAAACAGAAGCCTGCCCTTACAGACAGGCAACCCTGCCACGCCGGAGAAAAGGACTTCGGCTGGCGGGGTTTGAGGACCCCCACCAGCAAAGGCACCCGACGGTGGGGGAGGGTTGGTGGCGGCGGGAAGAGAGAGTCGAAAGGGTTGGCACTGGGGGGGGTCAAAGGTGGTGGTGGTGGCGGGGAGGTCAAAAATGGCGGGGGGGGTTAAAAATGAAAGGGGGTGGTGCCGGGGGGAGGCTAAAATGTGCCCCCTCACCTCGGGCTCTGGACCCCCCTCCCGCCGAAGTCTGACTATGCACCTGATGTGAACACCCCCTTTGCAACTACTGACTAGACCACTTAGGCATCAGTTATAGAATAGAACATATATACACTTAGAGACCCTTATAATAAGCAGCAGCAAGCCCACTGTGGGCTTACGGTGTGTCAATCTGGAGCTACCACCAGCCCAATGTGGGCTCAGGCAGTAGTTCCACCCCCAATGCGTGGCATTTCCGGTGCTAGTGGAAATATTCAAAAACTATTTCTGCCAGGGGTTACCCAGCGGTAATCAGTGTCGTACCAGCGGTCCGCCCCAGGTGCATGCTGCAAGGGGGTTCAGGAAGAAGCCGCACAGCTGTTGACTCCACTAGTTCCCTGCTCTCTCTGACGTTACTTCCTGTTCCGGGGCAGAGAAGCAGTGGAGCCGACAGCCGCACGACTGCTCCCTGCAATCCCAGGAGGTAAGAGCGATGCACATGGGGGAGTGGAGGTGATGAGCCGGGGGGGGGGGGAGTGTCATGATTTATAGGAGGAGTGATTCATTGGGGGTGATGTGCTAGGGGCGCAGCGATGATCTGCCCTGGATGGCAGCCGACCTAGGAACACCACTGGCAGTAATCAGTCAGCGCTGCGCGCTACCCGGTTACTACCAGGTTAGCACAAGAGCCCTTACCACCACTTCAATGAGAGGTGATAAGTGCACTCCCCCCCCCCCCCCCTGCATGTCCACGTGATAAAAACAATCTTACCGCATGGCCATGTGTTTTTTCAGCCTTTTTACCTGCTGTGGTAAAAAGGGTCACAGCGAGCAGCAAAAATGGCTCCCACACCATAACATGGTGATATATACTTTGCTGGTAGGAGTGTACAGGGCAGAATTTGGACACAGCATAACTGGAGTATGCAAATAGGTGCCTAGATTATAAAATACTAGTACTAGATGCAACAGTCCCCAGAGGGCTCACAATTTAAGTTTTTGTACCCGGGGCAATGGAGGGTTAAGTGACTTGACCAAATTCACAAAGAGGTGCAATGGGAATTGAGCACAGGTCACCAGGCTCAAAGCCTGCTGCACTAACCATTAGGCTACTCCTCCACTCTAAAATAGACTAAAGTAGGTGTAAAGTAGGTCTGCAACTGCAAAGTACCTTGATTTCTTCCCTCCTTCCTAAAAAATGTAAAACTAAATTGATGCTGAGGGGATTGGAGGGGCAAGGATTTAAAGGGGCCTTTTGCTGGGTGGACTAGGATTGGAAGGGAGTGATGGTGAAGAGGCCCAGGGAGCTGGAGCTGGAAGGGGATTGATGCTGGAGGGGGCTAGGATTGAAAGGGAGCTCATGCTGGGCAGACTGGGGCTAGAAGGGAGCTGGTGCTGCAGTTCATACTGCAAGGTCGGCCCAAGAAGGGGGTGCAAAAGTAAAAGGTGCTTCAGAGCACCACGCCCTGTTAAGTTGGCCCTAATCTGCTTATTTTCGAAGGAGATTGCCGGCCATCTTCCGACACAAAACGGGAGATGGCCAGCCATCTTCTGAACCCGGCCAAATCGGTATAATCAAAAGCCGATTTTGGCCGGCTCCAACTGCTTTCCGTTGCAGAGCCAGCCAAAGTTAAAGGGGGAGTTTCTGCAGAGTATGGAAGGCGGGACAGGGGCATGGTTATGAGATGGCCAGCTTCGGCCAATAATTGAAAAAAGAAGGCCGGCTCTGACAAGCACTTCGCCGGCTTCACTTGGTCCATTTATTTTTAGGACCAAGCCTCAAAAAACTGCCCCCAACTGAGCAGTTGACCACCGGAGGGAATCGGGGATCACCTCCCCTTACTCCCCCACTGGTCATCAACCCCCTCCCAACCAAAAAAAAAAATTAAAAATCATTTTTTGCCAGCCTCTATGCCAGCCTCAAATGTCATACCCAGCTCCATCACAGCAGTATGCAGGTCCCTGGAGCAGTTTTTAGTGGGTACTGCAGTGCACTTCAGGCAGGTGGACCCAGGTCCATCCCCCCCCCCTACCTGTTACACTTGTGGTGGTAAATGAGAGCCCTCCAAACCCACTGTACCCACATGTAGGTGCCCCCCTTCACCCCTTAGGGCTGTGGTAGTGTTGTACAGTTGTGGGTAGTGGGTTTGGGGGGGGATTTGGGGGGGCTCAGCACACAAGGTAAGGGAGGTATGCACCTGCGAGCAATTTTTGAAGTCCACTGCAGTGCCCCCTAGGGTGCCCAGTTGGTGTCCTGGCATGTCAGGGGGACCAGTGCACTACAAATGCTGGCTCCTCCCACGACCAAATGCCCTACGGTTGGGGACGGCCAAATGTCAGAGATGGCCGGCATCGGTATCCATTATTGGCAAAAAACGATGCCGGCCATCTCAAACCTGGCCATCTCTGACATTTGGCCGTCCCCAACCGTATTATCAAAACGAAAGATGGCCAGCCATCTTTTTCGATAATACGGTTCGGGACCGCTGTTTGCGGCGCCGGCCATATAGATGGCTGCCCATATAGATGGCCGGCACCATTCGATTATGCCCCTATAAGACACCCAGACAAAATTTAGCTAGAAAAATGGGGATTAAATATTAAAATCGTAGGCTTTGTGCTAAGATTAACCAGACAAACCCTTTGAATACTAACTCCTAACAAAGATATTACTGCCTGAATGCTTGGCCAGGACAGCAGTATTTTGATGCTGATGAGACAGAGACATCTTCATTTGACTAAGCTGAACAAAATGTTTTTTATGTGAGAGGTGGAATATGATAATGTATTTAACAAAGCATACTCCCCCCCCCCCCCCCCCCCCCCCACCACCACCACCACCACCAAAATTTGTTCCCAGTAAAAATAGTGTGGAGTTAATATGCTAACACAGCCACGCAGTGCATGGTAAATCCAACTTACATTATGCATCAAATTAAGAGGCATGAGTGTGATTTTCTGTTGTCTTGTGACTGTTGTCCTCTGTCCAGTGTTTTTATGTGTGAAAAACATCAGGATAATAACGAGTGAACTATGAAAGCAAGCTTGTAAATACAATTATTATTCAG
This sequence comes from Microcaecilia unicolor, assembly GCF_901765095.1. Classification (NCBI taxonomy): domain Eukaryota; kingdom Metazoa; phylum Chordata; class Amphibia; order Gymnophiona; family Siphonopidae; genus Microcaecilia; species Microcaecilia unicolor. The sequence continues at coordinate 94,449,931 of NC_044033.1, read as the reverse complement.
TTAATAGGATGGGGTCTTGGAGCAAGCAAAAGTTTTACATTAATTTCTCTTGAAGTAGGAACTGGAATATATTTCCTTTTGATTCAATATTTGGTATTTAGAAATTGTCCAGTGTGATGAGTGTAGTGGCAAAGATTCTGCATATATTATCCACCAGCAGTTTGCATATGCAAACTCACAGGCCCAAGGAGTGGGAACCAGTTTAGTCAGGCCTGCATTTCATTTGTGACTGCCAGATTTCTGTACATATTTTTGTAAAGGCATATGGGATTACCTAGGAATTATAGCTGCAGTAGGATTGACCTAACATGGAAAGTGTGAATCCTTCAGACGCTTTAGAACAGGGTTTCCTGAACTCACTTCTTGGGATTCTTGATCAAGTTTGTGTAACTGGTGCTTGGCTTCGTCTTATGTGCACAGGCATAGGGCTTTTTTCATTGAAAATCTATTTTTGCCACTCAAATAGTATTCCACACAGACCTGTGATTTCTTTTTTAGATAGAAAGGCTGAGCATAGGACAGAAGACGGTTCCAGACTTTTTAAGAACTTAAAAATATAAGATGGTGCCAAAACGTGTCAGATCAAAGGTCCATCCAGCTCAGCATTCTGTCTCCTACAATGACCTAGCTAAGAGGCCCTTTTACTAAACTGAGGTTAAAAAAAAATTGCCTTAGTGTGCCCTTACCTGAGTTTTTCCCGTTCTCTGGGACCCTTTTACTAAGCCGCATAAGCGTCTACGCACACCCAACATGCAACAAAATGGAGTTACCACACGGCTACCCCGTGGCCCTTGTGGTAATTTAATTTTTGGTGCGTGTCCGCTATGTGTGCCCGAAAAGTATTTTGAGCACCAAATGGCATTTGGCGCATGTAGGTCATTACCGCCCGGTTACCGCGTGAGAGTTTACCACTATGTCAATGGCTGGTGGTAAGGTCTCAGACCCAAAATGGACGAGCGGCAATTTTCATTTTGCCGCATGTCCATTTTCACCAAAATTTTAAAAAGGCATTTTTTTTTTTTTGCAGGTGCGCTGAAAAATGATTCTGCACACCCAAAACACACGTCTACACTACCACAGGCCATTTTTCAGCTCGCCTTAGTAAAAGGACCCTTCTAAGAGCATTTTTATCGCAGCTGGAAAATGGCCACTTTTCTATTTTTCTCTTAATGGACATGCACTAATGTTGCCGTTAGCATGCAGCTATTAAAAAAAATTATCATGTGATCACTTACCACCACCAATTTTGTAGGTGGTAAGGGGTCACACGCTAATCCTGTGCTAACCAGTGATCATGCAATAATCTAGCTGTGCAGAATGCCCACTCTCTGCCCCTAGACATGCCCCCTTCAACAAAAATATAAAAAGGTATTTTAGCACACTGTTATTGCCTCCTGATTTAGAACTTACAGCAGGACGCCTGAATGCATCCTGCGGTAAGCCATTTTAAGTTGTTGTATGTGCTCTAGCATTTACTGCAGTTTAATAAAAAGGCCCTAAATCCCAAGAAGCAAGTCCATTCCTTTTTGCTCCTACCCAGAGATAAGAAATGACTCTCTCAAGCCCACATGGTTATTAATGGTTTTATTCATCTTTCCTTCAGGCGCATAGTTTTAGACGCTGGGATATCAACTAAGCATATTCTATATACCATGCCTAAATCTAGTCACCACTTATATAATACGCTTAGGCGAAAATGTTTACTGCATGGATTTTTTATGTGCCTTATATAGAATCTGGTCCATATTTTATAAAACATCCATGTAGCACAATAAATATGTGAGTAAAATGTATATCTGCTTGGGCGAATGTGTAAATATCAGTGTCTTCTATCTAGCCATGATTTCGCCAGTTGACCCCTAGCGTTTTGTAAAGACACATAGCCCCAGGTTCTATCCAGGTTGCCCAAATTTGGGCACGGATCCCAGATGCACATGTAAACTAATTAGTCAATTAGATATTAACAACCAATTACTGGAGTTAATTGGGGTTGACTGGAAGTTAATTTGACAATAATTAGGAGTTACATACGCATCTGCCCTACTCCCTGTTCTGTAACATGTGTGCCTAAATTTCATAGCGTGCAACTCCAAATGGCGTGTGGCCATGGGAGGGACCTGGATGGGTCAAGGATGTTCCCAGAAATTTGGCGTGATGTTATAGAATACTTGGATTTACACACCCAACCGCCATCAGTTTGGTTGTGAGGATTTACACTAGGTTTCAGCAAATGTAAGTCCTCTTGCCCAAATCAGTGGCGTAGCTACGTGGAGCCACGGGGGCCTGGGCCCCCATAGATTTGGCCCTGGACACCCCTGCCGACGACCCTCTCGACCCCCCTCCCACTGCCAACCCGCCATCACCTACCTTTGCTGGTGGGGGACCCCAACCCCCGCCAGCCGAGGTCCTCTTCCGGCGCAAGGCTTCGTTCAGTTTCTGAGTCTGACGTCCTGCACGTTGACCTGGCAAGGCTTGGTTCTGTTTCTGAGTCTGACGTCCTGCACATACAACGTGCAGGACGTCAGACTCAGAAACAGAAGAAAGCCTTGCGCCGGAAGAAGAGGACCTCGGCTAGTGGGGGTTGGGGTCCCCCGCCAGCAAAGGTAGGCGACAGCGGGTTGGCGGCGGGAGGGGGGTCAAGAGGGTCGTCGGCAGGGGGGTCAATGTTGGTGGTGGTGGCGGCAGCAGGGGAGTCGGCAATGGTGGGGGGGCTAAAATGTGCCCCCTCACCTCGGGCTCTGGACCCCCCTCCCGCCGAAGTCTGACTATGCCCCTGGCCCAAATCTAGGTGTGGCAATCCGAGCTAAGTACTATTCTATAAAGGTTGCATAGCGCTAAGCGACCTTTACAGAATAAGGGCCAGATTCTATATATGGCACCTGAAAACTCCATATGGAATAAATTTCCACCTAAGTGTATTCTGTAAGCGGCACCTATGTTTAGGCGTGGTATATATAATACGTTAACATCACAGCACTTAAAACTACATACATCCGTTTACGGCAAGGGAAACGTGGCATAAATGATAGCACAAAGATTTAGATGCTCTGGGCCATTTTCTATAACAGGGCACAAAAATTTTGGAACGCCCATGAAATGTCCATTTCCCCACCCATAACCACGCCCCTTTTTGGATGCGTACGTTAGAATTTAGGTGCAGTGCGTTACAGAATACGCTTAGCTTGTTGTGCACATAAACTGTAATTATTGCCAATTAGCGCTCATTATTGCTCATTAAGACCTGTTATCAATGCTGATGAGCTTGTTAAGCCAATTAAGTTGTATGCGTTGTTATAGAATACGCCTGGATTTTGGTGCAGAATTCTAGCACAATATATATAATCCGGGGTGTTAGTGCGCACCACAGGTTTTAATGGCACCTAACTTTGGTTGCCATTTACTGAATCTGGCCCATAAGCACCTCGTGAAAAAGAAGACACACACAAGCTAGATGAAAGACATTTTTAGATCTGAAGCAAAATTGTGCAGCTTTTTTTATGAATTTGGAGAAAGCAGCTGTGTGTTTTTTGATACCTATGTACAGTATCAATCTATATAAATGACAAGTGACCAACTCACCCGCAAATGCGCAGTAGAGCCCGAACGTTCAGACAGCAACAGTTCAGAGGCGGGGGGTGAGCAGGGCCGGTCTTAGGGTGAGGCTACCGCATAGGGCCTCGCGCTCAAGGGAGCCCTGCGCAGCGTGCCTGAACTCCGCTCCGACCGGCCATCCAGTTCCAGTCCCCCTCCCTCTGAATTTTAAAAGTCATCTAAGTTACGTCGTCGGGGTTATGGCGGCAGGCGGAAACAGGAAATGAGGGCGGGACCACAGCTGAGATAGAGAAAGGAAGGCTCCTGAAGCGCACAGCTCGCATGCTTTTCACTGCTGCTGCCTGCCGCTGTAACCCAACGAGGTATGATGACTTTTAAAATTCAGAGGGCGGGGGACGGGGGCCTCGGATGGAGGGAGGCCTCGGAAGGGGGGGCCTTGGAGCTGGAAGGGATGGGCGGAGGAAGGGCTTGGAGCTGGGAGGGAGGGAGGGGGGCCTTGGAGGGAGGGAGGGGGAGAAGGAGAGGGAGGGGGAGGGAGGGGGACCTTGGGAGAGGGAGGGAGGGAATTAGACGTGAAAATAGAACAGACCAATACTTGCCCGTTTTAACGAGCTTAACGGCTAGTGAAGTAGAGACTGGTACTATAAAATGGCAGATTTAGTTGTACAAGCAAACTAAGTATCAGGCATTACTGATAAAAGCTTTTGGGGTTCTTTATTATAATACTAGATTCTACTGAATTTAAATATTTTTACATCAGAAAAAAGGAAGGATTCTGGATAAGAATTATTCAGCAAAAAAACTTCCAGTACATAAGTAGTGCCATACTGGGAAAGACCAAAGGTCCATCTAGCCCAGCATCCTGTCACCGACAGTGGCCAATCCAGGTCAAGGGCACCTGGCACGCTCCCCAAACGTAAAAACATTCCAGACAAGTTATACCTAAAAATGCGGAATTTTTCCAAGTCCATTTAATAGCGGTCTATGGACTTGTCCTTTAGGAATCTATCTAACCCCTTTTTAAACTCCGTCAAGCTAACCGCCCGTACCACGTTCTCCGGCAACGAATTCCAGAGTCTAATTACACGTTGGGTGAAGAAAAATTTTCTCCGATTCGTTTTAAATTTACCACACTGTAGCTTCAACTCATGCCCTCTAGTCCTAGTATTTTTGGATAGCGTGAACAGTCGCTTCACATCCACCCGATCCATTCCACTCATTATTTTATACACTTCTATCATATCTCCCCTCAGCCGTCTCTTCTCCAAGCTAAAAAGCCCTAGCCTTCTCAGCCTCTCTTCATAGGAAAGTCGTCCCATCCCCACTATCATTTTCGTCGCCCTTCGCTGTACCTTTTCCAATTCTACTATATCTTTTTTGAGATACGGAGACCAGTACTGAACACAATACTCCAGGTGCGGTCGCACCATGGAGCGATACAACGGCATTATAACATCCGCACACCTGGACTCCATACCCTTCCTAATAACACCCAACATTCTATTCGCTTTCCTAGCCGCAGCAGCACACTGAGCAGAAGGTTTCAGCGTATCATCGACGACGACACCCAGATCCCTTTCTTGATCCGTAACTCCTAACGCGGAACCTTGCAAGACGTAGCTATAATTCGGGTTCCTCTTACCCACATGCATCACTTTGCACTTGTCAACATTGAACTTCATCTGCCACTTGCACGCCCAATCTCCCAGTCTCGCAAGGTCCTCCTATAATCGTTCACATTCCTCCTGCGACTTGACGACCCTGAATAATTTTGTGTCATCGGCGAATTTAATTACCTCACTAGTTATTCCCATCTCTAGGTCATTTATAAATACATTAAAAAGCAACGGACCCAGCACAGACCCCTGCGGGACCCCACTAACTACCCTCCTCCACTGAGAATACTGGCCACGCAATCCTACTCTCTGCTTCCTATCTTTCAACCAGTTCTTAATCCATAATAATACCCTACCTCCGATTCCATGACTCTGCAATTTCTTCAGGAGTCTTTCGTGCGGCACTTTGTCAAACGCCTTCTGAAAATCCAGATATACAATATCAACCGGCTCCCCATTGTCCACATGTTTGCTTACCCCCTCAAAAAAATGCATTAGATTGGTGAGGCAAGACTTCCCTTCACTAAATCCGTGCTGACTTTGTCTCATCAGTCCATGTTTTTGTATATGCTCTGCAATTTTATTCTTAATAATAGCCTCCACCATCTTGCCCGGCACCGACGTCAGACTCACCGGTCTATAATTTCCCGGATCTCCTCTGGAACCCTTCTTAAAAATCGGAGTAACATTGGCTACCCTCCAGTCGAGTATTGACAAAGCACCAATAATAAAGCAGACCCGTCGAAACATGGCCCCATAAAATTACAGGAGTGTAGTTGCATACATACAGTGCGGGTACAGGTGGTGTAGTATTAGACAGGATATGCAGAGGACAAAAGAAGAAACAGGGGGTAGCGGAAGTGTTAGGTGGGTTATTGAGTAGGAATGATCTGCCAAAGCAGGTGCTATGATCCCCAGCTGAGGAATTAGTGCTGTATTTTCGAAAAGTTGCAATCAAGAAAAACCACCAAAACAATAATTTTGAGCTCTCTATCTATTCCATTGTGGAAGAGCAGCCTAATGGTTAGGGCAGTGGGCTATGAACCTGGGAAACAGGGTTCAAATCTCACTGCAGCCCCATGTGACTCTGGACAAGTCACCTAACCCTCTATTGCCCAAGAAACAAAAACTTAAGGGGTCTTTTACTAAAGCTTAGCTCGAGTTATCTGCAGCATGGCCCATTTTATTCCTATGGGCCCTGCTGCAGATACCTGGAGCTAAGCTTTAGTAAACGACCCCCTTAGATTGTGAGTCTATACAGCCAGAGGAAGTACCTGTATATAATAAATATAAACTGCTTTGGTTGTGTCATAGAAAGGCAGTATATTAAATCCATGTCCCTTTACCAATACAAATATAGAATAAAAGAAAATTCCTAGAAAAGCAGTCCCAAGGATAACAGGTCATAATATAACAGTGGAGGCATAAAAATTCAGCGGGAAGAAAGAAAAAATATATATCTTTATGGAGAAGCTCATAAATTCCTGGAACCAAGAGAGCTGGTGAAATCCAGTAGTATGATAGACTTCAAGTGTGCTTGACTGATACATAGAATGGTTAGAGAAAAAAAAAGGTTGCGAGGTTGCAGTATTACAAATGACCCGCACAAGTTCAGAGAAAATTAGAAAATTAGAGGTAGATAAAGGAAGCAAAACCTAGAGAACTGCAGGTTAAGAGGTAACTGGGCTAGGACCAGGACCACACTTTTCCAGGCCCTAGGCACTTTCGCATTCATGGGCCCCTCCCTCAGTGGCATTTAATATATGACTGAGCTTTTAATTTGAAATATATGTCTATTTGATTGGTATTTTATGTATTTGTGTTCTATTTATTATGTATATTTTCAAGACCAAAAGGCAAGGCATGAAAATAAATAAGTTCTGTTTTCTTTTTATTCTGATTTTTTTTTAATGACACATTTCTGTGGACCCTAAGCACAGTGCTTATTGTGCCTAATGGATAAGTATGCCCTGACTGGGTCATGCAAACTACAATTTCCCAGAAAATTTCCCAGAAACCAAATCAGTGCTGACAGAATGGTAGTGGAATTATCTAGAAAGGTGATATGGAAAAGAGACAGGTAAAGGAAGAATGATCTAGCAACACCAGGATCCATGAGATAGCCAGACTGGTACCAACTGACTAAAACTCCTCCGAGACAAACTGGATTAATGTCAGTAAGTTTATGGTGTCCAGTGCTGTCCAGTTAGATCACTGGACCTAGGCAGTCAGATGGAAAAAATCGTATGGGGCTTACTCCAAAAGACGTATGAAAAGAGACTGGAAGGTTTCCTAGAGGAAACAAATATAGAAATAAATCTTTTCCAGAAAAGGGTAAATGGTAAAACTAGAGGATATGAACTCAGGTAGCGGGGTGGTAGAGTTATGAGCAATATCAGAAATTCTTTTTCACAAAAAGGGTGGTCAATGGTGGTGGAGACACAGTGATAGAATTCAAAAAGGTGTGAGATGACACAAAGGATCCCTAATTAGAAAATGGATGATATGAAAAACAAAACTTAAATGACTGCATGTAGGTTGATGTGTGGAGTGGTGCTTATATACAACTCTGGCTGTGAAGAACTAAGGCCAGTGCTAAACAGGTTTCTACAGTCTGTGTCCTATATATGGCAAGACAGTTTTAGGATGGACTGGAGAGGGCTTTAATGGCAAGTCCAGTAGCTGGAATGTGAGGACAGTGCCAGACAGAGGACAGTGCCAGACAGACTTCTACAATCTGTGTTCCATATATAACAAGACAGATTAGGATAGGCTGGAGTGAGCTTTGATGGCAACTCCAGTAGTTGGAACGTAGGGATAGTGCTAGGTGGACTTCTATGGTTTGTGTCCCAGAAATGGCAAAGAAAGACCAGGATCAAATATTTTATACTACATTCATTGTTGGTTTTAATCATGAATTCACTCTACCACTCCCCAGTACCTCTCCACTCTTGTCTCTCCTTATGCCCCCCCCCCCCCTCAGGTACTCCATTCTGTGGATAAATCTCTCTTGTCTGTCCCCTTCTCCTCTACTGCTAATTCCAGACTTCGTTCCTTTTATCTCGCTGCACCTCATGCCTGGAATAGACTTCCCAAACTTGTACGTCTAGCCCCGTCTTTGGCCATTTTCAAATCCAGGCTAAAAGCCAACCTCTTTAATGCTGCTTTTGACTCCTAACCACTACTCACTTGCCCTGTACCCTTTTATCCCCACCTCTTTAACTCCCTTACTTCTTAGGTGTTCTGTCTGTTTGTCTGTCCTATTTAGATTGTAAGCTCTTCGAGCAGGGACTGTCTTTTCATGTATGGTGTACAGCGCTGCGTATGCCTTGTAGCACTATAGAAGTGATAAGTAGTAGTAGAATTGATGAGTATGATTGTTGAGCAGACTGGATGGACCATTGAGGTCTTTATCTGCCGTTATCTATGTTGGCTATTGCTGCTAAACTTATGGTTGTGAATTGGAAGGATACACCAACCTTAACTATGCATTAGTGATTAATCACTGTTTGTCTTTTTTGTAAATATGAAGGGGTTGTGCCTGAGAAGACACAAAGAAGTGATGACTGCAATAACTATTGGTCTAATTTGGATGCATTTGTTGAACGAATATAGAAGTATGTATTTTGAACTCTGCACCTCTGATACCAATGTTTGTTTATGAATGTGTTTATAAATTGTTTTAAAATATTAATAAAGAGATTGAAACAAAGAAATAAATCATGATTGTCATCCAAAACATTCTGTTGGATAATGCCAAAATTACTTCACACCCCCCCTCCCCCATTTGGAGAAATTCCTCCCTACCCCCATGATGGCAGGCATAATTGGTACCATACTTCTGACAGGTGTGCCCACTGGCTCGGGATTCTCATTGCTGCTGTTCCCTGCATCTCCTGTGTTCTCTGTACTTAGGGATATATTGGATCAGAAGGACATGCTTGAACCTTCTGTCAAACTAAGTGTGTGTTGTTCTTGTGAAGCTGGCTGCTCAGCCACTCACAAGTCCACACGATTGCAGTGATAGTGAGTTCCTTCAACATCCACTAGATATAAGCATGGTGTGACTTTTTATATACAGGTATCCAACTGCCAACAGTTTCTGTGATCTCCCTGTAATAGTTTCATGTGAATTGGGTCCCCAATATTCAATTCAGATCAATCTTTTTTTTATTATTATTATTATTATTTGTACCCCGCGCTTTCCCACTCATGGCAGGCTCAATGCGGTTTAGGTACTTATTTGTACCTGGGGCAATGGAGGGTTAAGTGACTTGCCCAGAGTCACAAGGAGCTGCCTGTGCCTGCAGTGGGAATTGAACCCAGTTCCCCAGGACCAAAGTCCACCACTCTAACCACTAGGCCACTCCTCCACAAATATGCAAATATGTCATATCTTGACTTAAAAACTTGCCTCTTGTGTTCAAATTTTCCTGACACACCTAGTATCACAATGGGCTCAAGTATCTTGCTGGCTATTGGCAGAGATGTCTTCAGTCTCCTTGACACTGGGCACCACACTGGACTGCTGTCCATGTCCTCTGTTGGTGTGATCCTCCAATGCAATACAGCTTCCCATGGATCATCACCATCCTTTTATTCCTTGTTACATAGGTTCTTCAGTTCCTTCACAGCAGATTCAGCTTTGCCATTAAGGGTGGTGCCTTGGTGATGTAGTACCATGTCCAAACCCCCACTCAGCATAAAACTTTTTAAACTGCATACAAGTAAAATGAGAGCCATTACTTGAGATCACTCAATCAGGTTGATCATAGAACACAAACTGTGTTTTGTAACACTTCCTTCTGACATCAGCAGACATGTCTGGAAATTCATGCCAGCACATGAACTGAACTCAAGTTCAGTTTCTCTGAAGTCTCAACAGGAATCTTTCCCAGCAATGTTAGGTAAGTCCATGCTGACATTCTGCCAAGACCACACTAATATAGCATGTGACATCATTGTTTCCTTCTGCTGTTCACATGCATATTCAATGCAGTTGGATCAAATGCTCACAAAGTCTTTGATCTCACCTTACATGTTAAGTCAATAAAAGGTATCAAGGGCCAGCTAGTAACATCCTTCACCACCAATGTGGCTTGAATGTACACATTTTAGCAGCTCTGGTCGCAGTGAATTGGATATAATAACCCTTGACCCTTTGAATAAAATGCCATTATGTATGTATGCTGGTTTCATCCCTGAAAGACCTATATTCCCTAATTCCACCTGGTGTTTCCTCCTCCAAGTCTGGCCCTCCAGTAAGGACTACAGACTTAAGTACTTACAAGATCTCATTTCTTGCTGTATGATCTGATGCAGCTTCTGCTCTGTGACATTCAGACAATCTTCTGGTTGATTTGTGCAATGTCAGTTTGCTCTTGTTGCACCCAACAAACCCTGAGGTGTTCAGATTGCTGATGGTTGTTTGTAGGGGCTCAGCTTTGTATATCACTAATAAATATCTCATGTCATGGCTTATAAACAACGTTGAAGTTGTAATGTTGCAACATCAACAGTATGCTCTGAAGTCATTTGGGTGCACGCAATCAAGCGTTATGAAGATTGCTATCAGTTTCAGCTGTAATTATGTCTCAGCTATAGAGGTAATGATGAAAACGCTGGCGGGCGAATACAATGCTGAGTCATTCTTTTTCAATTTGTGCATAATTTTGTTCAGCTGGGGTAAATGCCCTGGAAATAAAAGCCACTGGCTCTGACTATCCTGCATTAAGCAACATCCAAGCCCATTTTTGCTAGCCATCCTGTATCACAATTGGCTTGTGACGTCACTGTACCTCATCATGGGTATCTGTGACCAAGCGCTTTATGTTCTGCACTGCCTGGTCAGTTCCAAACTGCATCCTTATCCAAAAGCCCTTCTTAAGGGCTCACATATCTTAGACAGACATGGCGTGAATTTTTCTAGGTAGGTTCCAAACTCAATGAAGCGCTGCACTGATTTTACATCTGCAAAAAATGGCATATCCAGTATGGCTTTAATCTCCTCCAGGTTTGCTTTCAAGCCCTGTGAAGTCAGGATATCTCCACAGAAGCAGGCTTCCTTCACTTTGAATTGTATTTCTTCACACTGAGCTGTAGCTGCCCCTGCATGCAGTGATCCTTTAGGGCTATTAAGGTCATGCTCTGTTTTCCCATTAGAGTCGCCACAGCCAATGTTGAGGATGTCATCTGTTACTGACTCAGTGCTTTCTGAGCCCAGTCAAATGCTCATGCTGCTTCTGACACTACAGAGGCTCCACATGGTAGTTGAGCCCTCTTTCCTGCCCTGTGGGATCCAGAATACGGGCATGAGACTACTTTTCTCATCTAACTTGCATTGCAAGAATGCTTCCTTTGCGTCAACAGGTGTAAACAAGCAATCTTTGATTAGCTTGTATAAGACATCTTCAAGTGCTGTCATGAAAGATGTCTATAAACTTTGGATTAATACAAATTCTCAGCTTCTCAGGCTTTCTTTCTTTCTTTACTGTAGCCATATTGTTAATCCAATCAGTTGGTTTAGTCATAGGATGATATGACCATCTGCTTCATGCTTTTCTAACTGGGCTTTCATATCTACCTTTATAGTAACTGGTACATTGTATGGATCACATTGTACTGGTGAAACACTGGGATTGAGTTCAAAATGGACTTCTCCTGGAAGAGGCTCCACTGAAAAGCAGTCCAAAATAGTCCACAGAAGAATATTATTGTATAAAACAGAAGCACAGGAGGGGTAATCACACAAATGCACGACTCAGCCGAGTTTCACCCATACAAGGCTGCTTCGGTTTTATTATGAATGTTTATATATTTATATGTTTTGACTTTATCATTTCTAGATAGTTATTCTTTTTTTTATTCTTAACAATAATTATTGCCCCTGAAGCAGCCTTGTATGGCTGAAACTTGGCTGAGTTGGCATTATATGATTACCCCTCTCATGCTGCTGTTTTATACAATAAAATTCTTTATTGGACTATTTCAGTCTGCTTTGTAGTATTTCACCATCTTTCTGCCAGTCTGGATTTTACAGGCCTTCTGCCTATCTGTTGCCTGCGCAGACTCGACTGAGGCATGGAAGACATTGTCATAGGCACTGATAAGCTGTGTCTTGACAGTAGTCTGGTGCACCGATGTTCTACGTGGTTCAGCTCTGCATAAATGGGGAACTGAATCCGCCTAAGGTACTCATAGCACATGTCAAAACCAGACAGCAAAGACTTCTTCTGATTTGCTTTCACTATCTCAAATTCAGGCCTAAGAGTGTATCCACGTTTGCTGCACTGCATTTGAAAATGCCCCAAGGATGGCATGAGCTCCCCCGAATATAACTTCAGTTTGATACTGCTTGGCTGCAGGGGTGCCCTTGGTGTTAACCTCATTTTGTCTTTCAGACACATGACGTTACATGTTGCCCCGGCTGACAAGGTTGTATCATATTATTCAATCTGAGGTTCACAGACCTGCACCCTGGTCCACAAGATCATCTACGGTGAAGTCCCAGGTTAAATGACTGACCTGATTAATCTCCCAACTAGAAATAGAATCAGTTCATCATGGACTTACCTGAATCTCCACTACCCAAATTGCAAAGGACTTAAATACAAAACAACATATGCGTCCAACTTTTCCTACATAAGTACACGACTGTGGAATGCACTGCCACAAGCTGTGAAAACATCTACAACCATCTACAATTCAGAAAATCACTAAAGACCCATCTGTTCAGAAAGGTGTACCCTAACGACCCAACATAAATGCCTCAACCCTGCAACATATCAACACCAAAGATCATATTGGACATTATCTTACCTCTCCTATCCTCTACCCCCCTAAGTTGCCTGAATCTTATCTACCCTATTCCATCCTAACATCTAATTGTATTTGTTCCCTACCAGACTTGGCGATTGCCTTTACGGTACTATGTAAGCCACATTGAGCCTGCAAATAGGTGGGAAAATGTGCATTAAAATCAATTCTATAACTGCACACTTGAAGTTGTGCACACTTAGCATGAATAAATGCGGCAAAAAGAGCCATTTAAGCATGCAGGTGCCCTAAACACTGTTGTTTTAGGATGCAGTAAGTAGCATGCGCATAGCATGTAACTGTTTAGCGATTATAGTAGCAGGAATGGAGCCTGGGCCATGCCACAGGAGATTTTTCTTGGATTTCAGGAGGGAAGGAGCACATTACAGAGGTTTTCATTTCATCTCATTTCAAATCTGTGTTGGAGATATGGGAACATGAACAATTGCACTTTTGAATGACTACGATCACAAATATTGAGGACATCCATATTGTTGCTACATACAGCAACACAACAAGTTATAGCAGTTTGGCTGGCACCCAGATAAGTACAATCCTTGTTGTTTTTGAGATATATTAAGGGCTCATTTTCGAAACATCCAAAAAGCAGCACAAAACAGCAGATGGAGGTTTGTTTTGTCAAAATGTCCAAATCACTATTTTTGAAACCCATTTTAATATATTTTTCTATATAGTTCGTATGCAGTGTGTCCAAATCACAAGGGAGCTTGTTGGGGGCAGAATTTGGGTGTTCCCAAAACTTGGACGTTTTTCTGCCTTAATGGAACAAAGCAAAAACGTCCAGGGCTAAAAGATAGACATGTTGGTCTAGACCTGTTTCAATCTCAACTAAGTCACAAACAGGTGCCATATATGACCACTGGAAGGATTAAAGCATGACCCCCTTACTCCCCCAGCGGTCGCCAACCCCCTCCCATTCCCAAGGATGTGAAAGAAACAGTACATATCAGCCTGTATGACAGCTACAGATGTGGTTGGTGCAATGCATTGTAGAGAAGGGGAACCAGGCCCGTATCCCACTCTAACTGTTACACTTGTAGTGGAAAGTGTGAGCCATCCAAAACCTACTGTACCTATACATAGGGGACACCTTTTTGATGCTGCTTTTAACTCCTAACCCTTATTCACTTGTTCAGAACACTTATTTTATCATCCTCACTTTAATATTCCCTTATCTCTTGTTTGTCCTGTTTGTCTGTCCTAATTAGATTGTAAACTCTGTCGAGCAGGGACTGTCTCTTCATGGTCAAGTGTACAACACTGCGTATGTCTAGTAGCGCTTTAGAAATGATAAGTAGTAGTAGTATAAGAGCTATTGTATTGGTGTACAGTTGGGTGCAGTAGGTTTTGGTGGGTTTGGAGGGCTAACCATACAATATAAGAGGAAAGGGTAAGATGTGTATCTGAGACCCTTCATGTGAAGTCCACTGCAGTGTCCCCTATGGTGCCCCATTGCTCTGGTGAGATGTCTGTGTGGCCAGTCCACTAAGAATGCTGACCTCTCAAATATCCTATTGACTTGGGTTGTTTTTTTCATTTTTCCTTTGGATTTTTTTTTTTATCAACAATGGTCCAAAAAAAATAGATGCACTGAGTACAAAAACATCTAGCAAATAGCCATTTTCAAAACAAAAGACAGATGTTTTTCTGGTTCGGAAATCATTATGTTCGCCACTTGATTTTTGGACATTTTACTGAAAACATCCATAATCAGATTTAGATGTCATATCAAAAGTGCCCCTCTAAGTGTCTATAAAGGTGTACTTATCATTGTTTTGTGCTGTATTGTGCTGTGATGTTTCAATCAGTTGCCTTCTCAATTTATTGATATCTGGCACTTTGAGTTACTGAGCACATCACTATAAATTTTATTTTTAATTTTTTTGTATCATTGGTTTAATACTTTATTACCTACAATTTCAGTAGCATTTAACAATTATGATGGGGTAATAGTTTTTCCAACACATTTCTCCCGGGTTTTTTTTTTTAAGTTAAACTGTAAGGGATGTACACCTGGGTGAAGCATGGGCGGGACATGGGTGTGTCTTCTATAAAGGTGTACTTATCATTGTTTTGTGCTGTATTGTGCTGTGATGTTTCAATCAGTTGCCTTCTCAATTTATTGATATCTGGCACTTTGAGTTACTGAGCACATCACTATAAATTTTATTTTTAATTTTTTTGTATCATTGGTTTAATACTTTATTACCTACAATTTCAGTAGCATTTAACAATTATGATGGGGTAATAGTTTTTCCAACACATTTCTCCCGGGTTTTTTTTTTTAAGTTAAACTGTAAGGGATGTACACCTGGGTGAAGCATGGGCGGGACATGGGTGTGTCTTCTACTTACACGCACAACTTATAGCATATTGTAAGTTGTGTGCACTGCTTGTTGCACTGAGGTGCACCCATGTACACCTGCCATAGCCTGGCAAAAGTGGGCGTCCCTACATTTAGGCACAGCAATTTTTATTTATTTTTATTGGTCACATTTCTATCCCACATTTTCCCACCTATTTGCAGGCTCAATGTGGCTTACATAGTACCGGAGGGCGTTTGCGGACTCCGGTGTGAACAAATACAAAGTGATGTTGTGGTAATAAGAAGTTCATGAGGAACAGTCAGCGGAAGAGTTGTGTTATGACCATTAAGTGCTTTACTTTTGTTGTGTTGCCGAGATCAGGCGTTTAGGTTGGATCGGTAGGGTATGCCTTCTCAAACAGGTTAACTAATTTACGGACGTTTAGGTAGTTGTACATTGGTTTCACAGCTGTTGGTAGTGTGTTTACCTAGTATTCTAGGGTTTACCTAGTATTCTGTCACAGAATCTGGGAGCACAGAGGCTCCCCACGCTGCATCAATATGCCTACATCTAAGTGACACTTTATAGAATTACCCCTGTAGTGTCAAGGCACTCTTTTGAGTACACTGTATCACTGCTGAGCAAGTCTGCATCATCTGATTCTGCTATCTTTTCCAACTTATTTATTTATTTTAAACCTTTGTACACTAGCTACCTCCTAGGTGGTTTCCAAGTCAACATACTTGCTGTACTTTGCTTCCTGCTTGATAGGCACACTCTCTAAACAATTTGGGCCACTGCAGAGCCGACATGTTTTTCCATATGCTGGACAGTATTCTTCCACTTGCCCATGTGCATTGGCCACAGTTCTTACATACTGCATGTGGTTGCAGGTGAGTTGCCTCTGTTGCATGTTGAATTACATAGTAACATAGTAGATGACGGCAGAAAAAGACCTGCACGGTCCATCTAGTCTGCCCACGATAAACTCATATGTGTATACCTTACCTTGATTTGTACCTGTCTTTTTCAGGGCACAGATCGTATAAGTCTGTCCAGCAGTATTTCCCGCCTCCCAACCACCAGTCCCGCCTCCCATCACCAGCTCTGGCACAGACCCCGTATAGGTCTGCCCTCCCCTATCCTAGCCTCTCAACCACCAACCCCTCTTCCCCCCGCCACCCAATTTCAGCTAAGCTTCTGTGGATCCATTCCTTCTGCACAGGATTCCTTTATGCCTATCCCATAAAGGAATCCTGTGCAGAAGGAATGGATCCACACTTCACTGATTCTTCTGTCTTGCATTAACACCGTCAGCCTGCCAGTACTGTTCTATAGTTCTCAGTAGCAAGTTGGTTCAGTGGCTGTATTCAGAGACAAGTCAAGTTCTCTTAAGAGATAGTGCTTTGTGCACTCATTGGCAACGCCAAAGAGCTGTTTTTCCCATCATACTTCTCAACGTAGCTACCTGGTCTTCAGCTGGCTTCTCACATAAACCTGTTGTTAGAGAGTAGTCTTCAAACTGGAATTCTCCCAATTGCCACTTAAGTCACCACTAACCTCATGCCCTTTGGGGGTAGAATGCTGTTAGCAGCTGCCATGATGCAGGAATGTTTTTGTTCTTCTCCATTAAGGAAGAGCATGGGCAATCTTCTTAGTCTGATAAATAATCACTGCATACCTTGCTGTGCACTCACAGATCTGAACCCTACTGCACTCTGGAAACTCTCTCCATTACAGGCAGGAAAACAGCATAGGCTCAGAAACTTCTGGCACCATATTTCAGAGTTAGAAATAGACACACAAAATATAACAGTGCACAGGAACCATGTTGTATTACAACTAAAGGTTAAAGATCAAAACAACCAGGAAGTAGGAAGACAGTGAGATATAACTATAAGTCACTAGGTAGCATCAACATAAATTAACATCTGCAACAACTTAAATGAGTCACGGTTGCAGTCCATTTCTTGTGGGCAAGTGCCCACATGACAAATTTGTCTATCATGATTTGGCACTACTGTTAGCAATCTTAGGAAAGAGGCCAAAAATTGTTCTCACCTAGAGACTGAATTCCTCTCTCACCTTCGTGGGTGGTCCTTCAAGACCAGAACTGATCACATGGGCACACTAGTGTAGAAAGAGTTGTACTGTCATTGTCCAGGCTGTATTATCAATGTGTCTAATAATTCACAGCTGTTCTCATCTAGCAGATTTCAGAACCACTAAAACCTGATAGAGAAAGGCATTAGACTATTGAAATATAAATACAATAGGATTTTTTGTATTATTAGCACTTTAAAAAATAGCATTAAAATTGAGGATTAAAGTCTATCCTATGACTCCAATCTCCTGCCCGTTATAACTGACTGGGACTGGGCACATTGCATAAATGTGTTACACTCAGTCCCAGGGAAGGAGCAAGTGCAAATGCTGTGATCCCAACCAGCTGAAGAAGAGGAGGTGAGTGTCAAGGGAAAATTTCTTCCACCCCAGCAAGTCACAAGGGATCCTATCAGGGGAATTTTCGAAAGAGAAGGGCACCCATCTTCCGACACAAATCGGGAGATGAGCGTCCTTCTCTCAGGGTCGCCCAAATCGGCATAATCAAAAGCCAGTTTTGGGCGCCCTCAACTGCTTTCTGTCATGGGGATGACCAAAGTTTATGGGGGCATGTTGGCACCGTACCGAAGGTGGGACTGGGGCGTGATTAAGGCATAGGCATCCTCGGCCAATAATGGAAAAAAGGAGGGCGTCCCTGACGAGCATTTGGCCGATTTTACTTGGTCCAATTTTTTTCATGACCAAGCCTCGAAAAGGTGCCCGAACTGACCAGATGACCACTGGAGGGAATTGGGGATGACCTCCCCTTGCTCCCCCAGTGGTCACCAACCCCCTCTCACCCAAACAAAATGTTTAAACATTTTTTTCCAGCCGCTATGCAGCCCTTAGGACTATGGTAGTGGTGTACAGTTGTGGGGAGTGGGTTTGGGGGGCTCAGCACACAAGGTAAGGGAGCTATGTACCTGGGAGCAATTTGTGAATTCCACTGCAGTGCCCCCTAGGGTGCGCGGTTGGTAGCCTGGCATGTCAGGGGGACCAGTGCACTACGAATGCTGGCTCCTCCCACGACCAAAGGGCTTGGATTTGGTCGTTTTTGAGATGGGCGTCCTTGGTTTCCATTATGGCCGAAAACTGGGGACGACCATCTCTAAGGTCGACCATCTCAACATTTAGGTCAACCATATCTAAGGTCGACCTAAATGTTGAGATTTGGGCATCCCTGACTGTATTATCAAATCGAAAGATGGATGCCCATCTTGTTTTGATAATACGAGTTTCCCCGCCCCTTCGCCGGGTCGTCCTTAGAGATGAGTGTCCCCATTCGAAAATGCCCTTCCACGTGTCTACTGAGCATGTTGTTTAGGGTGGAGGAGTTTAAAGAAAAGGAAAAATGAGGAATTAATATAATAGTTATGCATGTGATCATAGTAATGGGAACCCACTGGCCACTTCTGTGCTTGAAAACTGGATAATGGCAAGTCACCTCTAATATAATCCACAGCTTGAATAAATATCTCAGCAAGTATCATTGCTAGTTTCATTTGCAAATAAAGAAGTATAAAATGTGTATTCCCACTAGGCATGGTGTGTTGATTACTAATCCTTCCACTATGAATGTGCAACTGTTAGCATGTTTTTAAAATGTTTAGTGACTCAGAATTGATTTAATGCATGTTAATGTACAACTTCATGCATGTAAAATTGATTTGTGCATGTTAAAAATTCAGTGTTCATTTAAAACATTTTTAATAAAACAAATGTCTAAAACAAATTTTTAAATGTCTGAAAATCAGAAAAAGGCCAAAAAATTGAAAATTAACCCCAAATCTTTACCAATGCATGGCTCTGCCTTCCACAGGTCTAAATCCAAGGCAAGCCCTTCTTAATCATAGTAACATACATAGTAGATGACAGCAGAAAAAGACCTGCACGGTCCATCCAGTCTGCCCAACAAGACAAACATATGTGTAAACCTTACCTTGATTTGTACCTGCCTTATTCAGGGCACAGACCGTACAAGTCTGCGCAGCAGTACTTCCCGCCTCCCAACCACCGGTCCCACCTCCCATCACCGGCTTTGGCACAGACCGTATAAGTCTGCTCTCCACTATCCTCACCTCCCAACCACCAACCCCTCTTCCCCCCACCTGCTCCGCCACCCAATTTCGGCTAAGCTTCTGAGGATCCATTCCTTCTGCACAGGATTCCTTTATGCATATCCCACGCATGTTTGAATTCCGTTACCGTTTTCATCTCCACCACCTCCTGTGGGAGGGCATTCCAAGCATCCACCACCCTCTCCGTGAAAAAATACTTCCTGACATCTTTCCTGAGGCTGCCCCCCTTCAACCTCATTTCATGTCCTCTCGTTCTACCGCCTTCCCATCTCCGGAAAAGATTTGTTTGCCGATTAATACCTTTCAAATATTTGAACGTCTGTATCATATCACCCCTGTTCCTCCTTTCCTCCAGGGTATACATGTTCAGGTCAGCAAGTCTCTCCTCATACGTCTTGGAACGCAAATCCCGTACCATTCTCGTAGCTTTTCTTTGCACCGCTTCCATCAACAATGGGATCTCTAATACTTAAAATTATACTTCACAATATCACTCTACCTGATATAGGAGATGAAATAAGGTTACAGACAGACAAACATGGAGAGATCCAAGATGGCAGGCATGTACTGAAGGGCAATGGACCTCTTATTTATTTATTTATTACATTTATACCCCACATTTTCCCACCTATTTGCAGGCTCAATGTGGCTTACAAGTAACTGTAAAGGCATTTGCCGTTACAATTGGTAACTCATATATCCTGGGACAACGCTGTAGATGATTTTATGGACCAAGGTGCAGATTTTGAAGAAGATCCGTTCTTTGATAGGGAGCCAGTGCAGCTTTTCACAGAGGGGTTTAGTGCTTACGAATCATGTTTTACCATATATCAATCTGGGTGCTGTGTTTTGGGCGGTTTGGAGTTTTTTTGTGAGTTGTTCTTTGCAACCCGCATAGATTCCATTGCAGTAATCTGTGTGGCTTAGGACCATAAATTGTATTAATTTATGAAAGGTTTCCCTCGGGAAGAAAGGTTTTATTCATTTGAGTTTCCACAATGAGTAAAACATTTTCTTTATTATGGTTTTTACTTGGCTCTCGAGGGTGAGATTGCGGTCGATTGTGACTCCGAGTATTTTTAGGCTGTCTGAGATCAGGAGTGTATGTCCTGGGGTGTTTAAGGTTGCGGGTTTGTAAGTGCTATGTTGAGATGAGAGGATACGGCAGTGTGTTTTTTCAGTGTTCAGTTTCAATTGGAATGAGTTTGCCCAAGAGTCCATGATGTTCAGGCCATCATTGATTTCATTGGTTATTTCAGTCAGAGTATGTCTGAAGGGAATGTAGATTGTAACATCATCTGCATAGATGAATGGGTTAAGGCCTCGATTGGATAAGGATTTTGCCAGTGTAAAATCCTTTGTAAAGCTTCTTTGAGGTTTCATTTTGTCTTGATTATGGGGAAGCAGAAAGGGGGCAGGCTCAGAGGTCTTTCTGGGTGCCTGTTGCCCCACCAACCAGTCCAATTGATTGCTTAATGGTCCATGGAGGTGCGTAGTGTTTGAGTTTGGAGCAGAGCCTGTTGAAGCTGCAACCCTGTTGGAAGAGTGCTGAAACAGCCTGTAGGGCTGGAGGTTTTGCCGAGCCCAAACTCATGTACTCCAGCCTCAACTCCAAGGTTCCCAAAACGTCTGTCTTCTGCTGTGGAATTCACCACCAACTTTGCCCCCCCCCCTGCCGACGACCCTCTCAACCCCCCTCCCGCCACCAACCCTCCCCCACCGCCACCATCATCGCCTACCTTTGCTGGCGAGGGACCCCAATCCCCGCCAGCCGAGGTCCTCTTGCTTCCCACGCAAGGCTTCGTTCTGTTTCTGACGTCCTGCACGTTGTACGTGCAGGACGTCAGACTCACTGAAACAGAACATCAGAAACAGAATGAAGCAGGAAGCAAGAGGACCTCGGCTGGCGAGGGTTGGGGTCCCCCGCCAGCAAAGGTAGCACACGGCTACGGCGGGGAAGGGTTGGCGGCGGGAGGGGGGTCAAGAGGGTCGTCGGCAGGTGGGTCCAGGACCAAATCTACAGGGGCCCAGGCCCCCATGGCCCCACGTAGCTATGCCCCTGCTGGAGGCACTCCAGTCAGTCAGATTTTCAGGATATTCACAATGAATATTCAAGAGAGAGTTTACATGAGGTGGAGGCAGTGCATGCAAATCCTGAAAACCTGACTGGCTGGGGTGCCTCCAGGACCAGGTTTAGCAACCACTGCCTTAGTGCACACCAAGTAGAGCCCACTATTACAGAATAGAAGGAAAGAAAGAAAGAAAGCAAAACCCAAAATGAAATGATATGAAAAAAAAAAGTAAATGTTCTGCATGCTCCTATCCAAATAAATTCCGCAGGCCAGACCATACCCAAAATTTCAGCAGCACTTATTCAGAAAGAGCCTCCACATATCTGCTGAGGCTTTATGGGATGGAGTTGGTGCGAACTTGGAGGTTATCCAGACACTGCCAATAATCAATGCCAGTTCCAAATAACTGGGCATGTTGGACTGCAATAAATTTCCCAGTTATCTGCGTATGGTGGTGGATATTGGCTATACCAAGATAACATGCTCAGCGTCAGTACTTGGTACTGGCTGGCACTGAATATCAAGGTCTAATTTAACCAGCAGTGGCTAGTGATTAAAAAGAAGGGGAAATCCTCCAGCCCTTCCCTTCCACAAGAAGATACTGTTAGATAACACCTTAGACTTTCGCACCATATCATCTATATGTTTGTTAGGGTCATTATATTTATATTCATTCTTCTAATGAATGTCAAAGGCAGGTCTTTCCAGTTATAAAATAGGGAAATTGCATTACTTAGCTAATGCGAAAAAAAATGTATTGCTATAAATTTTTAACATGCTGGGATATCCAGACCCTGAGGTATTTAAACATTATCATAAAACAGGAATTGTTAAATTAAATTATCAGTAGCAAGTTTTATTGCCAGTGGGAAAAAGATTTAAACTAATTTACTTTCAATTCAGAATATACCCCCAAATAATTTATAATGCATAAGATCTTACTGGTAGCTCAGACTTATATGAAGAGAGAGAGAGAGAGTGAGAAAGTACATTATAAATTATTATATCTATCTATCTATATCTATATAGATATATAGAGAGAGATATATAGATAGATATGTTTAGCATAGAAGGAAACAATGTTATGTGACCCACCCAAACAGTTTTTGTGCTTGTCAGAAATATTACAGCTGAGTTTTATGCTAGGCAATTACTGTAGATAGAGGGGTCAATGTTCAAATAGCCAGCCCAGTTGTAAACTACATCCCACAGTTCAAAACAGACACAGAACTTATATCCCTTACCCCCACCCCCCTCTTTTCCCCAAAGGTCATAGGTAATTAGTACGCAGCTCACCCTTCCACCTCCCGTCCCTCATACCCTTAATAGTCCACAAGGTCCATCTGTAGTTGTCATTTTATGAAACACTCCCCATAGCTTATTATACACGTGACTCTGGTTTTGGTGGAAGGCAGTCAGTTTATACATCCAGCAGAAATGTTGCAATGTCAGGGGAGTATATGTATGGGTGTGTTGTCAAATGATTCCTCGACCTATAAATTTGCAGATGACACAAAACTATTCAAGGTTGTTAAAACACATGCAGACTGTGAAAAATTGCAGGAAGACCTTAGGAAATTGGAAGACTGGGCATCCAAATGGCAGACGAAATTTAATGTGGACAAATGCAAAGTGATGCACATTGGAAAGAATAATCCAAATCATACTTACCTGATGCTAGGGTCCAACTTGGGGGTCAGCAACGAAGAAAAAGACCTAGGTGTTGTTGTAGATAATAACACTGAAATTTCTGCTCAGTGTGCGATGGTGGCCAAAAAAGCAAACAGGATGCTAGGAATTATTAGGAAAGGGATGATGAAAAAGACCAAAGATACTATAATGCCTCTGTATCGCTCCATGTCCATGGTGTGCACAGTTTTAGTTGGTGTAAATGTGCCTAGATTTAGGCGCTGAAATATCAGCTAAGTGTATTCTATATATCGTGCCTACATCTAGGTGCCATTTATAGAATACGCTTATTCGGCACTGATTTCAGTGCTGATCTTTAGGCGCCATATGTAGAAACTCCCTCTATACCATGTCCAGGCTTTGACATTGAATTTCCGGGTATATGGCAGCAAAACATAGTTAAGTCCAAAGTCCTATCGTTATGGGATGTCACTTAGATGCTTAAACTGCTGAATATTGCAGCTTGCTGTATAAACACAGATATTCAATGCCAGCACCTGGACATGACCCAGCATTGAATATCCGGGAATAATGCTGGCTGTGGCTAAATGCTCACCACTGCCAGCTGAATATCTATCCCTAAATGTATAAATTAACGTGCAAGCTGTCTGTCAACTTAGGTGTTCCAAGTTATGAGTGAATATTCAACCACACTTCCTAAATGGACAGCGTTACTGAATATAAGCATGATTTGAAACCATCTAAGTTAACAAACAGCAAAAGAGAGAGTCCAAAAGTACACAAACCAAAACAACAAGAAAAGCACAAAAGAGCCTTCAAGAATGGAGCAATGGAGAGTCTTTTTATTTGATTGACCCAACACGGGCCATGTTTTGGCGCACACTGTGCCTGCCTCAGGGGTGAAACTTAACACAACTATATCACATAAGACTCACTTCTACATCTACGCGGATGATGTGCAGCTACTCATACCCATTGAACCTGACTTACCTACAACCCTGAATAAACTGATTACCTGACTAACATCAATTCAAAAATGGGCTAAGCACAACAAACTTTTCCTGAACCCAAGTAAAACCAAACTTCTCTGGGTCTCTAACACAAGTGGGCATGTACCTGACATCAAAATCTCTTTTGGGAAGTACGAACTCCCCCTCAAATCACAAGTCAGGAACCTTGGAATACAGTTACATTCAACACTTACTCTGATTCCCCAAATCCAAGCAACCTTCAAGAACTGCTTCTACTACATTTGCGACAACTGTGCTGCCTCTCTCCTTACATCAAGAAGGAAAATCTTATTCCAGTTGTGCATGCCATGATAACATCAAGACTGGATAATGGTCTGACTACAAAGGGTCTGTACCAGCTCCAATTGATTCAAAATGCTGCAGCAAGACTTATAGAAGGTTGCAACTGATGTGACCACAACACATCATTTTTGCAAAAAACGTCATTGGCTACCAGTACAATACAGTGCTAAATTTAAAACTCTATGTCTGATCTTGAAGGCCCTTAAAGGAAATGACCCCGAGTACTTGAAGAAGAGGATGACCCTCTACACACCTCCAAGGACACTAAGGTCCTCCCAAGGGGTATCCCTAACCACACCCTCTCCAAAAGACATTACATGATATGATACCCACAAGCAAGCCTTCACCGGAGTACCCCCACACTCTGGAATGCACTCCATGAATAGCTCTGTTTAACACAAGACTATCTCTACTTCAAGAAGCAGGTGAAAACTTTGCTTTTCAACCAGGCCTTTAATGGAAGAAGTACAGTAGCTAACCTCTTAGTTTCACACACACAGAGAAGGAGTGACACAGGCAGGCTGCACATACTGCAGAAGGACATGTTTATCCACTCTTACCCTAGCTGAGATAAAATTTAATCATTTCTCTGACCTCATATGCAGCTTTCTTTAAATTAGTCACCTTATTTTCCTAATTCCTCTTACTCTCTTACCTATCTATATGTTCCATCTTTGCTTATACCCTACACTGTCTATTAAAATGTTCTATTACGTATTGTGTTGACATTGTAAGTAGTATACAATGCCATATTTTGTATTATTATTTGAATATTTTTACTGCTGTAATCGTCTATTGCTTATGTTTGATATATTCTTACTGTACACCGCCTTGAGTGAATTCTTTGAAAAACGCAATAAATAAATAGATAAATAAAAATCCAAAATAGTCATTCAGAATAGTACTGCTTAAGTTTGAGCAGCTAAACAAACAATGTCCGCACTCAGTGAAGGCCTCTAACAAACCACCTAAATTAGACATTTCAAATTATATATTCCCCATGCAGCTGAATATCAGCCTCCATCTACAGCTAAGGTCAGGGTATAAAGACCACAGTGTCAGTTGTAGTGCCTGCCTAATAAAATTCTCATGATATTGTGCTCAAATTTAAAATATTCTTGGCAAAAAAAAATTACATCAGCTCACATTTATTTTATGAAGTCTGTTAACATCTGTTACCAGTGTCATAGTTTTTCACACAAACCAATGAAATGACTGAAAAGAATTTCTAGCAGCTAACTGAAAAAGAAGTATTTTTGACACCCACCCCAAACTTCCTTCATCTGAACATGGAAAATAAACAAGACAATATTTCATAAAGTCTCCGAGATAAGTTCTACTGCCCAGGGAATATTTAACTTGCCCTTTGCTCATTTGCTCTGGCTTTATGCAACTGCTTTCTTTGTTGTTCAGTGGAAATATTTACCTTGGCAACTGCAGTTATGATATTCATGCAAAGTGTTCTACAGAAAGGAACTCACTCTGCAACCTAAATGTAAGGTGCTCCCTTTTCTGTAGTAGGGAAACACATTTTAAGATGGAAGGAGTAGATATTACTTGTTTGAATGCTTTTCTTGAGGCACTGTTTTTTTGGAAAATGAGCCAAGCAGGCTTGATGCATCCATGTTATTTTTTACCTCAATGGAGGAAAGTTACAGAGATTTCACTGATTTACTTTTTCACATATATCCAGTGCAGTAAAAAAATATATTTAATACAACAAATTACAATAATCATTTGCCAAAAGCATTCCGGCCGCCATAAATATACTACGGCACCCCGTTATAATAGACCTACCAAAGGAAACCCGACAAAACAGACTACAAACAAAACAGACCATGACAAAAAAAAACCATCCCAAAAAAAACCCACAACAAAAGGAACCCAAGACAAAATAAACTCTTAATCAAGCTGGATTATGTTTTCAAGCAGATTTATGATTCTCACTAGATACCAAGTGTGGATAGTGAAGTCAAGCCGTAGGCAGGTGCCAGGACTTTCAAGTGACAAGCCGTGGACTTTCTCAGTAATTTACCCTTGAAATTCATACCTTTCAAAAATAAATCTATTTCATCAAGCCCTTTTGTCAGGAGTCTATTTTGTCTGGGACTTTTATGTCAGGAACTTTTTTGGTTTGGAACTTTTTTGTCTGGTTTCTTTTGACCAGTTTCGTTTGACCGGGTACCATATACTACAGATGGCTTCAATTTCATGTAGTCATAGTTTCTCAAGAAACATGAAATTCAAAAACACGCATGAAATGGTTGGAAAACCAGGACTGGTTTGGTCTCACTCTATCAACATGGAGCTGTATGTTAACCTTGAAGGAGCAGCTTAGTGGTTAGAACAGTAGGCTGGGAGGCCAGGGTTCATGTCTCACTGAGGCTCCTTGTAACTAGACAAACCACTTAACCTCTCCACTGCCTCAGGTGCAAACCTAGACTGTAAGTCATCTGGGGACAGGAAAATATTCTAAATAAATAGACAGGCCTAGCTCAGACTCAAATGACTGCCAGTACTGCTATTCAGTTCCATTTATTTCTATAGAAGTATTTCTTGGGGGAGGAGGGAAAGTTTGTTTGCATGATTTTCCATTTTTATTTTACTTTCTCTTTCTTGTGACTTCTGAATTTTTCCAGGTTCCCTTCCCATTTTAAGGGGCCCTTTTACAAAGCTGTGGAAAAAAAAAAAAGACCTTAGCACACCCTTACATGGGTCTTTCCCCAGTGCTAAGGCCACATTTTGCCACAGCCAGAAAATGGCTGATTTTTCATTTTCCAATTTAATGGCCTTGTGCTAATAATGTTAGTAGCCAAAGAAGCACAAGGAGCTTTCAAGAGTGGGGGAAGGGTGTCACAACTGTATTTTATTCATCAGACCCAACTCAGTCTATGTTTCGGCGAAACCGCCTGCGTCAGGGGTCTAGTTGCAGTGTCAAACTCCAAATGTCAGTCATCCAATGGAAAGATATGATCTTGCCTTGAGAAGAGCAAGCGTTAAAAAACAAAGCAGATCCCAGCAGTTGGCGCGGGAACATGAGTAAGCTTCCAAAGACGCTGCCCGTGTGTGTAAAAAAAAAAAACCTTGTAACGACAGAGTACCACTTTGTGAAAGTGAAAGCGGTGATGGGCAGGGCAGGTCTCCTTGTGCTTCTTTGGCTACTCGCTTTTGCTTCTGTGCTCTTGGATCCCCTGTCTTTCATGCCATGTGCTAATGTTGCCATTAGCGTGCTGCCATTAACAAAAATTAGTGTGTGAGCTCATACCACTACCTATTTTGTAGGTGGCAAGGGCTCACATGCTAATCTAGCGCTAATTAGTGTGCAGTAATACAACTGTGCTGATTGGACCAGAAACACCCACTCTCTGCCCCCAGACATGCCTCCTCAGCGTGTGGGTAGCATGCACACATTTTAACTTACTAAGGGATGCCTCAGGATGCCCCACAGTATGCCATTTTAAGCTGTGGCAAGCAGCTTTGTAAAAGGGCCCTTAATGTTCTTCTCCCAATGCTTCAAGGAGCCCCTCCATAGAATTTGGTGTTCTTCAGACTATTTCTCTATCTAAAGGGGGCAATTTTCAAAGTCCTTGGGTACTTTCTACCAGTGGTCTCTACACCAGTTTTTAAAATGAAAATACATGCATACTTTCACTTAGAATATTGCCCAGCGCACAACGTATCCATAGACATTTGCACCTGCTTTTTCTACAAATACTTTTCCCATGAAAAACAAATGTATGTGGATGTGAAAATGCATCTATGCTTGTTTGTTTCCTCCCTGATCTAAACACACCGCTAGAAAGTCCTCCTCCTTGCATGGCAAAAAGCTGTGGAACATTGTATGTATTTTTAGCCCGGCAACTCTTTTATCTAGGTAAATCAGTATTTGTTCAAGTAAATGGTTTTTTTTTTAGAAAAGTCCATAATGTTATTTTATAACTTTCTATTCTTCTGCTTCCCTCCATGACCTTATTTCCTTAAGTTCTCCTTGACCTCTTTCTCTTCCCTACCCTTTCATTTAGAATCTGGCCTTCCCTTATACTGCCCCTCTCTGAATACCCTTTATCCCCACTCCTCTCTGCTCCTGTGCATTCTCTTCTGTATCTTCACCCTCAAGTCATCATCAGGAGAGACCTAAGTGATCTTGAAAACTCATGGAAAAAAATCATTGCTATTCTTAGACTGGTCCTGTTCAAGGTAGAAAACCTAGCAAGAATAGTGTTAGCCAGTCACCATTAACACCTCATCACTTTTAGGAAGGTGGGCAGGTAAAATGGGGATTACATTAGAACTTGCCTTGCCGAGAACTGTTCGAGCCACTCCGGTCCACCTCAGCATCTGGATTTCCACTGTCCATCTTAGTCTCTCTTCCCTTTTCCTTTTCCTTCTTACCCTGTTCTTCCTCCCCTATCTAATGTAATTGTAATTGATTCATCTGTGCATTGTAAGCCACTTTGAATCTGCTTCAAATGGAAAAAAGTGGGGTATAAATGTTCATAAATACATAAATAAATAAACATAAGCCATACTGGGACAGAATGAAGGTCCATCAAGTTTCCAACAGTGGCCAATCCAGGTCACAAGTACCTGGCAAGATCCCAGAACAGTAAAACAGATTTTATGCTGCTTATCATAGAAATAAGCAGTGGATTTTCCCAAGTCCATCTTAATAATGACTTATGGACTTTTAGGAAATTATCCAAACCTTTTTTAAAATCTACTAAGCTAACTGCTTTTACCACATTCTCTGGCAACAAATTCCAGAGTTAAATTACACGTTGAGTGAGCAAATATTTTCTCTGGTTTGTTTTAAATTTACTACTTAGTAACTTCATTGCATGCCTTCTAGTCCTAGTATTTTTAGAAAGAGTAAACAAGCGATTCACGTCTACCCATTCCACTCCACTCAGTATTTTATAGACCTCTATCATATCTCCCCTCATCCATCTCTTCTCCAAGCTAAAGAGCACTAGTCACTCTAGCCTTTCTTCATAGGGAAGTCATCCCATCCCCTTTATCATTTTCATCGCCCTTCTCTGTACCTTTTCTAATTCTGCTATATCTTTTTTCAGATGTGGTGACCTGAATTGCACACAGTATTTGAGGTGCGGTCACACCATGGAGCAATACAAAATGCATTATAACATTCTCATTTGTGGTTTGTTTTCCATTCCTTTCCTAGTAATTCCTAGCATTCTATTTGCTTTCTCTGCCTCTCAATTTTTATTTGACCTGATATTCAGACTGCAGGAGTTAGTCAGGCTGCCTCCTGCAGTCGACGATAAACCCAGAAATTCAATTCTGGGATGTATCCAGTGACCAGCATTGAATTGCCAGGGGTATTTTGGCCGCTATGAACATAGCCGGTTAAGCTGATATTCATTGGCTGACCATCTAAGTTATAGCAGCCAAAGACAGAGCTGCTATTTAAGCGGGTCTATCTGACCACTAAACTTAGCCAGTCAGCTACGTCACGTGATATAGCCGGTGACCAGGCTAGCCAATAAGCGCTAATATTCAGCCATATCTGGCCAGTTAAACAGCACTGAATATCAGGCAGTTTGAGTATGCCAAGAGAAATGCATTGAATTAGTATTATTTATTGCACTTGTATCCCACATTTTCCTACCTATTTGCAGGCTCAATGTGGCTTACAAAGACCTGAATATGGCAGATGCTTAGTCACCATTTGTAACTGACTCCATCTTGCAGTATGTATGTCCATATTTAATAGCAAACGCATTCCTACGTTTTATTTAGTGTTGTGGCAATCTGTAGGGTTTTCACACTTTTGTAGTGCCAGAAGTCATAGCTCTTTACAACAGGTTATATACTGGTGTAAGAACACATGCCCTAAATTGGCAGAGGAAGTGCAAGAGAGCTGAGGCTGGGGAAGCAGAGGGGCTGCAAGAAAACTGAGCACAGGAGGTAGAAAGAGCAAGAGCTGGGGGTGATGACTAGGAGTGTGAGATCAGAGGCGGATGGGTTACCCACTCTTCATACCTTAAGATGTGCTGAAGTCTGACACTTCCCCAGATAAAGTCATTGCTACATCAAAAACTCTCGACTTATGTAGGCACAATTTCTGTCAAAAGAGAATAAGATTTGAATAACTGTTAACATAAGGAAAACTGCCTGAGCCTGTAGTTTTCACATGGCTTCTTGCCTATATATATACAGCCCTTACTTCAAAAGCCTATCTGATATGGTACCAGTGAACTAGGACCTTAATTACTCTGATCTTCCAACTTCCTTGATGTTAGAATAGTACAATATGCACTTTTTAAATTTGATTTCTATTATCATTTATAATACCTTCCATAAGTCATGGAAAGTAAGATGCTTAAGAATAAAGAGAAAGATTTTATTTACACGCCTACAAAATCGGCGTCAAAAAATATACTTAGGCGTATTCTTTAAACCATGCCTAACTTTAGGTGTGGTTTATAGAATATGCCTAAAATTAGGTGATTTATAGTATATGACCAGCACTCATTTCCTGCGAATATATTTAGTCACGGCCATTTATGCCAACTATAACCTGGTGTAAATGCCAGTGCCTAAGTTACGCACGGAATGGGCATCTTCTATAACACTGCGCATAAATCAGTGGCATACTAAGGGGGGCGGTCCGCCCCGGGTGCACGCCGCTGGGGGAGTGCTGCACGCCTGTCGGCTCTTCATTTCCATGCTCCCTCTGCCCCGGCGTGCACCCGGGGGGGGTTCTTTCACCGGAGGGTTGCGCTGCACCTGGGGGGTTATTTCACTGGGGGGGCACGCTGTTCCGGGGGGGGGCACTGCACCTGGGGGGCGGGGCGCATCGGCGATCTGTCCCGGGTGTCAGCGCCCCTAGGAACGCCACTGGCATAAATGCTAGGAACGCCCACAACCTGCCCATGCACCTCCAATAACAATGCCCCATTTTCAGATCGGCATCTTAGAATTTACGTGCATCACTTTATAGATTACGCTTAGAAAGTTGTGTGTGTAAATTCTAATTAAAGCCGATTAGTGACAATAATTTCTTGTTAAATGGCAATTATCGGCACTGATTGGCTTGTTAAGGAGTGGCCTAGTGGTTAGGGTGGTGGACTTTGGTCCTGGGGAACTGAGGAAGTGAGTTCAATTCCCAGCACAGGCAGCTCCTTGTGACTCTGGGCAAGTCACTTAACCCTCCATTGCCCCATGTAAGCCGCATTGAGCCTGCCATGAGTGGGAAAGCACAGGGTACAAATGTAACAAAAAAAAAAAAAATTAAGTTGCGTGCACAAAACAAAGTATAAA
This sequence comes from Microcaecilia unicolor, assembly GCF_901765095.1. Lineage (NCBI taxonomy): Eukaryota > Metazoa > Chordata > Amphibia > Gymnophiona > Siphonopidae > Microcaecilia > Microcaecilia unicolor. The sequence goes on along the minus strand of NC_044033.1, from coordinate 94,418,121 downwards.
CAGATTTGCATGCGCAGCTTAAGTTGCACTATATAGAACTGGGGGCGGGAAATGTGTCGTGCCACTAACATAGGCAGGGTGAACAGGAAGCTTAATCTTCCCCCCTCCTTTTCCCCCCTTTTTTATGATTCATTTCCATCTCCTCTTGGTACATTCTTACATAAGTACATAAGTGTTGCCATACTAGGCAGGGGCGTAGCCAGACAACCGATTTTGGGTGGGCCTAGGCAAGAAGTAGGTGGGCACCAAGTGTTCTCTCCCCCACCACCACCACCAAAAATATATCTCAGCTGGCAGGAAAATGCTTCTTTCCACCATGGCAGTCTGCAGCAGGCATGTGCTGAAAACTGAGCAAGCACAGGTGCCGGTATCGTGGAGAGTAGTGTTTTCATTACCATCAGAGGGAAGTCTTCAGCCGGAGGAGCTTGAGATCCCCATCAGCTACCGCTAATGTGTGCTACTGTTGGGTGGGCCTGAGCTCTAAGTTTGTGGGCCCTGGACCACTCAGGCCCACCTGTGGCTACGCCACTGATACTGGGACAGACTGAAGGTCCTTCAAGCTCAGTATTCTGTTTCCAACAGTGGCCAATCCAGGTCACAAGTACCTGGCAAGATCCCAAACAGTACTTATCCCAGAAATAAGCAGTGGATTTTCCCAAGTCTATTTTAATAATTTATTTATTTATTTATTGCATTTGTATCCCACATTTTCCCCCCTTTTTGCAGGCTCAATGTGGCTTACAATACATCATGAAAGGTGAAAAGATATTAGAAAATAGACATTAGGTGTTACAGAAGGGTCTTGGGTAACATGATAATGAATAAAACATGATAATAATATAACAAGCATATATTATAAGACAGTTTTGAATATATGTGGAGGAGTGATGTGTGTTCACATTTGTTGATCTTATGGACTTTTCTTTTCTTTTAGGAAGCTAGCCAAACCTCTTTTAAATCCCGCTAAGCTAACTGCTTTTACCACATTCTCTGGCAACGAATTACAGAGTTTAATTACACGTTGTGTGAAGAAACATTTTCTCTAATTTATTTTAAATGTACTACTTTGTGGCTTCATTGCGTGCCCCCTAGTCCTAGTCCTACATTTCATTTTCATTGTAAATAATCTTGCCTATGGGAAGAAAGGTTGGTATATCCCATATGGTATCACGGTTAAACCCTACTATAATGTTCTTCAATGCAAGACTCAGGGACCAATGGCAGCCCCTGAAGACCTCTGGAGTGGCTCCAATCATCAATTTGTTATTTTCCTGATACTCTCTGCCTCTGGACCCAAGCTCATGACAGAAAGGGGAAGTATATATTTAAAGTACAAAGCATTTCTCAGTACTGCAGATGAAAAGAATGCATTTGGAAATGTTCACCTCCATGAGGACACCCCCAAAGGCATTGATCAGCTGTATCCCAGCTCTTCTTCAGCTCATTTTGATTCAAAGTAACCCTAACATAAAAATTACTGAAGACCACTGGCCTACTGTAACCTCAGTCCTTTAATCAGCAGGATAAAATTTACCATACATTAAAGCAAAAGTACCCATGCCCCAGGCAACTTCAGCAACTTTGGCCTCCCTCCCCTAGAGACTTCTGCTTATCAAAGAAAGAAAGGACTCTTCTGCCCAGTATGATGGCAATCCAGAAACACAGGACATCAGCACCGCAGAGGAACTGTAATGTTCACTCTAAATCACTGACTGCAGCTTCAACAGGTCTAACAAAATTTAAAATTTACTTCAGAGGTCACATTAGTACTGCAGGGATAAGTTTGGATACATTTTACCAGGTCCCTTTTCAGAGGCTTTAACCCCAGATTCTATATAGTGTGACTTGAGTTGCACACACAATTCAGGTTGTGTTCTGTATTGTGCTAACAACTTAAGTATCTTAACAAGCCAGTCAGCAATTATTGACACTAGTTGGCTTTAATTAGAATTTACACGCACAACTTGCTAAGCATCAGGGGCGTAGCTAAGTGGGGCCATGGGGGCATGGGCCCACGCAGATTTAGCCCTGACCCACCTGCTTTTACCCCCCCTCCGGCCGCCGACCTTCCTCCGCCACATTTGACCCCCCCCCCCCCTCCTGCCGCCGCAAACCCTCCCCCGCTGTCAGGTACCTTTGCTGGTGGGGGTCCCCAACCCCCACCAGTCGAAGTCCTCTTCAGCACCGATCTCCGGCAAGTTGCTGATCTGGATTCTGTTTCTGTGAGTCCTGATGTCCTGCACATATGTGCAGGACGTCAGGACTCACAGAAACAAAATCCAGATCAGCGAACATGCTGGACTCGGAGACTGGCACTGAAGGGGACTTTGGCTGGCGGGGGTTGGGGACCCCCACCAGCAAAGGCACCTGGCGGTGGCGGGGGAGGGTTGGCAGCAATGGGAGAGGGGGTCGAAAGGGATGGGGAGGGGCCAAAAGTGGCAGGGGGGTTGGCGGCACCAGGGGGGGGGGGCTAAAATGTGCCCCCTCACCTCAGGCTCTGGACCTCCCTCCCGCCAAAATCTGGCTATGCCCCTGCTAAGCATATACTAGAAAGTGATGCATGTAAATTCTAATGTGCGCTGCCGAAAAGAGGTGTGGCCATGGGCATGGAATGGGTGGATTGTGGGCATTTCTAAAACTTATGTGTGTGCCTAACTTAGTCGCTGGCATTTACACCAAGTTTTACTTGGCATAAATTCCTGTGAGTAGACTTAGTCACATGGACGGGCCCTAGGCGTATTCTATAAACCATGTCTAACTTTAGGCGTAGTTTGTAGAATACGCCTTTTTTGGCATCTATTTTTACAGCACTATATATAGAATCTAGCTCTTTACGTACATTAACTGCATGCACATATGGATGCAAGTTCAATAACCATCCTATAAAAACCTTTATCTGAGCAATCGTTATAAACAGCTTTTCAGGAAGGATCCTGTAACTTCCAAGAAGAATGGCATAAATGTTTTTATTTGCTATTAGATCTTTAAAGGCTGCTAGTGCATACAACAGTCCACCTCCAGCCAGTTAAGTCTAGCTGATGCCACAGAATGGTTTGTGTTTATGGTGAGCAATGGCCTCTTAAAGTTGCTCTTCGGCTGCACTTACAGTAATAAAGTTGGTTAAATTGAAAGATGATTATTAGTTCATTGAGTTCAGCCTTCATTCTGATTTCCTAACAAGTCGATATCCAGGAAATTCAAACAAAACTTTATTACTTTCTACTGTGATTGATAGCAGCCAAGGCAGAAGTAACCAAATCCAGGTCCAGCTTTTGGAGCACATGGGAGGGGAGGTTATTAGTAGGGGGGGAGAGTTTAAAATATAATGTTCATTACCTGACTTGTGTTGTTGCGCTTCATTTTTATTTTAAAAAATGTTTGTTTGTATCATACTTGCAATATTTTTATGTATTGAATATATAACTTGCCAATAATATTTTTATTAAATTGCCAAGAAAAAAGAGGAAAACAATCATTTTTAAAAAAGCACATTTGGGACAGATGCAGAAGAGGGAGTGGGAATGGAATGAGGTAGAGGATACCTTGGTATAGGTCATTTACATATGTTTGGGTCCATGTGTATAAAACTATGTTTGTATTTTATAAAAGGCTAGAAAAACATCCAAAAAGCGACACAAAGCAGCAGATGGAACTTTTTTTTTTTTGCCAAAACATCCAAATCGCTATTTTAGAAACCCATTTTAAAGACATTTTTCTATGCAGTTCGTCTGCAGTGCATCCAGATCACAAGGGGACGTGTCTGCGTGTTGAGGATGGAGTTTGGGCGTTCCCAAAACTTGGACATTTTTCTGCCATATTGGAACAAAGCAAAAGCGTTCAGGGCTAAAAGTTCAATGTCTTGGAGGAGTGGCCTAGTGGTTAGAGCACTGGTTTTGCAATCCAGAGGTGGCTGGTTCAAATCCCACTGCTGCTCCTTGTGATCTTGGGCAAGTCACTTAACCCTCCATTGCCTCAGGAACAAACTTAGATTGTGAGCCCTCCTGGGACAGAGAAATATCCACAGTACCTGAATGTAACTCACCTTGAGCTACTACTGAAAAAGGTGTGAGCAAAATCTAAATAAATAATAACTAAGTCACAAGAAGGTGCAGTAAATGACCAGATGACCACTGAAGGGATAAAGGCATGACCACCCCTTACTACCCCAGTGATCACTGAACCCCCCCCCCCCACCACCTACATATAGATGGCACCTGCAGCCATAAGGGCTATTGTAATGGAGTACAGTAGGTTTTGGTTGGATTTTGGAGGGCTCACCATACAATATAAAGGGGTAACAGTGAAATGTGTACCTGAGACCTTTTACGGGAAGTCCACTGCAGTGCCCCTTAGGGTGCCCCATTGCTCTGCTGAGATATCTGTGTGGCCTGTCTACTAAGCATGCTGGCTCATTCTATATCCCAATGGCTTGGTTTTCACTTGGACTTAGGAACACCAAAATCCTGTCCTTAACATGCCCCCCCCCCCCCCCTTGAGATTTGAACACACTGCACATGAACAGCTTAGAAAAATGTCTGTAAAATGGGTTTTGAAAATACCAATTTGGATGTTTTGGCAAGAAAAACATCCAAATACAGCTTTATGTCACTTTTTAGATATTTTTCTCTGTTGAAACTGAGCCCCAAAGAGTACTGTAAATTCTGCATATTACTTGCCTCATGCAGTCATGTCCTTTTACACCTGCCATCAATCTGGTGTAACTGGGCTCGCCTACATTTAGGTGAGCCCAGTTAAAGTTCACACAGTGGCGTAGGAGGGGGGGGGCGGTGGGGCAGTCCGCCCCAGGTGCACGCCGCTGGGGGGGGGGGTCGGCTCTGCTGGTTCCCTGCTCCCTCTGCCCCGGAACAGGTTACTTCCTGCCCCGGAACAGCTCCCAACGACGTGCTCCCGCCTGCTCCGCGCTTTCCTATGCTAGTAAGAATACGCTCCAGGAGGGGGTTCGCGCCGAGGGGGGGTGTGCCATGCTGCACCCGGGGGGTGCGCAGCGACGACCCGCCCCGGGTGTCAGCCACCCTCGCTACAGCACGGGGTTCACACTAGCATTCTGTAATTGAATCTGGACACTGATGCCATGGAAGAAAAGGTGCTCCCTGTGCTACATCTAGGCACCCCTTTATAGGATTGCCACATTTTTGTTATGTGATATCTTTGTAGGTGTCCCTGGGAGTGGAGAGTCATTGAAGCAGGGGCACGATTGGCACTGATGTTTGCGTTTTGTGTGAATTTGCTGGAGCATGTTATGCAGTGAAATTCCTTCCAAACTTCCAGCAATCTTCTGAAGTCTTTGCAATACCGTTCAGTGATTTTCTGTGAATCCTGCAAGAAATTTTAAAAATCCATGAGCATTCCTTGGAGTAAGTCAGACACATCATGCCTGGTTTGCTCTACAAAGTGACTGAATTACTGTCAATCGCTAAACTGCACAAATGTTAAACTCGAAGGATTATTTTCCCCAAGAGTGATGCGTGCATCTTTCTTCTGTTGGTACAAATTCTCTGTTGCAGACAGAATGAAGGATTTGCCTTAAAACCTAATTTCAAAATTAGTACATTATCTACCGTAATAATGATTGTAATAGACATGAATGCTATTTGTATCAGACGTTTCATCTCCAGGTATGATCCTAAATTGCTAGGGCCATCCCTGCCAATAGGCAGACTAGGTGTCTGCCTAGGGCAGCAAAACTTGGAGGGCCAGCAGCAAGGCAGAATCTCATCTCCCCTTCCCTACCCACTCCCCTCATCCCATATCCAGCATCTCCCCACCCTGCCACCACTGCCCTAACTCTTCCTGGACCCAAGACAAAATTTCAAAATAAAAACAGCACCAATCCTGCACTCTCCACACTGCGAGCTTTTTCGTGTATATATGCTTGGCTTGCTCTGGGTTAGAGGACATCATATAATGCATATACAGGGCCATGCCATGATGGACACAACAGGAAAAGAGGGACGTTACTGTCTAAAGTTTACAAGGACTGAATGTGAGCAATTCCATTTCTAAATATTTTTAACTTAGATTCTGATCTACTAATCAAATATCTCAGCCGATAAATGTACAGCTCCAGTTTAAAGCCATAACTACAGACACACTGACAGTCTCTTAAATTACATACAGTTCTGCACCTTTTTTTACTACCACCTCTTTACAAAGCCAGAAATAAATGGATCTGTTCCCTACTTGAAAAGAACTGCGAGTCTTTGCCAGCATTCTCGTTCCAATGATCTCTACCAAGTATGGCACAAACAGATTATGCAACGGAAAAGTGAAGAGCACAAACGTTTTATTTTCTACATTGGGACTGATCCCATATCACTTCCACATGGCAATGCAGTCATCTGTCTCTCAGCGAAAGGGAAATGTTTGGCCTGATTTATCAAAGGTTTCTGCCATACACAGAGAGCACAGGAAACGTACGATAAATCAGGCATTTTATCCTTCTACACCAGGGGTGTCAAACTTCAATTCTCAACACAAGAAAAACCTCTCTTAGTATAAATTGCAAAGTACTTGATCTACTATTATGTTCCTGTGAAGTGCAAAAAGAATATTTATGAGAAAGGGAAAAAGCCTCTGAACCCAAACCTCCACCCGATGTTAGTTATTAATCGGGTATAGAGTAAATAACTTGGGTCACCTTGTCTTCATCGGCATAAAAAACTCTTTTCTCTTTTACTCCATATTGCTAAAAACTCCACAGGAAAAAGCAAACTCGTGGATCCAAAAATATGAAAATGAAAAAATTACTTAACTTAGACTTTTAAATCATAATAGACACAAACGTGTAGAATAAGTCAATCACAACGACTGTGGCCAGAGTTTCGCTATGTAAGCTGTCTCAAGGTGGGCATGACATTGGTAGTCTTGAACACAACGTGTCTCCAATGCTGTCTCAATTCTCAAGCACCAGAAACCAGCCAGGGGTTCAGCATATCCCTAATGATTACTCATGAAAGAAATCTGCATGCAAATATCTCTTGCATATCCATGACTATAAAACTCAGTTGATGTTAAGATGATGCCTATCCATGAGAGATATCATGAAAACCGAACTGGTTTCTGGCCCTCAAGGACTGCAGTTTGATTCCACTGTTCAACACAATCCACAGATCATGTTAGAGTACAAAATTAAATCCAGCATCTAGGTTTATGGACTGCAACTCTGATGTACATAAAAACAATTTACTCACCTTAACAGAATGGAAAACAAGCAACCCCAGTTTGCAAAACTGTAGCCAAACCATTACTTAGGGAGTCATTTACTAACAGTTAATGCTTGCTAATGTGGTTAACACACATCATTTGCCAAAAAGTCCATTTCTATGCAATGGCCTCTGTGGCAAGAAAAAATGTGTGTTAGTGGCATTGGTTACTACTACTTCTACTACTTATCATTTCTGTAGCGCTACTAGACATACGCAGCGCTATACACTATGCATGTAAGAAAGAGTCCCTACTTGACAGAGCTTACAATGTAATCAAGACAGACAAACAGGACAAATAAGGGATAAGGGAATTACTTAAGGTGGAAATGGTAAAACAGACATGGGTACTGAACAAGTGAATAGGAGTTAGGAATTAAAAGCAGCCTCAAAAAGGTGGGCTTTTAGCCTAGATTTGAAGATGGCCAGAGCTGGAGCTTGACATTCTGACTCAGGAAGTCTATCCCATGCATACGGTGCAGCAAGATAAAAAAAGTTGGTAGTGGAGGAGAAGAGTACGGATAAGAAAGATTTATCTGCTGAACAGGGTTCCCGGGATGAGTGTAGGGAGAGGTAAGGGTGGAGAGGTATTGAGGAGCTGCAGAGTGAATGCACTTGTATGTCAAAAAGAGGAGTTTGAATTGTATGTGGAAACAGGGAGCCAATGAAGCGACTGAAGGAAAGGGCTAATATGACCCCCTAATTTCATCTTTGTAGCATAATTAGAATATCTTGATACTGCTAACTGCGCATTGGCACTGAGGGCCTGATTCACTAAGATGCCAATATTTGAAATAGTAACCAGGATAAAATTTTGGCCCCCTTTTACCAGCTAATGCTGTGGGGCTGAAGATATGAATAAACTTCGGAACTTTATCCTCTCAGATCTGATTGAAGGCATCTTCCTTACCAGTAAAAAGTACAACATGGAACTTGAGGGGTTTATTTGGACTCAACCCTTAGGGAGTAATTCTATAACTTGGCAACTGCCAGTTACGCACAACCAATGCTGCATGCTGAGCGCCAATTCAATAATGGCATCTGTGCACCAAGATGCCATCATGGCTTGTTCCTTTCATAGGTCATGAGAAAATAAACACAAAAATCAGTCTTGGTCTTTATAAAGTTCTCTCCCATGGCCTGTTCTGGCAAGGCCACAGCATACATTACTCTCAATCTTTAAAGGCAGAACAACCAGTTTGTCTAGGGTCTAGAGTCCCAGAGTTAAAGTTCTGTCTTCCAGTATTAAGCACAATTGGGCCAGGCTTCGCCCTTAGTTCCAACAATACTGTTTCAGCAGGGTTCTAAGACAAACCTACCTAAGTAGAGCTTCTGCTTCTTACACTTCTTTGATGGAGGAATAAATTAGAGGGTTTCTCTTCTCTCCTCTGGGCCTCCCTGACTGATCTGTGCTAAGGGTTTTTATTATTATTATTATTATTTTATTAATATTATTAATATTTGTGTAGCTACCAGACGCACGCAGCGCTGAACATCCAACGATGCCTTGATCACACCCTCCCTGCTCCGCTCCTTTAGGGTCATGTCTTTCTTTCTCTGTGGCCCACCTTTTAAGATGGCTCTGTGACTGTGAGGGAGTGTTGTTAAGAGGGAATGGTAATTTCCAATAGACTCCCTCACATAGTGTATTTGAAACTTTGTATATGTGAAACTCTGTACCTCAGTTGGTTGTAGAATACTAGCATAAATCCAAATGGGTGCACCTACATTTAAGGGAAACCATTTACACCAGGTCAATGGCAGACTAAATGGGGGAACCTAAGTGCACCATGTAATGCACGTAATTATAGTACTCTATAAATTGTAGGCGTAGATTAGAGACATATTCATGACCATCCCATGCTCTGCCCATGTGTATGTCCCTTTGAAGTTACACCCTCAGGCACTTATGTGCTACTGTATAGAATAGTGTGCTGTGCACACACATGCATTGGTGCCAATATTCTGGGCACTTATGCATACAAGGAACATGTAACCCTTCCTCTTTACTCCCTGATATGTTTATCCTACACTAACCTTCTACATTGTCACTCTGTATCTGCTATTCCGGAACTGGCGATCGCCATCACAGTTACTATGTAAGCCACATTGAGCCTGCAAATAGGTGGGAAAATGTGGGATACAAATGCAATAAATAAATAAAATAACTGCAGGCACCAGTTATAGCATTGCCCTTTTAGGGCCAGATTCATCAGGATAATCCACACTAAGCTAGTAGTCAATAAAGGGTGCTCTGCATGGTGCGATTTATAGAATACTAGTAAAGAAGGCCCGTTTCTCAGAGCAATGAAACGGGCGCTAGCTTGTTTGGGGGGGGGGTGACTCACATACGGAGAGTAGGAGCATGGCCATCCAAATGGATTTCTTCTGTCAGCGCTGTTCGTGTTGTCGGTGCTGCAGTGTAAGTGAGTGGTTATGTCTTCATTGCTGCTGGTGCTCCGTTTCGTGCAGTGTCAGTGCTCCGCCGTCGTCGTCATCACATAGTGACGCGAGGGCGGGGCACACGCTGATAGGGAAAGCGGCTATCTCAACACCTCAACTTCCGGTGGGGAAAGCTGATCTCAACGCTTCAACTTCCGGTGGTGGCTTCATTTAGAACGTTGGGGTTGTGAATTATATAGATAGACTAGCTTAGCACGCATTTTCCTGCAAATTCTATATAGTGTAACTCCAGGGTGGACTGACGGATCTGGGCCCCCAGGCAATAAGAGGGTCCTGGGCTCCCCTGCTCCTGGGTCCCATATCCCTCCTCATTCTACCCCCGGGTCCCACATATCTCACCCCCCTCCGTCCCTCCCCCCTCTCACCCTCTGTCCCTAGATCCATCCCTCCCCCTCTCTTACCACCAAACCGTCCCCCTCTTTCACCCCCTTCGGGTTCAGTGCTCCCCCTCTCTCACCCCCCACCCCCTGGAAGAAATTCTTCCATTCTAACCGTCAGGAGCGTCATGGAGATGGTCTAGCAGTCATCTATAAAGCTGATTTCTCTCTCTCTGTTCAGAACATGATAATGAATCATCCAACGACAGAACCCTTCTGCATTCAGCTGAATATGGCAGTGCCAATAGATTTTATCCTGCTTTACAACCCTCTTCGCATGATACTCAGTATTTTGGACCTATGAGATTTTATCTCACAAATTGCACTAGAGGCTACACACACTATCTTCCTAGGGGACTTTAATCTTCATTTTGATGACCCTTTAGCACCTTATAGTAAGGATTTTCTTACTTTTTTCAAAGATATTATTTGACTCCTTCTGTCAGTGTTCCAAAACACATTGCTGGACATACGTTATATAATGTTATCATCTCCCCACCCCCCTTAATCCATTTTCTCTTAAGGCTGAAGTCACTGCCTTTGACCTAGATTGATCATTATTTTCTACTTTCCTACTGGCCTTTCCCTGTCTCGGTGCATATGTGTTCGACTATGCCAAGACAGTATAGGAATCTTCATTTGCTATATATAGATTCTTTTGAGCAGGAATTCAATTTGACATTAGATCAGTTTGCCTGCCCTCCATTGGAAGAACAAATTAAAGAGGAAAACTGCTCACTACAATGCACATTGGATATGTTGGCCATATGCAAATTAAAACAACATATTCTAGGAAGAGCCATGGCTCATTTTTGATATTCAGCTCACTAAGCGAAATCTTTGACATTTTGAGCACCTTTGGCATAAGCATCGCTTACCCCATTATTTCGATATTTATAAGGAAAGGAATTAGCCTATAAAATCATAATCTCAGAGTCAATATTTTTCTACTCTTATATACAGAGTACCCAACACTACAACATTATGTAGTGTATTGAAATCATTAATAGCACCCTTATTGACTTCTATGGGAGACAATACCATGACATCTAATAATTTGGCAAAGTATTTTTTCAGGGAACGTTCAGCAACACTCGGCAGTAATAGCATCAGAAAATAGGAAGGATGCATCATTGTTCGATAGACATACATATGTTTAAAAGATTCAGACGCTAATGTTGCCATAATAAACACATACCTCAAATGGCATCCTTTTCTCCATGCAGGGGCACCGGAGCCAGGGGGGTTGTTTCAGAGATGGGGAAATGCTGGACTGTGGAAGGGGGAGAGAAAGGGGAGATCTCAGACATGGGGACAGAGGGGAGAGAGAGATGTTGGGCATGTGGGAAGCTAGTACTGGGCCCCCCACTGCCCTGGGCCCTCAGGCTCTGCCCAGTTACCCAAATGGACAGTCTTTCCCCGGTGCAACTAGAATTGAGTGCACTACTACTACTACTACTACTATTTAGCATTTCTATAGCGCTACAAGGCGTACGCAGCGCTGCACAAACATAGAAGAAAGACAGTCCCTGCTCAAAGAGCTTACAATCTAATAAGAGTGCACAACTCAATTGGTTAACAAGCCAATCAGCACCGATAATTGGATGTTAACAAGCAATTATCGCCACTAATTGGCAGTAATTAGAATTTATGTGCATTACTCGGTAAGCATATGCTATAAAATAGTCCACATAAATTCAACCATGCAGATCTCAAAAGTGGGCGTGGCCATGCAAGGAGAATAGACGGGTTGTGGTGTTCCTAAAATTTACGTACAGTGTTAAAGAATAACCCGACCTGCACTTAAAGTTAGGCATGAGCAGTTACACCAGCTTTTCATTAGTATAAATGACAGTGCCTAAATTTTAGCTGCGTGGATGGCGCTACAAGTCTTCTATAAATCAGCCTTTTAGACAAGGTTTATAGAATATGCACAGGCATGTTATCCATCCACATCAATTTTTTGGCACCAAATATAGAATCAGGCCTTTTCCCCTGGATTTTATACATGGCACCTAAAAATCCATGTGGAAACCGAAGCATATTCTATAACAATGCGCATAACTGTGTTGGTTAACTAGCTAATCAGCGCTGTTAATTGGATGTTAACAAGCAATTAGTACTAATTGGCATTAAAATTTACACACACAACTCACCAAGTGTATTTTATAACGTGCTGCACCTAAATTCTAAGTCACATAGATAAAAATGGGGCATGGCCATGGGCGAGGCGTGGGTGTTTCTAAAATCTATGCACATTATTATAGAATACTCCTGATCTGCGCCTAATTTAGGAGTCAGGATTTACACCAAGTAAAACATAATGTAAATGGATGTGGCTAAATTTGGTTGCGTGGAGAGGTACTTGGTGTATTCTATATACAGTGCGGTAATTTAAGTCTATTCTATAAAATTTAGGCGTACTTTACAAAATACACCTAGGCATATTTTTTTTTTACTGTGTGGATTTTTCAAGCATAATATATAGAAGCTAGCCCTTTGTGCCTAACTTTGGGTGAGAGCACTTACACCTGCTAAAAGTTGATGTAAATACTTGCACCCAACTGAAGGCATTTAGGTGTGCAAATGCCAGTATTCTATATCACTGCACCTAATTTCTGGCACCGCTCCTGAACCACTCATACCTCTCCCATGGTTACACCCCCTTTTGAGATGTGTGCTATAAAATTTAGGTGCACAGAATAGGATATAGAAAGATCCACGTGTAACTCCCAATTATTGCCAAGTAACTGACGTGGTGAAGGCGGTTAGCTTGGCAGAGTTTAAAAAGGTTTTGGATGGTTTCTTAAAGGACAAGTCCATAGACCCCTACTAAATGGACTTGGGGAAAAATCCACAATTTCAGGAATAACAAGTATAGAATGTTTGTACGTTTGGGAAGCTTGCCAGGTGCCCTTGACCTGGATTGGCTGCTGTCGGGGACAGGATACTGGGCTTGATGGGCCTTTGGTCTTTTCCCAGTATGGCATTGCTTATGTACTTATTATTAGCACCTAATTGATTACTTAGTATATGCACAGAACTGAGGCCCACACTCAAATTTGGGTAACCTATACATAATCAGGGGGTTAGTGTTCCCAAATTACTAGAGTTCCTCAGAGTGCTTTCTTCCAAGTAAAGCAGGTTCTGAAGCTTGGAGTATAAGGCATTTGCAATTCATTCAAAATTCAGCAGCTAATATGCTATTGGACTGTAGTCCAAGATAGTATCTCTCTCCTCACTTGCAAATTTACATTGATTGCTGACCATGGAAAGAGTTTAGGTTAAGCTGGATTGTCTGTTTTTAAAGTGCTGCATGGTCTGGGTCCACAATATTTTGGGGGGAAATGATGAACCTATAGCATTTAGGGTCATTGTGCTCCAGAAGAAGGCCCTCACCCCGGTAATACTTCCATTAGATTGCTTTTTCTTTACCTAAAGCTGCAAGAATTTCTACATTTTATCAAACATTGGATTGGCTACCAATCGAGGGAAGAATTATTTTTACTTTTCTTTGTGTTCTTCGTAAAGTTTTGTTTGGGAGTTTCAATTAATATCTCCTGTGAGAAATCATTTTTTCATTACCAACCCTTAAAGGGAAGAAATCTTTAACATTATTCCTTGCTTCCTTAGCTTATCAAGCTGTAAACATTTGGAATGACTTGCAAAGAGATCTACAAGCTATAACTCGTTTTTATATGTATCAAAAACATCTGAAAACTTTTTTATTCCATGCTTGTTTTAGAGAGAACTTCATGATTTACTGAGTATTATATAATAACTAGTAAAAAAGGCCCGTTTCTGTTTGAAAGGAAACGGGCGCTAGCAAGGTTTTCCTCTGAGTGTGTATGTTTGAGAGAGTGACTGTGTGAGAGAGGCTTCTGTTTCTGCTGCTGTGCATTCCCTGTGTTGTGCTGATTCACTGCTCCCTGTATCGTGGCTCCGCCCCTCTCCCTTCTACTGGCCAATCTGGTGTGGGTTGTGTGACATCACTATTATCTACTCCAACATGATCCACGGTTCCAGGCAGCCTCAGAATGTTGGAGGTGAAAATTATTATATAGGATGATTAGGCTTTACTTCTATCACAATTTTGTATGGAATATTAATTGGATATATTTTGATGATTTTTATTGTGAATGTAATTCACTAGTATTGAGCTAGCTGTACTCTTACTGTAATCCGTTTAGAACTTTTTCTGGTTTAAGCGGACTATAATTTTAATGTTCTGATATGTTATATTAAAGTTAGCTGAAGAAATAAGGATTCAGAAGGAATCTTTGTATTCTGGAATTTAGTCAGCGTCATAGACAACTGTTACTTGCATGTACACTAACTAAATAAAGGCTGTCATACTGCCACTGTAAAACTAATTACATGCACTAATTGACAAATTAGTTTTGGAAAAGTGGAACTCTTCAGCCCAGGCATTGCATGTTCTTGAATATGATACCATTGCTTTTTGTTTGTTTATGTTCCAGGTTCTGCTGGGGATTAACAAATTATTTGTACACACTGTGCCTCAGTGTATTTCATGCATTTGGAAAGCAGTACTCTATGACTGTAAATAAGGAACATGAAATACTAATCATTTCATTACTGTCTTTAGAATATTCCTATAATGCAATACGCCTGTGATCCAGGCAAGCAATGACTGGATTAATAGTAGGACGGATAACTAAGCTATATTTTCATAGAATTGTACAGAAATAGAACAGAAAGAGTGAGCAAGGGAATCAAAGATTTTTTATGTGAAAAGTGAAATACAGAAGAACCCTTTAAATTACTGAGAATATCAGAAGACAAATGAATCATCTAGGGGGCCCTTTTACTAAGCCGCATAGGCGTGTACACGCAATCCTACACACATCAGTTTTGAAATACCGCCCGGCTACCACGTGGCCCAGGTGGTAATTTCATTTTTTATGCGCGTCCACTAAGCGCGCTAACCGGGCGGTAATCGGCATTGTACGCACTTAGACCATTATTGCTCGGTTAACACGTGAGAATTTACTGCTAGTTCAATGGGTGGCTGTAAGGTCTCAGGCCCAAAATGGATGCACACCAGTTTTTATTTTGCCGCACCTCCATTTTCAGCCAAATTAAAAAAGGCCTTTTTTGCAGGCCCGCTGAAAAATGGACCTGCGCGCATCCAGTACACACATCTACACCAGCACAGGCCATTTTTCAGCACACCTTAGTAAAAGGACCCCCTAGTTTTGTAATAGTAGTAGTAGTAGTCTTGGCCAAAGTATCTCACTTGCACATACAATTCTCGTGCTCACCAATTCTCATACTCCCACCCAGCCAAAACTTTTCACCCATGTAGGAGATTCTAGGTGCCTATTTTCCTTTAGGAGTAGCCTAGTGGTTAGTGCAATGGACTTTGATCCTGGGGAACTGAGTTCAATTCCCACTGCAGCTCCTTGTGACTCTGGACAAGTCACTTAACCCTCCATTGCCCCAGGTACAAAATAAGTACCTGAATATATGTAAACCACTTTGAATGTAGTTGCAAAAAAAAACATCAGAAAGGCGGTATATCAAGTCCCATTTCCCTTTCCCTTTATAGAGTAATAGCATGACAGGTAAAATACATGCCTATCGTTTAGGCATGAGTACCTATGCCAGCCATGGAGCCGGTGTAAGTGCTTTTACTTAAATGCTGGAGACATGCATATAACTTTTATTTATTTATTCATGTCCCTCCTTTATAGTCCACTTACAGTATGCTATAAGTTATGAACGTGTGAGTCCTGCCCATGGTCTGCCCAGACTCTACCTATTTATGCGCCTATCTGTAAAATACGCACTACGTAAGATATGCACGTATTTACAGTAAAGTACTTAGCAAAAGTTTGACATTTATGTACACATGGGCACACACACGTGCATATATGCCATTATTCTAAGCAAGACAATTACAGTACCAGGAGAGCTAAACATATCCACTCTCTATATAATCAACTCTTCTCTCTCTCTTACTTTTTCATGGACCTCAGCGGTGACACTCAATGGCTCAATATTTCATTGCCCTTAAGCTTTACACACCTACCTCATCACATGTCCCTTATATTCCTTCACTATTCATTATTTCTTATCTCCACTAGAGTTCATAGGCAGCGCTGCGTACGCCTTGTAGCGCTATAGAAATGCTAAATAGTAGTAGTAGTATGGTAACGCTCCTGAATATCTGGTAACTTTGTTGGCAGTTGGTTCAAGTGATCATTCTCTTTGGTCGAAAGACCAAACATTATTACAATTCTCAACTTTAAAGAATGTGAAATATAAATCTATACATATCATGGGCTTTGTTTACAGATCAGCTCAGTGTTGGAATTCGCCACCTATGGAGCTGCGATTAACATCTGATTATCTAAAATTTTGAAAAATGTTAAAAACACATCTATTTTCTACATATTTGGGGCAGATCTGATTTATTAGTTAGATATATGTGATTCTGTTTATTGGGTGTTGTAATTTCCTAGTGTTGCCCTAACTCTTTGATATATTGTAATCTGCACTGATCCAGTAATGGTTTGTTGCAGAATATAAATGTTATTGGAATTGGAATTTTTCATAGCAAATATAACTTTTACTTGATATTTCTCCTTTATATAAAACAACAAAGAGTACTCATCTTATCATGAATATTTCTAATATCTTTCTCAGTCAGTCAGGGGAATACATCCGACATGTTTCACCCACCAAGCTGTATCAAGGAAATTCCTTTAAGTTGCCAACTGTACCCTCCCAACTGGAATCCCTCAATCATTCAAATCATTCTAATCTTGACAAGGCTCTGTTAAGAGCCCTTCCCCACCTAGGAAAAATGACAAAGCTAGGGGAGAATGGGCCCCCTCCTGCTCTGGACCCTCAGGTGCTGCCCTATTGTCTCAATGGAGTAATGTGTGTTTGGGAAAGGCCAGACTGTTTCACTGTGTCTCCTGGATGTGGGAGAGGGAGTTGGATTCATTGGAGTGTAATAGACCTCTTACCCTCTAACCTGAACATGCTGATCTCCAAAATCATTATAAGGTGACAAACAGTAGGTTATATAGTAGATGAGGTACTGTAGATGTTAGAACAGTTGGCTTGTCATGCTCGAAAACAGAACAATTGTGCACCCAGGCCGCTGCCCTGTGTATCCTGTATCACTTGGTTACTGTAAAGGTGCTCCTGAGAGGCTCCCTACATCTGCCAAGTTACCCATTCCAGGAGAAACAGACCTCTTGGCCAGTCCTAGATTTCTCGCAACCTCATCCTGGTGCAGTATGGACCTGTAGCATTGATTGCCATGGATAGAATCATAGAGTACAAATACTACACTGCTTTAGGATGTTAGTTTAAAACCAGAACCTGACAAAACGTCTCCCTCCTGGAATAGGTAACATAGCAGTTCTGCCCCCCCCCCCCCCCCCCACACACACACACACAATTGTAAGTCTGTTACAATTGTGGGGATAAACAGGGCTGCCATTCCTCTGTGCCACAAAATATGAGGACATGTGGTAGAGAAAGCTAGGTCTAGTAACCACCCCCTGCTTCAACTGAGGTAGAGTCAGCACAAAGTTGCTGAAAGGAGACAGCAGTAGAAAGGGGGGGTCAGGCTGTGGTGAGGGTCCCTCATAAGTTTGTGATGCTCCACCCTATACCTCTGAGGAAGTTCCCCAATTCTAGAACCTTCCACCTGCTGATCTGAGAAGATAAGGCTTCCCAGTACTGAAGCCCTATCTTGTCAGAAGAGCAGGTGGCAGGATCTAGAATTGCTTGTGATGGAAGTAAAACCTGGACTGCCGCAATCTGTCCTCCTTTCTCTGGAACCATAGGGTGGCCAAGACCTTCACCTGGACATATGGATGCATTATCTTCAGGCAGCTATTCCATCCCTGGTGGTGGCTCCTGTTCCACGTCACCCACAATGTTGACCCCTAACTGTGACCATTGCATACATTTTGAAATAAGTAAACAGGAGGCAGGACTCTTTCAACTGAAAGGAAACTCTGAAATGAGAGGACGTAAGATGAAGTTAAAAGGGGATAGTCTCAGAAGTAATCTAAGGAAATACTGCTTTAAGGAAAGGGTGGTAGATTCGTGAAATGACCTCCCAGTGGAGATGGTGGAGATGAGGACTGTTTCTAAATTCAAAAAAGCATGGGACAGGCATGTGGGATCTCTTAGGGGAGGAAGAGATATAAGATGATATGGATGGGCAGACTTTCGTCAGGTCTTTCTAGATGTTTCTAGAAATTCTTGGGGTTTTTTTTATTATACTTTATTCAAATTTACATTTATGCATTCCAACATAAATAAAGATTCCAGAAAAAGAAGAATAATAGGAAAATCAATTCAACTTGGTAAATTATCCTTACATTATATAGTCCACAATAAGTTGATCCAAGATCTAGGAAATAAATCTATACATTAAATTTAAAAAAAAGCAAATTGAACAGAGAGAGGTGGGAAATCGCAGCCGGGCAAAACACCTAATACAATGCCTATTTCAGCATTATTCTTTAGAGGAAATAAATAGAAATTCTTGTTTTAGTATAATTGTGCCAACCTTATGGAATGACCTTCCATTATATTTGTGATTGAAAGGTTCTTTCAATGATTTTTAAAAGTAAGTTGACAAATTATTACTTTTTATTGGCATTTCCACCTGATGCTCTTTGGACACTGGTAAATAGCTCAGACTGTCCAAAGCCTCCTATTTCACTGTCCCTCCTTTACTATCCTTTGTTTTTAATTTGTAACTTTTCCTTCCCTATTTTCCTCATTTGGTTTGTGTTGTTTCAATTTGTTATGTTTCTTTGGGTACATCCACATTCAAACTATGTGCTGTCACATTTCAATGCCACTGTATAGAATAGCACGTATTTTTATTTTATTTATTTTCATGAATTTATATCCCGCTTTAAAATCAAAGCAGGATACAATACAAAACATTCACAATATCAAACAAACATAACAAACAAAACAGTCACATAAAATCATAGATCTCAATCAATATAAATATGAACAAAGCAAAAAGCATATGAAACTGCTAAAGAAACAAACTCAGTCCTATACATCAATAAAAGCTTTCACAAAATAAAAAGTTTTCAGCAATTTCTTAAATTGTTTATAATCAGCACAAAGTCTTAACCTGGCAGAAAGTTCTAGAATATTGGAATTTATGTGCATATATGCAAGCATTCAGGTCATTTATTCATGTTCTTGGGATTAGATTCAGGGGCCATTTTACAAAGTCACGCCAAAAGGTGCCCTGCAGTAGTGTGGGCACATGTATTGGACACGCGCTGGATCATTTCTCCATCACGTCTGGAAAAAAGGAGGGTTTTGGGGGCCGTGAAATGGACATGTGGGAAAATTAAAACCAGTGCATGTCTATTTATGGCCTGAACCCTTAATACCACCCATTGACTTAGCGGTAAGTTCTCATGTGTTACCCATGCGGTAACCATCCAGTGTGTACCAACTGCCAATTACCACGGTAGAAAATAGAAAATAATTTTCTATAGTGGGTTTTCAGCATGCACAAAACTCAAAATTACTGCCAGGCGTATGCGCTAGCTGGATAGTAATACCAATTTGATGCGTGCTGCATGCGAGAACGCCTTAAGCGCCTTTGTAAAAAGGCCCCTTAATAAATGGCACTCAATAAACGGCGCTGAAAAGAATCTGTGTGGAGCACGTCAGAAGGCGGGACTAAGGGCATGAAGTTCACGAACTGAAGCAAACAGGGAGGGAAAGCTAGAGATGGGCAACAGGGCTTTAACGTGGCGCTTCAACGGAGGAGGTATTTAAAAAAGATGGATGGGAGCGGGAGGGGACGGTGGGGGCAAAGGACAATCGCTGGATATGGATGGGAGTGGGAGGGGAGGGCAGGGAAGGGAGGAGAATCGCTGAGCATGGATGGGAGCGGCAGGGGAGGGAGGAGAATCGCTGGGCATGGATGGGAGCGGGAGGGGAGGGCAGGGAAGGGAGGAGAATTGCTGGACATGGATGGGAGGGGAGGGCAGGGGAGGGAGGAGAATTGCTGGGCATGGATGGGAGCGGGAGGGGAGGGCAGGGGAGGGAGGAAAATCGTTGGACATGGATGGGAGCGGGATGGGAACGGGAGGGCAGGGGAGGGAGGAGAATTGCTGGGCATGGATAGGTAGAGGGGGGCAGAGGAGAGAAGACAATTGCTGGGTATGGATGGATAGAGGGGGACAGGGGAGAGAGGAGAGTTTCAGGACATGAATGGAGGGGAGGGCAAGAGAAATTCTGGACATGGATGGAGGGGAGGGAAGGGAGAGAGAAGAAATGCTGGACATGGAGGAAAGATAGAGGAAGGAGATTAGATGAGGGAAAAGGAAGTGAGGAGAGAAACTGCACATGGATGGAGAAAATAGGCAGAAGCTGGATCCACTGTACAGTCAAGTCTGTGGAGGACCAGAAATGAAGAAGAAAGGAGGAAAGAAAAGAAATAAATGGAAAGGAAGCCCTGGAAATGGAGTCAAGGGAACAGATAGAGAGCAGCAGAATCAGATACTGGGCCAGCATGATCAGAGAAACAAAGTCACCATTATAGCGTTTGGAATATGTCCACTTTGAGAATCAGGTGCTGAACGTTAAAAGTTTATATTTGTTTACTTATTTATGGCATTTTATCCCATTTTAAACATGAATTAGATTGGAACCTCGGATCATTTAATTTTTTTTTCCTGGCGAGAGTAATGCATTGCCCCCCCCCCCCCCCCCCCCCCCCGGCTATAGCCAGCTCTGCAATTTTGGGAAGGCACAGAGGTGGATGGAGGGGGCGCAGTGGTGGATGGGGGCGCAGAGGTGGATGGGGGGCGCAGTGGTGGACAGGGGGCGCTGAGGTGAACCGGGAAGAGAGCCTGTTGTTAAAAATTTACCAGCACACCACTGACTGCATGCATCTTTAGTGAGTGCCCCTGACCCACCCATGCCCCTCCCATGGCCACGCCCCCTTTGAGTTGTATACTATAAGATCTGCACGCTGATCATATAGAATAGCTCTTAGCAAGATGCACATACAAATCCAAATTGTTGCCAATTAATGCCAATAATTGATTGCACCCAATTATTGGCACTAATTGTCTCATTAACCAATTTAATTGCACGCGCATCTCAGGCCAGCACGCAATTTTGCACACACAGATTTGGGTGCCATTTATAGAATTCAGGAGTTGGTGCCCTCCTTTTGCAAAATTACCACCAGGACATGCAATATTAACACTGGCAAGCCAGCCACAATGGACAATTTCTACAAGAAAATAAATGATGGAAATAGGTAAATATACTGCCAGGGCAGAAAAGATAAGCAGGCAGATCTTTTTGTAGTTTGAGAAAATCTATTTAAATTGCTAATAAACAAAATTATAATTATAAATATACTCATGCACTTATTGTGGGACACTGTTTGATGCCTTCAACTGAGTAGGGCTCGGCCCTTAAACTTAACTCTTCTTCTTACGATTCCCCAATGTGTCTGTTGCACATGAACTTTACTATACCACAACCTCACTTTGTATTTGTTATAACCGGTATTAGCGATCGCCTCTACGGTACTATGTAAGCCACATTGAGCCTGCAAATAAGGAAAATGTGGGATACATACATAGTAACATAGTAGATGACGGCAGAAAAAGACCTGCACGGTCCATCCAGTCTGCTCAACAAGATAACTCATATTTGCTGCTTTTTGTGTATACCCTACTTTGATTTGTACCTGTGCTGTTCAGGGCACAGATCGTATAAGTCTGCCCCGCACTATCCCCGCCTCCCAACCACCAGCCCCACCTCCGAACCACCGGCTCTGGCACAGGCACAGACCGTATAAGTCTGCCCAGCACTATCCTCACCTCCCCACCACCAGCCCTGCCTCCCAACCACTGGCTCTGGCACAGACCGTACAAGTCTGTAAAAGCACTATCCCCGCCTCCCAACCACCAGTCCCGCTTCCCACCACCGGCTCTGGTACAGACCGTATAAGTTTGCCCAGCCCTATCCCCGCCTCCCAACCACCAGCCCCGCCTCCCGATCTTGACTAAGCTCCTGAGGATCCATTCCTTCGGCAAAGGATTCCTTTATGCTTATCCCACGCATGTTTGAATTCCGTTACCATTTTCATTTCCACCACCTCCCGCGGGAGGGCATTCCAAGCATCCACTACTCTCTCCGTGAAAAAATACTTCCTGACATTTTTCTTGAGTCTGCCCCCTTCAATCTCATTTCATGTCCTCTCGTTCTACCACCTTCCCATCTCCGGAAAAGGTTCGTTTGCGGATTAATACCTTTCAAATATTTGAACGTCTGTATCATATCACCCCTGTTTCTCCTTTCCTCCAGAGTATACATGTTTAGTTCAGCAAGTCTCTCCTCATATGTCTTGTAACGCAAATCCCATACCATTCTCGTAGCTTTTCTTTGCACTGCTTCAATTCTTTTTACATCCTTAACAAGATACGGCCTCCAAAACTGAACACAATACTCCAGGTGGGGCCTCACCAACGACTTATACAGGGGCATCAACACCCCCTTTCTTCTGCTGGTCACACCTCTCTTTATACAGCCTAACAACCTTCTAGCTACGGCCACCGCCTTGTCACACTGTTTCGTCGCCTTCAAATCCTCAGATACTATCACCCCAAGATCCCTCTCTCCGCCCGTACCTATCAGACTCTCCCCGCCTAATACATACGTCTCCCGTGGATTTCTACTTCCTAAGTGCATACAAATGTAACAAATAAATAAATAAAATCCAGGAGCAACACAAGTTTAATGGCTATAGTTAAGTAAAACCCTAATATTACCTGCTCCAGGATTCCAAGAGGATGTATAGAACCTGTAGAGAGCCTTCAGAGTCACAATCCTAACATTCATAAACATGAGGTGGCAGATGTTCAGACAACAGCTTTACTAGTTTGGGTAATCATTTGGATTATCTACACACTTAATTGTAAAACTTCAGAAGGGGGTTTGGTATTGGATTAAGTATGGCACCCAGGAACAGAAGAGGAAGATGACAAGATCGAATAGCCTACCAGAAATGATTGTGGAAGACAGAAGCACAATTGTATTACTACTTATCATTTCTACAGTGCTACCAAGTATTTGCAATACTGTACAGACATATATAAGAGACGTGGAGGGGCATAATCGAACGGGGGCGTCCATCTTTCGTTTTGATAATACGGTCAGGGACGCCCAAATCTTCACATTTAGGTTGACCTTAGAGATGGTCGTCCCCGGTTTTCAGTGATAATGGAAACCGAGGACGCCCATCTCAGAAACGAGCAAATGCAAGCCATTTGGTCGTGGGAGGAGCCAGCATTCATAGTGCACTGGTCCCCCTCACATGCCAGGACACCAACCAGGCACCCTAGAGGGCACTGTACTGGACTTCACAAATTGTTCCCAGGTGCATAGCTCCCTTACCTTGGGTGCTGAGCCCCCCAAAACCCACTCCCCACAACTGTACAACACTACCATAGCCCTTAGGGATGAAGGGGGTACCTAGATGTGGGTAAAATGGGTTTTGGAGGGCTCACATTTACAACCACAAGTTTAACAGGTGGGGGAGGATGGGCCTGGGTCCGCCTGCCTGAAGTGCACTGCAGTACCCACTAAAACTGCTCCAGGGACCTGCATATTGCTGTCATTGAGCTGGGTATGATATTTGAGGCTGGCAAAAAATATTTTTAAAGTTTTTTTTAGGGTGGGAGGGGGTTAGTGACCACTGGCGGAGTAAGGGGAGGTCATCCCTGATTCCCTCCGGTGGTCATCTGGTCAGTTCAGGCACCTTTTTGAGGCTTGGTCGCAAGAAAAAATGGGCCAAGTAAAGTTGGCCAAGTGCTCGTCAGGGACGCCCTTCATTTTTCCATTATCAGCTGAGGACGCCCATGTGTTAAGCACGCCCCAGTCCTGTCTTCTCTATGCTTCCAAAACGCCCCTGTGAACTTTGGTCATCCCCGTGACGAAAAGCAGTTGAGGACGCCCAAAATCGGCTTTCGATTATGTCAATTTGGGAAACCCTGGGAGAAGGACGCCCATCTCCCGATTTGTGTCGAAAGATGGGCACCCTTCTTTTTCGAAAATAAGCCTGTGAGTCTCTCTGCTCCGCAGAGTTTGCAGTTTAGTGAAGACAAACACACATGACAATACAAGGGATTCCAGTAGAATGTGAGAGGCGGTCAAGATGTAAAAGCAACCTAAAAAATCCCATTGTAGTGTATTTAAACTTACTTGGGACAGCTAAGGGGGCAGTGGATGAGAACTCAGGTAAAATGAGTGGGGACGAGGGTGCTGGTTCAAGTATTGGAATTTATATGATTATTTACCCACAGTGGAAGAGAACCAGAGAGGGAGATAACTGGGCAGATTGGATGGGTTTATTGGTCCTTATCTGCTGTCATCTCTTAGATAATTCAAGGAATCTGTGCGGAGGTTGTTAACTTCTTGTTTTTCTGCATTTATTATAAAATATATAAGTTGTTTTTATGCTGTGGGGCCAGGAGCCTGTAAGAATCCCACAGCACTAATGCTTAATGTGTTTTTGTAATGTTGTGTATTTCCAATAAAAAGTTGTGAAAAAAAATTAGGCCAGACAGGAATTCCAATATCCTTAAGCATTCCAATATCTATTGCAAAAGCGGAAGCAGAGAAAATGACGGCAGATTAAGACCATATGGCCCATCCAGTCTATGCATCCATACAAACTACTAATGTCTACTAACCCTTCCTCTTCCCTAAAGATCCTCTGTGCTTGCCCCATGTTTCCTTGATTTCAGAATCTGCCCTCATCTCCACCACTGCTATCTTGACTTCTTAATATGATAAAGATCAGGTTTATTTGGATTTTTTGCTCACATCTTTTTTCAGTAGTAGCTCAAGGTGAGCTACGTTCAGGTACGCTGGGTATTTCCCTGTTGCCTGTCCCTGGAAGGCTCATAATCTAAGTTTGTACTTGAGACAATGGAGGGTTAAGTGACTTGCCCAAGATCACAAGGAGCAGCAGTGGGAATTGTGTGCCAATCCCTCTCCCTTCCCCCTCCCCCACAGAATATCAAGAAATTCCCCTTCTGAGAGGCATAGCCAGACCTCGATTTGGGAGGGGGCATGAGACCAAAATGGGAGGGAGACTTCTTGCCCTGTCTCCCCCCACTGCTATCGAGCCCTGCCATAACCCCACATACCTGGCCTGGCTGCCTGCACTGCTTTTCCACCCCAGCGCACATGCTTGTTTTTAGTGAAATTGAGCATGCGCAAAGTTCATGCATGCTCACTTTCACTAAAAACGAGCATGCGCACAGGAGAGGGGGAAGACAGGGCAGGCAGCACCGTGTCAAATTTAACTGCAGGAAAGCTTCTGCTGGCGGGGCTTGGGGACCCCCATCAGCCAAACCAGCAGACCTTGGGGGGGCCCAAATCTAAATTGGGGGGCCCAGGCCCCCTGTGGCTATGCCGCTGCTTCTGAGCCCCCTTCCCCTCTTCCCCCCCCAACAATAACAAGAACCAATCTCCCCTCCTCCCCCTGGATCCTCCAGTTTGAAGGGACATCTACAACCGGTAGGAGCAAGTGGATATTGCTTCTGCCTGCTCCCCAACAGACTACCAGGGATAGGGCAGGTAGGCCCTGAGAGATCCTGGGAGGAGGAGTTCTTGATATTCCTAGACAAGAAGATGGTATTGCAGGGGGTGGAGTCAGGACCTGGCCCATTACCCTTATGCAGGTCCATGCAGAGATCAAATTTAACAATGCTAAATATCACCAGGTCACATGCCAGATTAGCCATGGACGTTCAATGCTGGGGCTCAGACATAGCCCAGCATTGAATCTCTGAGGCTAATTCTGCGCATGGTGATCAGTATGTTTTTTTAAAAACACTGATTGCCATAGGCTGAATATTGACCAGAATGTATCTTTTACTTGTTCTTCCCACATGCCAAGTTTCATCCCATTCATTTCAATTTTAGAGACTTCTTTTGTCCCCAGATAAGCAGATATTCTCAACTCCTGTTTTGAAATTCTTTCTGGTTTTCATTGGTTTTGAAGAAATAATGATACCACATGTGTGACAAGCTGCAAAACTCTTGCTTTTAGCTTTTATTCCTGTTGCTTATTCACCAGTATTGCAGCCACGGGTGGGCCCTGGTGGGCACAGACCCACCCAATTTGGGTTCAGGTCCACCCAGCAGCAGCTCAGCTATGATGTGGCTGGCGGGGATCCCCAAGCTCCACCAGCTGGAGTGTCCCAGCATCTCTCTCTCCCCTCCTTCGCAGGTGATCAAATCTCTCAACTCCACTCCCCCAGTCCCCTGGTACCTTTTAAAGCCTTCAGTTCTTCACCATCAACGAGCAACAAATCATACCCATTGCTTGCACCGGCCCCAAGCCTTCCCTCCAAACTGGTGTGAGCAATAGGTATGAGTCACTGCTTGCTGTCAGTGAAGAACTGAAGGTTAAAAAAGGTATTGGGGGTTGGGGAAGTTGAGAGATCCTCAATCACCTGAGGAGGAGGGGAAGGAGAGATGCCAGGTGGGGTTGTCGTGCCCATCCTCTTTGGGCTCAGGCCCACCCAAAATTGGGTGCCTGGCTACAACCCATATGCACTTGAGTTCCCTATATCTTCTTTCCTCTAGGGTATACAAAGAGCTTTCAGAGGAGCCAGTTGGCCATTTGGAGTACCATATACCTTCCCAGGGGTGTGATGATAGCCACTAGCTCTAAGGCATTGAGATATATGTTTGTTCTGATGCTATAATGCCACCACATCATCTGAAGTGGGACCTTTGCTGTCCATATCAACTGAGGGGCTGGCTGGTACTTTGGATTCAGGCCTTTTTAGGAGTAATTGTTACATTCAAGTACAGTAGGTATTTCTATGTCCCCAAAAGGCTTACAATCTAAGTTTGTACCTAAAGCAATGGAGGCTTGAGTGACTTGCCCAGGGGATGGCTGTGAGTTTTGAACCCTGGTTCTTAGCCTACTACTCAACTCCAAGCCCCTACAGCTACAGCCTCCTCTCCCATAAACACACATTGCCTAGGATACTAATTAGCCCCTCAACCTGCCTGGGTACATAAATTAAGGTCCTTAAGTCTTGAGTCATCTACTTTTCTTGCAGACTCCATCATTTTGAAGCACTAGACCATACCTCAAAATTTCTTAGACCACTTCTTATTCTGTTGACTCCTTCAAAAGCCTCCACTTTGTTACAGATCTTACTGTCATCTGCAAAATAGCAAACATTTCCTTCTAATCTCTCTGTATTAAATAGAAATGGCCTCAGGACTAATCCCAGAGGCAATCCATTAATCACTCTTTCCTCAGAGTGAATTCTATTTACACTCCCCTCAATTGTCTATCACTCAACCGGTTTCTAATCCAGTTCACCATCTTAATACCTACTCTAGGCTCTCAGTTTATTTATGACTCCTATGCAGGACTATAAAAAAAATATGACGGAAACCATGCTGTCTCCTTCCATGATAATTCACGTGGTTGGCAGTATGTTGTTCCAATATAAACATTAAGGGGTTGATAATATATATGTTTACATGCTTCAAATCCTCTATCTGCATAAGTGTAATCAGTTAAAAATTTCCCTTGCTAACTCAGCTAAATATGAGTACACAAAAATCGTTATTTACGCACACTTAGCCAGAGAACAAAGGGACCAGGTCATGATACAACTAGAGAAAGCTATTCAGATTTAACTGGTTTGTACAACATTCAGCGCTTCCCAGGGACACAGCCAGCCCTCTAATTTTGAGGATGCCCGGGGTAGGCTGAGGGGGGAGACCTTACTCCTCTCCCCCCCTCCCCGCATACACACTAATCATACCTTTGCTGGTGGGGTTGCTGAGGCCCTGCCAGCCAAATACTCTCTCTGCACCCCTCCTTCTTGGCTGCGTTCTTCCTGTAGACATCGGCAGTGCCAGGACGTTTTACAAACGGAAGGAAGCAACTGAGGAGGAGGGAGTGGAGGCACTGTATTTGGCTGGCGAAACTTCGGCATCTCCGCCAGCAGCGTGACCACATCACACCCTTCCTGCAAAAACTACACTGGCTACCAGTACCATACAGAGTTAAATTTAAAACTCCATGTTTGATTTTCAAGGTCCTCAGACAAAATGGGCCAGAGAATACTTAAAGAATAATTAGCCCTTTACACACCTTTGAGGCCTCTAAGGTCCTCTCAAGGATCATTATTATCTGTACCCTCCTCAAAAGAAATTGTGCAATGTAATATCCACCAGAGAGCCTTCTCAGGAGTAGCCCCCATACTCTGGAATTTACTCCCAGAGGGGCTTTGAATAACTCGAGACTACTTCTACTTCAGGAAGCAGGTGAAAGCCTGGCTCTTCTCACAAGCCTTTCATACGTAGGGTGACTGATTATACACTCACTCTGCACCTGGACTAGTTTGCTACACACACTGTAACTTAGATCGGTTCTTTATATCTTGTTTAATTGGCAAATATGCTAATGCTTTTCTACAATACAGCTTACTATGTAGCTGAGGGGTCAAAGTGCAGATATATAGATGGGGACAAGATGGGTGGTGGAGTCAGATGGGTGGCTAAAATCAAGACTCTACCACCCATCTTGTCCCCATCTATATATCTGCACTTTGACCCCTCAACTACATAGTAAGCTGTATTGTAGAAAAGCATTAGCATCATATCTAATTCTGTTCTGACTTAAATACCAACCTCCCATCCTTCTCTTTCCATCTCTCCTTAATTTTATCCCTCCTTACCCCTTTTCTCCCAAATTACACTATCCTATCCTGTCTACCCTCTTTTATCCTAGTCATATATTATCTAGCTCAACTTATCATATACTACTAAGCCCGACCTTACGTTGTTTTACTACGAATGTTCTAAAATGTTCTTATTAAATGTTTCATTAGTATTATGCTGACATTGTATAATATCTCTGTTATTTGGATTTCACGGTTGTTCAATGTGTACATTTTTAATCCTGTTTCATGGTAGTCCTATTATTAGGTTTCAATTTGCTGTTTTCCAAGTTTACCTCTTTTATTGTATTTATGTTTATACTTGGTCATTTTACTGTTGTTATGCTGTTAAAATTGTAAGTTTTATGTCAAAGTGTACCTGCTGTACACCGCCTTAGGTGAATCTCTTCATATCTTTCAGATATATGTGACTCAGAAATAATTGACTACAGTTACCTTTATTATCTATTTTTCTCTTATGATACTGTTTTAACTTTCAACAGTTTTATTGATGATTGTGCCAAATAACATATCAAACAGTATTAAATTACATAAGTTTCAGTGTTCAACAATATGCAATAATACCAATAGTAGTGATAAACATCAGTCAATTAACATTCCCTCTTCCCCCAAAACCCAACCCCCCTTCCCCCCTCCTATTATCCCTTCTCACTCCCTCCCGAACCCTCCCCTCTACTGAACTTCTTTCCTCTTCCCCCTCTCTCCCCCCCCAAACCCCACCATAAGGAGCTTAATTATATTGATTATAATGATGAGATTCTACTGTTGTCTCTATTGATTAGTGATCTTTTTCTGCGGCCAGTGGATCCCCCAGTTGGTTAATAACAAAACTACGAGCTCGGGGTGCAAGTACCTGTATGTAGCTTTTCCAAGTCAGATAGAACTCGTTTTGTCTTTTAAATTTCTGGTGAACATCTCTTAGTTCCATTAACAGTAAAGCATGCAATCGTTCTCTTATGATACTGTTTAAGTTCAAGCA
This sequence comes from Microcaecilia unicolor, assembly GCF_901765095.1. Classification (NCBI taxonomy): domain Eukaryota; kingdom Metazoa; phylum Chordata; class Amphibia; order Gymnophiona; family Siphonopidae; genus Microcaecilia; species Microcaecilia unicolor. The sequence goes on along the minus strand of NC_044033.1, from coordinate 94,388,297 downwards.
TATCTTGTAATCATACTATGTCATTTCCTAGATGATTGTGTTCTAGAATCTTGCCGTAATCTGCTGTTAACTATTTATATGGGAACGGTTGGCGATAAGTGAATTAACTGTAACTGTAAAGGCGGTTAATAAATCCCAATAAATAAATAAACAAGTGCCGTCGTTCTGGAGGGGGCCTGAGCCCACAGTGGGCAAGGTGCGGACAACCCTGTCAGCTCTGATTGTCCCCTAAATTTAACCATACAAGGTTCCTGTAATTAGACTTGCCCAGCTGCACACCTAACTAGCCAATTGCAGTTGAAGTACATAAGTACATAAGTACATAAGTAGTGCCATACTGGGAAAGACCAAAGGTCCATCTAGCCCAGCATCCTGTCACCGACAGTGGCCAATCCAGGTCAAGGGCACCTGGCACGCTCCCCAAACGTAAAAACATTCCAGACAAGTTATACCTAAAAATGCGGAATTTTTCCAAGTCCATTTAATAGCGGTCTATGGACTTGTCCTTTAGGAATCTATCTAACCCCTTTTTAAACTCCGTCAAGCTAACCGCCCGTACCACGTTCTCCGGCAACGAATTCCAGAGTCTAATTACACGTTGGGTGAAGAAAAATTTTCTCCGATTCGTTTTAAATTTACCACACTGTAGCTTCAACTCATGCCCTCTAGTCCTAGTATTTTTGGATAGCGTGAACAGTCGCTTCACATCCACCCGATCCATTCCACTCATTATTTTATACACTTCTATCATATCTCCCCTCAGCCGTCTCTTCTCCAAGCTGAAAAGCCCTAGCCTTCTCAGCCTCTCTTCATAGAAAAGTCGTCCCATCCCCACTATCATTTTCGTCGCATCTGGACAAACGTAACAGGTTAAAAGTTAGCCAGTTAAACCTGTATCATCTTTGAAAAATGAACCCAAAGCATAAGTTGTTCATATGCGCAGTTTCAGAAATGCTGAACAAGTCAAACGAAATGGAAGAAGCTATTTACCAGCAGGACATCTGATTCCTTAGCTACTGAAACCTAGACTGTTCCTCTTTTTTTTTTTTTCAGTACTGTTTGACAAAGGTGTCATATGATATTAAACATGATCTCAAATCTGTGAACACTACCCTTTGCCCCTGCTGCTTTCAAATCTAAAACGTAGATTTGGCTTGGTGACAGAATCCCTTCCAGAGGCTGGAGCTGAAAAGTTTGCACAACAGTTTGAGTTGAAGCGGTGCAAAGCCTGGGTCAGCCTAACACAAAACACGAGGAGCACTAGACATAACACAGACTCCTTATTCCTAAACACAATTAGACTGGTTGGCACTGCAGTCCCCTCTCCTCCTCCCAGACAGTAAACTCTTCAAAGGCACGTGAACTTCAGTTTGTCCACCATTCACTGCCTTTGTTTCTTTTGGGGGCTGATGGATGGAGTTTTTGCTTTAATGCTTTCTCCAAATGCAAATCCTGTTTTTGAGTTTTCCACATCCACTTTAGTTTGCACAAAAAAAAAAAGATTTCAAGAAGGAAAGCAGAATCGTGTTTGGGGATTTGTCTGTGCGGCCAGTGCAATCCTACACCACGAGGAAGGATATCCTTCCCCATTTTATGGCTGCAAAAATCTTGCAAAACCACAACCGCCTTCCTTGTTTGGAGAAAGGTTTGCAGCTGACGAAAGGAGATACTGAGGAGGAGCCAAACTTGTTTTCATATGATATACAAGACATCCCGTTCACACAGGTTGGGGCCCCGAGCTACGAGGAATTGATTTTTCAGTGAAGAAAAAAAAAAAGCTGTTGACTACAGATTCTTGGAAACTTGCTGGCAAGTGATTAAGTGTTACCTTCTAAGGCTCTGCTGTGTCCCTTAAGTCTTTTCTTGTGTGTGTTGCAGGCTAGTGAGGAGGTGAGCAGCCGAATTCACAGGAATCTGACAGAAGCTGTGTGAAGCAAATGCTTCTGCTATGGCCTCTGGAACAGGCCACAGGCCACCATTGCATTTCATACAGGCCCCTTTTAACTGTGATTTGAGCCTGCTGTCTACAGGTAAACAGCTCTGCAATAGTATAACCATTCCCCTGAGCCATCCAGTGGCCATGCATAATGACAACTCAACACTGAAGAAGGGAAAAAAGCAGGACTTTTTTTGAGGGGGTACTTGGGGGTACTGAGTGCGGGCACCTTTTCCATTGTCTGCTAAAATTGACCAGTGGTCCCCAAGTTTTAATGAAAGAGCTCAGGCTCTACACACCAATTCTGCCTTGTAATAGATTCTGTGGCTGGTTGCAGGGGACCTGGTCCCTCAGTGATCACCCCAATCCTGAAGGGTGGCCTGGCATTTGAGTACAGCACCTTGTTTGCTAAAAAAAAAAAAAAAAAACCCCGCACTGGAAGAAAGTGAACAAGAAAATCCAATGTAATGGCGGCATGATGCTTTAAGGAACCCTGTATTTTTAGAAAGAAAGAGTCCTGCCATGCAAAGTCAACAACATTCGTAGAAGAACACAATAAAGAAAATTATTGTGCGTGCAATTTTCAAAGGCAGTGGGGATTGGATGTATGCATATAACTGTAACTGGAAAAAGTACCTCCACAAACAGCAGGTGCAAATGTGTATGTGCGGTTTTTCCTAATCAGTTTTTAAAAAAAGGGAAATTCTTCTTTTGAAAACCTGATATAAAGTCTGCAGTTAATAAGTGCCTGCAGGTTTTACACTTATGTGTGCAGTATGAAATTTGCCCCAGTAGCAGTAGACATTTAGACCCCTATTTTTACCAATGCTAAGTGTGCAATAAATGTGTTATTATCATGTTATCTGCTGCAAAGGCCATTGTATAAAATCATTAGCAAATGTCCTCTGCATTCCATAATATATGATGTCAGAGCAGTTAACAGTTACAACCTCATTCAATATGTACTGTACCTGAATGTGACTCACCTTCAGCCACACTGAAAAGGTGTACGCTAAATCCAAAATAAAAATGATAAAACATCAATGGACTGATACAAAGCATCTGGCATGTGGCACAGTCCCTGTTGCATCTATTTAAGATGCTGGTTGCACTATCATTTGTGATTATAAACTGCTCTGATGTACTTACCGATGAGCAATATATCAAGTTTTAAATAAATTTGAAACTTCAAATTATTAAATTGCCCGTGGCATCCTCATTACCTAATTCTGTTGATGAAGGAGAGAGTAGAGAAATGACTGACAGTTTCCCTCAATTGGTTTGAGTAATCCTGTTGCAGCCTGGTATAGCCAGTCCTGGCAGGCCCTAGAAGACTCTTCTCAGCTAACAATGGGAAGGTGTGATAAGGAAGCTCTGCAAGATAGTTTAAGTGGGATCCTTTTGTGGTCTGGAAAATGTTTTTAAAATGTTTTGTTTCAACCGAGGGAAGCAGACACTATGGGCATGTGGAGTATAGTCTTATATCTCAAAACATAAACCTACACAAGTTTTATTTTATTTATTATTACATTTGTACCCCGCACTTTCCCACTCAGAGCAGGCTCAATGTGGGATTACAGAGTATTGATGAAGAAAAAAATAAGTTAAGTATATCAGAATAAAAAGAAATAAGTAGGTAGAGATGGGCAAGAGTGAAGGGAGTAGGAGAGGTATGAGCAAGGGTAGGTGAGCATTGGAGGAGGGGTAGAGGAGGCGGAAGGGGGATGGGACATGGGATAAGCATAGGGAAATTAGTTGCAAAGGGATGTATTTATTTCTGTTTTACCTTTTGCTGTATTTTTTTTTCTTTTGGGTATTTTAGCTCATTGGTTTTCAACCCAGTCCTTGGGACACACCTAGCTACTTGGGTGTTCAGGATACCTACAATGAGTATGCATGAGATAGATTTACATACAGTGGAGGTAATACATTCAAATTTATCTCATGCAGGTACATTGCGGCAGTGGCGTAGCCAGAAGGCAATTTTTGGGTGGGCCAACAGCTTGGATGGATGGGCACTAGAGAAACATCTGCCACCTGATATGCCCTGCCCTGCCCCTACTCCTACCGCACACCTACCCCACTCCCAATAACTTCAATAGATGTAGCAGTGCTGGCCTCAGTGGCCGCAGAAACAAGATGGCAAACGATCTGCAAAATCCAACGTGGAGACAAACAAAGCACATCAATCAGTGATATGGTTCAAAACTTTATTTTCAGAGATTCGCCCGACACAGCCCACAAGGGCTGCGTCAGGGGCTAATAGTCCAAGCAGGACATGAGATTGAAACGTAAAAAACCAGCAGGGTGCTTTCCTCAATCAAGGTGAGGACACTGAATTGGGCATTAATTGCTGCAAACAGCAACAGTCCACTTTGATCTCCATAGTGGACTGTTGCTGTTTGCAGCAATTAATGCCCAATTCAGTGTCCTCACCTTGACTGAGGAAAGCACCCTGTTCGTTTTTTACGTTTCAATCTCATGTCCTGCTTGGACTGAAACTTTGATCTCCATAGTGGACTGTTGCTGTTTGCAGCAATTAATGCCCAATTCAGTGTCCTCACCTTGATTGAGGAAAGCACCCTGCTGGTTTTTTACGTTTCAATCTCATGTCCTGCTTGGACTATTAGCCCCTGACGCAGCCCTTGTGGGCGAAACACAGTCTGTGTCGGGCGAATCTCTGAAAATAAAGTTTTGAACTATATCACTGATTGATCTGCTTTGTTTGTCTCCTCAGTGGCCGCAGGCCACATTGAGAGCTAGGGGAAATATAAGAGGGTGCACTCTTCATCCTCCACTGAGCCACGGTTCTCCAACACACATATGCTTCCCCCAAATATGCCCTAAATATTACAGAGGGGCCCTAAAATATCAATACATCTATCAAGAAAACTGAACAAGCCAAAGTACTATAGAATACTACATAGAAAATTGATGCTAACAGAATACTTTGTTCACACACACAGAACACAAGTGCCAAATACAGAATAAGTGACCACAAACCATAAACAAATTAAATCAAAATCCCAAGAGGCCAGACCTTGCATTTAGCACAGCACAGAGAAATACAAAGAGATGCATTTTCTCCTATACTGTGCAAAATGTGATAGTACATGCAAGAGACAGTGTTAGGGGAGGTACAACTAGGGCAACTATGTTTGGCCCCCTAGTCAGAGAGAACCCCAGTCTAGCTGGAAGCTGAAGAAGGTGTAGCCTGTTAGTAAGCTTTTGTGTCCCCTCCCAAATTTCTGCCTTGGGCCCCAGCCATATCTAGCAGGATGTACATTTGAAATCTGACATATTCTAGTCACAAAATAGAAAAATAAAATTCTTTTTTCTACCTTTTGTTGTCTGCTCATTTTATTTTTCAAGTCATGTTGGTCCCAGGCTCTGGTTTCTACATCCTTCTGTCTTCTCTTAACTCACTCACCAAGGTCGCATGTCCATTTGATATTTCTACTCTCTCTCCATGTCCACTATCCATCTTCTTCCATCTCTGTACCTCTATCTTCCTCCATGTTTAGTATCTCCTACTACTACTACTACTATTTAGCATTTCTATAGCGCTACAAGGCATACGCAGCGCTGCACAAACATAGAAGAAAGACAGTCCCTGCTCAAAGAGCTTACAATCTAATAGACAAAAAATAAAAAATAAGCAAATCAAATCAATTAATGTGAACGGGAAGGAAGAGAGGAGGGTAGGTGGAGGCGAGTGGTTACAAGTGGTTACGAGTCAAAGGCAATGTTAAAGAGGTGGGCTTTCAGTCTATATTTAAAAGTGGCCAAGGCTGGGGCAAGACGTAGGGGCTCAGGAAGTTTATTCCAGGCATAGGGTGCAGCGAGACAGAAGGCGCGAAGTCTGGAGTTGGCAGTAGTGGAGAAGGGAACAGATAAGAAGGATTTATCCATGGAGCGGAGTGCACGGGAAGGGGTGTAGGGAAGGACGAGTGTGGAGAGATACTGGGGAGCAGCAGAGTGAATACATTTATAGGTTAGTAGAAGAAGTTTGAACAGGATGCGAAAACGGATAGGGAGCCAGTGAAGGGTCTTGAGGAGAGGGGTAGTATGAGTAAAGCGACCCTTTCTCTGTGTCCCTATATTTATCTGTCCAGCTTCTCCCTTCTCTTCGTCCCCAGGGCCAATATATCTCTACCCTCTCTGACCCTACCCCATCCAGCTTCTCTCCCTCTCACTCACTCCCCTTTCCAGCATCTGGTTTGGTTGCTTGATTCCCTGCCTGCCCGCCCACCCACCTCGCCCTCCCTCCCTCACACTGTAGGTTTAGTATTTGTTCCCTTTTCCTTCATCTCCTTGGTCTGGTATCTCTGTTTCCCTTCCCTCCCTCCCTCCCTCCCTCCCTCCCTCCCTCCCTCCTTGTGCTGTACCAGCAGTTCTCTCCCTTCCCTCCAGTTCTCTTCCCCCTCCTCCTACCACATCCAGCAGCTCTCTCCCTTCCATCCAGATCCCCTCCTCCTCTTCCTCCAGCAGCTGTCGCCCATCCAGTCCCCTCCTCCTCTTCCTCCCATGTCCATCAGCTCTCTCCCTTCCCTCCAGTCCCTTCTTCCTCCATTGTCCAACAGCTCTCCAGCCCCTTCCTCCTCTCCCTCCCATGTCCATCAGCTCTCTCCCTTCCATCCAGATCCCCTCCTCCTTTTCCTCCCACATCCAGCAGCTCTCTCCCTTCCCTCCAATCCCCTTCCTCCTATAAATTCAGCAGCACTATCCCTTCTTTCCAGCCCCCGTCCTCCCCCCACAAGTCCAGCACTTAGTTCTGCCTTCCTGATCCTGCCCCAACCCAACATCCCTCGCTGTCGCTGCCTTTTCTCCCATGGCTCCGGGTATGGCCATCCGGGAGAGTTCAGCGTTGCCTGCGTGCCTGAAATTCATCTCCTCTCCGCCGCTGTTTCCATCCAGTGTCCCCCCTCTCCCCCTTTGCAGCATCTCCCATCTCCCTCATTCATCCCCTTCCATCCAGTGTCTCCCCTTCCCTCCAGCATCTTCCCCTTCTATTGTGTTCCCTTTTCCTTCTAGTGTCTCCTCTCCCCCTTCCATCCAGCATCTTGTCTTCTCTCCCTCTTTACGGCATCTTCCAACACTCTTGTTCATCCCCTTCCATCCAATGTCTCCCCTTTCCTCCAGCATCTTCCCCTCTATCTCCCTCCCATTGCCTCCCCTGTCTCTATCTTCTTCCATTTAATGTCTCTCCTTTCCCCATTCCCTCCAGTGTCTCTCCCTTCCATCTAGAATCTCCTCTCTCACTCCCCCTTCCTTGCTACAGCCATCCAGGATTTCTTGTCCCCCGCCTCGCCTCTCGCTCACTCCAGCCCATTCCCCGCCTCTCACTCACTCTTTCTACCTCTCCTTACGGGCAGGGGCAAGGATATTGATGCCCAGCCCAACCACTAGCTTCTCCTCCCTGCCCTTCCCTGCCGCTCTTTCTCCACCACCCCTGCGTCCCACCACGGCTGGGTGCAGCGAACCGGCAGGAAAAGCAGCAGGCAGGCAGGCAGACAGGCTTGCCTCCTCGTCACTTCCCTTCCCTCTCAACGTGTCCTGCCCTTGCGGAAAGGAAATTACATCAGAGGAAGGTGGGACGCGCTGAGAGGGAAGAAAAGCGACGAGGAGGCGAGCCTGCCTGCTGCTTTTACTGGTGGTTCGCCAAGACTTCGGGTAAATTAAAGTTTTCAAAGCAGGGAGCACGGGTGCACAAATGGAAGTGAGCAAGCAGGTGAACCGGACCTCACAAAAAAGGTGCCGGTACAAAAAAAAGCACTGTATCTTTTTCAAAGGTGCAGTCTCCAGAATTGTGTGATGACCAGTATAAAGAAGGGCAAAACTGAGGAAACAGAAAGGGCACAATTTAAAAATGGAAAACTGATAAAATGTTTACCCATAGGCAAAAGGTACAAGTATCTAGGAATTTTAGAATCAGATAGCATCTTACATAAAGCAAATAAACAAAATTGGAATACCTAAAGAGGGACTGGAAAATTCTAAACTCAAAACTAAATGGTGGAAACACTGTCAAGATCATAAACACCCAGGCTATTCCAATAGTCAGATACACAGCTGGGATCGTAGACTGGATCCAACTAGAATTGGATAATCTGGACTGGAAAACTTGAAAACTGATGACAATGCACCAAACTTTGCACCCACACCCCCAAAATGACAGTGGTTGGCTTTATTTATCATGACAGCAAACCTAGAAGTGGGGAAAAGGAAGAAGGTTTAACAGGTAATGGGATGAGCAATCAAACTTTATTGCTGCAATACATAAGACATGACACCACATTGCATTTTGGCACTGACTTGCCTGCTTCAGGAGTCTGACGCTGTTGAGTTTTGCAAGACTAATAATGATACAGTTGAGTCCAATAATGTTTGAAGGTCTTGAAAAAGACCATGCATAAGATGGTGATGCACTTTCCAAACTTTAAATAGTTCTGAAGGTGAAAATGCTGGCAGGACATGCTTAGCGGAGATCAATCCTTCTCTTGAAGATTAAAAACTCACTCCTGATCTTAAATGGGAGTTTATTCCATATTACTGGAGCCATCACAGAGAATGATCAAATGTTAATGTTCCAGATGCAATTGTAAACATTGAGGCACCACTGACAACTCTGACTGAAAAAACAAAATTAAAAATGTGCGTGGGGCACCTGAATGCTACCCTCGGTCCCTGCAGCATTCTTTTCTTCACCCATCGCTGGCAGCGCTGCCATTCATTCACACAGGCAGCCCCACTCCCCTTTGCCGCGTCCATCCAGCCCTCTCGGATGCACTTCCTGTCTACGTAGGGCCAGATGGACGCAGCAGAGGGAAGCGGAGCTGCCTATGTGAATGAATGGCAGTGCAGCGCTGCCGGCAACGGGCAAAGAAAAGAATGATGCAGGGACCGAGGCAGTTCCGGCAGGGAGGACATGCAAGGGGATGTTGGGTTGGCGGGCCTGAAGGGAAAGTGGCTAGGCCCGGGCCCGTCCAGGCCCGCCCGTGGCTACGCCCCTGCATTGCGGATATCCTGAAAACTTGATTAGCCAGGTATGTCCCAAGGAATGGGTTGAGAACTCCTGTTTTAGCTTATGAACATTAGAACATGAGAATAGCCACAATGGGTCAGACCAATGGTCCATCTAGCCCAGTATCCTGTTTCTAACAGTGGCCAATCCAGGTCACAAGTACCTGACAGAATCCCAAATAGTAGCAACATTCCATGCTACCAATGCCAGGGCAAGCAGTGGCTTCCCAAGTTCCCCCATATCTCAATAGCAGACTATGGACTTTCCCTCCAGGAACTTGTCCACACCTTTTTTAAACCCAGATATGCTAACCGCTGTTACCTCATCCTCCAGCAAAGAGTACCAGAGCTTAATTATTCATTGAGTGAAAAAAATATTTCCTCCTATTTGTTTTAAAAGTATTTCCATGTAATTTCATTGAGTGCCCCCTAGTCTTTGTACTTTTTGAAAGAATGAAAATTCGATTCACTTTCACCTGTTCTACACCACTCAGGATTTTGTAGACCTCAATCGTATCCCCCCTCAGCCGTCTCTTTTCCAAGCTGAAGAGCCCTAACTTCTTTAGCCTTTCCTCATATGAGAGGAGTTCCATCCCCTTTTATCATTTTGGTCGCTCTTCTTTGAACCTTTTCATGCATTACATTCAGGTAAGGTAGGTATTTCCCTGTCCCCAAATGGCTTACAACCCAAGAAGCAATTGTATAAAGTGATGCTCAGAGATAGGTGCCACCTATGCACATCAAAGGTGCCATAGTGCCTAACGGCAAGGGGGCATACACATGGGTGGGCCATGGACATATCTCTCAGTTACATGCATCAACTTATGACTTCCATTGACACTCTGACATGGTGTAGTGGGTGCTGCAATGCCAACCTCAAGGAAGTGTTCTATAACGGAATCCTGGTACCAAGATGCTGTTATAGAATCGGCACTAAGTGGCTGGCATTGGGACACCTAGACTGAGGTGCCAATTTAAAGAACTGCCCTTTTAGTTTGTATCTGAGGCAACAGAAGTTGAAGTGAGTTTCCCAGATCTGGATTTAAGCATAGACAAGTGCCTAGGGAGACAGATTTGTAAGCCAACTAAATAGGAGCCTAATTTCACTTGCTTTTGGACGTCTATGGGAGAAACTTCATCTCTCTGGCACTGCCTGTAGGTACTGGCATCTTAAATCCAACCCTGGACTTCTTACACAAGGTCACAAGGTGCATCTGTTAATTTTATTCTGAATTCAGATTTTATATTTAATGTTTTTGTTTTATTGTATGGTATGTTTTAGTTTCATGTTATATATTAAGTTTTATGAGTGTAAGTTGTAACCTGCTTAAATGTATTGGATAGGTGTTATATTTATTTTATTTATCGAGTTCATAAAACTTGATATACCGCTGTGGCCTAACTAAATAGGCATAAAGCAGTTTACATTAAAAAGAATTTAAAACAATAATGGTATACATGCAATAAAAAAAGAAAAGACAGAGTCTTATAATTAAACATTTTTTTTTAATCATAGTAACATAGTAAATGACGGCAGAAAAATACCTCAACGGTCCATCCAATCTGCCCAACAAGATAAACTCATTTTACATGGTATGTTTAACTTTGTATGTATACCTGAGTTTGATTTGTCCCTGCCTTTCTTAGGGCACAGACTGTAAAAGTCTGCCCAGCACTGAAAAGTTCTGAAGCTAACATCAAAACCCCTTAAAATTTACACTCCAGCCCATCCATATCTATTCAGTCACAATCAGGGCACAGACTGTAGAAGTCCGCCATGCAACGGTTTTACTCTCCAAATACCGGTGCCACCACCCAATCGCCGCTAAGATTCCGTGGATCCATTCCTTCCTTCCTTCCTTCGTGAGGTAGAAGGGAAGGTTAAAGTGAATAGATGGGTCAGTGGGATCTGAACCCTTGCTCAGAGGCTGCTGTTCTAACCTCTACTCCCTTGTATGTCTTACAATAGGGATCACCTGTGAAGTAAGCACTTCCCTCCCTGTTCTATCTCCTCCTCCCTTTCTGCCCCTTGGGTACAACCAAGTGACTGGCATACCAGAAGCTGTTTTGACTAGCACTTCAGTCAGTGTGGAGATATAATGCTCCCAACACTGCTAATTTTGTATTTTTCTCTCCTCTGCAGTGTCAGATCCCTTCTTCCTTACACCGCTAGCCTGTCTGGCCGAGAAAACTAACTGCCAGAATTCTGCTATCTTTATTATAGTAAAATTAACACAATTCCTTTGCTGAATCTCAGTGCAAATGGCATGAAGAGGTCTCGTATTTAAGCACAAAATGAAAATGGAAAAGTTAAAGCTGACGCCAAGTAATAAGTGATGGAAGTGAATGTAAAATTACTGAATCATTATATGAAAATCTGGCTTCTAAGTAAAATGTGGCTCTGGCAGTCAATACTGTTCAGAACACTGAAAGTAATATAACGACATTATAAATTTGAAAGGGACAGATTTATAAGACTGTTGATTTGAGGATATTCAGTCTCCAGGGAAAGTGAGGATGCTATGATTTTCTGGTCATCTTCTCAGGGGAAATATCTGGACATTGTCATCTGAGTTCATTTGTTTCGCTTATGTAACTGGCAAGTCTAACCCAGATGTGACTCTGTGAACATTGTTTGGACAGTTGAGCAGAGTTGGTTTGGAGACTAGACAGGCTCATAGGAAAACAGACGAGCCATCACCTCCATTTTACCCTTCCCTCACTTTCCATTTCTTGCTCTCTCAATCTCCGGTTACTTGTTTGCCCCATTTTTTTATTGCTCTTGGAGTAGATCAGTAGTCAGTAGTGAGAGCAGCAAACTGAGGACTGGGGAAGCCAGGGTTCAAATCCCACAGCTGCCCCTTGCTGTGGAGCTGTTTGCCAGAGGATGTAGTAATAACAGCAAATCTGGGTTTTAAAAGGGTTTGGACAAGTTTGTGGAGAAAAAGTCCATAGTCTGCTGAGACAGACATGGAGAAGCCACTGCTTGCCCTGGGACTGATAGCATGGAATGATGCTACTATTTGAGTTTCAGCCAGGTACTTGTTGGAAACAGGATACTGGGCTAGATGGACCATCGGTTTGACCCAGTATGTTCTGTCATTTAACCTTCTATTAGACTGTGAACCCCCTGGGGACAAAATAAAACCTGCTGTACCTGAATATAACTCACCTTGATCTAGTACTGAAAAGCAAGCGCTAAGTTCTGATTGATATTCCCAATGTGACCCCCCATCCTGCTTAGTTTTCTACTGTTAGCAACTGCTCCCCTTGTTTATTCGTTGTCAACTTACACTGTTCTCTAAATTGTAAAATTTCCTAATTTTTCTGTATGCCACATTGTGCCTGCATGTGTGGGAAAATGTGTGATACAAATGAACCACAAACAAATAATAAGTTATGGGCTGGATATCCAAAAGAAATTATCCAGATAGTATCAGCAGTTATTTAAATAATTTCCTTAAGAAGCACTGGCCATGGATATTCAACAGCACTGTACAGATAGGATTGCTGGATATCCTTAAAGTCCACCTCGACACTGTCTGGATCATGCCGGAGCAAAGCAGCAATATTCAGACCACTGTCCAGATAAGGTTAGATCAGAAAAATGACTGTCCTAACTGGAGAGTGGTTTTAATATCACCACTAACCAGATACTGGCAGTACTCACCATGAACAATCTGGAGAGCAGCACTGTCACACTGTAGGAGTTAGCCAGGCTGACTCCTGCAGTTCATGCTGAGCAGGGATATTCAATGCAGGGCTGTTACTGCCTGCTAAATAGGAATTTGGAAATTAGCGCGTAGCCATTAATAGAAAAAAATTGAAATTCGGTCATTTTAGAGCCGCACTAAAAAGTGGCTGGAACGCACGGGAAACCCAAGCGTTAAAACTATCGACGGACACTTTTTAGTGTGGCTTAGTAAAGGGACCCCTTAGATTTTGAGTCTAATATGGGCAGAGAAACTTTCTGTATATAATTGCACCACAAAAAGGTGCTATATTAAATCATGACCCTTCAGCCTTTCTCTGTGCTACACAGTCTGATGCCTTGGGAAGTCAGAGCAAGCACAGTACTGCCCCATTCTTAGTTCTCCCTCTTCCTTCTACCTGCATGCTTCTGCTTTAACATAGGAAGCATGCCAGCAGAGAGAGGAGCAGCCCCTGGAAATTGGTAGCACTGTGCTGGTGCTGCTGTAAGAGCTGGCAAGAGACCCAGAGAGCAGAAAGCATGAAGTATTACTGTTGCTGCCTGCTGATTGCCAGACACTGAAATCAGAAGCTCTGCTCCAACTCATTCTCATGTAGTTTTAATTTTAATTTTGGTGGGGGTGGGGGAGGGAGGAAAAGGAAAGCAAAGGGAGACTGAGGAAATAGGGTGCTCACCTTTGCCCCCTACACACACACACACACACACACTGTTCTCCACCCACCTAGTTACAGGAAAAACGACCTTGTAAAATTATCATGTCTTTCTCTCTCATCCCTTGTCTGTTCCTTTCTCCCCAGTAACATTTGAACCATTCATCTAATTTCATTCCAATTTCTGCTAAAGATTGCAAAGAGCCCAGTGGCCCTAGCTTACAGTTTTCCCTACATGTAGATTAACTTTCTTTTATATCTTTGCAACACAACTGAAATAACTGGCCTACTTCTCTATAGAAAACAATCATACAGAGATCAGAGCTCATTATGATGTCACTAAGCATTTTTACATCTGTCCTGCTATTGGTTGACAGTGAGCTCTTGCCATTGGTTAGTATTCATAGCCATATGCAAAGAAAGAAACGAGATAGAGTGAAATGTGTTGCTTATCAGATATTTTCTTTTCCTCTTCTAGAAAATTGTGGAAAGAGTTTAAGACTTGTTTCGCACTGATTTTGAAGAGACTGTCCCATGATTACTAGAGTATATTGTGAGACTTGTCTATTTAAATGACATGGTCAGTCCCTACATACTAGACAAGCATCTCAGCTCAACATATTAACCATACATGCTTCTATTGCTCCCTCACACCACCTGCAGTCAGCACAGACATCTTCATTCGTACTTCATATTCTCAAAAGTGTACACTGTACATATGTACTCACCTTCCTGCACTCTGAAAATCAGGAAGAATACTAAATGTATCCTCCCATGTACAATCCATAGTACTAAGCAATCTAGATTACTGCAATGGAATCTATGCGGGATGTAAAGAACAAATCATAAAGAGACTCCAAACTGCTCAAAACACAGCAGCCAGGCTTATATTCGGAAAAACAAGATTTGAAAGCGCCAAACCTCTATGAGAAAAATTACACTGGCTCCCAATTAAAGAACGTATTGTGTTCAAAATCTGCACCCTGGTTCATAAAATCATCTACGGCAATGCCCTGGGATACATGACAGCCCTCATAGACCTACCAACCAGAAACACAACATGATCAACACGAACATACGTAAACCTCCACCACCCAAGCTGCAAAGGAGTCAAGTACAAATCAACCCATGCATCCAGTTTCTCTTATATAAGCACGCAACTATGGAACGCACTACCAATCGCCATGAAAACAACATACAACCACCTAAACTTCTGGAAACTCCTAAAGACTAATATGTTCGAAAAGGCATACCCCCAGCGATCCAACCTAAATGCCTTAACCCCGCAACACAACAATATAAAAGTTCGTACTGGACACAACCTAACTCTTCCCCTTATGACCCCCCAATGTGTTTATCACACCTGATCATTACTTTGTCATAACCTCACTTTGTATTTGTTCATACTGGTATTGGCAATCACCTCTACTGTACTATGTAAGCCACATTGAACCTACAAATAGGTGGGAAAATGTGGGATACAAATGTAACAAATAAATAAATAAATGTTAGAAGTTTTTTTTTTTTTTTTCAATATTTTCCCCCCCATCCTGAGGAGGAAGTGTGGTGGATTCCTGCTACCTCTTAGAGCAGAAGATCTCCTTCCTGCATGCTGAATCTAGCAACAGATTAACAACATGTCAAGGCCAGGCTAATGGTACTCAAAAATCAGCACCGGGAAAAACTTGGGTCTAAGCGCTATTCTATAAAAGCTGCTCCAAGCTGAGCGTCCTTTATAGAATTGCACATAGCACTGATTCTCATACCCAAAGTAGGGTGCTAGCATTTACACCAGCTGAAACTTGATGTAGATGCCAGCACCTAACTCTTTGCAGTTGACACATAAACTGTTCCATTCTATAACACTGTGTGTAACTTTTTGGCATGCCTCTGACCTGCCCATGCCCTCTCATGGCCACACCCCCTTTTAAATTGCATGCTACAGGATTTTGGTGCCCAGTGTTATAAAATAGCACGCAGGCAGAAGCGCACGCAAATCCATATTAATTGACAATTACCTTTAATAATTGATTGTTAATGTCAATTAATCGATAGTTAACAGCTCGCCCAAATTTGGGTGCCATATATAGAATCCAACACAGAAAGTAGCAGGTGCAAAGCAGGAAAGAAGATTCAGCATGTGACCTTTCAATAAGGGCTATCTCTTCCACTGCAACGGAAATGCTACAGGCAGCAAAGTTGTTCACATGCCAAATGGATGGCTACTTCTGAGCTTTCTGGAAAAGCCCAAAGCTCATTACTGCTAATGCACAGGAGGTCCCATGCTATTACAGTCCCAGAACCCTTCTTTCCCCCCTCCCCCCAACCACCCACCACCTCCAGGGGAAAACCAGCTCCAAAGAAGAGGTGGAAGAGTTTAGAAGCTGTTGCAATGCTTTTTTCAGAGAATACCAGTTAAAAGTAAGCAACTTTTCTTTCTCTGAAGAAAAGCCAGCTTACCTTTTTATGGAAAGGGGATGCTGCAAATATTAGTCATCTTTAATTTTTAAATAAGGGGGATGTGCTTTTGTTTTGAAATGATATAGGAACATCAATGGCATTTGTTGCTTCATTTTTTGCCATTTCCAAAACATCTTAACAAATTTATTTTAGGTCTTCTCTGCTGAAAAAATGTATATGTCATCCTGTATTTTATTACTTTTTTTGCATGGATATATATGTCATTTATTGTAATATAGTAACTTATTTATTTGTTTTTATGCTATAGAATATTGGTGACTTCATGTTTGTTTGTTTTTTTTACCCCTGTTGGAGGCATAAGCCAAAACATGGCAGTGTGACAGATTTTATTGCCAGGTTTTATGAAATGTATTCCTCATACTAATAAAAAATGAAAGCACTTATCTACATGGCGATCAGAAAAAAGGGAAGTCCTAGATTTTGCCATCCAACTTTGTTGTGTAATAGTGTAATTTAAGCAAATTTAAGTACTTTGTACCATAATAAACATCAAGCAACACTTTGCATAATTGACCACCAGAACTTGCTGCTTACTTTTTCTACTGTGCAAAAGTGACATCAGTTTGATGTCATTGTTTACACTAATGGTGAACATGGTGTTTTCTAAAGAAGATAGAGTTGTAATCAAGTTGTTCTAAACATTTACAATGCAAAATGACTTAATGCTAAATTTCCAACAAGGATTGGACGTTGGGAGGCTTAAATAAGCTTCTGAAAAAGATTGATGAAACTGGTACAACAGAACGCTGGAAGGATTCTATCTGCATGGGAAGAACTTGATCAACATGTGATCAGTGCTCGAATAAGTGGTGTTCACATCTTTCTACTTGTGTGTCTGCTCAGGGAAGACATTTTGAAGAAATTCTGTGACTGAAATCAACTTTACCATATATTTTGCAGGAGTTGATCCTGCTAATTATAAAAGGTTACATAAATTCCTACTAAATGTATGCTGGACAGCTGTTATGTTTCATTCAAATTTTTGAGTCTTGTATTTTACAAGATATGTGACAACAGACTTACTCCCCTGTTTACAAAGCCATGCTAGTGGCCACTGGTGAGCTAATGCCAACACAGTGCATTCAGTCTGAATGGGCTGTGTCGGCATTGTCATGTGGCAGCTGCGGGCATGCTTTTATAAACAGCGACGGTAGAGTGTGATAACACAAATGGTTATTATCTTGTTTTCAATACATTACTGCACATTTACTGAAAATTGACCAATATTGCAGGTGCAGAGTAATTCATATTATGAGGCAAAATGCATGGGTTCCCTGTTTCTCCATTCACTGTGTAATATAAAAAACTAGTAAAAAAGGCCCGTTTCTGGCACAAATGAAACGGGCGCTAGAAAGGTTTTCCTCGGAGTGTATGTTTGAGAGAGAGTGTGTGTGAGAGATGGAGTGTGTGTGTCAGAGAGAGAATGAGAGAGAGAGATGGAGTGTGTGAGTTTGTGTGAGAGAGAGGTAGAGACTGTGTGTGTGTGACAGAGAGATAGAGTGTGATAGGCAGAGAGTGTGTCAGAGAGAGTGAATGTGAGAGACAGAGAGTGAATGAGTGAGTGCCCCCCCTCTCAGGGCCCCCTCCCCCCCCCTGTTATGGTCTGAGGACCCCCTTCCACCCCCACCTCTCTGGTCTCTGGACCCTCTCCCCCCATCAGGTCCCTGGACCCCCCTCTCCCTCCCTCTCCCCTGCCCCCCTCCCATGCCCAGCGACCCTCCTCTCCCCATTTTTACAGATGGACCACGCATAGAGACAGTCCGTTATTCGTAATAACATTTTGCTATTGTTTTGGGTGAAGGAGAATGGCTGCAACGCCGCCAGCAAGCTACACCTACTGGCTTCAACCCTTACAATGGGCTAGATAGGCTCACCCAAGGAGGGTTAATAAACCTGGGCTCACCCCGTCCCCTGCTGTTCTCAATCTAACCCTCCTTATTGCTTACCCCCAAGTTGCAGCCCACGTCCAGTGCAAGCAGTGGCGGGGCTCACAGACAACTTGATGTTGGTGCCGAGAAAAGGCTTCGGAGCAGCGCACATGGCAACAAAAAATCCTGTCTGCGTGATTCGGTCTCTTTTCTTGGCACAGTAGAGGCTGGTGTTGAAGGAAGAAAGCAGCTGGAGCGCAGTTGTTGTTATAATAGTATCCGCTGCTGTTTTTTCTTTACATTTCTCTTTTTCTGTTCCTCCTCCCACCAACGTTTTCCCGTGCATCCATTGGTTGCATGTCATAATGGGTCCAGTGACGTCAGCGATCTACGGAGCCTAGCAGACCAACTCCAAAGGAGCCACGGTCTGAGGCAGCAAGATTAGAATGTTGGAGGTGAGAATTGTTATATAGGATAACATCACACAGATTTCACTTTTGCGCAGAAGACATTGGTGGTAGCACCTAATAAATTACTTTTGCCAGTAAGAAATTAGATCCTTCTGTAAATAATGGAAAAAGGTCCTTTTGTGAAGGAGACAAAATAGTTGCAAGTGGCCCCATTTGGATGAAGCATGGAATATACCCTACAACAAACCTAGTTCTAAAGTGTATTAATAAAAGCAGCTGAGCAGGGAACACCACCATGAAATATGCCTTTTGGAAAAGTCTAAGACGACTGGGATGTTTTTCCTGCTTGCTAACGTGCACTACACTATCTGTCAGACCTACTGTATACTGATGTAAAAATTCACACAGCTTTGTCAGAGATCCTGCCACTGGATGGCTAAACATACAGGCATTAGCTGGTAGGAAGCCTGAAATTGAAGACCCCAGTGTTATGGGAGAGGCTGCAGAGCTGCCAAGTCACCCAGTTCCAGGAGGGAGACTTTTGGCCAGTCCTCAAAGCAATGTGAGATTTATTGTCCCTAATTCTACCCATTGAAATCAGTGCTGCATTGACTATAATGCATCGGAATTAGTTTGGCAAGAATTCGGGACTGGCTTAAAATCTCCCTCCTGGAACTGGGTAACTTGGAAGCTCTGAGTAGAAGGAAGAAAAGGGATGAAGTAGGTGAAAAATCAAATCCAGTGGAGTACAGTTTTATTTATTTATTTATTTATATAGATATATATAACTGCAAAAGGCAACAATTCAAGAAGTATCTGAAAACTCATTGCTTTCTGAAGGCTTTCCTTGAGGGATGACTTTGGACTGGTTTTAAACAGTTATCCCAAAGATTGAAATGTTATTGTAAGAATATTGGTGGGGCAAATGTTATACGTTATTGTATTTGATGATTTTATGTATTTTTTTATATAACCCACTATATATATAGTGGGTTATATTAAAAAAATACATATATAATGTTTAGGGGGCTCACTGTTTTCCAGACACACACACAGACACAGCACACATACTGTGTCTGGAAAACAGTGAACCTCCTAAACATTTTGCAATAACAATCGCAAACCTGCACCAAATTAATTACAATTTTATGGGTCCCTTTTACAAAGCCGTGGTAAGCTCTATGCTTATGCAGTGCAAGCCAAAATGAGACTACCACCAGGCTAGCATACCCACCTGGCGGTAATTTCAAATTTGGCACACATCCCTACCACCAGGACAAATTATTTTTTTATTTCCTACCGCTCACAGTGTTTCTGGCATTGTCATTTGGTGCATGCCAACCAGTCACCATGCATGTAGCGTGTGAGCCCTTTTTCCCAGACATGGTAAAAAGTGGCCCAGCACACGCCAAAACCACATGCCCACTCTACCGCAGGCCACATTTTGCCCTGGCTTAGGAAAAGGACCCCTATGTGCACAAAGTGACATCTATTTCAAACAATGTTATGTGGTTTCATAGAAATCCACCTTAACGTTACTAAGATGTCAAATTTTAAATAACACTACCCAAAAGTTAGTTTCTAACACTGTTAATGTCAACCTGAACAGTCCGAATGTTTAAATCTGATCTTTTAGCGCTATATGCAACTCTGAGTATTTACTTGATCTTCTTTTGACAACATTTTATTTTTTTATCAATGCGCAAGGACATCACGGATGATGTCAGAGACAGTGACAAGTAAGTAATTAAGTCATGTAACGAGAATTTGTGACCGCGGTTTTTGTAAAAATTAAAAATCTCTTAAACAGGACCAGGGATTCCTATGTAATTTGGCGTAGGTGACACAAATAGTTGTCACATAGTGCACATAAAATGTTTAATTAATTTGGTGCTGGTTCAAGGTTGTTATTGCAAAATATTTAGGGGGCTCACTTGTTTTCAGACACAGTGTATATAGGAACATGAGCAGACATAAAACCTAACCAAGAAAGACAAAGCTTAAGCAACTCAAGGAACACAAACATGCAAGAGATGCAATCACGAAAAAGGTGGCAGAAAGATACAGAAGAGTCCCAATTTTCTTGGCTGTCACTGTCCTGATTAAAAAGAACTTCCAAGTGCACCTCAATATGTTTCCTCTATAGATTGCATCAAGCTGTCTCTGACATAATTCAAGCCTTAGAAACAGCACTAGCAGTAAATCTGAGAGATAGAGACTGTGCTTGACAATCACTGGTTTAAAAGTGAGGTTCCTTCCTGTGAGCTGTATTCAATACCATTACCACCCCTCTGCCCAGTTCTTAACTATACTGGTATTTCCACCCCTAATCTCTCACATTCCCAGGGCCTTCCCTCCTTCTACTAGGATGGAAGGGAAAAAGCAGCAGCAGCAACAAAACCTACTGACCTGGATCCCACCTTCTTGATGCTAGGCTCCAAAGAAGAAAAAGTAAGTAGATCCAGAAATATTTATTATCAAACTAAAACTAGTAATGATCCATTACCAACTAGAAGTCCATATACATGAGAACAGAAGACCATTCCATCAGTTGAAAAAAATAACGATAATGATTTAGCTACCCTACCCGAAACTTACACCTAATTACATGTTGGCTCACTCAATCCATCGCCACTTTGCACTTAAGACAGACTATAATATTCCATACCCTTTTTTCCCCGTTAATATGTTTTCTAATTAAGCAGGATCAAACAAGGTGTAATTATTACCTTGAAGGCTGACAAGGCATTTACAGGGGAGCTGTGAAAAAAGCAAAGATGCCCCTGTCACCACATCTTCAGCCTTCAACTCTAGAAAGGCCTTCCTCCTACTCTGAGTTACATGTATCTCTTAGGAGCAGACCTGTAGTTTCCACCCACAAAATAAAGCATTTTTTTCTTGCAGAGATATTGTGATATCATCAATTTCTCAGATTCAGATAGGAAAAAAAAACAGAAAGGTGGCATGAACAGAAATAGCATCTTGAGACTTCTTGAGAAACACTGTTAGGCCGCAATTTGCTGAAACCTCTTTCTTATCAAACCCACCTTTATCCTCATCTACTTTTAACGCATTGTTTTACAAAATATTTCAAAAAAGTCACATCTTTTAAATACTTCCTCTAAAGAAAGGTAGGGTTGGGGGATGGAGGATGGAAGGGTGAGAATGGAGAGACAGGGAAAGATGGATGGGTAATCAAAGATGACAAGGCAATATAATTTTATGGTTTGTAATGTGATAGGAACCCCAGATCCTTGTTAAGTCCTGTAAAGTGGGTGTCAATATATTTCATTAACTTAACTTCGAAGATCTGGTGTTTCTCCATTGTTTTAAAGTTACCTCTTACACTGATACAGTGCTCAGGCTGTGCAAATACTCACTCGCATGCAATGTTTTTTCCATCTCATTATAAACCATAAAATTATACTGCTTTATCATTTTGGATTACCCATCCATCTTTCCCTGTCTCTCCCTTCCACTCCCCCACCCCTACCTTTCTTTTGACACTGTCTTTGGCATGCTTTCCATGTTGTCTGTTATATATATTCTGATGTTGTCATCTGCTATTTAGATAGACATGGGAGAAGCCACTGCTTGCCCCAGGATTGAAATGTTGCTACTATTGTGTTTCTGCCAAGTACTTGTGACCTGGATTGGCCGCTGTTGGAAACAGGATACTGGGCTGGATGGACCATTGGCCTGACCCAGTATGGCTACTCTTATGTTCTTTTGTTTTTCTGGACCTAAAGAAGAAGGCTCTACCTTTGCAAGCTTGTCAATATATATATATATATATATATATATATATATATATATATATATATATTTTTTTTTTTTTTTTTATTTATAGAGAGAGAGCAAGAGACATTTTTTTTAGTCCAATAAAACAGGTATCATTTTAGTTTCCTTTTGTTTGTTTTGTTTTTATTCATTACTTTTACAGTGGAATAAATGGGCAACCTTACTATTTTGTCCACTAGATGAGGAAATCTGTTAATTTCAGAAAAAAATATCTTGAATAAGTCCATTGGTTTTTTTTCTAGACAGAAAAGTGATGGTACCAATTGCAGGGCTATCCATAGGATGAGTAAACTGATGCAACTCTCGAAGAACATGCACTTTGGGGGTTCTGTATCACTGTGGTCTAAGAAGCCAATCACAGAACTCAGTCACAGCGCAAGCCTCCCCTGCCCCGTATTCTCTTCTGATGGCAAGATATATAAGAAAGCGGAATTCTAAATTGTTAGTGCAGTGGTTGCCAACCTTTTTCATCTCGCAGCACACTTACAATCTGCAAAAAGTGTCAAGGCACACCTCTGGAATCTAACCCATACCCGCCTGTCCCCACTAAGATCAGTTCTATCTCCACCCATCCCCACAAGTTATCTCCATTCCCACCCATACCTGTAACCTTCAGAAATAGTTATTTCATTTAATTATGCTACTGAAATACATTACAGCACCATTACAGCACCAATATACCTACTACTGGGAAACTGGAACAAGATGACTGTTTCCGATTCCTGCACAGACACCATGCCGGCAGAATGCTTCACCTCAGTTGCAGATGCAGAACATGACTCTTTCCCCTGATACAAAATAGGGAACCGCAAAAAAACATGCAGACAAAAACTGAAAGTACAGATACCAGACTCTGCATGTCATGCTACTCCAGAGAACTAGAAAGAAATGCATGCCCTCCTGTACAGTGTAAAATAATTCCAACAGATGTAAATTCTCAGCACCAACATAATTCAATCACTAAACTGAAAATAAAATCATTTTTCCTACCTTTGTAGTCTCGTGATTTTATTATGCCAATTATCTTGTTCCAAATCTTTGGTTCTGCTTTCCTCTGTCTGCGCTGTTAACTCTGTTTCCAAGGTTTTCTCACCTCCTGCCCTATGTCTGTTTATCAGTGATCTTTCACATTCAGCTTTCTTCAATTTCTCTACCTCCTTCTCAAATCTATCTTGTTTTCCCTCTCTCTTCCCTTCCCTCCCCTTTATGTTCAACCTGTCTCCCTTCTTCCCTTTCCTTTATGTTGACTGTCCTCCCCTCTTCTCTTCCCTTCATGTGCATCCTGTCTCCTTCTTTCCTTCCCTTCCCTTTATATGTAGCCTATCTCCCCTCTTTTCTTCTCTTCTCTTCCCTTTATATGCAGTCTGTCTCCCCTCTTCCATTCCCTTTATGTGCAGCATTTTCATTCTCTCCCTCTCCCCACCCCACCCCCATTCCCTCCTGCAAGTCCAATATCTTTCCCTACCTTCCTCTTCCCACCCTTAAGGCTTTTCTCTCCTTTCCACTGCAATTCTACAAACTTTGTGGTTGCCAGCAGCTATTAGAACAGGCCTTCTTCTGGCCATCCTGAGGCTTTCCCTCTGCCGCACCCCTCTCACGTGGCAAAAGGAAGTTGCATCAGAAGGAAGGACACCAGAGCTGGCCAGAGGAATGCCTGTTGTAATAGCTGCCGGCAACCGCAAATTTTGTAGAATTGCAGAGGAAAGAGACCCAAGGGGTGGCAGCAAGAAAATAAAAGGCAAAGTGCAAGGGAAGGGAAAATGACAGGAGGGGAGGGGAGGGAAGGATTCTGAGTAGGGGGTAAAAGACTATTTTCTGGTGTTGAGGCACTGGACAAAAGAGTTCCTTCATGATTCCTAAGCATTCATTCTATGGCAAGGAGCCCCAACTCTATTGGCCAATGCTGCAAATCTCAACCAGCAGAGCACAGTCTTCTGCTTCCTGCTTCAGTCCCTTCCTCCCCAGCAGCTGAAGGGAACAGAACAGTATAAGGCTGGAGCAGACTTATCATAGCAGAGAAAAGCTACTCTGCTTTACTAATCCTGCCTCTCCCCAGGGACTGATGGCAAGAGAGAAAAAAATCCTTGGATACATCAACTAAAAGGCATGGTGTCTCCATTGGCCCTTTTCATACCCCTCAGTGCAAGCATAAATGAGTTATTTATCATTGTAACTGAATATAATTCTCCTTTCACTAAAGGAAATAATAATAAATGTGTCTTATTTCTCAGACACAAGTACAAAGGGACTTCTTCCAAACGTTTCCTCCTTTACTCCAGATAACTGTGCTCAGTTACAAATTATTGAACTGATCTCATTTTTAAATACCTTCTGTCTGTTGTGTATACCATGGTATGCAGTGAGCGGAGATATATCTGCTGTCGTGCGGAAGCTCCATGAAAGTGAAACACTGCATTTCTGGGATTTGTTCCAGCAGGCAAAATTTTAACATGATAGAATGAATGGATAAAGTTGGTGCAGACAAACCATCTGTAAGCTCAGCTAGTCTCTGAAATATGTTCTGTGCTATACAACATCAGAAAATAGTCTATCAGAAAATTAAACAGCTCTGTGGCACAGTTAGGAAACATATCCTCAAAAAGCAGTGCAGTCGACAGTAGGCATTTTATTTTTCTTTAGAAGCCATTCGCCTGCAAAATGGACAAGAAAACTAGAAGGTCAATATTCAGTCAGGACAATCAGTGGGTTTTTTAATGCCCACCACCATGGCTGAAATAAATCCATGTGTTCAGTGCCAGCATCGATAATGGTCAGCGCTCTATATCCAATTCAGCTGCTGATGTTATATTGATATGCAGCCTTTTTGCTGCCATGCCCTTGTCTAGAGAACAGATTGAATATCGCTAGATAGCTCCAAAGTCTGCTCTCATTCCACCCATGGACCACCCGGCACTATCCAGATAGCACCGGGGCTGTCTGTAATGATTTTTAGCAGCATTATCTGGACTAACGTTGCTGAAAATCGATGGATGGCCTTGGTCAGTAGCACTTACCTGGGTAAGTTCCTTTTCTCTCGCGGCACCTTACGCCTGGAATCGACTTCCTGAACCTATACGTCTACAGTGGTGGAAATAAGTATTTGATCCCTTGCTGATTTTGTAAGTTTGCCCACTGACAAAGACATGAGCAGCCCATAATTGAAGGGTAGGTTATTGGTAACAGTGAGAGATAGCACATCACAAATTAAATCCGGAAAATCACATTGTGGAAAGTATATGAATTTATTTGCATTCTGCAGAGGGAAATAAGTATTTAATCCCTCTGGCAAACAAGACCTAATACTTGGTGGCAAAACCCTTGTTGGCAAGCACAGCGGTCAGACGTCTTCTGTAGTTGATGATGAGGTTTGCACACATGTCAGGAGGAATTTTGGTCCACTCCTCTTTGCAGATCATCTCTAAATCATTAAGAGTTCTGGGCTGTCGCTTGGCAACTCGCAGCTTCAGCTCCCTCCATAAGTTTTCAATGGGATTAAGGTCTGGTGACTGGCTAGGCCACTCCATGACCCTAATGTGCTTCTTCCTGAGCCACTCCTTTGTTGCCTTGGCTGTATGTTTTGGGTCATTGTCGTGCTGAAAGACCCAGCCACGACCCATTTTTAAGGCCCTGGCGGAGGGAAGGAGGTTGTCACTCAGAATTGTACGGTACATGGCCCCATCCATTCTCCCATTGATGCGGTGAAGTAGTCCTGTGCCCTTAGCAGAGAAACACCCCCAAAACATAACATTTCCACCTCCATGCTTGACAGTGGGGACGGTGTTCTTTGGGTCATAGGCAGCATTTCTCTTCCTCCAAACACGGCGAGTTGAGTTCATGCCAAAGAGCTCAATTTTTGTCTCATCTGACCACAGCACCTTCTCCCAATCACTCTCGGCATCATCCAGGTGTTCACTGGCAAACTTCAGACGGGCCGTCACATGTGCCTTCCGAAGCAGGGGGACCTTGCGGGCACTGCAGGATTGCAATCCGTTATGTCGTAATGTGTTACCAATGGTTTTCGTGGTGACAGTGGTCCCAGCTGCCTTGAGATCATTGACAAGTTCCCCCCTTGTAGTTGTAGGCTGATTTCTAACCTTCCTCATGATCAAGGATACCCCACGAGGTGAGATTTTGCGTGGAGCCCCAGATCTTTGTCGATTGACAGTCATTTTGTACTTCTTCCATTTTCTTACTATGGCACCAACAGTTGTCTCCTTCTCGCCCAGCGTCTTACTGATGGTTTTGTAGCCCATTCCAGCCTTGTGCAGGTGTATGATCTTGTCCCTGACATCCTTAGACAGCTCCTTGCTCTTGGCCATTTTGTAGAGGTTAGAGTCTGACTGATTCACTGAGTCTGTGGACAGGTGTCTTTCATACAGGTGACCATTGCCGACAGCTGTCTGTCATGCAGGTAACGAGTTGATTTGGAGCATCTACCTGGTCTGTAGGGGCCAGATCTCTTACTGGTTGGTGGGGGATCAAATACTTATTTCCCTCTGCAGAATGCAAATAAATTCATATACTTTCCACAATGTGATTTTCCGGATTTAATTTGTGATGTGCTATCTCTCACTGTTACCAATAACCTACCCTTCAATTATGGGCTGCTCATGTCTTTGTCAGTGGGCAAACTTACAAAATCAGCAAGGGATCAAATACTTATTTCCACCACTGTAGCTCCATCTCTTCCTGTTTTCAAATCCATGCTGAAAACCCACCTTTTCACTGCTGCTTTTGGCTCCTAGCCTCTACTCATTTGCCCTCCCTTGTTCCTTCCTTCCTTCTCACCCAGTACTTGCCTCATCCGTAACTGTCTTGTCTGTCTGTATTATTTAGATTGTAAGCTCTTTTGAGCAGGGACTGTCTCTTTGTGTCAGGTGTTCAGCACTGCGTACGTCTGGTAGCGCTATACAAATGCTAATAATAATAGTAGGTGGTCCCAAGTCAATAGATAGAATATCTGTGTGACATATGGATACCATATGATGAGATCCTATTTTATAACAGAATCTGGGGGCCCATATTTCATTATAGAATACTACAATTATAGATATTGTGGAGTCTTTCATTAAATGGCAACCAAAAAGAAAAGAAAAAAACCCCTATGTTGAGAATGCCAGAAAACAAAGTAGGGGTGGGCCAAAGAACTTCCAGCAGTCGGGTATTAAAAAAAACACTCTTTTATTGACATAACACCAATAATAAAGCAGATTTGACACAGGGCCATGTTTCTGCAGATAACCTAACTCAGGGGTCACAAATGCTCTGTCAGTTGTGTAGTTAAATGAAGAAATGTTGTAGAACAAAATCCAAATCCAACATCAATGGCAAATCACAACTGGAGAAGAAGATGCCAATACTAGCATCAAAGGTTGAACGGTAAGCACAGGAAACAACCTTTCACCCTCAGTTCAAATCCTGATCATAGCCCCTCTCAATATCCTTCCCCTTTCTTTCTATCAGCTGCTCGTTCCCTTTCCCTATTCCTTTACAGACTCAGCACTTCTTCCCCTCTCTTTTACTGACCAAAGGCAATAAGCCTTTCTGTCCTACACTGCTGCTCTTCTCTGCTCCCCTCTATTAGCCTATTGGTCAGATATTCCTTAGCCAATAAGCTGCAGGGGAGGCAGGATCAGTAGCTTAGGAGACACCAATGAGGTTAGATTGAGACAGGAGATGGAATGAGCCTATCTAGCTCATTATGTGGGCTGAATCCAGTAGGCATCCCTTGCCGGCAGTTAGCGACACTTGCCAGCATTTTAGGCCACCCAAAACAATAGCAAAAGATTTTTAGGAATAAGGGACTGCCTATGCGTTGTCCATCTATAAAGAGTCTAAAGCTGTTCCAATTGGATAGGCAGGGCCTTAAAAGGTGGAGAATACAAGATTGTATGTTTTGAGAAGAAATTCATCCAAATGCTGCTTTATGACACATTTTGGATGTTTTTGTCTTTCGAAAATGAGCCCCATAGAGGGCCATAATCGAACGCAAATGCCTATCTCCATGGGCGTTTATCTCCGAGAACAGGTCCCTGAAGGGGCGGGCCGAACCGCATTTTCGAAAAAATGGACGTTTTTGAGCTGGGCGTTTGTTTTTTTTAGCGATAATGGAAACTAAAAACGCCCAGCTCAAAAACGTCCTAATCTGAGCCATTTGGTCATGGGAGGTGCCAAGATTGGTAGTACACTGGCCCCCCTGATATGCCAGGACACCAACTGGGCACCCTAGGTCAGTGCGGTGGACTTCAGAAAAAGCTCCCACATGCATAGCTCCCTTACCATGGGTGCTGAGCTCCCAACCCCCCTCCCCCAAAACCCACTACCCACAAATGTACAACACTACCATAACTCTTAGGGGTGAAGGGGGCACCTACATGTGGGTACAGTGGGTTTTGGAGGCCTCCCATTTACCAGCACAATTGTTACAGGTAGGGGGGGATGGGCCTGGGTCCACCTGGCTGAAGTGCACTGCGGTACCCACTAAAAGTGCTCCAGGGACCTGCATACACGCAGGCCTCTAGGACTGGTTGCTTCTGTATAATATTGGCACACCAGTTGACACCTGAAGACTAATCTCTCCGAAATCGTCCTTTATTGGAATAAGCATGTTTACTCACAGTTAACTGCAGAGGTTGTGCCCCACTGGTACTGAGATTAGCAATAGGTCAGAGCTAGCAGAATGCTGTACAATGCCCTCTTTCAGCCACATTCAAGGTAAGAACTAAGTTGTCTAACATGGCTACCACAGGAAAGGGAACTAAAACTGGCTTACAAAAATGGCCACTACTGCATGGACTACAACAGGAAACACAACAGGGCACACTCTGACCCAGTAGGCAGGGGGAAAAGCACCATGGGAGAAGAGCCTACCAACTACCAACATCGTGAGACTGTAACACAAGCTAATGAAATCACGGAGCCCAATACCCTACACCCACCACAATGCAATGCTGATGTGACCCTGTAGTGCACCCGAGAGCCACATCTGACCCAGGGAAAGGCTGTGAGAGGATCGAACACATTCTGCTGTCATGGAGGTGGGTACGGCATTTGAGGCTGGCATACGGGCTGGGAAAAAAGTTTTTAAAGTGGGGTTTTTTTTGGTGGGAGGGGGTTAGTGACCACTGGGGAAGTCCGGGGACGTCATCCCCGATTCCCTCCAGTGGTCATCTGGGCAGTTGGGGCACTTTTTTGGGACTTGTTCATGAAAAAAAAGGGTCAAAAAAAGTGACCCAAAATCGTGGTAAAAACGCCTTTTTTTTCGATTATCAGCTACAGACGCCCATCTCTCCTCGGCTGATAACCTCGCCCCAGTCCCGCCTCTGACACGCCCCCGTCAACTTTATTCATTTCCGTGACGGAGTGCAGTTGGAAACGCCCAAAATCGGCTTTCAATTATATCGATTTGTGCACCTTTGCAAGAAAAATGCCCATCTCCCGATTTGGGTCGAAATATAGGCGTTTTTCTCGTTCGATTATAAGCTGGATAGTAACCTATGGAACTCTGTAAATCTAAGTGCTGTGAAAATGAGCCCCATAATCCTTTCAAGAAAGTCAGTTAATCGTTTAACTTATTAGTGGGACATAACCACAAAGGCATGAATTAGTTGCATTTTCAATATGGTAATAATAGAGCCCAGCTAAGGAACAGGTTATTTTGAGTTAGTCTTCACTGGACCAAACTTGCTTTCCTTGTGCCATCACCATCCAACTGGATAGGCAATGCTTTAAAAGGTGGAGGGTAAAGGATTTTATTATTTGACTTTTATATCCTACAATATCACAAGCAAACTTGGGTTAGATGTGGCTTACATTTGAAAATACAGTGAGACAGAATAATAGAATTCAGTAACATCATGGGAGCAAGTAGATGGATATGTCTGAAACACTTAACAAAGTTGAGATTAGCATATACATCCAACTGGGCATTTAAAAGCCGTAAGTATAGACAGTTGTTCAAACATAATCTATGCACATAGGCATCCATACACACATTGCAAAAGTAAACAACAACTTCTACAGAGTACATCCAAAACTTAATTTTTATTTCCTCATTTCCATCTTCCAAAATTGTAGATAGCAGATGTACAGATCAGTAGGACCCAAAGCAGTCCTAAACAAGTCAGAAATAACACAGTTCAACCACCCTTAGGATTCACCTTTGGGTTTAAAAAGCAGCGTCATGTGTATATAAGGTCTGAATAAATGAATTAAAACAATCAAAGTTTAAAGCAAATGCCCATAATATGTAAATATGTAATACTTGGTAGCAATAATGAAACAGTGATGGAATATTCACATAGCAGGCAGCCTGAGCCAACAGATTTATTTTCCACTGAACATAATTAACTTTGTATGAACTTGGCGTCTAATAGTGTGCTGAACTGGACAATGTTGGCACATTTAGACTGACTCTGGACAGAACTTTGGCATAAAGGAATCTCTTCCCTCATTATTCAATACCTCTCTGTGAAACAGAAGTAATAAAAAAAGCAAGTGCATTTTTATAATATACCAGTGCATTCCACAAAACAAAAGGAGCACAGATTCATCCCACATACCATCTTTTTCTTTTTATGTACGTAAAAGAAAAAAAGATGTTAAATGTTCACAGGTTTCAACCTAATTAATGTTTTAAAAAAAACCTTTGTACTTATAAATTGTAACTCTGATTGTTGAACACCTGATTCTCATAACATGTCTGTTTTGGTGGCCCTTTACTAGGTGAAAACATCTCTGCACGAATACAGGGAGTCCCTATAACCAGCCACTCCAAATGACACAACAATTACAATTTAGACATCATGCTGTCTCCTGTCTCAATCTAACCTCCTTGGTAGACACCAACCTTCCTTTCTACTTTCCCCTGCAGCCCATTGGTCAGATATTCCTTAACCAGACACTAGGTTGCAGGGTTTGATGGAAGCAGTAGCTGAGGTGACACTGGAAAGAATATTGGGGGTACCTTGGTACCCACAGAGCTGGTGCCTATGAAGTAATATATCCCAAGCAAACTTGAATTTGTTCCACCATAGAATGACAAAAGAATTTCAGGTTTGTTATTTTTATAGCAATATAGTCTCTACTGACCAGGTATTGCTGTAGATCTCGACATCTTTTGCAATTGATTTTTTGATAGATATTCTTTTGAGAGCTTTTATCCTTTCAGTAGGCACCTAAAATGGAAGCAGGCCTTTGCAGTGATTTGCCAGTTGACCTCTAAAACTCTGGCTTGATGGCTGAAAAATAATTCTCCAGATCAGTTTATCACAATGAGGAAGCATGTGTGCAGCAATTTCTGGCACTAGATAGGCAAAGCAACCATCTGTGGGTTGACTCTTGGCAAGAACGCACTTAGTCACTCATCACATTTTTTTTCTTTAAAGGCTGTTTGGGCTGTTTATCTTCTCAGTTTTGGCACTAATGATGGAATCCTTTGCATTCGATGTTTTATTAGATTCACATGAAAATACGGTCGGTTTTAAGATCTGCCACAATCCCTTGAATCTGGATTATAAGAATGGGAAGTGAAAATAAAGAAAAATAGAAGGAAATAAAAGAGAATTTAGTTTTATATCATATGCATAATGCAACTGACTGCCGAAACAAGAAAGGTGGATGCAGAAAATGCAGTCATCTCTAATGGAAATGGGACAACAGTTATTCTTGTACCAGCATATGGCAGTACAAGTAAGAACAGAGAACAGGGAAAGCACAGAATGAGGGGGTTTTTTTGTTACATTTGTACCCCATGCTTTCCCACTCATGGCAGGCTCAATGCAGCTTACATGGGGCAATGGAGGGTTAAGTGACTTGCCCAGAGTCACAAGGAGCTGCCTGTGCCTGAAGTGGGAATTGAACTCAGTTCCTCAGGACCAAAGTCCACCACCCTAACCACTAGGCCACTCCTCCATACAGTTTTCATTTCACTCTCCCTCAGATGAATCCAGAAAAGCATTTACTGACATATGTGTAAGGTGGATCCCATGTTATACCCAGAGACTATATGGAGGGACCACATATACAACTAATTTATTGGTTTGGAAACAGGGCCAGGACCAACCAACACCAGGAGGCCATAGGCAGTTAGTCCACACAGATCACACTCTTCAATATGTCAGACCACTCTGGTATCAGTGTTCTGAACCCACTTGTTTACTTGAAAGTCTTTAGGCATATAAATGGGACAATAGCAGAGAGAGTCACTTTGGCAGCAGCAGTAAACAAAACAGTATCTTTATCTCCCGTGTATCATTTACTGCTTGTGAGAATATCATGCTTATTTTAGAAACACTATCTGCATGGATGTCTAAATCCATGCAGATAGTGTTTCTAAAATAGTCCCAATTATACAAAGCCAGTTTTTTGTTGTCCAAAACTGCAGAATATGCATCTGGCAATGGGATGTGCTCTGGGTGTGTGTAGGGTGGAACCTGGGCGGAACTTTAGCAGGCTTAAATTATGGACACTCATTTTCCATCACAGAAGAAGAGCAACCATGTCTAAAAATGTGCATCTGGAGTTAGACCTGCTTACCTTGAACAGCCAGAGGGTCCATTTTGGCAGGATCTGTAACTGTTTGCACTTGACCTGTGTTACCAACAAAATATAACATAGGGTAAGTGCAAAGCCTATGAGATACATGCAGGGAGTGTGGCCAGCATCTGCCAGGCATGCAATGCACAAGGCATTTGCACACCCACCACAGCCAGAATCACCATATCCCCAAAAACTGTGGTGGTGCACTCCCATACCTATGTCCCCCCTCCTGGCCCCTCAGCAGATCCAAAGACCCTTTCCACCCTCTCACCAAGAGTTCCAATCCTCCTCTCCATAATGGCAGATCCCCCTCTCAGCCCACCCCACAACATCCAATCCACCTCTTACCCAACTTCCCCATGATAACTAATACCCTCCTGACCCCCAACATTTGATTCCCCTCCTGCCCCCCCCCAACACCATTATGATCAATCACCCTTTGGGCCCATCATACAGCAGTGATTCTCCACACATCAAACCCTGCCCCAGCCTCAACAGTGGTTGCTCCATCCCTATCCTCTCCCACTACCTAAACCTCCTCCACACTCACCAGGACCTACCCAGGGCTGTGGCAGTGTTTCTGAGCAGTAACAGTACTTTGCCACTGCTTCCCAGGATGGCACCAAAATCTAAGATGGCACCTCTGCCTTCTAGCACTACTAGAAAGCAGAGGTACCAGGATCCAAGATGGTGACTCTGCCAGGATCCAAGATGGTGTCTCTGCAGACAAAGGTGCCATCCTGAATCCTGGTGTCATCCCAGACAGCAGCATCAAAGCACCACTACTTCTTGGTAATGCTGCCTCAGCTCCAGGTAGGACCTGGTGAGTTCAGAGGGTAGTAGGTGTTTGGGGGGGGGGGGGGGTGATAGAGGATAGGGCAATGGGATCTGCTGCTGCTGTTGTTGTCAGGGCAGGGTTTGATGTGGGAGGGTTGCTGCTGGATAGGTGGGGGTAGCCCAGAGAAGGATGGGGAAGTTGGGAACAGAATCACATTTTGCGGAGGGAGGTTGAGAGGGGGGTTCATTATCATGGAGGGATCGGACATTGTGGAGGGGTTGGTAGGGGAGATTATCATTATGGGGGGTCAGGAGGGGGATTGGATGGTGGGGGTATGGGAGAGGATCAGACAGTATGGTGTGGGGGGGTCATCTGACAGCAATATGAAAGCCTGTGTTGCTTGCAGAACATAGACATTCATGTGCTGTGAAATGGACATCTCTGTACCTGCTACTGCACTGTCCATATTTTGGATGGCTTTGTTTCTGGAATGGCTGTTCTTCCGCATGTAGCATCGCGTAGAAGTTCATTTCGCCATGTATTTTAGAAGAGCATCTACATCAGCAGAACCTCTTCTAAAATAATAAGGGAATTTCATACAGCCAGACTTAGACTTCTGATTTCCCATTTGTATGTTCTTTCTAAAATACCCTCCACATGAATACCGTCTCTTTAAATTTCCTTAATTACAGTGCAGTAAACAGCACTAGTATGTTTCAAAGACGTTTGGAAGACTCAGGGTGCTGTGGTTTTTAAACAGTTCTCTGTAGGTTGCTTGATCCTAGTGGGATATGTGATGGTCCTCACTCCTCAGAAGACTTGGTAATGTAAGTGGTTGGTAGTTTCTTCTTCAGTCTCTGAAGCTGTTCCAGGAACTAGTGTAGACTATAGGAGGGTCTTGGTCACTCTGCTGGAAATACACAACTAAGCTAAGCTTCTCCTTTACTCCTGTTGTCCTAAGAGTGGGTGCAATAGGTTCTCCATTCCCACTAGTCCACAGCGCAGAGCTAAACCGACTACCATCACTGTAATTTCTCCTACATTTATCCATGCAGAATGTCCTGACTAGGGGATACAGGTATTTCTCTCTAGCAAACAGTGATGTCATAGTAGAGGCTTTCTACATATGATATACAGGAATAAAGGTCAACAAACAGCTTGATATTGGCGCCTTTATATTGCACTCAGAATCCATTCCATGCAGTTGTTTTGCCTTATTCTATATATCCAGTGGTAACCACACCACTTTATCCTGAAATGTGATGGGAACTCAAATGTACTCCATTTCCACCTCATTTAAGGGAAGGGTAAACGGTGGCTGTGCTGTGCATGCTGACCTGGACTTTCTCAGAACCTAATGTTTACGTTTTACTTTGGCGCCAAGTTCACTTTCTAAATCACAAGTAAAATAAATCTACATCTTTCATGCCATGCCATGCGAGAAATTCTCACATAGTGCAGGGATACGGTGCATACAAGTTAAAGGATTCTGATTTTTATTATGAATTCTGTACTCAGTGTCTGCCAAAGGCTCTTAAATATTGCAAGAATGTCTGTGAAAAGATTAATATGGTACAACTCTGAACTTTCCATTCACAGGGATTTTGATATGAATAGCAGATATGTTCATACTAAAGTAACATATAAGAAAACAACATTGAAATTTTGAAGCTATAATACCCCACAAGAGTTGTCTGACTTATAAAATATGTAGCTGGTTCCCCAATGCATTTGGGGCTGCAAGTGAACCCTCAAGTGGATACACACGTTATTTTTAGTGGCTGTGGCTATAAAATCAATGTCTCCTCCAAAATCATTTCATCAGGTACAAAGAATGGGTATAAAGGTCCCCTGAGAGCTGGTTGTATAACTGGTACATAGTCTATGAACAGGTACACAAAACCAACAGAGAAAAATAACCGAAGTAAGTTGGTAAGGATTTAAAAAATATATCAAATTATTGGGCTTTCTCCAATAGCACAAAAATATATAAGAAAAAGTAGAGCTACGAGATGAGACACCTAGTCCATAAACATGTGGTCAGGGCTGGCTCTGCCAGTACACAGATCAGGCATTTGCCTAGGACAGCAAAATTTGGGGTAACCAACTGGCCCCTCATAGCAGGAGAGCAGTACATTAATGCTGCTCTCTGCACAATTTCGGGACCTTGAAGCACAAGCCCATGTTCAAGGCCTGCTGCATCCTGTCTTCTCTGACAGAAAGTCTGCATTAGAAGGGAGTTGGGACTTGGCAACGTTTGAGTGCAGGCCTGTGCTTAAAAAAGCCTTAAACTAGCACTACGTTCCAGTGCAGGCAGAAGCTGAGGGCCAAGGGCGAGGACGGATGCACACTGGCTACATCTAAGATGGCAACAAGGTAAAGGGAAGGGGGAAAGATGAGATTCTGGCTACCTGGAGGGTTTGGGAAGGAAACAGGAGCTTTGCTGCCCATTTGGTGGGGGGGGGGGGGGCTAGGGATGGAAAGAGAAGGTATGCTGGCCACCTGCATGGGTAGAGAAGAGAAGGAAGATGTTGGATACCTTGGGATTAGATAAGGGAAGGGTAGATGCTGGACTATGGGGTGAGGCCTCGAGCCACCCAGAAAGGAGGTGCATGACTGAAGGACTCTTCAGCTTGGAAAAGAGACAGCTAACGGGGGGGCGGTATGATAGAGGTCTACAAAATACTAAGTGGTATAGAACAGGTAAACATAAATCAATGTTATACACTTTCAAAAAGTACAAAGAATAGGAGACACTCAAGGAAGTTACATGGTACTAATTCCAAAGCGAACAGGAGGAAATATTTTTTTTTCACTCAATGTATAGTTAAGCTGTGGAACTCATTGCCAGAGGATGTGGTAACAGCAGTTAGTGAATTTGGGTTTTAAAAAGTTTTGGACAAGTTCCTGGAGGAAAAGTCCATAGTCTGCTATTGAGACAGACATGGGGAAGCCACTGCTTGCCCTGGGATTGGTAGCATGGAATCTTGCTACTATTTGGAATTCCGTCAGGTACTTGTGACCTGAATTGATCACTGTTGGAAACAGGAAGGCTAAATGGACCATTAATTCTCATGTTCTTAGGGCATCCGAGACTTTTGGGCTAGGCCCGAAAGCAATATCAAAATGTATTAAACGTATTCAAAATGTTTATAGGCCTTGAAGTCTTCTGAGGTGTGCCTTCTCCTCTATTCTGCATCTCATGTGCTCCTTGGTAAGTGCCTTTTCACTCTCAGGACTTTTAGCACCTCCAGGCTCCTTTTTCTAGATATTCTTAGTTTCATGAAGTCTCGTGAAGCAGTGACCCAGAATGTTGCTCCTGATACAGTATACGAAGGTTCAAAGGTATCCCAAGTCCTAGTATAACATTAAACAACTTCTAGTTCATTGACATACTTCTTTAGAATTTTTTAGGAATATATGATTATTCCAATAAGTTAAACAATTCTCTATTTTCACAAAATATATTTCGTATATTGATTGATAAATAATGTTTAATGGTGTGCCTGTAAGTTATTCCTTACAGTTATCTAGCAACAGTATGCATTTACATACTAGGTCACATAAAAACATCTCTAAGTGCCTGTATTGCAGTACAACAGTTTGTTAGCAAAAGCTGATAATGTAATGCTTTTTCCCGCTTAGAAATAATTTTATCTCTTTGGATATCTTTTAATAGTTCTAAAACAGAGTCCGTTGAGATTAGGGATAGGCATTCATTAGTGTGCCTGCAAATATTTATCTAATGCACATGTTAAAATGTTTATTACAGTTAATGTTGGAATGTTGGACTGAAAAAATGCCCCAAAATTGTGCCGAAATCTGAAAACCCTGAAAATAATCCTAAAATGTTTTTGCCCACGCACGACCCTAAGTGAGGTCATACAATTCACTAACGCTCATGGCTTCCCCCACCATTGCTATTATAGCCAGAATTCTTCTGAAACTGGTCTCCCTTACACATTAAACCATATGGTATAGTGTTCAGTGAAGGCAGTGGCTCATTTTATTGTTACTCAACTAACATATCACTGGACTTGAACAGTATCATTTTACAGCCTTGCTTGATAAATACTTGCTTCTTCTTTGATGGTAAACCAAGGTTTAAAACTGGGCACATCAGAACTAATCCCTAATTATAGACAGTCTAGTTTCCAAGGAATTCACCTGGGCGAGCTTGTTAAGACATCATTGACCCCTCACACTAGAGGCTGGACTCACTAAATGCTTGTCCACAGAAACAATCTGCTTTGCAGTTTCAAAAGATTTCAGCCTTCCAGCCTCCTAAAATGTCTGAATACCTTTTGTCTAAAAGTATGTGAACTCAGGGCTCCCACATTTTCTTTGTTTTTTAGACCAATTCTTGACCTTTCAACTTTTTAAAGCTGGAAGGAGCCCAGACAAAACACTTTTAAGCGCTCTTATTTTATCTCAGCTGTCCGCACCTTGCATTCCAAGTCCTCCTCCTATCTATAGACTTTGACCTCCAGTGTTTGACAAACAACTTGGTCTGAAGCAAGGGCAGTGATTATATTGTGTTGCAATTTGAAGACGGTTCCAAGAATGACCATATGAAACTAAAAGGCAGATAAGTAAAATAATCTTTCTCTTGCAAACTCTAAATGATGTCAAAAATTACACCATAGTTCTATGTTCCATTAAACTAACTAGAAGCATTCACAACAGTTCATGGACTAAACAAGAAACAGTCCAACACAAGTAAGTAGCCTAGTGGTTAGAGAAGGGGTCCTTAATCCAGCCCATCAGGGTTTTACCCAGTGTGTTTTTTTCTAGCAAAAAAGGTGCTGGTACTCAAATGCTAGGCCACCTTTCAAGGATGGTGTAATCACTGAGGGACCCATCCCACAATAGCCAGGCCCCCTGCAACCAGTCACAGAACCTACGACAAGGCAGAATTGGTGTGTAGAGCCTGAACTCTTTCATTAAAACTTGGGATCCATGGGTCAATTGGTACTGGTACTCAGTACCCCTAAGTACCCCCTCAAAAAAAGCCCTGGTTTTACCCATAATAAATATTCATGAGATAGATTTGCACACAATGGAAGCAATGCATGCAAATTTGTCTAATGCCTATTCGAGTAGGGTATCTTGAAAACCAGACAGGCTTGGTGTGTCCCTAGGACTGGGTTAAGAATCCTTGGGATAGAACATAGATTCTAACCCAATCCTCAGGACACACCCAACAAACTCTGGTTTTCATGATATCCCCAATGAATATGCATGAGATAGATTTGCCTACAAGTGAGGCAGAATATGCAACTCTATCTCATGCATACTGTATTCATTGTGGGTATCCTGAAAACCTGACTGGCTTGGTATGTCTGAAGACTGGGTTGAGAACCCCTTGGTGAGAGCTATGGACTAAGAGTCAGGATTCAAATCCCACTGCTACTTCCTGGAACCTTGGGTAGGTAACATCACCCTGTGTTGCCTCAAGTACAAACTTAAGCTGGAGTTGCTGTCATAAGATATCATGTTAGCATGTGCTAATATCACTAGCGTGCTCTATTAGTAATCAGGTTCCACTAAATAAATTAGACCTGTGGCAAAATAACATGCATTAACAGTATTAGGATGTGGTAATGCACTTCAGTAACTCTAATATTCACATTGTAAGGCCTCCAGGGACAGGAAAATACCTAATGTACCTGAATGTAATTTTCCTTCCACTGCTACTGAAAGGTGTGAACTAAATCCAGAAAGCCCCACTGTGGAATCCTGTAGACTTTTGTGTATTCCACCATTTTAAAATATAAAGACTTGATATTTTTTGGATTTGTCCAGAAAATAGTGAACAATATTGGTTTCGGTACTGTGGTGCTTATGAAAACCTGTTTGCTTAGGATGTAGTACATTAGTTGTAGTGACAAAGTCAGTGAGTTGAATGTGGACAATAGTTTCAACCATCTTTGCAAGAAAAGGTAGATTGGCAATAGGCCTAAAATTTGAAGGGTCACTAGAAGGAAGTGTGGGGTCCTTGATTTGGGGGTAGTTAATGGCATTTTTCCAGTCTTGAGGCATATAGCCAGTAGTAAGAGACAGAGATATAATAGAGTGAAGGAAGGGGAGAAGGACAGATTGATGTTTTCTAACCAAAAAGGGGGGAAGAGGATCCAGTAAGGTAGAGGTAGATCGCATCTGGGACATAATTCCTCTTCTCTCATCCTCTCTTCACATCTCACCTACATATGAGCTTTACATTTTCCACTCTTGCCTCCCCCAGCCCCCATTTATCTTCCTCCAAGTCTCATTCCCTCACCAACCCCAGCTCATTATCTGTCATTCAACCTCTTCTGGCAGTCAGTTGCTGTCTTCTTTCTTTTACCTGCTAATTATTTATTTATTTATTTATTTATTGTTGTATTTATTCTCTTCTAGGATCTGTCTCAACCCCTTTTCACCTTCTCTAGCTCCTTCATTCCTTAACCCTTCTCACCATCTCTGTCCCTCTATCTTCCCCCTTCTCACTCCTTCCTTCCACACTTTAACCTTCTTACCCCCTATTCCTTCATTCTGATCCCTTCTCACCACTTCCTTCCCTCTTTACTTCCATTTTGACTCCTTCCCTCTACTCCACTCCACTCTCTCTATCTCTCTCCTCTTTCTCCCTACCTGTATTCTGAGCCCCTTTTCACCCTCTTCCCTTTCCCATTGTTCATTCCCAGTCTGTACATCAGCCCCTAGCCCCCTTCTCTCCACCTCAACCTCCTTCTCTCACCTGTCTTCTTGTCAGTCCCAGCCTCTGTTTCAGCCCCTTGCCCTCAGCCCCCTCTTGCATGGCCAGCAATTAAATCCTTCTACTATTTGGGTTTCTAGCAAAGAATACAGGAATGAACAGCACATGGCAGATCAGCTTGCACCTTATGAGCAACTATAGATGGCAATATCTTGTGTAGTCATGAATAGTAATCTACCCCTTAATCTAATATTATGCTTAGATTTGGTGCTCCTTTCCTAATTAACTTATTAATTTTATTCTAAACTACTTTGGCCTGTTTCTACAGAAAAGGCGATATATCAAAACTTTTAAATAAACATAAACATTTTTTTGAATTAAAAAAAAACAGAAAAGAATCCCTAAAAAATTCTACTTTTGAAATTGAATTTTTTTTCTTTAAATATTTTTTGTGGATTAAGGAGCAAAAAATAAAAATTGTATAATAGCCTGGAAACGTTTGGTTTATGTTCAGATTTCTGTTTTTTTAATGATTTTTGGATCTTTTCTTAGGGGGTCTTTTACAGTACTGTGCTCTGCGTTATCAGATAAGTGAAGTGGTCACTGTTTTTGTTTTTCAAAGAAAGTGAGGTTTTATGCATTTAATTAAAAAAAACATTTGAGGCAAATGATTAACATGTGCTGGAGAGTTCTAGAATAACCATGCACTCTAGGAGATCCAATAGCCC
Source organism: Microcaecilia unicolor (assembly GCF_901765095.1). NCBI lineage: Eukaryota > Metazoa > Chordata > Amphibia > Gymnophiona > Siphonopidae > Microcaecilia > Microcaecilia unicolor. The sequence goes on along the minus strand of NC_044033.1, from coordinate 94,347,674 downwards.
ACTTCACAGTAATATATGATGCTGCTTTGTCTTCAAAATTATATATATTTGACAAATCAGTTTAAAGTTGACAAGGTTGATATATAAGGTTTTTGTTAAGTAATCTACTATAATAAAACTCACCCTCAACGTTCTGAGGACACTGACGTCAGTGAAGCCAAGCCCTGACTTCCTTCAAAAAGGTTTGAAGGTTCGTGGTGGTGAACCCACCAAAATCGCTCCGGGCCCCACCCTCGAGGGCGCAGCAATGGCAGAACAACGAAGGGGTTGGCAGGGAGGGAGGCGGGGGGGTGGGAAATCGCTCCGGGCCCCGCCCTCGCGTCAAACATCATGACGTTGGGGGTGGAGCAATGGCAGAACAACAAAGGGGTTGGCCAGGGAGGGAGGGGGGGTGATGGCGACGAAAACCTTGCTAGCGCCCGTTTCATTTGCTCTGAAACGGGCCTCTTTTACTAGTGTTAACTATGTTTGTTTTCCCCACATGAAGCTTTCCCAAATCACTGCTCCCTCTATATATGGAGGGACTTTGATGTGTGGTGTTCAAGGGAAGTGAAACACCTTTTTGTTTGTTTGGTGGTGGAGGTATAACTGCCACCCCCAACCTCCTTCCAGTTCTACTCCAGACCCTGCCCCAAAATAATAAGGTCCCACACAGAACACTAAAAAATGATTTCTCCCTAACCCACATTTCCATTCTCACTATCATTTCACATTCTGATTTCATATTCTCTCTTTTCTCTCCTCCTCCTTCCATCATGCCCAATATCTCCTCTCTCTCCTCTTCCGCAAGTCTAGCATCCCCCTCCTATCTTACATCCAGCATCCCTTCTCTGTCTCCCTAGTCCCCCTACAGTCACATTCATTGGTTCCTTCAGAGCTGGTTTAACCACCTATGGAGCCTAGGGCAAACTTTTGTATATGCCAATACCAATACATCTGTTATATGCCACTATATCCCCATTTCTGGGTCCAATGTGATTCACAACAATGACACAGAAGTACAACATCACAGAATTAACATAAGTATCCACCAATATCTAAAATTAAAAACCTCATTAAAAAAATAATCATTAATAAAAAATCATTAAAACCGAGCATGCACGCGACGTGAGAGGAAACAGGGCGGGCAATGCACAGAGAACAGCGCTGGAGAAAGGCTTCAGTTGGTGGGGTTAGGGACCCATGCCAGCCAAAGCAGGGGCCCCAAATCCAATGCCCCCCCCCCCCCCGTAGCTACACCACTCAAGTGGTGGATTGTCACTGTAATACACATGATCACGCTTTTTTAAGTTTAATATCTTTTATTGGATTTCAATACAATACAATAGAAGCAGGAGCTCACCACAGTACAACAAGCAACATTTACAAATCATCACACTTTTTTGAGTAATAACCTGCTAACCACCTTTGTAATTCCTTTCTTTACCAGCCTCTGGACCTCATTGTTTGTGATCGTGGCTTATCAGAAACAGCAGATTTCCAGATTGTCTCAGGTCCTACAGATGGCGTGGACCCCCACTGACCCAGCAGATCTCAGCTGTGTAATCTACAGTTCCATACCAAACAGATGCTTGTCCACATACAAAAATGCCTCAATTAAAATAAACTAACCCTTTCTTTTCCTTTCCTCAGGGTAAGCGTGTTAGCCTTGTTTTCTCTCAGCCAATCAGAAATTGTAGTAACAATGAAATACAGTTGCACCATAGCTTGAAACAAGGAAACCTTAAAGGAGACAAGATTATTGAATGTTAAAGTTTACAATGGTGTTGATCATAGAAACATAGAAAAGTGAATGCAGATAAAGACCATATGGCCTATCCTATCCGTCCATCAATGCCATCTACTATCCCTATGCACTTGTCCCAAGCTTTCTTGAATTCAGAAGTGTCAGTGCCAAGTGATTATTCTTTTTAACATATTTATAAATGATCTAGAGATGGGAGTAACTAGTGATGTAATTCAATTTGCTGATGACACAAAGTTATTCAAAGTCGTTAAATCGCGGGAGGATTGTGAAAAATTACAAGAGGACCTTATGAGACTGGGAGCCCAGCAGGCTCATTTTTGAAAGAGAAGGACGCCCATCTTTCGACACAAATCGGAAGATGGGCATCCTTCTCACAGGGTCTTCCAGATCGGTATAATTGAAAGCCGATTTTGGACATCCCCAACTGCTTTCCATCACAGGGACGGCCAAAGTTCAAGGGGGCGTAGCGAAGGCGTAGCGAAGGCGGGACTTGGTCGTACCTAACACATGGACGTCCTCGACCCATAATGGAAAAAAAAGGTGTCCCTGATGAGCACTTGGACGACTTTACCTGGTCCTGTTTTTCTTACGACCAAGGCACAAATAGGTGGCCTAAATGATCAGATGACCACCGGAGAGAATCAGGGATGACCTCCCCTTACTCCCCCAGTGGTCACTAACCCCCTCCCACCCTCAAAAAACATTTTTAAAAATATTTTTTGCCAGCCTCTATGCCAGCCTCAGATGTCATACTCAGCTCCATCACAGCAGTATGCAGGTCCCTGGAGCAGTTTTAGTGGGTGCAGTGCAATTTAGGCAGGCGGACCCAGGTCCATCCCCCTCCCTGTTACGTTTGTGGAGGAAACAGCAAGCCCTCCAAAATCCACCAGAAACCCACTGTACCCACATCTAGGTGCTCCCCTTCACCCGTAAGGGCTATGGTAGTGTTGTACAGTTGAGGGTAGTGGGTTTTAGGGGAGAGTTGGGGGGCTCAGCAGACAAGGAGGCAGATGCACTAAAGCTAAATGAGCCTTTAATGACTCTCCAACGAGGAAAATTTGATCCGTTGCATGCATCAAAGGGCTTTTACCGAGGAAGCCAGCAGCTAACGAAAACGGAATGGAGATGAGCAATTAGTGTGAAAACCCCATTGAAACGACATGCACTAACCTTTTCCGATTGCCTTTACGCAGGAAAAAGGCAGGAAAACTAATGAGAGGTCTGGACCACTCGTTAGGTCAGCTCTGTGGCAGGAAAAATCATTAAGAGAAAAAATAAACAAACTTTGAGCCAATCCCAGCGCATTAGCAGAGCTAAAAGCGCTGTGATTGGTCCAAAGGACGTCAGAAAAACAAAAATAAATAAAAATAAAAAAAGGATCGGGAGGGGCAAGGGCGCTCATCAGGAGCGTCCTGTACGGACGGCCTTTGCCCCCCCCCCCCCCCGCTGCTCGCCCACTTTCCGCCGCTCCCCCCACCCCGAAAAAGCAAAATTCGAGCAGCCCCTGCCCCCCTCCCTTCCTCACTACTCTCACCTCAGCTCCGCCTCCCAACATCCTCCGTCTGTGCCCCGCCCCTTTTGGGTCGTCGCCGCCATTCCCCTCCTCCATCGGGCCCCCTCCCTCTTACCGGGCCCGTGCAGCGCCTCTCTCCTCTGTCCGAAGGCGCTGCACGGGCAAGAAGAAAGCTGATGCCTGCCTTCGCCCAGCTTCGATGGCGCGTCTTTCTCCGGCTGGGCCCGCCCCTGTCTGACGTCAGTAACCTACGTAGTTACTGACGTCAGACAGGGGCGGGCCCAGCAGGAGAAAGCAGGAGAAAGACGCGCCATCGAAGCTGGGCGAAGGCAGCCATCAGCTTTCTTCTTGCCCGTGCAGCGCCTTCGGACAGAGGAGAGAGGCGCGGCACGGGCCCGGTAAGAGGGAGGGGGGGCCCGATGGAAGAGGGGAATGGCGGCGGACGACCCCAAAAGGGGGCGGGGCACAGGACGGAGGATGTCGGGAGGCGGAGCTGAGGTGACAGAGTAGTGAGGAAGGAGGGGGGGACCGGGGCAGCTAGCATTTTGCTTTTTCGGGGTGGGGGGAGCGGCGGAAAGTGGCGAGCAGCGGGGGGGGGCAAGGCCGTCCGTACAGGACGCTCCTGATGAGCGCCCATGCCCCCTCCCGACCCTTTTTTTTTATTTTGTTTGATTTGGATTTGGGAGCCATGTGGCTTGTGATTGCTGTGTTTGACTTGTTTGTGGCAGCGCAGAGCAGCTAACATAACGCTTGGCTGCTCTGCGCATGATTTGGGGGCCCGATTAACGATGTGTATTGTGATTTCTTTGGTACATTGTACGTTTCAATACCGATCTCAGCATGTGGTGACCTTTTTTTTTTGGTGCATTTTTCGTTATTTTAAATCGTTAGGGGACTTTAACGATTTAGATTGTTTACGTTTGGTTTGCATCCTGCCTCAAGGTAGGGAGCTATGTTCTTGGGAGCATTTTATGAAGTCCACTGCAGTGCCTCCTAGGGTGCCCGGTTGTGTCCTGGCATGTCAGGGGACCAGTGCACTACAATGCTGGCTCCTCCCATGACCAAAGGGCTTGCATTTGGGTCGTTTCTGAGATGGTGTCCTTGGTTTCCATTATCGCCGAAATCAGAAATGACCAAGTCTAGGTCGACCATTTCTAAAGACGACCTATATTTCAAGATTTGAGGCGCACCCGACTGTATTATCGAAACGAAAGATAGGACGTCCATCTTGTTTCGATAATACGGGTTTCCCCGCCCCTCCACGGGACATTTTGCGAGGATGTCCTCAACAAAACATGGCGTCCCTTTCGATATGCCCTCTGGGCGTCTTAATGGCAGATGACATTTAATCTGAGCAAGTGCAAAGTGATGCACGTGGGAAAAAGGAACCCGAATTATAGCTACGTCATGCAAGGTTCCACGTTAGGAGTCAGAGACCAAGAAAGGGATCTAGGTGTCGTCGTTAATGATACGTTGAAACCTTCTGCTCAGTGTGCAGCTGTGGCTAAGAAAGCAAATGGAATGTTAGGTATTATTAGGAAAGGAATGGAAACAAAAAGAGGATATTATAATGCCTTTGTATCGTTTCATGTGGCGACCGCCACCTCGAATATTGTGTTCAATTCTGGTTGCTGCATCTCAAACAGATATAGTGGAATTAGAAAGATACAGAGAAGGGCGACGAAATGATAAGGGGATGGGATGACTTCCCTATTAGGAAAGGCGAAAGCGGCTAGGGCTCTTCAGCTTGAGAAAAGGTGCTGAAGGGAGATAAGATAGAGGTCCATAAAATAATGAGTGGAGTTGAACAGGTAGATGTGAAGCATCTGTTTATGCTTTCCAAAAATATTAGGACTAGGGGGCATGTGATGAAGCTACAAAAGTAGTGAATTTAAACGAATCGGAGAAATTTTTCTTCACTCAACGTGTAATTAAACTCTGGAATTCATTGCCGGAGAATGTGGTAAAGGCAGTTAGCTTAGCAGAGTTTTAAAAAAGGTTTGGACAGCTTCCTAAAGGAAACGTCCATAGACCATTATTAATTGGACTTGGGGAAAATCCACTATTTTTGGGATAAGCAGTATAAAATGTTTTGTACTTTTTGGGATCTTGCTAGATATTTGTGACCTGGATTAGCCCACTGTTGGAACAGGATGCTGGGCTGATGGACCTTTGGTCTTTCCCAGTATGGCAATACTTATGTACTTATGTACCATTAAAAGCAGTTTCCTAGTACACTGTGATAAGTGGAGGAGTAGCCTAGTTCAAATTCCACTGCTACTCCAGGTGATCTTGGTCAAGTCACTTAGGGGTCCTTTTACTAAGGTGCGCTGAAAAATGGCCTGCGGTAGTGTAGACGCGCGTTTTGAGCTTCTGCAGAATCATTTTTCAGCGCACCTGTAAAAAATGCCTTTTCTTTATTTTTGCCGAAAATGGACGTGCGGCAAAATGAAAATTGCCATGTGTCCATTTTGGGTCTGAAACCTTACCGCCAGCCATTGACCTAGTGGTAAAGTCTCATGTGGTAACCGGGCGGTAATGACCTACGTGTGCCAAATGCCACTTGGCGCTTGTAGCTGACGCGCGCCAGAAAATAAAAAATACTTTTTAGGCGCGCGTAGCGGACGTGCCAATTACCACAAGGGCCACACGATAGCTGTGCAGTAACTCCATTTTGGCGCACATTGGGTGTGCGTAGACGCTTATGCGGCTTAGTAAAAGGGCCCCTTAAACTTCCATTTTGTGAGATTATTGTGCACTATGTATAAAATATAATATGTAGCATTAAGCATGCGCTGTCTGTTAGCTCATTCTAAGTTTTTGATAAAGGGACCTCTTAGGTTGCAAGCCCTCTTGGGATAGAGAAATACCTAATGTACATGAATGTAGCAAACCTTGAGCTGCTACTGAAGGTGTGAGCTAAATCCAAATTAGTAATAATAATAATACATCTTAGGAACTCCAAAAGAAAACTCTCTTTGGCACAATTCAATAACTACAGGCAAGTATTAGCAGATAAATTTGAGACTGACATCGTATTCATACCCTTAGTTAAGATAAGGTTTGTTACTTTCATGACATGCACAAAACTAATCCATTCTGATTCAGCTTAACCCAGTTCGTAGACCAAGTATCAATATATCTGACAAATATCTATTGTGGATAACCTGTAAACCAGGCGCCATGGTCGAGATCTTTTTCTCCAAGGTAAAGTTGGTCTGAAATGAAAGAATGAGTCGCCTTGGATGCCGATCTAGACACTACTAACAAATAGCCCAGAGTTCAGATGTCAATATTTTCAGGTACATTTCCTATAATACTAATTTCCTGCTAAAGGCATTAACACCAGAAGCGTAGCCAGGTTGAGCCAGGTTGACAGTGAAGGGGGAGCGAGAGCAGACTTCCACCGGTGTTGGCGCACATTTTCAGTGCTACATAACGAAAAAGTAGGTGCCGGCAGAACTCCGTTTGGGGGAGCGGCCACTCTCCTGGCGCCCCACCTAGCTACGCCACTGACTAACACCATAACTACTAACAGAGGGCTCCTTTTACTAAGGTGCACTGAAAATGGCCTGGGTTAGTGTAGGTGCATGTTTTGGATGCGCGCAGATCCATTTTCAGTGCGCCTGTAAAAAAGCCTTGGGGTGGGCTGAAATGACGTACGGCAAAATGAAAATTGGCATGCGTCTATTTTGGGCCTGAGACCCAATTTTTTAGCGGTAAGGTTTCACGCATTAACCGTTGGTAATTGTCTGCGCACATACAATGCTGATTACAGCTGGTTAGCGCTGCACACCAGAAAATAAATATTTTTTCCTGCGCACATAGTGGACGCATGTAAAAAATGAAATTACCGCCTGGGCCATGCGGTAGCCGGGCGGTAGTTCCGAATTAGCACGCGTTGGGCGTATGTAGGTGCCTACACAGCTTAGTAAAAGGGCCCCAGAGTGACAAATGAAAGAATACATTGGGGCTTGTTGTCAAAAGAGAAAACATCCAAAAAGTGGCATATAAATCTGTATTTGGATGTTTTTCTCACATAAAACATCCAAATTGGTATTTGTTTAAAACAATTTTTAGACATTTTTTTATGAAGCCCATCAGAAGTGCATTCAAATCACAAGGGGTTGTGTCAGAGGCATGTTAGGGCAGGATAGGGCGTTTCTCAGGAGCCCCCCAACACAAGTCCTTTCTTAAAAATAAATATTTTAAAAGGCAACTCTTTCCAAAAAGTACTTAGTATACATACAGAACTGTTAAAAACTTTAAAAGCAATTAGAATCAGACATTTCAAATGTTTGTTCATATGAGTTATGAAAATGTTAACAAACAAAGAATTAATATACAGCTTGAGGAAACTAATTTTGCAAAATTCAGTCCGGTTGCTACAATGCACCTAATCTTTTGTACTATATTTCTGCAAGGGAGAGCAACAGAAACTTACTGACACCATAGTATCTTTGCAAATAATACTACTTATGCATTTTAAAATTTCAGGAAAATGTTTTATTTTATACCACGTAGAGATTGTGTCAGTTTATATTTAATTAGGGAGTGAGTGAAACAAGGGCACTATCCTTTGCACACAACTGTATGTTTATCTAAAGGGTTATTAGAAAGGTCTTCGAATAAACCCCTTAATCTGTTAGATTAAACATACAGTTGTGTGCAACTCTATGTACCTATGGATGGACCCCCTTTTTTATTAAATAAGAATCTGTAATCTGCATACGTGATTGGTTACATAACTGATCATAAACAGCTAGGAAAGGTCAGTACCAAAACAAATTGAAAAATGAGTTGCCATAGCAATTCTAACAGAACTAAATACAGTTATTGCTGGGGTTCAGGAAGGTTTTACAAAACATTGCATTGGTGACCTCCATTTGAGTACTTCCTGTTTATTTATGACCTAGACACGTTTAGTAGGTTATTCACTTCCAGGAAATGCCAGGCACTAAATGTCCTCACCAAGAACGACAGGTCACAGCAACCAAGGACATTGAAAGCACGGAGAGTGGCTTTCCTTTATAAACTGTGGCTAATGTTCTATTTGCGTAAAATAAATTTACAGACTACTGAGGACCAGATTTATTGAAGAGCTAATATTATTTGCACCAAGGTTTTAGATCTTCAAAAGCTTTACAAATCTTTATCTATTTTAAATGCAATTTTCATGGAGTAACTTGGAATGGCCACCAGTTAGCTTGTAATGTCACGTTCAGATTCTACAGTCTTCAAAGATAAATAGAAAACCTCCTTAGGTTGGTCAAACGTTTAAGGAAATAAATAGTTCATTCAAAATAATGACTGCAATTTGTGAAACAGAGTATCTTATTTTTTTCTGTTGTCTAATAACCCATTCTAGATACAAATGGGACAAAACTATGTGGGAATATATGCATAAGAACATAAGAATAGCCATACTGGGTCAGACCAATGGCCCATCTAACCCAGTATCCTGTTTCTAGCAGTGATCAATCCAGGTAACAAGTACCTGGCAGAAACCCAATTAGTAGCACCATTCCATACTACCAATCCCAGGGCAAGCAGTCTCATGTCTGTCTCAATAATAGACTATAGACTTTTCCTCCAGGAATTTAACCAAACCTTTTTTTTAACCCAGATACACTAACTGCCATTACCACATCCTCTGGCAATGAGTTCCAGAGCTTTACTATTCTTTGAGTGAAAAAATATTTCCTCCTATTTGTTTTAAAAGTATTTCCATGTAATTTCATTGAGTGTCCACACCACTCAGTATTTTGTAGACCTCAATCATATCCCCCCTCGACTGTCTGTTTTCCAAGCTGAAGAACCCTAACCTCTTTAGCCTTTCCTCATATGTGAGCAGTTCTTTTATAATTCCTAGCATCCTGTTTGCTTTTTTGGCCACCGCTACACACTGGACAGAAGATTTCAGCGTATTGTCTACAATGACACCTAGGTCTTTTATTGTGGGCCCTAGCCTCAGATAACTAAGATTTTGATTATTCTTCCCAATGTGCATCACTTTGTATTTGTCTACATTATGTTTCATCTGCCATTTGGATTCCCAGTCTTCCAGTTTCCTAAGGTCTTCCTGCAATTTTTCACAATCCGCATGCGTTTTGACAACTTTGAATAGTTTTGTGTCATCTGAAAATTTAATTACCTCACTCTTCGTTCTGATTTCCAGATCATTTATAAATATGTTAAATAGCATTGGTCCCAGTACAGATCCCTGCGGCACTCCACTATTCACCCTCCTCCATTGAGAAAATAGCCATTTAACCCTACCCTCTGTTTTCTGTCCAATTCTTAATCCACAGAAGAACATTGCCTCTTATTCCATGACTTCTTAACTTTCCTAGGAGTCTCTCATGAGGTACTTTGTCAAAAGCTTTCTGAAACTCTAGATACACTACATCAAACTGTTCACCTTTATCCTTATGTTTATTCATGCCTTCAAAAAAATGAAGTAAATTGGTGAGGCAAGCTCTCCATTGACTGAATCCATGTTGACTCTGGCCCATTAAACCATTTCTATTTTATTGTCTATTTTATTCTTTACAATAGTTTGCATGGCACTGAAGTCAGGCCTAGTGGTCTATAATTTCCCGGATCACCCTTGGAACTCTCGTTAAAAATCGGCATCACAGTGGCCACCCTCCAGTCTTCAGTTACTACGGATGATTTTAATGACAGGTTATCAATAGAAATCAAACAAAATAAAACATGGAAAAGAAAATAAGATGATACCTTTTTTATTGGACATAATACATTTCTTGATTAGCTTTCGAAGGTTGCCCTTCTTCGTCAGATCGGAAATAAGCAAATGTGCTGGCTGACAGTGTATATAAGTGAAAACATTCAAGCATTACTATGACAGTCTGACAGGGTGGGAGGATGGGGGTGGGTCGGAGGTATGCATGGGGACATCAAAGCATATCATTGATATTCTAACAGGATGGGTGTGGATAGGTGAGGGGTGGGGTGATCAACAGAGACATACAGCTTTATGGTTTATAATGCGCTAGGAACCCCAGATCCTTGTTAAGTCCTTTCTGTTGGGTGTTAAAATATTCAATCAATCAATGACAGGTTACAAATCACTAGCAGCAGTCAGCAATTTCATGTTTGAGTTCTTGCAATATCCTGGAGTGTATACCATCTGGTCCAGGTGATTTATCTCTCTTTAACTTGTCAATTTGGCTTAGTACATCTTCCAAGTTCACCGAGATTTCTTTCAGTTCCTTCACATCATCACCCCTGAAAACCACTTCTGGTATAGGTAGATCTCTGTATAGGTAAATCTCTTACATCTTTTTCCATAAAGACCAAAACAAAGAATTTATTCAATCTCTCTGCTATGGCCTTGTCCTCCTGGAGTGGTTCTTTTGCTCCTTTCTGATCTAATGGTCCCACAGATTCCCTTGCAGGTTTACTGCTTCTGAAAAAAGTGCTACTATGAGTTTTGGTCTCCGTGGCAAGTTTTTCTTCATATTCTCTATTAGCCTTCTTTATTAATGCTTTGCATCTGGCTCAGCAGTGCTTATGTTGCTTCTTATTTTCTTCATTCTGATCCTTTTTCCATTTTTTGAAGGTGTTCTTTTGGTTCTAATAGCCTTTTTCACCTCACCTTTTAAATATGCTGGCTTCGTCTACTCTTTTTTCCACCATTGTTATTATGTGGAATACATCTTGTCTGGGCTTCCATAATGATATTTTTAAATAACATCCATGCCAGATTTAAACTCCTAAGCTTTGCAGCCAATCTTTTCAGCTTCTTGTTAACCATTTTCCTCATTTTGTCACAGTCACCCTTTCGAAAATTAAAAGCTGCTGCATGTAACATAAAAGCATACAGAAATAATGCACCTACTTTTACATGATCTGTATCGGGGCATAGCCATAGGGGGGCCTCAGGTGTCTGGACCCCCCACTTCAGGCTCAGAACCCTTCCAAAATTGCAGCATCAGATGCCTAGCTAGCAAGGATGTTCAAACTCTGTCAGCCTAAGAGATTTGCCACCTGAGCCCCTGCCCATGTTGCTTGAGCAACAGAAAGTTGGCAGGGTGCTCCAGCCGCTGATGCTGGCACTTTCATGCATGCTCACTTTCATGCATTGAATTGTGCATGTGCGGAAGTGGAGGCTTCAGAGGCCGGAGTACCATGCTGGCATTCTTACTGCTCAGGTAGCACGGGTGGGGGCTCCAACACAGAATCTCTTCAGCTGCTGGGGCTTGAGCCATCCCCACCAGCAAAGATATGATTTGGGAGGGGGCAGTGAGGGAAGAACTAAGAGGAAATGCTTGGCTCTCTCCCAGTCTACCCCTGTATGTAGGCATTCCAGGGAACATAGTTTGGGTAGAGTGGAGGTGTTGTGATAGATATAGATAATAAATGCAGGGTTTTTTCACTTGCTTTAGCAGCAAATATCAACATGTGGTAAGTTTAAAGGCTGTGTAGTAATTGTTGGGGGTTGTGTCCAGAAAGCTCTCTACAGCATAGTAACATAGAGGGGACTAATCGAACGGCACCGGCGATCTATTTTGGAGGTGGCGCAACAGCTGGCCGGAACCATATTATCAAAAGATGGCCGGCCATCTTTTTTTTTTCAATAACACGGTTTAGACCGGCCAAATGCCTTGGATGTTGCTGGGTTTGAGATGGCTGGTTTTGTTTTTCAGCGATAATGGAAAAAAATGTCGGCCATCTCCAACCTGGCGACATCCAAGGCATTTGGTCGTGGGAGGAGCCAGCATTTGTAGTGCACTTACATGCCAGGACACCAAATGGGCACCCTAGGGGTCAGTGTGGTAGACTTCAGAAACAGCTCCCACATACATAGCTCCCTTACTGTGGGTGCTGAGCCCCCCCCCCCCCCAAACCCCCTACCCACAATGTGCACCCACTAAAAGTGCTCCAGGGACCTGCACACACTCAGGCCTCTAGGACTTGTTGCTGCTGTATAACCTTGGCACAGCAGTTGACACCTGAAAACTAATGTCTTTGAAAAAGTGCTTTATTTGAATAAGCACGTTTACTCACAGTTAACTGCAGATCAGAGGTTGTGTCCCACTGGCAAAGAGTCTCCCTGATACTGAGATTAGCAGTAGGTCCGAGCTGGCAGAATGCTGTACAATGCCCTCTTTCAGCAACATTCAAGGTAAGAATGTTTTCAAACATGGGTAACACATGAAAGGGATCTAAAACTGGCTTACAAAAATGGCCACTACCTCATGAACTACCAGAAACAAAACAGGGCACACTCTGACCCAGTTAGCAGGGGGAAAAAGCACCATGGGAGTATAGCCCAGTACCCTACACCCACCATAATGCATTGCTGATGTGACTCTGCAGGGCACCTAACAGAAAAGTTGTCACACTCACCCGAGAGCCACATCACAACCACGGAAAGGCTGTCAGATGATACAACACATTCTGCTGTCATGGAGGTGGGTACGGGATTTGAGGCTGGCATACAAGCTGGCAAAAAAGTTTTTCATTTTAACTTTTGTAGTATGGGAGGGGGTTGGTGACAACTGGGGGAGTAAGGGGAGGTCATCCCCCATTCCGTCCGGTGGTCATCTGGCCAGTTGGGGCACCTTTTTGAGACTTAATCGTGAAACTAAAACGACCAAGTAAACCCGGCCAAATATCGCTTAACGCCGCTTTTCTTTTTCCATTATCGCCGAAAGCCGGCCATCTGGTAGCCACGCCAATGCCCTGCCTTCACTTCACCGGCGACATGCCCCCTTTAACTTTCGCTGGCGAGGCGACGGGAAAGCAGCGATGCTGTTAAAAAGCCAGCTTTCGATTATACGCTTTTAGCCACTTTTGCGAAATCGCCGGCGATCTCCCGATTTGTGTCGGAAGATCGCCGGCGAAAAGTTTCGATTATAAGCTGCATAGTAACATAGTAAATGACAGCAGAAAAAGACCTCAACGGTCCATCCAATCTGCCCAACAAGATAAACTCATTTTACATGGTATGTAATACTTTATATGTATACCCGAGTTTGATTTGTCCCTGCCTCTCCCAGGGCACAGACCGTAAAAGTCTGCCTAGCACTGTTCCTGTACTAAAGGTTCTGAAGCTAACGTCGAAACCCCTTAAAATTTACACTCTAGCCCATCCATATCTATTCAGTCACGAACAGGGCACAGACTGTAGAAGTCCGCCCTGCAATGGTTTTACTCTCCAAATACCGGCGACATCACCCAATCTCTGCTAAGATTCCTAGATCCATTCCTTCTAAATAGGATTCCTTTGTGTTTATCCCATGCACATTTGAATTCAATTACCGTTTTTGTCTCCTCCATCTCCCGCGGGAAGACATTCCATGTATCTACCACCCTCTCTGTGAAAACATACTTCCTGACATTACTCCTGAGTCTGCCCCCTTCAACCTCAATTCATGTCCTCTAGTTCTACCACCTTCCTGTCTCCGGAAAAGGTTAATTTACGGATTAATACCTTTCAAATATTTGAATATCTGTATCATGTCACCCCTGTTTCTCCTTTCCTCCAAGGTATACATGTTCAGGTCTGCAAGTCTCTCCTCGTATGGTTTGCAATGCAAATCCCATATCATTTTTGTAGCTTTTCTTTGCACCGCTTCCAGTCTTTAGCAAGATACGGCCTCCAAAACTGAACACAATACTCCAAGTGGGGCCTCACCAACGACTTGTAGAGGGGCATCAACATCTCCTTTCTTCTGCTGGTTATACCCCTCTCTATGCAGCCTAGCATCCTTCTGGCTACAGCCTTCGCCTTGTCATATTGCTTCTTCACTTTCATATCCTCCGACACCAACACCCCAAGGTCTCGCTCCTGAGTCAAACGTACTAATCTCTCCCCTCCTATTCGGTATCTCTTTTGGGTTTCTACACCCCAAATGCATCACTCTGCATTTCTTGGCATTAAATTTTAACTTCCAGACCCTCAACCATTCTTCTAACTTTCGGAGATCCCTTCTCATCATTTCTACTCCCTCCAGGGTATCCACTCTATTGGCTATCTTCGTGTCATCCGCAAAAAGGCAAACCTTTCCTTCCAACCCTTCAGCAATATCTGTCACAAATATATTAAACAAAATGGGCCCCAGAACCGACCCCTGGGGACCCCACTGCTCACCATCCTTTCCTCCGAGCAGATTCCATTTACCACCACCCTCTGCCACCTGTCGGTCAACCAGTTTTCTATCCAGTTCACCACTTTCGGTCCTAATTTCAGCCCTTTCAGCTTATTCACGAGTCTTCTGTGGGGGACCATATCAAAGGCTTTGCTGAAATCCAAGTAGATGACATCTAGTTCAAGGCCTTCATCCATTTCTTTTGTCACCCAGGCAAAGAAGTCAATGAGATTCGTTTGGCAGGATTTTCCTTTGGTACAGTCATGTTGCCTCGGGTCCTGTAACCCATTGTCTTTGAGAAAGTTAACTATCCTTTCTTTCAGCAGCAACTCCATTATTTTTCCTACCACTGACGTGAGACTTACCGATCTGTGGTTTCCCACTTCTTCCCTGTCTCCACTTTTGTGGACCACATCCGCTCATCTCCAATCTCGCGGAACCTCTCCCATCTCTAAAGATCTATTAAATAAATCTTTAAAAGGTCCCACCAGGACCTCCCTGAGCTCCATCTGTATCCTGGGACGTATCCCACCCGGCCTCATAGCTTTGTCCATCTTCAGATTCTCAAACTGTTAATAAACTCTTTCTTCCGTAAATGTTAATGTTGTTTGCAATTATTAATGCAGATATGTTTAACATCTCCTCTTAAGGACGCAGTACGTGCACCCACACTAACTGCACAAGTGAAAGCATTCAGTATTATTATTATTATTATCATCGTGTGCAAACAGTGACATGTGTAGTCAGCCAGCTAATGAGAGCCTCGTCGGCTCTATGAAGTGCTGCCAAACCACTATCCAGTCAGGTCAGCAGACAGGAGTCAAATACATCAGCCACTGTATTTCTCCACAATTACACACAATTGCTATTCAAAGTCCAAAGAAAAACATGAACAAGACTACTATGAGAATCCAGAAGACACTAAGGAGTAGTTGATGCAATGACTTCCACATGAGAATCTTTATTAAGGCTCCTCCAGAATGAGACTCAATATGGGGCCATGTTTCGGTGCACAACCCGCCTGCTTCAGAGGTCAGTTAAAACCACTCTGAAACTAGAGCACTAAGTTTCTGGTGTCTGTTGCAACAACAGAGTTGTTATGAAAATAACAGGAATTCAGCCATCCAATGGCAGGACATCCAGTAAAACAAAGTGAAGCAACAGTGTGGTTGGGTGCTCCTTTGCATCCAATCACTGTGTTGCTTTGTTTGTTTTACTTGGATGTGGAAGTCATTTGCATCAACCTCTAACTCTTGGTGTCTACAGGTTGCTAATTGCCATCCCCCATTCTTGAATGATCCTGTCCTATACAGAAGCGTTTGAGGAAAGAACATTGACAATGGGAGAAATTGAATCCTTGCTGATGAATAATAGGTCATCCACATGGATTGAATTGACCACAGGTGCTGACTTCCATTCTTCATTCCACTCAGCTGCCATATCAAAGTGTCCTGTCTTTCTCCATAGTGGATGTCATGAGGTAAGACAGTATACCGGTGGCTGTAAGACATGTTCAATATAGCACAGGAAGTTCAATGTTGGGTAGAACAGGAAGCCATCATAATGAAGTCAGGCAGAGATTACCAAAGATCAGTCATATCAAGGTATGCAGTGGTAGGTCAATGAATCTGGTGTGTGAAAATGATGCTCAAACTGGTGCACAATACTCAGAAACAGAGTAACAAGGAGCCAGGGCTGATGTATGTAAAGTGGGTTCATTGGCAACCCCAAGAGGATCTAACCAGTTTGGACAACAGATTATTTTGTTTTGTTTTGTTTTTTTCAATTTACCTGCAGTCTTTAAAGGGTGTTCACTGTAGGTCAATGTATGGTCCAGGGTGACATCCACATAAACTAAGAAGGGTCCATGCTTTAGTTGCGGTCCGTTAAGAAAGACTGCCAATTCCTTTCTTGCATTGGCACTGTGAAGGTGGAACAAACTGCAAGATGTCTTGGTGCCAGATTTGAGGTTCTATTGATGGCATTCTGCCAATTTTGCCATGTGCTCATTAAGTGTACATTCCAGTTCAGTGAAAGTTCAGTGACGGTGCAATCCTGAAAACTACAATAAATGTCGTCCACATATATGAATTTCTGATCATATGTATACAGGTTAAAAAGGATGGGAACCAACACGGAGCCCTGTGGGAGACCATCTCACTGGGCCCATCAGACACTTGTATCATCTCTCATGTGGTGAGTGAACCAGTATGGCAAGTTTTGCCAGAAGGCCAGTAGGGTTCAAAAATACATCTCAGTTTTGTTTTTGCTGGAAATCATTCACAATGTAGGTTATTAATGCTACAACTTGATTGCAAGTGTTGCAGTGCTGTTGGAATCCAGCTTGGTCCAGGCTGCGGATGGACTTAACTATAGGAGAGACATGCCGAAGTTCAATAGACTAGATTCTGTATAAGGCGCCTGAAAAATTGGCGCTGAAAACATTTCCACCTAGGCATCCTATATAATAATTCTCACCTTCAACGTTCTGAGGCTGCCTGGAACCGTGGATTCCGCCGGATATGGTCTGCTTCATGGAGTAGATCAAACTGACGTCAGCAGCAGCAGCAAACAGCGACACAGGCAGGGGGAGGAGTAGCAGCCAGGGGGAGGAGTAGGGAAACACGTGGAGCGTGATTCCCTACTCCTCCCCCTGCCTAGGAATCGCTCCAGACTGGCTGCCAACCTCCGAGTTCTGAACCACCCGCGCACACTAACCGCCCTTGAAAAACCGCCGCTGCCCTCCTGCTCGGAACTGCAACTGCCGCAGCAACGGATCGCATCCTGCACCCTTCCCCCGCCCGCTCATTGGCCTCCGCCCGCCCCAGGAAGATAATATGCAAATATATGCGCAGGGCTCGCCGGGAAAAGCGAAGTGGCATTTGCTGGGTGACATCACTGTCCCTTCCCACTTCCCGAACTAGAATTACAGGTGAGGCAAATTCGCTGGCGCAATTTACTGTGCACCCCTCCCCCTTCTGCTTATTGGCTTCCGCCCATACACAAAGATAAATATGCAAATCTACGTTCTGGATTCGCTGGGAGGAGCGAAGCGGTGTCTGTACGGCAATGTACACCCCCCCCCCCCCCCCCACCAAACCTCCTGAACTAGGGCAGCGAGACAGCAAGTGACCAGCTGCGGCGACTGTCAAATGAGGAGGCGGGTGAGGGCTCAGGGCAGGGGTCGTGGTCCACTGGCGACTCGGAAGACGGGGGGAGGGAACGACCAGCTGGTCCGACTACAGCGCATCTGTCATCCCCGTTCACTCACAACAAAGGAAGGAAACCTATGAGATGCTGCAGGATGTTTCATAGACAGGAGAGGAAGACAGCACAGCAAGTCTACTGTAAGCAAGGAAGCCCATTGGTAAATCTCTGTTTCCACTCCCCTACGCAGCCGTCATTGCCATACACTCAAAAATAAGCAAACCTAGGAGCTCCTGCTGCACATTGTCGTTTTTACATTGCTGATACACAGTGCCTTAAAACGTCAAGGACAAAAGGAGAGGGGAGACATACAGACCATGCAACTGGGAAGGAAGGGGAGGAGGGGGGAGGGATGGGAAGGGAGGGGAAGGAGGGAGGACCCTGCAACTGGGAAAAAGGGAGGGAGGGAGGGGGACCCTGCAACTGGGAAAAAGGGAGGGAGGTGGGACCCCCCCCAGCAACTGGGAGGCAGGGGGGGACTCTGCAACTGGAAGACGGACCGGGGGGGATGATGACCCTGGAACTTGGAGGGAGGGGGGACCCTGGCACATACTCTCATTCTTACACACACACTCGCACCCAGTCTCTCTCTCTCTATCACACACACACACACTTGCACATTCACTCTCTCTCACACAGTCACTCTCACACACACTCACTCAAACATACACACTCCAAGGAAAACCTTGCTAGCGCCCGTTTCCTTTAAAACAGAAACTGGCCTTTTTTTACTAGTATTCTATAAACCGTGCCTAGATTTAGGCACAGTTTATAGAATACACTTAGTAGGATTATAGAATATGCCTAGCGGACATGCCTGCCCATACCTCTGGGCACATCCATTTACGCCAAGAAAAACTTGGTATAAATACCAGTGCCTAAGTTACTGAGTAGCAGTGCATTCATAGGGGGCATTGGGTTGCCTCTAGACAGTGAATGAGCTCTTATGATTAAAATGGGTAAAATCCATATTTGTCATGGAGCCTGGCTGCATTTAAGGACTGAATTAGATGTAAAGCAACATCAAGGTAAAAACCAAGAAATCAATTTTTTAAAGGAAATAGAGAGACTTATACTCCATCCTATATTAGCTATGGAGATGAGGTGGACAATGATAGAAATTATTGCAGATGACGTGGAGGGGCATAATCGAACAGAGTGCCCATGTTTTCCTGAGGGCATCCCCGCAGGACGGCCCTGTGAAGGGGCGGGGAAACCACTATTATCGAAACAAGATGGGCGTCCATCTTTCGTTTCGATAATACGGTACCTTTTTGACGCTTGGTTGTGAAAAAAAATGGACCAAGTAAAGTCGACCAAACGCTCGTCAGGGACGCCCTTCTTTTTTCCATTATCGGCCGAGGACGCCCATCTCTTAAGCACGCCCCAGTCCTGCCTTCGCTACGCCTCCGACACACCCCTGTGAACTTTGGTCATCCCCGCGACGGACTACAGTTGAGGGCGCCCAAAATCGGCTTTCAATTATGCGACCCTAAGAGAAGGACGCCCATCTCCCGATTTGTATCGAAGATGGGCGCCCTTCTCTTTCAAAAATGCCCCTGTTAGAGTCCACAAAATATTTCAGATGGTCAGGGTCAAAGAACATATGCTTTACAGAATTAAGTTAATAACACATTTACACAGATAATTCAGCCAGAAGAGTGCTCCCATCTGTATTACATGTGGTCTCAGAGCCAGAAATTGTTGGCAATGCTTCTGTGTCGCCCTTGCAACATCTGGAAAAGCTTTAACTTCACATCCAAGAAATAGTGAGTTGCGATGGCGAAAGAATAGTCTTTAAGTCCCAATCACGATCAAGGTCTAATAAAAGGAAACAATCAAAGAAGCAGACTTAACTTCTTTCTCTTCACCTTCTATAACTTGAGTCACATTTAACAAATCATAAGAGACATCCAAATTTGTAGCACCCTCTAATGGTTCATCAGTTTCTTTCTTTGAAAAGATGGAAGAAAGTAGATCCTTGATATTGGTGGATAAGAGGAGCTTCAGCAGTTATTTTCAGAAGGTTAATAAACCGCAAAGTTTTGCATCATATGTCATCTAGATTTTCTACTTTATGAAACAAAGTAGTAGTATCTTTTCTCAATGTAAAATGCTTTCATCAGTTTTAGCTTCCAAAGTAATAACTTTCTGCTCCAGTGTAGAGACCTGAGTCAAATCTTGAGAAAAATGCAGAGAGCAGTAGAAGCTTTTGGGATATGGATGCCTCCATAGCTGCCATTACTTCCCACAAGGAATTCAAAGTTATATCACCAGGCTTTTGAATAAAAGAACAATCTACAGTGAAGAGTGACTTTATCAAAAAAATGGGGAAAATGTCTCATCAATCAGTGGCAGACCAACAATGATCTCTGCACACCGTATATCAGTAATCATCGACAAAAAACCCCAAAGAATATTTTCAAATATTTTTATATGTATTTTTCAAAATCAACTCCAGGAAAAAATAATAAAGTTCAAATCTGTAAATAAAGAAGGACTTATCTTGTCTTATCTCTTTTTGTCCAATTGTGTGCGAGGTGGTATAACTTAACTTGTCATAAAAAGAGCGTGCGGTCCCAACGGTCCCGTTTCGCACTGCTTCTTCAGGGAACCACACCACAAAATCTCGAACTCTGCAAGTGAAAACACACAGCCTTGTAAATCCAACTCCTAGAGAAAAAAAAGAAAGTCACAATAAATAATGCTAACTTGTAAAATGCTGGAGGGTGCAATTCCTACGACCCCACTCACAAACATCAAGGCAGGGAAGAACGCTGATCTTTTAAAAAGCAAGGTCGTCCAATCAAAAAATGGCAAGTTGTCCAATCAGAGCATGAAAAGTCGTCCAATCAGAAAACATTGAAAGGTCATCCAATCCGAAAAACTGAAGAGTCATCCAATCCGAAAGACTTAAGAGTCGTCCAATCAGAAAAAATATCGTCCAATCGAGAATTAAGGTTATCTAAACCTATATAAAACTATATTCATTTCTCCATGGGAGTTTGTATTATCTGCTAACCCACCCAGTCAGTTCTTAGAGACATCTGTGCACTTAGGGGCCCTTTTACTAAGTTGCGGTAAAAGGGGCCCTGCACTAGCAGCAGCAGCCATTTTTGCCGCACGCCAGGGCCCCTTTTACCGCAGTGGGTGAAAATAACCAAAGATGAAATGGCCGTGCAGTAAGTTTGCACTTGTCGT
The DNA here is from genome assembly GCF_901765095.1 of Microcaecilia unicolor. Taxonomy (NCBI): domain Eukaryota; kingdom Metazoa; phylum Chordata; class Amphibia; order Gymnophiona; family Siphonopidae; genus Microcaecilia; species Microcaecilia unicolor. Next base: position 94,326,886 of record NC_044033.1, on the reverse strand, counting down.
GCAGCCATTTTGGGGATGAGCACTTACAGCCGCCCATTGAGGTGACAGTAAGGACTTCTGTGCTAATCAGGCGGTAGCCAGATAGCGCTTGATGCTGCCCAATTTCCATCAGGTAACCCCCTGCAGAAATATTTTTTCAATATTTCCGCTAGTGCCAGATGGCGCATGCAGGGGTGGAACGACCACTGGCACCCGCATGGGGCCAGTGCTAGTTCCAGGTTGCAGCACGCCAACCCTTTATTAAAAATCCCTTTACTGCGACTTCCAGCACTTGTAAAGAATGTTAGGTTTTCTATGCATTACATATCAGACTAGCGCAAAGAGAGCATAGAATCTGAAGTTCATGTTGTGTTCTTTTAGTAAAAGGTGTCAAACAGCATTAAAGTCACCTTTGTCAGGAGACGGCAGCTAAAACTGTGCAAGTTTATGCATATAAATGACTTTAAAAGCATCCAGTAAGATAAAAAGGCAGAGAAAGGGGTTCTTTTACCAAACAGTGGTTAAAAAGTGGCCTTAGTGTGCCCTTAGGAGGGGCTGCGCCATTTTTAGTGCTGAGGTGAAATGGCTGAATTTTCTATTTTTTTTTTTTTTTATTAATGGCCATGCACTAATTTTACATCAACAAATCTTGTGGATTAAATGAACACTATGGGCTCGGTTTACTAAGGTGCGCCAACATTTTTAGCACATGCTAAAAATTAACATGCACTAATTATGTAGACCCTCATAAGAATATTACAGGTTTCTACACAGTTCACACATGCTAAAAACGCTAACACACCTTCGTTTTTTAAAAATTTTTTATAACCATTTAAATTTTTACAAGCGATAAAACAACTTGCTGGAAATACAGAGAAAGTAATATGTAGGAATTATTTCAGTCAGGTAATTCTATTCTCTTCCTTAGACCACTAAATAGGGAGAGTGAAACAAGATAAGGAGATCAATTAAACAGTAAACAGAAAAAAAAAACCCATGGTATTAACCTGATTATTCCCAGATATTACTTGTCTAATTCATTATTCCACATTGATCATCTGGTTGGCTTCTTCAGGGCCAATACGGTGTATAGTCAAATCATTTCATTGAAAAACATAATTATTGTCCAATATTAGTTAGAAATAATACATCTGATTACATTCTTTCTCTTTTAAAAACCAGAAATTATTTAACAATACATATACATAAGTCTCTAATTCAAATTCCACTGATTAAAGTAATCCCAGTTTTCACAGGCTTCACTCCTTTTAAAGTAATAATTTGAGGAAATATTTCTGAGGAAAACTTAGGAGTCATACCCGGAACTCTGGGAAAACAATAATCTCGATATTAATCATCTATAATAATATTCATTTTATTATTCAAAATTTCTGGTCTATTATCATAACCACTTCTTGCTCATGCAGAATCATTTGTTATATCAATTTTTTACTCTCAAAGGGTTCAGTTGAATTGTCAATGTAACTCTCTAATAAAATTATATCTGAAACAAAATTATTTACTGCCACCGTTAGGTCCCGAAGCACCTTCCAGATGGTATTCAATGTAACCTCCACAGGAGCCAAAAACTCCAAGTTGATTTGTCATAGGTGTTTAGGAGTGGTTCCGCCGATTCTGGTTCTACTGTAAACATCCTCCATCTCAGCATATACCTCTAACTCACTCCACCACTCCTTTGGACATGGTGGTTGAATAATTCGGGAGTGATGGAGTTGTTTTTTCTAGGTCCAAGAGCGTCGATGCTCCTTCGCCGGCGCTAATCAAAGGACTCGCCAACCCTTTCATCTGTGGGCAGTTCGTTGTGCAGCGGTCCCGCACTTGCTCCTCAGGGGATAAAACGCTGGCCATCGGCGGCTGACCACCGGTTGTCGCCTTCCTCTCAGTTAAGGTAACTGTAATTGCAGAGAGGAAATTTACGTAAAGAAGAAGAAACTTCAAAGTGCAGCTGGGCTGTTGGGCATGCGAACCTCAGGTCACCATCTTACCACTCTCCCAGTTTGGGACACTCTTTGTCTGGTTTCTCCTCAGAGGCCTGTCTGATATGGGTAACCCTTCAGCATAGCCCTCTAAGTCATTGAAACACACAAGCCCCTCCACCTCTACAAGGTGGTGTCCCTTCTGAGGGGTAACACACCTTAGTAAACAGGAGGAGTAGCCTAGTGGTTAGTGCAGTGGACTTTGGTCCTGGAGAATTGAGTTTGATTCCCACTGCAGCTTCTTGTGACTCTGGGCAAGTCACTTAACCCTCCATTGCCCCTGGTACAAAATAAGTACCTGAATATATGTAAACTGCTTTGAATGTAGTTGCAAAAACCTCAGAAAGGCGGTATATCAAGTCCCATTTCCCTTTCCCTATTTGAGATTCTACATGGAATGTTGCTACTATTGGAGATTCTAGATGGAATGTTGAGATTCTGTTGCTACTATTTGAGATTCTACATGGAATGTTAATGTTACTATTCCACTAGCAACATTCCATGTAGAAGCCTGCCCTTGCAGATCAGCAATGCGGCCGCGCAGGCTTCTGTTTCTGTGAGTCTGACGTCCTGCGCAGCCGCATTGCTGATCTGCAAGGGCAGGCTTCTACATGGAATGTTGCTAGTGGAGGAGTAGCCTAGTGGTTAGTGCAGTGGACTTTGATCCTGGGGAACTGAGTTCAATTCCCACTGCAGCTCCTTGTGACTCTGGGCAAGTCACTTAACCCTCCATTGCCCCTGGTACAAAATAAGTACCTAAATATACGTAAACCGCTTTGAATGTAGTTGCAAAAACCTCAGAAAGGCAGTATATCAAGTCCCATTTCCCTTTCCTAAATAGGGAAAAAATTATAAATGGAAGAAAAAGGTCTGATACACTGTCTGAGTTGTTTCAATGCATTCAGTATAAACATGAGCACATCCCAGACTCAATCATCTTTGGCCACCAAAAAAACTCCAAATATTTCAATATGTCCATTTAATTATATCTTCTGTAAAACATTTCAGTCCATATTTTATTAAATTCTCTCTTTCTTTTTTCATATGTATTCCAAATATCAGGTACACTTATCTATTACTCCCGACGGGTCTCATTTTGCCCAAAGCTTTTTCAACGGAGAATATGCTCACATTTGGCATTATCTTCACTGCAGTTTTTCATTATTCGAAAATACAGAAAACAAAATGCTTAGAAAGAGGTGCACTGTATAGAAAATAATATATATAGGAGCATAAGTCTGTTATGTACACAATGGCAAATTAGTGATAATTAGTGCTTCTTAATTCCAATTATTGGTATTTGCATTACATTATTATTTGCTTATATTCCGTATATACCCAACCGTTCAATGCAGACTACAGAAAAGAGAACTTGGAATGTCTCAGAGAATTACAAAGGAAACTCACAACATAGAATTCTAGGCATTATAACTTTAGTGCCCAATGTTCCCGTACTAAGCCATATGGGAACAGATTGATGGGAACATTGGACACTAAAGGGTTAAATGTTGATTAAAAAGCTATGTTTACAATTATTTTCTAAAACCCAGATAAACATTCAAACATCTTAAATCCTTAAGAAGACCATTCTAAGTATTTGTTATCAAATAGGTAAAAGACAATTTAAAAATACTCAAATACTGAACGCCTTTAGATGATTGAAAGTTCAAAACCCTAGGGTCTCTTTATTTTGCCAACATAGCCGCCATAGGACAAATAACCAAAGAATACATATACTGAGGTGCAGAACCATAGACAATTTTAAATATCATTAAGCATATCTTAAACCTAATCCTAGCCTGGATGGGCAACCAATGCGCTTTAATTAAAAGAGGAGTTTATCATATTTTCCGTCTGAATAAACTAATCTAACTGTTGTGTTTTGTAATGCCTGCAGTTTCTTTAAGAGAGAAGAACTACAGCCTGCATAAGACGAATTACAGTAATCCAACTGACTTGAGAATTAGAGCTTGGTTTAGAAGTTTAAGTTGAAAGCATTCATAATAATTATGATTGCGTCATAACTGCCTCAAACATAAAAGAAATTCTAGTAAGTTAATTATGCTATGTATGTAACTGGCCCTGTTCTATAACTGCATGTCCAATTGGTAAGTGCATAAGTTCCCTGAATTATTTTCCAAAACAAACATACCTGTACTATGCCATACTGCTGTAATTGTCTATTGCTTATGTTTGATTTATTCTTACTGTACACCACCTTGAGTGAATTCTTTCAAAAAGGCGGTAAATAAATCCTGTTAAATAAATAAAATACCTGTATACTTTCATTTTGAAAATTCACTGTTACCCACATAGGGGGAAATTCTATATATGGCACCTTAAAAATTGGCACCATAAAACCACGTGGTTAGAGTGATTTTATAAACTATGCCTAAAGTTAGGCATACTTTATAGAATACATTCACACACTGTTCTTGCACCTAAAATGTAGGCGTACCCATTTAGGTCACCTAAAACTTAAGGACCCCTTTTACCAAGCTGCGGCAAAAGGGGGCCGGCAGTGGCATCTGTGTATGTTTTACATGTGCACCGAGGCCCCCTTTTACCACAGCTGGTAGAAAGGAAGTCTCGCTTTCCTACAGGAAATGGCCATGTGGCAAGTAAAGCACTTGCTGTGCGGCCATTTGGGGGGGGGGAGCCTTTACTGCCACCCATTGAGATGGCGGTAAGGGCTCCCGCATTAACCCTGTTGTAACCGGACAATGCGTGGCAATGCTCGATTACCGCCAGGTATACTCTGGCGCTACAAAAATAAATAAATTTGACATCATGCTAGGGGTGGGAAGTACCACCAGGCTGCTGTGGTAGCCCGGTGTTACTTTCTGTATAGCGAGCGGTAAGCCCACATTGGGCTTACCGCTGCTTATTAAAAGGAGCCCTAAGTTAGGTGCATATCGGGTGTATTCTATAATAGTGTGCATAGTGTTTTGAAATGTCCACAACCTGCCCACTCAACACCCATGGCCATGCCCCCTTTTCAACTGTGCACATTAGGGTTTACATTATAGAATACGCCTAGAAAGTTGTACACATAAATTCTAATTAAAGTCAATTAGTGCCACTAATTGCTTGTTAACATCCAATTATCGGTGCTAATTGGCTTGTTAATCAATTATGTTGTGCGCACAATTTGGCAATGCCGCCAAATTAGTGCACACAACTTAAGGTGCCATGTATAGAATTTGGTGGATAGTGAAAACCATGCTCCACATACTCTGGCTTAGGAGTAAGCTTCATTACTGTCATGCTATGCGTAAAACTATCCCACTTAGAGACATTGCCCCTGGGAAAAAAAAAACATTCAAGCTGTTTCTAGACATGCACTCAGTTATAAAATTATCCCCTTACTCTTAAAAACAGTGAATGTTTTGGATGCCAACATGTCCTCCTCATCCACTCAGCACTAGACCTTAGCCTTAGTAAGTCCTCAGGTATCCAAGGCCAGCCATACATCCATCTGCACGAAGGAATCCAGAACTCAGCTGTTTCTGTCAAGAAAACAGTAGAGAAAGTGGAAACCTCTTGTCCAACATGGATTCTGGCAAACATTAAATCATGTTACCAGGCAGAAATAAAGGTCAAACAAGACAAATAGGACATTTCCTGGATTTCCTTTGGGGGGGGGGGTGAAGGATGGAATAAAAATATCCAGTCTGAAAAAAAATAGCATTTAAGTATAATCTCCAAAAGTAGGAGAAGAAAGTCGTTTCAATATGCAGCTAATACATATTCTGCCACCTTGGAACAGAAACCAAATATTATCTGTGACAGGATTCAAGAAACGCTATTGGCTATTTGTACAGCTTAACAGGATGTGATATGGAACTGGAATAGAAAATCAGTTTGTGGGTTTATTTTTCAAATGTTTTTTCAAGCTGTAACAGGATGCTCGATCCTGCTAGGTCACTTGAGATGATAATTTTTTGAAGATGGCATTTTATATGAGGCTCTGAATCAAGATATGTTCTTTTTATTTAATGCCTTTGCCTCTCTCAAATTGATAATGATGTAATTGGGACCCAAACCAAAGAAAGTCAATGAAATTAAAATTTAGATAAGATTTAGATTATTGACAAACTTCTGTTAATTGGATATTTAGCTTGCTTTCAAAAGGGACAAACACTGATGAGGGAGGGAGTGAGAGGGGCAGGTGGCTCTTAATATCTTGTTTGTTCAGTCTCCTATAAAGACCAAAGGTTCAGTACATCTGGAAGTTTAAGCTTATTTTCCTCTTTACTCACCCTGGAAGTTTCTTCCTGATTCTTTATGGCCCTCTGCTGCTCAGTTGGAACTGGGTTATATTGGACTGTAGCATTAATGGCCTTTATTTACAACCAGCCAGAGTTTTCATCTTGTTCTGATATACTTAGCCCAGCTACAAATTGCAGTTCCCTTTGGGAATGTGGAATCATGAACAACCTGGTCAGTAGGTGCTGTCACTGAGTGATGGCTTATTACACTCCTTTCTCTCAGGAACTGTCTGTTACCTCTGCAGCATACATAGCCCTAGCCAGCCCAGGAAGCAAATTCCTGGAAGAGTTATCAAGCCCAGTTCATCTCCATAGTGGTGCAAAACCATGCTACCAAGCAGGGCTGGATTTAAAGTAGGGTGAGTGAGGTGATCATGTAAGATTCTATGTGACAAGTGGCACTGCCAGAAGCCCTGAGCTGGAGATGGAACAGGTGGTGTGAGTTCACATACACCTATAGAGGAAACTACCCTCTTCTACCATCTGTGCTCCCCACCCCCATCCTCCTGTCAATATCTTGTCTACTGTAGCATGAGGTAACTGCATGCCTTAAAATGGTAATGCAGGAGATTATTGTCTAAGTTTGTTTATAACTTGTAGTTACTTATTCTTTTCTGGCTGATTAATCACTTTGAATATCGACAAGTGTTTGCAAGATTTGGTGTTACTTCTACAGATTTATTGATTTATTTATTGCAATTGTATCCCACATTTTCCCACCTTCAGCAATAAGAGCTGAAGGTAAGAGCCACGATGCTACACTCTGTTCACCAATCTCAACCGACAAATTTGGATAATTAAAGATTTTTGACATTACAAGAAGAAGTTTGGTGATATTTTAAAACTTTTTCATATGGTGGAAATGTTCAACTAGCCCTGTTGTTTTTTTTTTTTGGGGGGGGGGGGGGGTGAGCTTACTGCAAACATGTTTTTGAAATTGGAACTGTTTTTGTATATTTTGATTTTTAAAGGTTTTTAAATTTTTTTTTGAGTATTCAGTAATCCAGGGAGGTTTTTTCATGTATAGCATCAATTCTATAATGGCATCTTGGCACCAAGATTCAGTTATAGAATACTAGGATACGTTGATACTAATAGGCCAACATTTAGGTGTGCCCAATTATGCCAAGTCTATGGCTGCCATAAGGTGGTACCTCTAAGTATGCCATGTGGTACGCACAACTTATAGCATTCTAAAAATTGTGCATGTAAGTAAGAGAGACACCTTTGTACCTTCCATGCTCCATCCACATATATGCCCTCTTGCAGTTATGTTATAGTTTGCGGTCCCTTATAGAATAGTGGTTAGTGCAATCACATGTATACCAATTAAAGCACCACTTACATGCATGCCCAGTTATAGAATTGCCCTTTTAATGCCTGCTACAGAAAATCTTAACTGTTGGGCTGATATTTAAAGGGATTTATGCATTAGCCAGGTGATAGTCACTAGAAAATATTACCAATATATCTTCCTAAAGGTCTTTTTAAAGACCATCTTACCTACTCTTGTTTGATGACCAATATCTATATTGTACCATCTCATACTAGATACAGTATTCAGGCTCCTGAGGCAGACCTCATGGCCTAAACACAGTACTGTGTTGAGTCTCCAATCAATAAACTTGTGTTGAGAATATTTACATCGTTGTCCTGGTCTCTTGAGTTCATGGTCTACTTCCCACTGTTCAATACATTTGTGTCTTTTTTTTTTACACCACACATGTTGAATCTTCTACTCAGAAGAAAAAAACTAGATGCAATATTTCCATCTGAGTGTGGGAACATGGACATTTACCTTGACTGCTTCACGCAGCTTCTTCCCCTCATGGGCTGGCAGATTAGCAGTGGCACAATTTATATGTGTTAGCCCTGGTAGTAGAGCATGCCAGTGGGAGGCTGTGAGCACTTACAATGGTGTAACCAGGGAGCAGGATAGATGGGCACACATTTCCGATTCCTCCTGCATGCAGTTTAGCATCTCTCTCTCTCGCCCTCTCTCTGTTGGTCCAGCATATGTTCCCCCTCCCCTCTCCTCCCAGGCTGGATCGCTCTCTCTTCCCCTTCTGCTCCCCCAGCCCTCCTCCCTTCCCTTCATGAGACTGGTAATTCTCCTTTCCCTCCCCCTACCTGAGTCCTCCAAACTTGCCATGGGGCAGGCAGCGGCAGCAGCAATAGCAATGAATACAGGTTGATGCCAGTCAACTACTGGGCCTTCTCTTTGCCATGTCCTGCCTCCTCTGATGCAGCTTCCTGTGGGCAGCAAAGGGAAGGCCCCAGGATCAGCTGGAGGCAACTGGGTTCATTGCTGCCACTGCAGGAACCCCACGGCAAGTTTGGAGGACTATGGCAGAGGGGGAGTCAAGAGGACTGCAGCAGGGTGGGGGGAGGCAGAAAAAGGGAGAAATACCAGACCCATGGCATGGGAAGAAGAGAAGGAAAGGGAAATATAGATAGATATATAGACATACAGATGCCAGACCACAGAGAGGAGCAAGGGAAGGTAAGGGGGAGGGAGCCCTGTGCCCCAGAATGTTTAACACTGGCCCTTCCTATGACTTGTTCAGCATACATGCAGACTATTCTCCCTATAGTTTCAAAACTTGCACAGGGTTCATACAAAGGACAAGGATAAGAGCAAGAAGATGATATGTGATAGAAATAATGGATTGTAAGCTCCTTTGAGCAGGGACCGTCATTCTTTGTTTATTGTACAGCGCTGCGTAACCCTAGTAGCGCTCTATAAATGTCAAATAGTAGTAGTAGTAGTAGTAGGATGGCAGCATACAGTCACATCTACCTACACTCATTGAATATAACCAGATACCTGGCAACAGGGATGAAATTCTCACACCAGAAGTCACTTAGCATTACCCTCACTTGAAGCCCATAGTCAACCAACTCTCACCTTTGGCTCCAGATGTAAAATCCTATTTCTACTGGGCACAGATGCACTGGAATTACTCAGAATTCATCACCTATGCATTGATCCACATGGCACTCCCTAAGCCCATTGGCTTCGTTTGAGGTGGGTGACAGTAGGCAACATTTGTCTCAATAGAACATGAAGGCCAGGTTTTGATGCATATGCTATGCATACAATCAGAACTGCGCCCCAACCATCTATTTGTTAAAGAGGATCTTAATTGCAAGGAATCAAGCCATAATCTACTGACCCACCAGACTTTCCATCTTTTAGACTTGAGAGAATATCTAGGGAATTCAGTCTTCCAGGTCACAAAAGAAGATGATAAACCTACTTTTTTCCTAGGATTTGTGGATAAAGAATTCTTTAAAGATCCATTTCCATACACCCAGATCTCTGTAACACCTCACTTCACTAAAAAGAACTTTGCAGAGACAACAAAGCATTTTGTAGCCTTCATGGAAGACATGCTAGTCAATGACTATGCAGACTAAACTCCACCTTTGAAAAAGAATGAAGAATGCTGGTACCTACCTACTTTTGGTGTGTATCACCAACAGAGGCCAAGTAAAATCACTCAACAATGCATTTCTTAATGGTCCTGAAATAACCAATAGCCTGCTAATGGTTTTTGATCTGTTTAAAAAAAAAAAAAAAACAGTCTGTTGCCATAAGAACCAACATCCAGTAAATATTCAAGTGTTTTGATGTCCACGAAGACTACAGAGATTACTGTGCTATCATGATGACAGCATCGATAATGAGATTGTTGAATACAGGATGAGTCCATGTCTTTGGCAGTAGTCCATCACCTGCAATGTCCACCTATGGACTCAGAAGAATGGCATAAGAAGGAGAAAAGGAGTATGACACAGATACGATATATTTTTATAGACAGATACTTTTATGCGGACAATGGTTTGAAGTCCTTACCCATTGAAGAGAAGCCATTGACCTGCTGAAAAGAATGCTGGCAATGTTGGCAAAGGCTAATTTGGCACTCATCAAAATAGTCTCTAACAGCACTAGAGTAATGGAAATATTCCTTTCAGGAGACCATGATAAAGACAAAGAACTTAGATTTATGAGAGTACATACCCCCCACCTCAATGTAACCTTGAGTTAAGTTGGGATTAAAAAAAAAGACATCATCACGTTCCAGGTCTCAAATCAAGAGAAATCGCATACTCTTTGAGGTATTTTGTCAGCAGTAAACAGGCTGTATAACCTACTAGGGTTTGTGGCTTCAGTCACCATTCAAGGAAGATCCCTTTGGAAAAAAAAAGAGAGACAAGAATGGAAGTATGGAAAGAATCTCTTCAAACCTTCGAACAGCTCCATACTCCACTTCTACATCTTTTGATGCTGCCTGCCACAGATCCATTTGTAAAGGCAACAGCCTCAGTGGCCTTCTTGAAGGTAATAGATGCAGAAGGCATGCTTCACGCGGGATTCATTTTTGGCAACGCTAAGTTGACATCAAAACCTAGTAACACCATTTTTCTGGAGCTATGTGGAGTAGTATTGGTAATAGAAACAGCAGAGATGATACTGAATGAAATGGATGTTCAACCTGATGCAATTGAATTCTCTACTGACAGCTAGGTAGTGCTGGGCTACATATACAGTCAAACTAGGAGGTTCTACATATACATAAGCAACAGGACTGAATGCATAAAGAAGTCAATATGACCAAAATGATGGCATTATATACCCACTGACCCAAAACCCAGCATGCCCTGAGAATGGCAAGGATAAATCAAACTTGGGTGTACATATAAAGTATCGCATACTATGTAAAATGATTTTATCTTGTTGGGCAGACTAGACGGACCATACATGTCTTTATCTGCTGTTATTTACTATACATGTTACCTATCTTTGATTTTGTGGATTCTAAAATGCCCTCCAATTACACTTCTGGAAGTAGTCCAAGAACTCATTGCTTCCACTGCTGCTCAAGATAGGCAATGTTCTGATGGCATACCTCATACACATTGCACTTTTATTCTATCAGACATTGGATGGGAGATTAAATGCTAGTCACCATGGCCATCTTTTTACAAGGCCTCATACAGTCAACAAGCTCTCTCAAGCATAGAAAATCATTCTACAGTGCATACAACCCAAAATGTATACTGAGGATTTCAAAAGCATTAACAGAGGTGAAAACATTCCCCAAAATAGTCAGTCCTCTTTAGAAGCTGAACCCCTTTGTCAATGACGATGGCTTGCTGAGAATTAGGGGGCCATCTTACCAATGCAGAATTAGGTAAGAGTGAGAGAAATCTTCTGATCATTCCTGGTCTCTACTTTGCAAGTGCACCACTACCATGAGAAAGTAAAGAATCAAGACTTGCACTTCACAAAAGAAACTACCAAAGCTGTATGATTGTGGATCATCAGTAAAAATCTGCCACCACCCAGGAACTTTGACAATAAAGACTCACACAAGTGACAGTGGACTCCTTCAGAAGATCCATCACCAAGGCAGTAGTTCTTGTACCTTGTGAAGATGCATGAACTTTACAGACCACTGTCCACGCCAAAGATTAAGGACTTTTTTCTCTCTTTATATTATGGACTGTTTATGTTTTATTTCATATTCTGTGAATGAAGAAGGTTCATTGGATTTCCCAGAGATTGGTTTGCAGTTAGACTTTACATGTTGACTTGTTCAATTGTTTATAGAGTTGGAACAGTGGTATCTCCCTAGTGGTATCTAGGTGGGGAGTATTCTGTCCCCATAATATATGTACAGTGCATTATTTTGTATTTGTGGTTCCAACATGTAAACTGCAGCTACGTCTGTTACAATTCTGAATTTCATAGGTCTCCCCCTTGTATGGGACGCTTTCCTCCTCTCTGAGAGAGGCTTGTATGGATCTACTTCAGCCCTGCATTTACCACACAAGGCAATTAAGCATGGACATCACATCACATGCCTGAGCCAACAGAGCAAGCCTCCAGCACCATTGGTGCATGCATGTAAAGTGATGCCCCTGCATTAAATGTCATCAGTATAGGTACCTACGGTGTCACCACCCATTGCTAATCCTCCACCCCACCTCCCACCATTGATCTCCATCTCCACCCCTGCTGTGCTTCAATTCCCCTGATCACATTGCTCAGTCAAGCCCTTCCTTGATTCAAGTCCTGCCCCCAGTTTTCTCCTCCTCCCCCCCTCCAAGACTTACCCAGAGGTGATTGTTGGTGATTTAGTGCACCGGGATGGGAGTGGTTCTGCTTCACCCAGATCCAGAATGCGCACCATAACTCCTAAAGTAGTTGAGATACTACTGCTAGGGGTCAGCCTTCTATATAGGGGCAATGACAGGTTGTGTATAAGGCTCTAAGTCAGCAGCGGTGGTGGGTGAAGCATATTGAGGGGATAAAGGGAGTTGAGGAAACATATCAAAGGGAAGGCTAGACGTCAGAAGAGGAGGAGGAATCAAATCAGGGGGGCAAGGACCAACACTAATGGCTCTGTGGTTGCGCTACTGAATTGATAGTGGCACAGCTGTATTTACTGCCTCCTCTTGAGCAATCGTGACAGCTAGCTCACAGTAACAACCTATGCATTAGCTGTCACAGCTGGCCATGCTCATATTATACCCAGTCCTCATTCCATTCACTCCTGGGCAACTAAAATGGCATTTTTAACAAACTGGCTACTTTTTTTTTAACACAGTACACACAGGGCCCATAAAAGTTTGAGTCTTCTCCTAGTTAATGTTGAAGTGGTTTAACTTACTGGTGAATACTATTTTGGAGTACAATGTGAGAGCAGTTTAAAAGGAGTAATGCATATTATTGCAACTAATGTTCATGAAATGTAATTCTATTAACTACATTCTCACATTAACGAGTGCATTATACACGTAAATGTTTAGAATACTGGCATATAATTGTGCATTTGTGCACACATAAATGTATTGTCAAAATTCTGTTTAAATGTTATTCTGCAAATACCTGCTTCCATGGGGGAGGAGGAGCACAGACGGGATATTGGCAGCTCCATGGCTGGTGTAAGTGTGGCCATCTAAATGTTAGGCATGCCGATACCAAGTTACGTCAATATTGTATAACACAGGGGTGGGCCAAATGTGGCCTCCCATTGAGTTTTATATGGTCTGAGACCATGGGAAGTATACATAGAACATGTCATTAAACAAGAGTTTTGGCAATTCTACTGTATTTCACAATATTTTGAGGCTAGTCATTCTAGCACTTTGTTTCCATTGTTTTTTGTTACACTTTTATTTATCACAGAAGCTCTATGGTGCTCTGTGCATTTCTGGTTCCGACATTATGAAATGTTGTGGCCCGACAGAGATGGTACTGACATTCATATGGCTCTCTGTGTACAAAGTTGCTCACCCCTGCTATTACAGAACCTAAGCATCAGGGTTTTGTTATAGAATAAGCTCCCATCATGCAGTTTTGGGGCACCTAAATGGAAGTACCCAGTTATAGAAGTGCCACTTTAATTAGTAAATAACACCCATGGAGAATAACAGGACTGCTGTAATTGTCTATTGCTCATGTTTGATTTATTCTTACTGTACACTGCCTTGAGTGAATTCTTTCAAAAAGGCGGTAAATAAACCCTAATAAATAAACAAAAATAAAACATGGATTAAATTGCATTAATGAATGTTAGTCACTCTAGCCTCAAGTTTCTACAGGAGGCAGTGGAAATTTAAGTGATGTTCTAAAGGAGCATCTGTGAGAGAAACAGGATTTGGTTTTCAGTCTACTGCTCTAAGCACTAGGCTACTCCATCACTCTGTGAACTAATGCACTGAACCCTTTACCTCTGAGTTTAAAATAAGTCCCCGGTGAAGCAAGTTATGTCAATTTCAATTTAATCTTTAGTAGATACTTGTGCACACCTACACTGCAGTATATTTTGGTCTAACTGGCAATCTCTGCTCAGGGAAGTCAGGATAATATAAATAAGGTCAAACTCCAGCATCAACATGAACTAAACTTGGCTCTAGCCAGTGCTGTAAACTCTTTCACAAGCTAAACTTTTGAAAGAAGGGCATTCCTGCATATATGCGGCCAAATACGCGGGTATATGGCCTCTTATAAAATACCAAGGGGTGTACAGGTACATGCCTTGAGATGATAGCATGTCCTTCGTCAGTGGGTGCACACAGGAACGGAGTTTGGACAGAGCACAGGTGGAGACAGTCCATAAGCTACATGTGTATGTGCTATCATCATTTACAGACGCATATGCATAATGTATACACCTTCATGTAGGCAATAGAACAAAAAAGGTGAGGACAGCTGAAGGAGGAAGTCAAAAAGTCTTTAATATAACAGCTAAAAAAAACAACTCGACACGACCGTGTTTCGGCTCCAAGGCCTGCATCAGGGGTTTATTAAATCTCTTTTGTTTGGCTGATGGCTTAATCAAGAGAAAAGTAGCTGTTAGGCTTCCTTAGCTGAGAAAATCTAGTACTGCTGTACACTGTGACGGTAGAACACATCTATGATGTCACCAATGTAAGTGCCACGATGGGTGCTGCACCTTGATATTCAATGCTGGGCCATTTCCAGTGACCACCATTGAATATCCGATTTCTGTTTGGTCAGCTTACACTTAACTGGCCAAGTTAATATTCAGCACTGGCCAGTTAGGTTTAAAGTGGCCAAAGAAAGGACTGCTATTTAGGCTAGGCGGTGCTAATTTTCAAAGGAGATAACCGGCTATTCCATGCTGAATATTAGCGCTCAAAGTGCTATTGAACCGACCGGGAGCCGTTCCTGGCTGATTAAATAACGCTGAGTATTGGCCTGCTTGTCTTTATAAAATAGCACTGAGGTAGGTGATTCCACAGGGCACCCTATTATAAAATTACCCTCCACGTGGCTAACGTGGAACAAGGTGGAGACTGTACCTTACAGTTAACAGACACAGTTGGCACGTGCTATTAATGTGGTGGATAATACAGTGCAGTGAATACTACCTCAATAAGACGATAGAATTATTACTTTTTAGGCGATACGTAAGGACATGCTTATTTAGTGGTTAAGGGATAAGTGGTCTGGGATTGCTGTTGGGATGGGGGGGGGGGGGTTAGTACATTTGCATTTTTTTACCCTGCATTAGACTTTATTGTAAGAAGAAAAATCCAAATAAATAAATAAAACTGCATCCACATTACCCACAATACAGTTTAAAAAAAAAACATTTTTAAAATGGTGTATGGATGATTGACCATAGGACAATTGGTCATACCTACTTGGCCAAAGGACAATTGGTCAGAGTCTTTGAGCACAGCACCTTCTGGTCATACGTATAATGGACACCAATTATTGCTCATAAGACCATTAGGTCACTGATAGACTGGGCACAAAGATTTATTGTCATGACGAACTTTGGTTTTATAAATTTATTATTATTATATGGGCTTAAAAGGCTAGTAGGGATTAGACTGTTTTTGGTCTTATTCCAAGTAAACTGCCTTTATCCAAGTTGTTTATAATAATTCAGTCCAAGCTGTAAATATCTACACACACAAAATGACTTCTATAAAATTACCTCTGTGCCAAAATCAGCCTGGACTTTGACAAGAGCCATGGGTAGGTGGGTTGTTGGGCAGGGTTTGAATGGAACACAAATGGAGTTGCAACATACGCGTGCACTTTCTGACATAGGTGGATACATTTCCACCAGTTTTGAGTTGGTAAATGACCGTCCGCCTTATTTTCGAAAGTGATGGGTGCCCAGATTTTGACCCAAATCGGGGAGATGGGCGCCTTTCTCCCATAGGCGCCCAAATCGGTATAATTGAAAGCTGATTTTGGGCATCTTCAACTGCAATCTGTCGTGGAAATGGGCAAAGTTGGTGGGGGCATGGCGGAGGCATGGTGAAGGTGGGACTGGGGCGTGGTTATCAGCCGAGGAGAGATGGACGCCCTCGGCCAATAATTGAAAAAAGAAAGGCGTTTTTACCGTGAATTTGGGTCATTTTTTTAAACCCTTTTTTTCCACGAACAAGTACCCTAAATGACCACATGACCACCGAAGGGAATCGGAGATGATCAGCCCTTACTCCCCCAGTGGTCATCACCCCTGACTCCCCCAGTGGTCACTAACCCCCTCCCACCATAAAATAACACACTTTAAGAACTTTTTTTCCAGCCTGTATGCCACCCTCAAATGCCATACCCATCTCCATCACAGCAGTATGCAGGTCCCTGGAGCAGTTGTTAGTGGGTGCAGTGCACTTCAGGCAGGTGGACCCAGGCCCATCCCCCCCCCTACCTGTTACACTTGTGCTGGTAAATGGGAGCCCTCCAAACCGCCCCTAAAACCTACTGTACCCACACGTAGGTGCACCCCTTCAGCCATAAGGTCTATGGTAATGGTATAGAGTTGTGGGCAGTGGGTTTGGGGGGGGTATTTGAGGGGCTCAGCACCCAAAGGAAGGGAGCTATGGACTTGGGAGGTATTTAATTGTTTTTTTACTTTTTACAAGTGCCCCCTAGAGTGCCCAGTTGGTGTCCTGGCATGTGAGGGGGACCAGTGCACTATGAATCCTGGCCCCTCCCATGACCCAATGCCTTGGATTTGTTTGTTTTTGAGCTGGGCGCCTTCAGTTTCCATTATCGCTGGAAAACGAAACTGCCCAGCTCAAATCCGCACAAATCCAATGCATTTGCCTGGCACAAACCGTAATTATCAAAACAAAAGATGGACGCCCATTTTTTCCGAAAATACGGTCTGTCCCGCCCCTTCACGTACCCGTTCTTGGACATAGACGCCCATGGAGATGGGCGTTCACGTTCAATTATGCCCCTCTAAATGTTCTACCTAGGCACAATTTCTGCCAGTTAATGCACATAAGCTAAAACAATAGGTACTTATCAAGGTATGGTAAAAGTCATGCTTTTTAAAAACCTTGATTTACCATGGTAGTCACAAACCTGTAGTAGCACACTACCACAGGTTACTGACAACTGTGGTAAATTAATAATGCTGCTTGCAAGTCACCTGGTGTCCAGACTGCATTATTCCTGTGACCTGTGAGTATCAGACTTCAAAGCTGTGGCACAATGCTCTTGGCACACAATGTAAAGGGGCTACAGTGCTGTCCTTCCTACCCAACCCCAATCACAGGCCCCAACCCATCCCCAAAGGGTTCCCCACCTGCATCATGGGGCTACCAGCATTTTCCCTGTTAGTCCTAGGTCAGCAGTGATCCCCCGTTGCTCCTGCCCTCTTTGTGTCATCTCCAAAATGGTGCCCTTAGTGGTAGTCTTACACTTCTCCCACCAGGGAGTCATGTTTCCTTATATAAGGGCTAGGGACACCATTTTGGAGAGAGTATCTGCAGGGCAGGAGCACCTTGGTATCAGTCCTGCCCTGCTCTAAGATCACTGGAGCGCCAGGGAAAATGGTAGGCCAATGAAGATTGGAGGGGGGGGGGGGGGGGGGGGACACACAGAACCAGCCTGTTTACATTCCTGGCCCAGGTGTATTTAGCTATGGTTTTGAGTCCCGATGCTCCTAGCACTGTAAAATAAACCCAGCTTTTTGTTATGCCCATAATGCGACTTACAGTGTGTATCCGGTGCATACCACAAGTTGCATTCTGGTTTTTACATAGTAATGAGCTGCTCTAGATGCATTTGCATGTTTTGCATCTCATCACTACATAACCCACAGTGATGTAAATATCATCACGGTAGGGCAAGACAAGCTGCATTAGAGCTCTCTAAGGTGCATTAAGGGGCAAATAACGTGACTTAAAGGTCTAATGCAGGCTGATGATGTCACACTAGGGTTGTTTCCAGAATGAAAGGGCACAAAAAAACTGCATTTCATTTTTTCATTTTAGCATGCAATAAAACAACAAAAAAAAACCAGAAACCCCAGCAGAACCCATAGGAAACAAGATCCCTATACACCACCAGAAGCTATTTTCCTTGGTCATTTTTCTTTAGCTTTTGAGTACAGTGGCTCTGCTTATCCTCTGATATATCTTGCCAAGGACCAACTAGTAGATCACAGGCTGCAAAAGTGGCTCAGAATCATGGTACTCGAATTGAATTAAGGAGTACACTAGCAAACAGATATTCAGAGTTCAATAATCACCAGTGGCCAGTTAACATACCACGCTCCATGTATTTTCAATTGCTATACAGATACCCTGAAATTTTATAAATGGTGTTTTAAAACTGCGCACAAATTTGGGCACATATCTAATTGAATGAGCAAATTAGCACCAATAATTGGTGCTAATAATTATCAGCACTAATTTTCCTTAATTTATATTTACATGCACATTTTGTGTCAATAAGTTTTGCACACGAGCATAGGAGGGTCATGGGCAGATCAGGGGTTTTAAAAAGGTTTGGACAAATTCCTGCAGGAAAAGTCCATAGTCTGCTATTGAGACAGACATGGGAAGCAACTGTTTGCCCTGGTATTGGTAGCATAGAGTGTTGCTATGATTTGGGTTTTTGCCACTGTTTGGAAAACAGAATACTGGGCTAGATGGACCATTGGTCTGACCCAGTATGGCTACTCTTATGTAGGGGCATTCCTAGAATTTATATGTGTATTTACAGCAAGGTTAACTTGGTGTAAATCCTTGCATCTAAAGTTAGGTTGATTGCAGTACTTAGGGGCCCTTTTACTAAGCCGCGTAGGCGCCTACACCCACCCAACATGCGCCAATTTGGAACTACCATTCGGCTACTATGTGGCCCAGGCAGTAATTTCATTTTTTACATGCATTCACTACACGTGCCAGAAAATGTTGCGGCATGCGACGCTGAGCGGTAATCGGCATTGTACGTGTGCAGACGATTACTGCTCAGTTAACACGTGAGACCTTACCACTGTCAATGGGTGGCAGTAAGGTCTCAGGCCCAAATGGACAAGTGCCAATTTTTATTTTGCTGCACGTCCATTTTTGGCCCCCTCCCTCCCCCCCAAAAGGCCTTTTTTGCAGGCACGGTGAAAAATGGACCTGCGCGCATCCAATGCACGTCTACAACAGCGCAGGCCATTTCTCAGCGCACCTTAGTAAGAGGACCCCTAAGTGTATTCTATAAACGGCACCTAACTTTCAGCACTGTTTATAGAATAGCACTTAAAAATCGGCACAGCAAAAAATAACACATTGAGTGCTATTTGTAGAATTTTAGTCCATAGTGACATGCCAAAAACCACCTCTAACTGGCCTGACATTATCTGGATAACAAAAGAAAGGCTAGAGGGAAGGAAGGCGATACAACAAAATGACCCAGATAGCAGGCAGCACCGACTGCATTATACATACATTCAGTGCTACTGTGGCACTTATTGTAGAAGCTCTAGTCATGTTTTGGATGCCTGAAAACCAGCAGTCATCATGCTGCATGGACACTGACATCCCGATTTTATGAAGCCAGGATATGGATAACAAACTGCAGTATGTCCTAATGGAAAGGGGGCATGATCTGGGCATGTTTTTGGAGGCATGCTGGATCTCATATTTTGGCCCCTAACTCTAACTTCACAAGAGGAAGGGATATCTATTACCAAAAAGTTGGATGTTGTTATTCAGACCTGCTACTCAGCATGTCCAGATTACAGAAAAGTACTCTGATTGAGTAGATGTGCACTGGTGGGATTAAGGCAAGTCACCTCCTTAATCGCTCAGGGGTTGCTCACTTCCCTCCTCCCCCTCCCCCCAAGTGTGAAACTAGCAAGGGACACCAGGCTCTATGACAGCTTAAGGACCTATGGAGCTTCATAGTACTAAAGTGTGTGTGTGTGTGTGTGTGTGTGTGTGTGTGTGTGTGTGTGTGTGTGTAGGAAGCCTGAAGGCTATTGACGCACTGTACATTGTTACAGTACATATTTTTCTGTTCCTGCAGAGCTCACATTTAAATTAAAAAAAAAAATCACAGAGCACTAAAGTGCAGGCAGAAAGGGAAGGGCTGGTGCAACCCGGTAAGCATGGCGGGGGGGGGGGGGGGGGGCACCGACCTCTGGGGGTGCCATAAGCCATACTTACTGCCACCGCCAGGAGACTCACAATTCCTGCAGGCAGCTCTCGGTCCTCACCTACCCGGCCTCAGCTTCCCACAACAGCCCTCCTTTCCTTCCTGCCACCCTGTATTTAAAACTTTTATTTTACCTCATTGCAGCGGCAGTGAAAGCAGCAGGCTCGTCTCCAACTTTTCCTTTCCTCTCAGTGTCCCGCCCTCGCGGAAACAGGAAATTACAGCAGAGGAAGACGAGACACTGAGAGGGAAGGAAAGGCTGGAGGTGAGCCTGCTGCTTTCACTGCCGCCACTGCGACTTGAGGTAAAATAAAAGGAAAGGAGGGCTGTTGTGGGAGAAAAGGGTGGGCAGGTGAGGCCTGGAACTAGAACTCGGGGGGCTGAAAAGGGGGTAGTTGGGGGCTGGGGCGAGTCACTGGCCATGGATGGGAGGGGAAGGTAGAGGAGAATCACTGGACATGGATGGGAGGAGAGGGCAGGGGAGACAGGAGAAATCGCTGAACACGGATGGGAGAAGAGGGCAGGGGAGAAATCGCTGGACATGAATGGGAGGGGAGGAGAGAATTGCTGGATATGGATGGAGAAGGCAGGGAAGAGAGGAGAGTTACTGGACATGGATGGAGGAGAGGGCAGGGGAGAGAGAAGAGTTGCTGAACATTAATGGATGGAGGGGATGGCAGGAGAAATGGTGGACATGGATGGAGGAGAGGGAAGACAGGAAGGCGATGCACATGGAGGGGAGAGGAGAAATGGTGGACATGGAAGGAGTGGAGGGCAGGGAAGAGAGGAAAAATGGACAGAGATGGAGGGAAGGAAAGACAGAGAAAGGAGATGCACACAGATGGAGGGGAAGGAGAGAAGAGAAATGCTGGATATGGATGGAGGGGAGGGAAGTAGATGCACATGGATGGAGGGAAGAAAAGACAGAAGAGGAGATGCACATGGATGGAGGGAAGAGAGGAGAAATTCTGGACATGGAAGGGAGGGAAGACAGAGGAAGTAGATGCGCATGGATGGAGGGGAGGGGATAGAGGAGAAATGCTGGACATGGCTGGAGGGGAGGGAAGACAGAGTAGGAGATGTACATGGATGGAGGGGAGTAGAGAGAGGAGAAATGCTGGACATGGAGGGAGAGAGGGAAAAATGCTGGACATGGATGGAGGTGAGGGAAGAAAGAGGAAGAAGATGCATACTGAACGGAGATGAAAGGGAAGAGGAGAAAAACTACACATGGATGGAGAAAATAAGCAAAAGCTGGATCCACTCTATACCGCCTCCAGTCAAGTCCGTGGAGGACCCAGCTTTTACCTATGGATGTAGGGCAAGAATGAAGAAGAAAGGAGGAAAGTAAAGAAATAAATGGAAAGGAAGCCCTGGAAACGGAGTTAAGAGAACAGATAGAGAGCAGCTGAATTAGAGACCGGGACCAACATAATCAGAAAAACAAAGTCACCAGACAACAAAGATAGAAAAAAATCATTTTATTTTCATTTTAGTGTTTGGAATATGTCCAATTTGAGAATTTCCATCTGCTGTCTTATTTTGCAATTTATAGCAATGTGTTTCTTTCTGGTATTGTGCTGCATGCAATGTCTAGCTTCTTAGGATTTCAGGTTAAAATTTGAAGAGGGTCTATCTCTGTTCTGCATGTGTGACTGCAAGGCCAAGTGTCTGAATAGGGATGTTTATTAGGTTCTGAGATTTTGATAACATATTGTTTCAGGTTTGGCAAGACTGTTCTCCTAATTCGTGGTCTGGGTAATTTGGTTTCTGTCATTTGGGGTATACTGTCGCTGTAACAGCTTAAAGAAATTATTTATAATGAAAAAAAATGTTATTTTTCTCCTCCTATACTGGTGTAATATTTTTAATGATGCCTGTTTATATGTGCCATAACCTGTAAAAGGGGTGTGGCTACTATAGGGGTGGAGCCATAGTGACTCCATGCCTGGATGGGTAGGGAGCGCTAATAGGCTGCAAGAGGGTGTCCCAGAAACCCTAGCACTGTCCCTGAGAAAGAGGCATTGTTATAGGCAGGGAACTGGGCATGTTGTGGGCATTTCAAAATTTACCTACATTGTTATATAATATGGCCCTCTGTGCTGGGTTTTATGCCACATTTTCATTGGTGTAAATGGAGGCTTGTAGCTGTAGGTGAAAGGATTATCAACTAAGTGTATTCTATATACTGTGCCTAAATCTAGGCACCGCTTATAGAATATGCTTAAGCGGAAATGTGTTCCCTGTGGATTTTCTAGGCATCACATATAGAATCTGGCCCCAAGCACATACTCTATATCCTGCTCTAACTGCTAACAGCTACTACCTACCTAACTGCTTAGAATGAAGGTAGAAAATTCAAACCAAACAGAAAACCTACTCAAACGGGAACACCCAATAATACTATCTATGTAAAGTTTCCCTAAGGATTAAAAAAAAAGTACTGAGGACAGCATCTATTACTAAAAAAAAAAAGTCACAAAGATCTTTGACTTTTTTTCTATAATAAAACCCTTTAAATATTTAGGAATCCCTCAGTGTGTAATGTTTATTTAAAATTTTTGACACACCGCTCACTCTTCCCGTTATCAAAGGGGAAAGGGAAATGGGACTTGATATACCGCCTTTCTGAGGTTTTTGCAACTACACTCAAAGCGGTTTACATATATTCAGGCACTTATTTTGTACCAGTGGCAATGGAGGGTTAAGTTACTTCCCCAGGATCAAAGTCTACGGCACTAGCCACTAGGCTACTTTTACAGCTTAAAACAAATCTTAAAATATAAGATAGAAAGAAATCCATAAAACTGATAGGAAAGACCTACTACATTCACACAAGATCAACAACCATACTCTCAAACAAACAATACTTCTAAGACAAAATAGAAATAGTCAGGTCAACAGTCCAGTCCTCCCACCCCTGCGCTCCAGATTGAAGGCCTGCTGAGAGTAAGTTTTTCAGTAGTGTTTTGAACTTCCTATAGCCTTCCTCTACCTGTATTTTCCTTCGCATGCTATTCCATAATACTGGTGCCTGCCAAAACAAAGCCTTCTCCCTAGTAGTTACCCAATGAGCTTTTTGCTAGTGAGGATGTTGACATTCTACGATCAGGTAATGATCGAAAAACACGTAGTGGGTACAATGTTGTCCATCTACTAAGATAGAATGATTTCTGCTCCCTCAACGACTTGTGGGCTAAACAAAGGATCTTAAATTTAGTTATATAGGCTCTGGGAAGCCAATGGGTATTTTATGAATAAGGGTGTTTACATGATCACAGGGTGGAGTATTCCCTAACAGTATTCTGTAGGGTCTATAAATGTTTAAGCTGTGAGCTCAGTACAGTATTTCTATAATGCAACCTCAAAGAAAGCATATATTAACGTTTGTTGTGCTTCATTATGAAAATAATTCCTCATGGAACGTAGCTGTCTCAACACATAAAAAGCTTTTTTGGAGAATTTGATCCCCGAAAGATAAGGCAGAGTCCATCATCACCCACAAATACATAAATATGGGCCCCTTTTACAAAGCCCCTACTAAAAAGGAACTGCCACCGGGCTACCACAGCAGGCCAGCGGTACTTCCCACCCCAGTGCCCCATCATATCCTGTTGTGTACTTAGCAGTAATTGGGCAATGCTGTGCGCTGCCCGGCTACTGCCAGGTTAGCACGGGAGCCCTTACTGCTACCTCAATGGGTGGTTATAAGGGCTCCCCCCTGAAATGGCTGCATGGCCATCTCTTTAAAAAAAAAAAAAAAAAGAAAGAACTACCTTTTACCTGCTGCAGTAAAAAGGGGGCCTCAGCGTGCGTCAAAAACACACACACCGATGCCAGCACAGGCCCCCTTTTGCCACAGCTTGGTAAAAGGTGCCCTATGAATCATATTATGGTATAATCAATGACCACAATGTTCAATCACACTTGAGCTGAGATCTTTAATGTTCATGGTCATAGAAGCTTCACGCCATCATAGGGTTCCTAATATAATAAGTGCAAAAGTGCTACAGCCCGTGAAAAATTAGAAACTAAATACAATGCATAGGAGTGGCACAGGTCAGGGACTGGTCAGAATATGGGCAGAAACCGGGCATGGACTGCAGTTAATGCAGGTGTTAAATCCATCTGCAGTAACTGTACAAGTGACAGCATGTATTAAGTGCATCTACACTAACTGTGAATGAAAAAGAGTCGATAAAGAACACTCCTGTGTAGTAAATGCAGGGGACATGCTGGATATGCCCCTTCCTTTCTGAATACACCACCAGAACCCTTATCCAAACCCTTGTCACCTCTCGCTTAGACTATTGCAATTTACTTCTCATTGATCTTCCGCTCAACCATCTCTCTCCTCTCCAATCTGTCAAAAATTCTGCGGCACGACTTATTTTCCGTCAGAATCGTTATACCCACACTAGCCCACTCCTCAAGTCACTTCACTGGCTCCCTGTCCGCTTCTGCATACTGTTTAAACTTCTCGTACTGACTTTCAAATGCATCCACTCTGCAGCCCCCCATTACCTCTCTACTCTCATCTCTCCCTACATTCCTCCCCGTGAACTCCACTCACTGGACAAATCTCCCTTGTCGTCCCCCTTCTCCTCCACTGCTAACTCCAGGCTTTGTTCCTTTTCTCTCGCGGCACCTTATGCCTGGAATAGACTTCCGGGACCTATACGTCTAGCTTCATCTCTATGCTGAAAACCCACCTTTTCACTATTGCTTTTAGCTCCTAGCCACTACTCAATTGCCCCCCCCCCTTGTCCCTTCCTTCCGTCACCCGTAACTGTCTCGTCTGTCTGTATTAGTTAGATTGTATGCTCTTTTGAGCAGGGACTGTCTCTCTTTATGTCAGGTGTTCAGCGCTGCATGCGTCTGGTAGCGCTATACAAATGCTAATAATAATAATAATATGCTCCCATCAGTTACCACACAGCCTTTCAATTTAATGTGCATTCATTTTGGCTATTAAAATGCATAAAATACAAAAACTTTATCACTGTTACTACCGCCATTGAAATGTCACCCCTATATCTTCCAGCTTAACTGTTGCTCTCATTCCACAAAGGCACAGCCATATACATGACAAGAATCCAACGGTGTTCAGGTTCAAGTCCAGCTTTGTTGAAATGTTACTGTAAGGGGGCAATTTTATAAACCATCCCTACACATATAGTAGTTTTTCTATGTATAAAAACAGGTGCTTCTCAAGTGCCAAGAACATACATGCATAAAGTACATGCTACCACTACATAGTGCACACCTTTACATGGTATAAACATGAGCATTTCTGGGGGCAGAAGATCAGCAGAGTTAGAAGATACACATGTATATTATTAAATGTGTGGATCTATACATAGTTAGGTTGAAAAGTTATGCCTGCCTCAGAACTTTCATGAAGACTATTTTATAAAAGGCACAAAAAACATGTGTTGCCTTCAACAAATCAGTAGCCTGTGTAAGTCCCGATTATGATTGCTAAACATATAAGTGTATAGATGTATCTTATATTTTTTAATAGACTTCTGATGCAGGCCAGTTGGCCGAAACACAGGCCTTGTGTCGAGTCATGCCTTGGTTTGATTAAAAGTTTCAAAAGCACCATTATTGGCTGTGTTTCGTTTTCACTGTCCTCTTCGCTCTGCTTGTTTGCCATAAAATTACCCTCCACATGTAGAATTTATACCTTGTTTGTGACCTTCCTAAAAAGCCTGATTAGCAAGCAGAAATCTCTCACCCTTTTTGCAACTTAACAATGCAACACAATTAACAAGTCTTTAACAGGAGAACAAAAGTCTAGGAAAAGATACACAATTAATTTATAGCAAGATACCAGAACACATTCCTTTTAAAGGGCAACTTTCAATCTGAAGCATTCACGCACCAAACATTGTGACACCTGGGTGCTCACCTGTATCCTCAGCATCCATGAACACCAACACAATATTGGGCATGGCACTGCCATTGTTTCACCGACGACGTCTTGCCCCTGTGAATGTGTATCAAAAGTGTGCAATCTTGACATTTACTTCCTTTTTTGGGTGCTTTCATGTGCTTTATTCAGTAGCCGTGTGGTGTGCTTAGCATCATAAATCCACCTACCATGAGTACACATTAAACATTTAAGAATGACTAAAACAAAACCTAGAGCTCCAACATTTTATTATGTTCCTTTTCAGCTGAATTGTCTTCTCAAAAAGTAGAAGTATAACAAGTAGAAAGGAGGATTCTTGGAATATACCAGCAGTATATAACAACATTTTATATTACACTCACTCTATATATTTTTTTAAATCATCATCATTAACTAACATGGGGGGGGGGGGGGGGGGGGGGGGGATGGACAAACTATCCAAATAAGAGCTGCTTGCATTTTCATTTATTTTTTGCTAGACTTTACTTTTTCGACATTGTGTGCAAATTGTGCATAGAGATGAAGTCGCATCTGTGCCGTATCCGCGGTACTTTGACATCAAGGCGGTTACGCCATGCAGCTTATTCCCGAATTTATCGTGGCCCTGGGAAATACAGAAAATGTTGGTGGTAGTGTCTGAATTCTTCGTAATCAATACATAGCTAGGACATTACAATTAAAATTGTATCGGCATTAACAAAACCATCTCTACAGTGAAAATGTCTTCAGTGAGAGGACTATGTACAGTTCCATCTTGAAAAAAGAAAAAAAAAAAGATCTAACGACGGGCAGTTTATTATTACTCAGATATTCATTCTCATTTAGACATCTTTCCACATAGAAATATATCTATAAAAGTTTCTGGGGGATAGGAGGTCATGCTTGCATGGAATTTTACAGCAGCTTAAGAACACATTACAGATGCCATATAAATCTGGTTCAGAATTCTAACAAAGTGGAAAAGGCCTCAATGGTTCATGGTTTTACACCACCATTAATTTATCACACTGTTAGAAAATGTCACAGTTTGTATTACTATTTTTTCTTCAGTGTTCAGGCTACAACATGTCATTTGTGAGTTGTGGTTCTTGTTGACTAGGTTTTAAAGCGCCAGTTTAGACAATGTTGTATATAATCACATAAAGCGGGGCTTTGCGTTGTCCATGTACACAAATGGTAAATACTATTACATCTGATGGATTTCTTCAGCTCTATGGGGGGGATGCAAACATAAATGGCATATTTTCTCATTTTTGTTAAGTGCTTTTTTTTTCCCTTCTACCTTTCCCTTGATTTGTCATCAATTCAATAAATAAAAAAACAAATTGACAAGCGACCACTCTATATATACATAATACTTTTCAACAGTCTTCTGCCGAGTTTGAGTTCTCTGCCACTGACCGCATCCATTGAAAACAGCAACAGAGGGGAAAACTCTGCAACGTGAGCCTTTCATGGACAGCTAATGGCGATAGTGTGGAAGCCACTTCATTCGTTAAGACTGAAGCAAAAGTGCTTTGAGCATTTCTGTCTGATGTATGGGGCTGAGATATAAGGCTACAAAAAATCTCTGGAACGAAAAAGATCAGATCTAAGTAAATCTTTCATTTATAGATTGCTTGGTTTGCTCAAACCAGCGTGCTCATCTTCTGTTTCCATGCTCCTTCTTCAGCTTCTTGTATCAAAGCTATCTCAAGTTTATTTATTCTGCCCAAAACTGTATGAATATTTTTTTATGCTTTTGCGTATCTGTTCAGACTTCTTGTCAAATATTTCTGTCCTTAGATTTAAAGATGCTGTATTTTCCCCCTAGAAAAAAGGGACACAAATCACACTCTTAGTTAAGAAAAAAAAAAAAATTCCCTGACACACACCGAGTTATAAAAGGGTAGCTATCTATGCAATGGCAGGGACACAACATGACAGCTTTGCTCAGCTTTATGCAGCAAGAGAACCAGGTTTCAATTGGTCGGTTACATTAGGAACAAATGACAGTATCATGTAGGTATGCTATTTGTAAACTATACGAAGGACACAGCATGCGATGTTTGTACAATGGACAATGTGCACAATCCTCAGAGGAGCTACCACAATTGAAGTTAATTCAAGGCTTTGAAGATAACATAGTAGAAATGTAATTTCAAAAACCTACAGGTCATGCAAACTAGAAGCTAACAGCAGACTGCAGTCAGAGAAACTGACGGGACAGTTTTCATTTCACCTGGAATGCATGTCCCTACTTTCTTTGTCTTGGCTTGTTGCTACAGCCATATTTATTTGCTTTATTTAGGGGTGGTCAGAGCTCCTTTAAAAGAAAAATAAAACAAGTCACATATGAACGAGATACAAGATTTCCTTCATATATGAATACGACTGCAACAAAGCTCTTCATTTATTTTCAAACTTACTACATAACATATCAATACTTGTAAACCGCAATTCTTCCTAAATGATTTCTGGGGGTAGGGGTTGCTTCTTTTCTTCATTTAAACACATAATATGGCACTGTTCCACCAGGAAATAACACATGAGTAAAATGCCTGCAGCAGAGTAACTTGAACATTGGACGATTCGCTATATCAGCAAGTGGGTTTTAGAAAATGTGTCAAATAAGGACACAAGAGGCTTGCATCATGTACTTTAAATTTTTTTTTATTTTTTCAATAAAGGGACAAAATGGGTGTATGAACAGGATAATGCAGACAACTGTCAAAAAAAAAAAAAACACAGACAGTGGTTTACCCAATAGAACTTAACAAAGACCAGAAACAAATACAATAAAAAAAAATCCAAAAAAAGCCAGGCTGTAATGACCTTTGGTCATCAAAATAATAAAATAAAAAAAAATAAAAAAATAAAAAAAATAGAAAGATCTAAACTATGTGCCTCTGTTTTGAACAGTGCACATACGCAATAATAAATAGTGACTCCCATAGTAAAAGATAAAATTTCAAGTTACCACAAACAGCTTTCATTACAGGAATAGAAAAGACCAATAACAAAATATTCTGCATTGCCAGTTACAAAAATGTATTGACTCAAGCGGGCTTTTCTCCTTAATATGCTTTGCATATGAAATTCTTTCCAATCTAAATATAAAGCACCATTTTATTTATTTATTTTGGCAATGAAAAAACTGCAAAACATTGTTTTTTTCTTTTCTATATATATATTTTTTTCTCTTTTACTGCATATGAAGTTAAAATGTTGGAATGTAGGGTGGAGAAGAAATAGGGACCAGAAGCACACTACATGACAAAACATTAGCTTTCAGTACTGCATACAATATGGCAGCAGGAAAAATAAAAACAAACAAAAAAATTCCCCCCAAAAAAACAAAACAAAAAAAGGAGCCAAAATACATACAAACCCTCTGTGACAGCTAGTGCGGCATTCAAACAGCTTCCCGCTCCCTCCCATCCCAATTCCCACCAGCCATTGCATGGCCTTTCGTCTATACAAATGTCACACTTTCTCATTCCTTTTTTTTTTTTGTCCATTTTGTTTTGAAACATACAAATAATTTGCACTATATTATCCTGCCAAATTAAAAAAATATACTGTGGCAGCCTGTGGTTTTTGTGGGAGTATTTTCGTTTTTTCACTACCAAAAAAGGTATGTCAATACCTTTTTAAAGAGAACAAGCGACAATTAAAAATACAAGCTTCAATATAAATACTATAGTGCCTACACTAGGTGAACATTGAATTCAAATACCATTCTAGAAATACAGGGGGGAAAAAAAAGAGAGACCATAAATGTGTTTTTAGCATAGGAATCAACATGAGTGTGCATTTTCCTATATTTAAGTACTATATAATCTTAAACCTTTCCCCCCAAACGTGTGTTTTTACAACCTGAAGAACTGTATATAACCAAGGCATAGAATTTCTACTATCAATTTTTTTTCTTAAATGAATAACAAGTCTTATACACCACCAAGACAATGGGACCCTAAGATACAGTTTCCCCTAAACATAATGAAGTGTTTAATAAAAATTCTTTACATTTATATTTTAAAAAAGTTTTGTACAAAAAAATCCTTGCACTGTTGAAACGAAAGCAATCATTCATTTTGTCTACATGTAGTCTGTTTCCATTCACAGCACTCTAGGGTTGCGTCCGAGTAGATTCATTAGTCAAGTAAATGGCTGGCAAAAGGGTTTTTGTTTTTTTGATTTATTTTTTTATGCTCATCAATGAGATCACATTAAATTTTATTTAATCTGCATTCTTTCAACTTTTCCCTTTAAAGTATAAACCTGTAAACTGGGAAAATAGTACAGTGCACTTATTTGTCCTATCTGAGCAATCTCATTTTTTATACTCAACCTCTGTACCTCTGATTAAAGGAAAAGATACAGACATCACAGGTAGAGTCAAGTGCTATCTGAATACCAACTGAGGCTAGCTTAAAAGTAAGAAAAGAATGAATCTTTTTCTTCGTGAAAACACAAATAGCACACAGTGTATGGAAAAAAAAATGAAGTCAATCTTTCCTTTTTTGAGAGCATAGGAATGTACTACTTCTCTTTAAATTTATGTTTCTTTTTCCTGCTTTAGAACGTCACATTTCAAGGCAAGTTGGAGTTCATAGTTAATCATCAAAGTATCAGTAATAGCTTATACATCTGTTCTAGTTTTAAATGGCAGAGGAACGCCACATTGTGCTAACCAATGGCTGTTATCTCAATTTTCTGTGTTACACACGGCATCACATTATTGCCCCTTCTCTTTCACGATATAAAAAGTTTGTAAAATACAACAATTTAATTGTCAGTGAGACAACCAAGTAAAACCTAGATTAGCTTTTAATATTTTTTTTTTCCTGGAATTTATTTTGTGCCAGCATCAATAAAAAAAGATATAGGAGGGACATTAAAATAACATCTTAATGGTAGCTCACGTTGATAATGTTAACCCAGCTATTAGTAACTGTGTCTCAGTGCATAAAATGGCAGCTGTGCTAACATAGCACGAGGTGGTGGTATAACACGACTTAACAGTAGCCCCAATGATAATGACACCCCATAATTAGAAGCAAATCTCACCCTAGCATAAAGTTGGTCATATAGGGGCCCTTTTACTACCTGGCAGTAGGGCTACCGCTGGGTTTGTGTTGGGAAAGCGACCCTACCACTGGGCCCTATTCAGGAGCTCGGCAACAGTTCTCGTTTCCGGTACAAGAAAAAATATTTTTCTTCTAGTGCTGAAGCTCTCGACACCTCCTAATGACTGTGCCAATATGTTTCGTTAATGCACGGCCATTTACTGCCCCTTTTAAAGAAAATGACCTTTTACCCACAGCGGGTAAAAGGTGGCCTCAACTCCACCGCAGGCCAACTTTTTCCACCTTTTGGTAAAAGGACCCCTAAAAGATTTAGGAAGGCAGCTGCTAACTTTCCACCCCTAACTGCCGGATTCTATATAGTGTGCCCAAAGATTTGTGCTGAAATTGGCGCGGATTCTATAACAATGCGCATAACTTAACAAGCTAATGAGCACTGATAACAGCACTTACCTGGCAACAATGAGCACTAATTGGCACTAATTAGAATTTAGGCACACAACTCGCCAAGCGTATTGTGTAACAGTGCACCAAAGTTCTAACATGCAGAGTTCAAAGGGGACATGGTTATGGGTGGGGAAATAGACGTTTTGTGGGTGTTCTGAAATTTACGTGCCCACTGCGCCTAAATCTATGTGCTGGGATTTATGCCACATTTTCATTAGTGCAAATGGATGTACGTAGTTTTAGGCACTGAGATATCAATTAAGTGTGATTGGCGATTATAGAATTTGCTTAGTTGGCACTGATTTCAGCGCCAATTTTTTTAGGTGTCTTTTGTAGAACCTCCCTCTACATCTTTTAGTGAAGAAATTTATGCTAGGGTGAGAACTGCTTTTATTATGCAGTGTAATTATCAGTGAGGGTACTGTTTAAGTCATGCTGTCATATCACTAAATCGTGTTTTTATGCAATGATACCTAGGGCCCTGTTTACTAAGCCACGCTGTAGGTGCACTAAATATTAGCATGCAATAACGATAGAGACTCCCATTATATTTCTATGGGTGTCGCTAATTTTTAGCGCACACTAAAAACTTAGCGCGCCTACAGCATGGCTTAGTAAACTAGGCCCCTAGTTATTAACAAATGAGGTTAACAATACAATAACATGTCTTAATGGTGGCCCACATTGATAACTCCCCCCTCCCTTAGTTGTGATTGAAAATAACTGCAGATATTTTTATTTTATTTAGCTATCAATTAAAAAAAAAACTAGCTAAAATGTGAGGGACAATCCCATTTTAAGCTCTCAACAGGAGCAAATTAGCTTTTATACTGGTAAAATCAGTTTTTCATTTCAACATTTCATTCAAGGGAGATGATGATTAACTAGGGACTTATTGGGTCATCTACTTAGGTAGCCAGTTTTGTGAGAAATACATAGAATAATAATTGGTCCTAAAGACCCCCAGCCTTATCAAATATTGTATTAAACAAGTTTATAACAAGCAGGAAGAACCATCAGCATGGTTTTGATAAGATGAAAGGCACTCAGATATGTTTTATTAAACCAAATGATAGTACAAATTCACCTTGTTTGGCTAACTTTTCAATTCAAGGTCTTTTTTATCCCCTTCTCCAATTGACAAGGTTACCCCTAAGAGGCAGAAATTTCTCGCTAATATAGCATTGCATTTCAGGGCTATCAATCCTGCCCCCAGGAGCATTAATCCAAAAAAGTTAAAAAAAAAAAAAATAAAAAATAAAAGACTTCTTCCTCCAAGTATTACAACAAAACACAAATCTGAAAAGAAAATATACTGTACATGATATGTATTACAGAATTTCTGCAGCACACTCATTTCTCAAAACGGAATGGGAAACAGCAATATGTCTGCTCTGAAAAACTGATCAGGGACAATTTAATAGCCATAATATACCATACATGCTGTCTAATTCAAAATAATTAAAAAAAAAACCCAACATACATACACAACATGTAAATTATTGCACAAGAGAAAGGCTCAAAGTTTGCGAAAAATGCAATAGTATTGCCCCGGTACAGATCATGCATTCAAACGATGAAAACAAAGAAAAACAAAATGAAAATAAAATAATAATAAAAAACAAAACAGATGTGCTGGTGACAAGCACTCTCATATCCTTAGCTTCCAATATTTTAATCAGGACTAGAAAGAAAAATCTACAGGGAATAGAGGGTGAAACTGGGGGGAGGGGGGAGGGGAGGGTATTAATATACCTCTATTCAGTTTTTATATCATTATTCAAGACTCGATCACTGTGCCATTTTTTCATGTGTTTCTCCAGGGTACTGTACACGCTAAAAGGCATCTGACAAATTTCACATTTGTAAACGTCCTTTCCCACCTGCCCATGTGTTTTCATGTGCCGGGTGAGTTTGCTACTCTGGGCGCAGGCGTAGTTACAAAGCTCACACTTGTACGGCCTTTCACCTGTGTGGCTCCTCCTGTGAACAGTGAGGTTACTACAGTTCTTGAAGATTTTCCCACAGTACTCACAAGTGTCGCTGCGTTTGCCCTCTTTTGAACTAGGCCTTCCGGGGCCTGGGCCACTAATGTGTGGTGTGCTTCCTCCACTTCCTGTGCCGCTGCGGCCTGAAATCCCTCCATCCATCTCTCCTGGAGGCGTGGAGAAGCGTAAACTTCCATTTTCTGATGAGTGCTCTGAAGAAGAGGCAAAAGGCGATTGTCTGGAGTCCCCAAAGGTGAGGAATGGATCTTTTAGCTGCCTTGAGGCAGCATATCCAGCAAGCCACTGGGAGTAAACATTTTCTGCATTAGGCATAGCAGTAGCAGGTAGGTCAAACTCCTTCTCAAGTTTAATGCGTTTTGAGAATGGGCTTAGGGAGCTTGGGCTACCTAAAAGCAGCTTTTTCGATAAGCCTCCAGAAGCTGATTCACCAGGTGATGACCCTCTTCCATTAACAGTGCCCTCATCAACACGATCTGATTCTCCAGCTACTGAGTCTTCATCGCAAGTGTCTCTATGTGCCTCAATTTCAGACAAATGCACTCTTTTATGTTTTTCTCCCATAACCTGGTGAAAGGCCTCACTGAAGTGATGCATGGCACTCAGGTTCATCCCTTGCATGACATCGGGCATGGAACGGCCTTCATCAATAGACCTGGAGTTGTTTTCATGATGACGGGCTGCTTCCAGATTAATACCAAAGCCAAAATCTGGCCTACCGTCATTTTCAGTTAAGTCCTCCTCCTCCTCCTCTTCCTCCTCCTCCTCCTCCTCTTCTTCCTCCTCCTCCTCCTCTCCATTTTCTGGAATCATGTTGGGATCATTTTCACTTTTGAACTTAGCAACTACAGACTTGAGGGCACTGCTTGCACTACCAACTAAATCACTGGTTCCAGGCTCTGGGGAGCTAGCTGTAGACAGCCCATCATCAGACTTTACTGTCATTGGTGAAGATTTGTGCATGTGTGTTTTCATGTGGCGCTTTAGCTTGCTGGCTTGAGTGCATGCGTGGTCACAGAGGCTGCATTTGTAGGGCTTTTCACCAGTGTGACTTCTACGGTGTACTACTAAATTACTCTGAAATTTAAAAGTCTTCCCACAAAACTCACAAGATTTTGATTTAATTGGAGGCTGAGGAGGAGGAACAGACTGAAGAGGAGGGAGAGGTGGTGTTGCCATAAATGGTGGCTTGCTGCCTGACTGGAATGGTTGCAGTAACCTTTGCATAGGGCTGGGCCGACTTGGAGACAACGGTGGACTGGAACCAGAGGTATTTCCAGCTAACTCTCGAAGTCTCCTGGAGAAATCCATAGCTGGTGGCTCCAAGGCCAAGGGGTTCAGTCGCAGTACCCTGTCAAAGGCACTAGGGTGATGGGTTGCGAGAGCCATTTCTTCTGCGCCCAGACGTTCTATGCGATGGGGATCTAAATGGTGTCTTGGCGGTGGACTAAACAAAGGAGGCGTGGGTGGAAAGCGGCCTTCTCCGAGGCCAGAGGCCTCTCTCGATACTGACCCAGGTATTCTCAGCAGGTTAAAGGGATTACTGTCTGCAATATGAATTCCATGGAGTGGAGGCTGTGAGGGACATTCTGCGCCCAGTCCAGATGGGATGCCTACCCGCGGTGTCAGGGGACTGCCATGATCACTCTCCAAGTAGATTCTGAAGCCGTGGGTGTTCTGCGCATGTTGCAAAAGAAACCAAGCACTGTTGAATGGCTGTTTACATGTTGTACATGTGTAGCTGCTGGGCTCATCTTTACCTGCAAAATAACACAAGAGCAACATCAATTTTTAATTAAAGCAACCTTTATTAAAGATTGATAGCTAATACTTGTCTTAGCTTTTCTATTCTATAATCTATAAGTCCAAATTTGAGAAACTTAAAGCCATGTAATTTGGTATAAATAGAAAAAAAAAACCACTCTCGCACTGGCTGTAAAAGATTTAAATATCACCATAAATGCTTATTTTCTTTTATGTAATTCCTAGAAAACAGTAAGTCACTTGTTTCTATGCATGCACTGCCTTCCTGCTCTCCGTTTCCTAGAAAACAGTCTTAAATCAAGAAACCATTTTATAGATCAGTTCAGATAACATCAATTAATTCTAATTATGCCCCCACAGATGCCTCAATCTTACCCACCGACAACCTTGCTAATATTTAAAATTAAAAATCATTATCCAAAAAAAAAAAATTTCTAATAGAGGCAGTCTAATTTCCAACAAATACATACTCTGACCTCGAGAAACAATTTAGAGTAGCATATGCAATTATAATTAGCAAGCAGAGAAATGTTAAAGCTGATCTCTCTCGTTATTTTGAGAGACTAACAACGTGTGCACAATTACACAACACTGCATTGCTCCAAAACCATGACTCAGCTGAGAAACTGAAAGATGTATTTCAGTTAGTCAAACAACCAGGCAGCCTGCATGCAAGCAAGCCCCTGCTTAAGTCATATTATTTCTTCTTCTGAGGCTACTAAACACTTTTTCCTAAACAAAACAAACAAACAAAAAAAGAAAACCTACATCATAAAATTTTTATTAGAGTTACTTTTAAGCAAGAAGCTAAAGAAAGCTTCTGAAAAATGAACAGTAACATGAAGCACCATGAAAACTGCAATCAACTGCACAAGACAAAATGGTTATTTACAAGACTATTCAATGATGTAAAATATTAGGGATATGCATGGTCAAAAAAAATTGGATCATTCTATATTCTTTGAATTTTGAATAATTTTCATTCATTTTCTTTATGTTCCTTTTCGTATGTTCACTTTATATGTATGCATATAAGACTTTTACGTACCTGCAAATCAACTGTACACATAGCAATTCACAGGTAAAAATGATTAGTATTCGCAAAATGTTTTTCTTTAGGTGCCCAAACAAATTGAGTACAAGCTAATGAATGCACACTCCTATAAAATACGACAATTTTTGCATGCTATCCCCCAGATTCTATAAAGTTAAGCACTAAAATTTCTGATTAGCACGCAAATCTGGGTGTGAAAGTTATAAAATGGTGCCACTTGTATGCCTAACTTAGTGGTCCTTTTACTAATCTGCGGTAAAGGGCCTGCGCTAGCGTCAGTGCATGTTTTTGACATGTGCTGAGGCCCCCTTTTACCGCAGCGGATAAAAGACTGTCTTTTTCTTGACAAGCAATGGCTGTGCAGTAAATGAACCACTTACCGCGCTGCCATTTTGGGGGTGGGGGGAGAGCACTTACCTCCACCCACTGAGGTGGCGATAAGGGCTCTCATGCTAACCCAGCGTGCATCACTGCCTGATTACAGCCAGGTAAAAGCACCAGCGCTAGAAAAATAGAAAATATTTTTGTAGTGCCGGAAATGGTGCATGCTGGTGGTGAGAACTACCACCGGGCTTCTGTGGTAGCCCAGACGTATTCTGGATTGCCATGCCGACATGCCCATCGTTGTATACCAACCCTTTAGTAAAAAGGCCCCTTAATTGTTAAATTGGGTACCAACTGGCATTAAGTACCAATAATAAACTTTAATTGGTGTTAACTAGTACTAATTTCTAGCTACACATGTAACTGCGCTAACATAGGCCATATTCTATATAAGGTGCCTAAAAAAATCCACGTGGTAAACAATTCCACCTAAGCATATTCTATAAGAGGTGCCTAGATTTAGCCATGGTATATAGAATACAATTAGTTGCTATCCAAGTACCTAAAACTACACACCTTCATTTACACCAATGAAGACGTGATATAAATCCCTGTGCGTAGATTTATTCATACTGGGGACATATTCTATAACTACGCACGTAAATTTTGAAACGCCCATTTTCCCGCCTATAACCACACCCCTTTTGAAATGCACGCATTAGAATTTAGGCACAGTTCGTTACAGAATACACTTAGTGAGTTGTATGCTTAAATTCTAATTATTTACGATTAGTGCTTATTATTATTGCTTAAGTGCTATTATCAACGCTGATTAGCATCTTAAGCCAATTAAGTTGTGTGCACTGTTATAGCATATCCTTGGATTTCGGCACGGAATGCTAGACGCAATATGCAGAATCCAGGGGATAGCGCTTAAAGGCTATAGTGCACAACTGCAAAGAGAGCATGGCCATGAGTGGGTCAGGGGAAGTGTCTTGCAGTTGCTTACAGAATGCTATCACTGACCAACACACAACTGACCAATTTAGGTGCCCGCATTTATGGCGTAAATTCTCATGCCTAAAGTCAGGCGCGTGTATGCCAATTAAAGTCTTATTGTATAACAGCAATTTCACACGCAATGGCCATTACTGAATTGGCGCTTAACGGGCATATTTTTGGTGCCCTTTGTAGAATCTAAGGGCCTCTCATCAAGCCGTGCTAGCGGTTCCTGGTGCAGTAATGCTGACACAGCCCATTCACTATGGGCTCCGTCGCCATTGCCACCTGGGAACTGCTAGCGCAGCTTGATAGAAGAGGCCTTAACTCTGTGTGCACTGTCATACGTACAGGCAAACTATAGGAAAATGCTGAGTAATCAGAAGATTATATAAGCTTTGGTACTGCCACTGATTTTCTATTTTTTTGCCCCTATGATATTAATATTGTATTGTGAAAACAGGAAATGCAACTCTGTGCTCGTTGCTCCCAGCATTCCTGCGAAATATGTCAAAAGTGTTGCAGATCCACGAAAGAGGAGATAAACTGTAGTTATAATACAATTGTGCTTTACTACATACAGTCCTTCTAGCCTGACCTGTAATTTGCTTTCCCATGCATTGTTAATCTCATTGAAAAGTACCCTGTTCTTGGATAAATCTCTTTACAGGATTACATAAGAGATACAGAAATTAGGTTTCAAGCATTTGCCTAATGTGAAAACGGCAGACAGATTTCCAAAGAAAATGCAGCTGACATATGCAGTACATTATCCAGCCATAATCTTCACTCCCCCCCCCCCCTTCCACAGCTTCTCGGCGGGGTTGGGGAGAGGGAGAAGCATTTTGGCCAATTTTCATAAGGAATTTGGTTGAACAATGACACATGAATAAAGGACAGGCTACGGTGCAAGCTGTGGTCACTGAAAGTAGCTTTTTGTGTTCACTTTAAGGCTCCTGCATAATTATCACATATATTCTGTCAACAGCAGACAATCTGGTACCTTAGCTAATTCCAGAAGCACTTGGAACAAAATTTAACCATTTGTTCCATAAACAGAGCATGTGGAGGTAATTTTACAAAGGTTTTCCCGCATGTGATGCAAGTTTTTCACACAGAGAAAGGCTCTGAAACTAAGCATGGGTATGCAGGTAAAAGGCAGGCAAGTAGAAAGAGTGCACTTTTTTTTTTTTTTTTAAAGTGAATCATGTGTAGACACTCCCAGGGACATACTTTGGGCAGAGCTGAGATGTATGAATGTATTTTATCATTTACGTGAGCATTCGCAAAGAAAGTACGTGCACCCATTTACACCTTTCTTGGAAGAAGTGCAACTTTGTGCCAGAAGATGTGCGCGCTATTAGGGCAGTTTTTTAGGGGGTCTTTTACAAAGACGTGTAATAAACGAGATGCCCATAGGAATATATGAGCATCTTCAGCGTAATACTAGCATGCCTTGTAAAAGGGTCCTTAGTGTTTATTTTATGAAAGGTACAACAGTGCCTATGTTGCTTTTAGAAAATTGAAATAAAATAAGCACTTTTTTAAAACTTTCCAAATAGGCACCCTGTTATAATCAGGCTCTTTATATTTATTACTAGTAAAGAAGGTCCGTTTCTGAGACAAATGAAACGGGCGCTAGCAAGGTTTTCCTTGGAGTGTGTATGTTTGAGAGAGAGTGTGTGTGAGAGAGAGAGAGACAGAGTGAATGTGCGAGTGTGTGTGTGTGTGATATAGAGTGAGACTGTGTGCGTAAGAATGAGAGTGTGCGGCAGGGGCATCCTCTCCGTCTCCTGCTCTCCTTCCCACTCCCTCTTGTGTTCCCTCCCCCCCTTCCTTCCCCTCCCCCTCCCTTTTTTCCTCCCATTCCCCTCTCAGCTTCAGAGTGGTGGCCCCCTCTCCCTCCGCCTTTGAGGGTCGTGGCCCCCCCTTCCTCCCTCTTTGTTTCTCTCTGTCATTCAGGGTCCCTCCCTCCCACTCCCACGTTGAGCCTCCCTCCCTCCCACGTTCAGGCTGGCTGGCTGGCTCCCACCCTCTGAGGTTGGGTGTGAGAGTCACAGGAGGGGTGGCGGGGGTGGTGAACTGTGAGCGTGCATGACTGTGTGTTGTGTCATAGAGATTGATTTTGTGGGGGGGGGGGGGGGGGCAGTGTCACAGTATGAGTGAGAGTGATTGTAAGTGTGTGTTTTTGAAAGTGTGTGAGAGTCTGGTAGGCACCAATATATGTATGAGAGTGATTGTGAGTGTTTGTGAAAGATTGAGAGAGCGTGGTAGGCAGCAGTAGTGCGTTGTTGTTAAGGCTTCAATACTAATTTTAATGTTTGGAGTGTGTTTGTGTGTTGTCATAGTGTTTTTTGTGTGTGTGTGTGTGTGTGTGTGTGTGTGTGTGTGTGAGTGGGGCAGTGACACAGTATGTCTGAGGGTGAGTGTAAGTGTGTATTTTTGAAAGAGTGAGCAAGTCTGTTAGGCATCAACACGTGTCTGAGAGTGAGTGTAAGTGTTTTTTTTTTTTTGAAGTGTGAGACAGCGTGGCAGGCATCAACAGTGCATTTTTTTAAAGGCTTCAGTAGTAATTGTGCTGTTTTGGCAGGCTTCCGCGATTTCCATCCTTGTTACTCTCCCCTTCCATTTCCCTGCACCGAGCTGCTTATATGAAGGTTAATTCAGTGGTGCTATGTGTCTGTGTGAGTTGGAGACATTTAGCATTTGTTAGCATGGCTGCGTTTTGAATTTGGGGGGGGGGTGGTTGAAGTTGGAGGCAGCTTGTTTGAGGTGCCGGTGATGACGGCACAGTGGTTTTTTTCTTGCTGGGAGGATGCTTGTTAGGGAGGCTGCATGTACCGGGAGCAGGAGCATGGGCATCTAAATAGGAATCTCCTTCCAGCGATGTTAGTGTTCTCCGTGGTAAACAACAGCTCCCGGTAATACCACACTACAGCATCCAACGGGGTGCCTTGTGCCGCCATGCTGCCTCTTCTTTTGCGTTTGTTTACGGCAGGGTTGACGACGCCACTCCTTGTCCCCCCCTCCCTCTGTAGCGACGTTAGCAAACTGACGCCGCGGGTCTACGGCCTCCGCCTCTGCTCCTCCTCTTCTCCCTCCCATCCTGCCAGTCATGGTGGTAAAGAGAAGCCAGCTGGCTGTTGTGATCAGCTGTGCTCCGAGGGCGGGGCTAGTGAGTGGAGGGCTCAGAGGACGGCAGGGCTTCGGGGGCGGGGCTTTGAGGCTTTGACAGCGAGTGGTGCGATCCTTGTGGTGGGCGGAGCTATTACGAAGGCGACGAACACTTCAGGGCTTCAGGCTTCACTGCAATGCTGCCAGCTTCAGAACGTTGGATGTGCTTTTTATTATATAGGATGTGCATTGAATGTAGGTACTTCTACACCTTAATACTAACTTGTAGGAGACCCAGAGACAGTAACAGTCGTCCAGTTAA
Source organism: Microcaecilia unicolor (assembly GCF_901765095.1). Classification (NCBI taxonomy): domain Eukaryota; kingdom Metazoa; phylum Chordata; class Amphibia; order Gymnophiona; family Siphonopidae; genus Microcaecilia; species Microcaecilia unicolor. The sequence goes on along the minus strand of NC_044033.1, from coordinate 94,285,681 downwards.
AAAAAAAAAAAAGATTAAACTCTGAATCACCATTCTAAAATCATCAAAGACGACATTGATTTTAGACGCTGCAAAGACAGAGCCTGAAGAATGCAGAATGGAAAACATTGCTAATATATATGACCAAGAACAGCCTAATGGTTAAAGCAGCTGGGAGCAGAGCAGAGATCTTGTAAACCATCTCTGGGAAAAGGTGATCAAAATTATCAGAATGGGCGATTTTTTCATGTTGCGGGTCCATAAGCAGCCTGAAAAATGTATATGATTGACTTTCTGTAACTTTTTTTTTTTTTCACATAAAAGGATGGGGTTTGGACTGTTGTATTACAAATTGTTTGCTTTAACAGTATCCACTAAAACCGCATTTTTGGTTTCTGGTGACTTACAGGGGCATAATCGAACGGGGGCGCCCATCTATAAGGGCGCCCACCTCTAAGGACGGCCCCGTAAAGGGGCATCCCTGACTGTATTATCAAAACAAGATGGGCGTCCATCTTTCGTTTTGATAATACGGTCGGGGACGCCCAAATCTCAACGTTTGGGTCAACCTTAGAGATGACCGACCTTCGTTTTTGCCGACAATGGAAACAAAAGACATCCAGCTCACAAACAGCCAAATCCAAGCCATTTGGTTGTGGGAGAGGCCAGCATTTGTAGTGCACTGGTCCCCATGACATGCCAGGACACCAACCGGGCACCCTAGGGGGCACTGCAGTGGACTTCAGAAATTGCTCCCAGGTGCATAGCTCCCTTAACATGGGTGCTGAGCCTCCCAAACACCCCCCCCCCCCCAGGTCCACCTGCCTGAAGTACACTGCACCCACTACAACTGCTCCAGGGACCTGTATACTGCTGCGATGGACCTGAGTATGGCATTTGAGGCTGGCAAAAAAGTATTTTAACCTGTTTTTTTTACAGTGGAAGGGGGTTGGTGACCACTGGGCGAGTAAGGGGAGGTCATCCCCGATTCCCTCCGGTGGTCATCTGCTCAGTTTGGGCATCTTTTCACGGCTTGGTCATGAAAAAAAAATGGACCAAGTAAAGTCGGTCAAGTGCTCGTCAGGGACACCCTTCTTTTTTCCATTATCAACCGAGGACGCCCATCTCCTAATCACGTCCCAGTCCCGCCTTCGCTACCCTGCCGACACGCCCCTGTGAATTTTGGTCGTCCCCACATCAGAAAGCCGTCAAGGGTGTCAAAAAATCGGCTTTCGATTATGCCGATTTGGGCGGCCTTGTGAGAAGGGTGCCCATCTCCCGATTTGCGCCCTTCTCTTTCAAAAATAAGCGTGTTATTCTCCTTTTCCCAGAGATGGTCATATGTGGTTTCACAGAGAGCACAAAAAAGTAATCCCCATCCTAGAAACCTGTTGCAACAAGTCATTAAACATGATACTGGGGCCTGAATGACTGAGCACAATATTTTCTTTTCACATTTAGGGTAAGTCTACCAGAAGCCATCAAAGACAAAACACATATCAAACAGAACTGCAACCAATCTATAACGCCAAAGACAATACAAATGGGAACAAATCCCAAAATTTCTGACAGAAAGACAGCAGGTACAATTTAAACAAAAGTGTCAAAAATGTGGAGCCCTGAGGTACTCCAGCCTTCAACAGTCTCCTAACTGAACGAGAATTGCCCAAACGCACTTGCTATGTATGATCATTCAAATAAGAAAACTAATACAACAAAGTATTAGTGATCCCAATTGTCTGTAACCATCAATCATCATATTTTAATTTGAAAGAGTCACAAGCAGAAGAAATATCTAACAGGAAATGGGAACAATAGTCTAGACCCTGGTGTCTGACATTCACAGTAGAAAGCAAAAGAGCATAAGCACTGTATGCTTTCTCAAACCCAAATTGATAACAATCCAGAATTCTCCACAAAATTGTTCCATTGTGTAAAAAACAACTCTCTCAATGATTTTTAGTTACAATTGGCAAGGAGGACTAATGTACTAATTACTATTTCTTTTTCTTTTCAAAAGCTTTTTTTAAAACAGAGAACTCTTGAGGTCACGTGATGCTAGGCTAAGGGGAGGACGCCGCACGTAGTAGCTCCGCGGATCCCCAGATAACATCGACCCGTAGCGACATCAAAATCGGGGGAAAACTCAGTGAAACCGCCGCAAGAACCGCGGGAACTCCCTGGCAATAAAATCTATCGAAATCGCCATTGTAAACAGGCTGGAATGGCGTCAAAATCGAGCCGCAAGGAAGGAGCGAGGAGCCGCGTGGGAGATGGCAAAATGGCGGACGCAGGCCCCTCGGGTGAATCGCTGAGCTCGATCTGGGCGACAGAGATTGCGGGGGAAGTATCGAGCCTCTTGGAGGTATCGGTGGACAAGAAACTGCAACGGATCTCAGACCAAATTGAAAAGCTGGACGGGAAAGTGGAAGGCTTAAAAACGGACATGTCAGGCTTCCAGCAGCGCCTTTCTAATATGGAAGACCAAAGTATGCAGCATGAAAACCAACAGAAAGAGATGCAAAAAAGGCTGGAAAGCCTAGAATCCAAGCTGGAAGACTTAGAGAACCGCTCACGTCGTAATAATCTAAGGTTTGTGGGATTGCCGGAGTCCATTAGGGAAGTGGATCTCAGGCAGTTCTTGGAGAAATGGCTGCCTAAAGCGCTGAACTTGAAAGAACTGGAAAACTGTTTGAAGATAGAGCGGGCACACCGGCTGGGCAGCACCAGACAAGGGAAAGAGAGACCAAGAATTGTAATATGCAGAGTTCTGAATTATACCCACAAACAAGATATATTACATACATGGCGCTCGAGGGGCAAGATCCAGTATGAAGCTTCTACAGTACTTTGTTTTCAGGATTTTTCAGCAGCGGTGGCGGCCCAGCGCAGACAGTTCACAGAGGTCTGCAAGCAGCTCTATGAGAGGCAGGCACGTTTTGCACTACTATTTCCCGCCAAGCTGCGCATTCAATTTGAAGGCAAGCCACATTTTTTCACATCCCCTGCAGAGGCAAAGCAATTTGTGAACCGAATGGAAGTCCACGAGCAGGAGAGTGGTGACGGAGAGGTTTCTGGCAAGTTATTGGGTCAGCGCCCGGCGGAGAGAGATCCAGGCAGAGAGGAACAAAAGCCGCAAGGAGAAGATCACTGAGGAAGACGCACCAGGAGCAGCAGAGGACAGTGCACTGCAGGTGTTAAGTTACTGATGGGCATGAGGGCAAGTTAGAAGAGATATGCCTATAATTTGGAAACTTTTTCCAGAATTGAGTTACTAAAAGTTATACTGTAAGAAGATGTCGCTGGGTGAGGGGAGGGGCAGGGGGCGTGACCAGTTCTCAGAGAGAACGCAGCTACCAATGGGGTGGGGTTGGGGAAGAGGGAGGGGGAGGATGGGAAGGGGAGAGGGGGGGGAGTATAAGTATGGGTTTAAATATCTCCTGTGTCTAGTATGGTTTGTTATGTTTTTTTCTTATTGTAATTCTTCCTTCCGAGCAGAAAAGGTTGAGAGATGTGAAATGCTCTGTTTCCAGAGGAAAGGTGGATGGAGGTTGCACCCAAGGGCTGGGGGGTGCGGTCTCACAGGGAGAGTTCAACAACACATATACAGCACAGAAGTCTCACTGAACGATGGGATCTGTTAAATTAATTTCCTGGAATGTGGGGGGGGTTTCCTCGCCCATTAAACGCACTAAGGTGCTGCAGGCCTTGCGGCGGCACAAGGCAGATCTTGCTTTGTTACAGGAGACACATTTGACAACCCAGGAGCACAATAAATTCCAGCAGGGATGGGTGGAACAGGCAATAGGATCCCCAGCGGTAGGTAAGAAGGGGGGGGTTTTGATATTAATCCGGAAAGGCCTACAGGCCCGGATAAAACGAGTCAAGCGGGACTCTGAGGGCAGATATGTACTAGTTGAAGTGGAAATGGGGCACTCTATGTATATTCTATGTAATGTGTATGCACCCAATGTGTATGACCGTAAGTTCCACCGATCCCTCATTGAGCTGCTGGGTCCCTATCAGGGAGGAAATGTGATCCTGGGAGGTGATTTTAATCTGGTATATGATGCTCAAATGGATAAAACAGGTTCCTCAGCATCAGGTCAGAGCCCAGGGGTGGGGAGCCTGCCCTTTCTCTGCTCTACATTGGACTTGATAGATGTATGGAGGGTGTTACATCCGAATGTAAGGGATTATACTCATACATCTAGAGCGCATCTTACGCAATCGCGTATAGATTACTTCTTCATCTCTAGGAATCTATTTTCCAAAGTACAAGTAGCGGAGATAGGGCCATGCGAGGTTTCGGACCACTCAATCATCTGGTTCCAGCTACAAGGTCTAGGATCTGGGGGAGGAGGGGGAGGTTGGAGGTTCCCCTTTGAGCTATTTTGGGACTCCCAATTTAAAGCATATGTAAATGACAAATGGAAGGAATATGCAACTCACAATAAGCAACATCAAAATCAACCTAGCTTATATTGGGAAACATCAAAAGCGGTGATACGGGGAGAGATAATTGCGTACAGAGCTAGAGTTCAGAAGATGAGGGATAAAGAGATCATCAGACTGGAAAAGGAGGTCCGTTCACAGAGGATTAGATGTGGGATACGTATGACACCTGGGGAGAAGGGAGCTCTCTTGGCCACTCAGAAAGCATTGAATGAATTACTCCATCAGAGGGCTGTTAAGTCTCATAAGTATTATCAATATCAATTTTTCATTCATGGTAACAAAGCTGGGGCACTGCTAGGGAGATTGGTGCGGGGGAAAAGAGGTACACAGGGAATATTAGAGGTGAAAGATGAAGGTGGCCTGCTTTGTAGAAAATCTAAGGACATTGCAGAATGTTTCAAACGGTATTATGAGAAATTGTACGGGGAGTCACTGGACACAATAGAAGACAGTATGCTGTACCTAACTAACCAGGCATTACCTCGGGTGACAGAATCCCAGAAGGCATATTTAAATGGTCCAATTACAGAGGGTGAGATGATGCTGGCGCTCCAGCAGAGTAATCTACAAAAGGCACCGGGGCCAGATGGATTTACCATAGCATATTACAAGTTAGTCCAAGAACAGGTGACAATCCCTCTATTAAATCTCTACAACGATATGGCAACTTCAGGGGCAATGTCAGATGCCATGAACGTAGCAAAAGTAATAGTGTTATTGAAGCCTGGGAAAGATGGGTCTAAGGTAGAGTCGTATAGGCCCATATCTCTACTAAATTGTGATGTCAAAATCTATGCTAAGATTTTAGCCAACAGGCCGTCACGAGTATTGCCAGATTTGATAGCGCCCCCGCAGGTGGGATTTGTGAAAGGTAGGTCGGTGGGGAGGAATGTCAGGGCACTGTTAGCATCCCTGGAGACTGTGGAGAGGCGGAAAAGGCCTTCCCTGTTGGTCAGTTTTGACGCAGAGAAGGCCTTTGATCGGGTGATATGGAATTTCATGTTTACGGTTATGGAAAGAGTCGGGGTGGACGGGTACTTTCGGAGGGCAGTGGGTGCGCTTTACTCAAACCCACAGGCATACATGTGGGTTAATGGGGAGAACTCGGCACGGTTTCAGGTTAGAAGAGGCACTAGGCAGGGGTGTCCTTTGTCCCCACTGCTGTTTGTGTTAGCTCTAGACCCTTTGATCAGGGAAATTGAGAACCACCCAGAAGTGGAGGGGGTGACATGGGGCACTTCATCGTTCAAGGTTTCAGCGTTCGCGGACGACATATTAGTACATCTAACACACCCAGCTCGATCGTTGAGAGCTCTGTTGGAATTATTTCAGGAGTACGGTGATTTTGCAGGGCTCAAAATCAATTACTCTAAATCATTGGCACTAACAGCTCACACAAGTGTAAAGTCGGAGTGGGGAGCTGGATTCCCGCTCAAATGGGCTTCGGATTTTCTTCCTTATTTAGGAGTGAGAATCTCGATGAATACGTCCCAGTTATACCAACTAAATTTTAATCATCTATTGGATAAGCTAAAGAGTCGATTGAGCTTGTGGGGGACATTACCGCTTACGTTACATGGGCGGATACATCTGTTTCGAATGGCTGAATTCCCGAGGTGGCTATACACATTCCAGGTGCTACCCTTGTGGCTTAGGCGTAAAGATTTGAGTCAGCTCTATGGGTACCTGAGGAGGTTCGTATGGAGAGATGCTAAACCGAAACTTCCTTTGAACTTACTCATGGGCTCCTGGAGAGAGGGAGGTATGGGACTTCCAAACATCCGCAGATACAACGAAGCTTGTCTGCTGCGCCACTTAGGGGACTGGCTAATGGGGAGGCAGGACTACACACCACGAGATGTGGAATATGAGTTTTTTAAACCGTTTCATCCACATTATCTATTGCATTGCGAGAGGAGAGCAATTCCGATATACATGCGAAACAGCGTGCTATTGGGTCCCTTAAGGGAGGTCTGGAGGAACTTGAATAGGATATGGGGTTTGGCGGCAGATGTATCAGATCTACTGCCACTGCAGGATAACCCACAATTTGCCCCAGGGTCTGAAAATAAAATATTTCGCAATTGGGCAGATTTGGGGATCACGAGGCTTGAGCATGTTCTGGATACAAAGGGGAAGATCCTATCATTAGGAGCCTTAGGAGTAGGTATTTGTATGAACCACCTATTCGCATATCATCAATTGGCTCACTATGTACGGTCTCTGAACCAAAGTAAGCTGGAAAGTGGGCATGGGCGTAGAATTAGAGCCTTTTTTGGGATGGTACCCGGAGATAGGTTGTCGGTATCGGGCCTGCAGAAAGCTTTAGAGGTACATGAGGGACAGAGGAATACGGAGGTTATTCGCCAAAGATGGGGAGTAGATCTGGGACAACCAAACTTGCAATTAGATTTCCCCAAATTGATAGCTCGTATTCCCCAGTTGTCGGTAAATGCTGGTCTTCGGGAGTGTCAGTACCGTATAATATACAGGGCGTATATGGCCAAAAGTCAGGTATTCAAATTTGGGGGGGTTGCAGATCCGCTCTGTGCGAAATGTGAGCAGGGGGAGGGTACGCTAGTGCACTCCCTTTGGGCATGTCATAAAATTCAGGCATTTTGGAGGCAGATATTTCATTATCTAGAGTCTCTGGTGAAGCTGAGGATACCACTTTCGCCCCAGGGGATATTATTGGATAAATATGAAGTATTTCGACTTCATGGTGGAGGGACCCAGCGGCTCATTCGCAAGGCCAGTCTGGTGGGGAAGAAGCTTATAATGGGCGCATGGACGAGTGGGTCCCCACCAGATTACTGGCACTGGAGGAACAAATTACATGAACTTTTATTGTTGGAGCGCAGGGGGGTAGGGTCGTCCCCCAGAAGGCGTAAAGCATTTTTGGCGGTGTGGGAACCCTACATACAATCCTTGTCACACAAAGCTCGCAGTTTAATATTTAACAAGCTCTGATAGGAAGGAATTTTTTTTTTTTTTTTTTTTTTTTTGTCTGTGTGGACAGTCAGGAAGCATAAAGACACAGAAGATGGGAAAGTGCATCCATAGGGGGGGTGGGAAAGGGTCATGGGGGGGGGGGTTAATAGATGGTTTCTAAATTAGGGTGGAGTGTCATCAGAGTTCAGGCACTCTGCTCGAGCAGTGACATTTAAATACTGCTGTGCTAGTTGAAGGCTCCACTAATAATGTTTGTGATGCAGCATTGTAATATTGTTTCATGTTAGGGGGTCATACATGGATGTCAATGTAATGTGGAACGCAGTTTATGAGGGGCTTTTGGGAAGGGGGTGGGAAAGGTTGGAAGTAATGTTTGATGGTAGATTGGTCTATTCAATGAGAGTTGCATGCGCATTTGTACTATATGGCTTATCTCCATTTGTTACTTGAAAATGTTCCTTATGCAGTACCATCAAAAACAACTAGAGATTTGGGGGGGGGGGGGGGGGGGGGGAGGGGGGAGGATGGGAGGGAAGGAAAAAATGTAAAATGTTCTTGGAGAGCAGAGGTAATTGTTCTAATTCTCTGTGTCATTTGTAAAATGGAAGTTGTCTCTTCAATAAAATATATTTAAACATAAAACAGAGAACTCTTTCAAACATGCATTGCAAAGGAACAAACCAAAAATAAATTGGTTAAATACATGGAATACCAGATCATGAACTAAAAATAATCTTTTTACAAGTCTTTCCCACCTGGATCTGCCTAATCCCACACCACCATACATCACGAAAAGTTCAGAAGTGGAAAACAATATTATTAACCTCGCTCACAATATGCTAATATATCAACCTAAGCGTTTATTGTACTTCTGTATTATGTACTAGACTTCTACAAATCTAAATTTTGTAACCGCCTTTTTAGCAATATGTAAGCCACATTAAACCTGCCATATGATGGGAAAATGTGGGATACAAATGCAATAAATAAATAAATATGTGAAAATTCAACCATATCTCAATTTAAAATCCTGTTAATGTGTGCTTTTAAAGACCATGTGGCAACAACATGCTAAAACTGACTACTTGCTTAAAGGGGGAATGGACAATTGAAAAACCTTTAACCACCGCAGAGAGCCTGAATGGGTAATTTGAAGAGACATCAAGCATCCTTAGATATCACATGAAACAACAAAACGTCAGCTGCAGGAAAATAAAATCCGCCAAGGCAAGGAACCACTCATTCCTTCAAGATCCGCATAATAGGAATTTTCCTTACCATCTATGCATGTTCAATTTACGTCTATAAAATGAAAACCTATGAGTACTATACTTCCCTATAATCGCAGAAGGAAGTGCACTTATGTTCAAAAATATCAGTTATGTCCTATCATGAAGTATATTGGACTTCTTCTGCATAGCCCCTTCACGCTACTCAGTATTTCAGAGGCAAAGGCAGAGATATCAAGCAAAATATGTTTCTTCCATTTCCCACAAATCAGCCAAAATGGAATAACTTCCTTCTGCCATTGCAGGATAGTATTGCTCAGAGGTAAATAAGTTGATGGCAAAAGCGAGAAGGATGTTTGGATAAATAGGGAAAGGAATGGCTATTAGGAAAAAGGAAATGGGAGTGCTGGTATAAGACTATATTGAAATCTCATTTAGAGTACTGTGTGCAATTCTGGAGACCGCACCTCCAAAAGGATATAAACAGGATGTATTCAGTCCAGAATAGCTACTAAAATGGTCATTGTTTTTTGTCACAAAGCATATAGGAGCAGACAGAAGTGATGGTGGTTGAGAAAAGGACAGTATATGGCAAACACAGGAAATCTTTGAAGAGGATGGGATTCTAGAGCTAGTACTTGGTGTGGATGAACAGACTAGATAGATCATTCTTATCTGCAGTTATTTTTCTCCCTTTCTTTGTTTCTAGTTGGGCTGGAGACTAGCAGTGCCAGTCTAAAGTTGGGCTGGCAACCCTGCCTCTTTTTTTTTTTTATTTCAGAATTCAGAAACAGCACACCAAAGCAGCAGACTTGTCAGAATGACCACTATAGGGGATGACAGATGGCTCCCAATCCTGAGGTTAGGGGGGGGTGGGGAATGGCCATTTATATATATATATATATATATATATATATATATATATATATATATGCTTTCACTTATTCTCACCCTCTGTCCATCCTTCATATGCCACGCTTCTCACTTTGCCCATAGCCCTTTACCTTCCAGTATTCATTCCCTCTTCCTCACTCAGAATACCCACAATATGCATCGCTTCCTGAACCCTAATATTCTCCCCACCCTCTTAGTCTAAGAACTTGTCCTCTCCTCTAGCACTTCCCCCTCATGCTCGCCCCAATTTTCATCCCCTCCTGGCTCGTCACGTCCCCTTGCAATCACCCCTTCTTTGGCACCTCCTTTCCCTACTTATGTGTGTATGTATATTTTATACAACACAAACAATGACAACTACTACTACTACTAACGCAGCCCAGCGCTTAAATATCTTTTCCAAAATATATCAGATGATAATGAAGGCAAGCTACAGGATATATTCTTGTGTGAAACGAGTTGCTGCTGAGGCTCTGTGTTGATGGTATCCACCCACTTTCAAGAGTTTTGCAAAAGATATTTACGCATTGGGTTGTCATTGAGCTTTATTCGCTCCCGCTGTGCTTAATTTTCATTGGACAGTTTAAACTTGATTTATGTGTATTTTATATATATATATATACACACACACATACATATATATACATGCAATACCTGTGTTGAAGAAACTTCATTTTATCTTGCAATAAGTGTATATGTAGTATTTTCATTATTACACTTTAATTTTCTCATCAGCTGGATATTTGAGATTATAAGGGCAGCATGTCAGTGCAAACGGTTGTTACAATTGAGATTGAAGAGTACACAGAAGGAGCTGCTTTGAAACTGGTAATTATACCAGTCCACTAACAGCAAATCATGCATTGTGGTTTCACAATATTTTTTTTATTCTGCACTTATTAGCGCAATATATTTTATTACTCTACTAAATTCTTAAACCAGAGTCATCAATAAACTTGCTACTTTCCATAATTTTCAAATTTGCTTTGTTTATAACAGCATTTGACCGTTTAAAGATGGGGACTTCATTTTCTGTGTGATAAAAATTAGAGCTACCTTGATTTAGTGAAGTATAAAATACAACAGTATTCATTATTTACTCTGGTGTTTTTTTTTGTCAAAGAATATTGGAATAGACATGCCTATCTCAACACGTATACTTTGGAAGAAAGGCAGGAGAGTGAAGATATGATACAGACATTTAAATACCTCCAAGGCATAAATGCACATGAGGCAAGTCTCTCAACTGACTGGAAGCTCTGGAACAAGGGATCATAGTATGAAGGTAAAAGGAGATACCACTTAGTGGTGGATATGTGGAAATACCACTCAACAGAGGTTAAGAATACAAGGCCTGTATCTGAATTCAAGAAAGCATGGATCAAGCACAGAGGATCTATAAGGGAGAGGAAGAGATTGTAAGTGCTTAGTAGTTGGTGTGGATGGGCAGATTGGATAGAACATACGGCCTTTGTCTGCAATTATTTTCTTTGTTTGCAATTCTAAATCACCTTGAATGATTATTTCAAAATTTGGTTGCAAATATGGCTCCTTATTTGCTAATGCTTAACGCACAATATAACACTGTTATCATACACTATCTGCTGCAAAGCCCATTTTACAGCAAGTAACTATTAGGAAATTGGAGTGTGTGCTTTCTTCTAAGTAAATAATGGTGGTGATGGTGGTGGTTCTTTTTTCAAAACTGCCCAGTCCTGCCAAACAAATCTATAAACATACAGAATACCACAACAAAAAAATTAAAATTCCCCTAGTAGCTTGCTTGCATGCTTTTTAAGGAAAACAAGTTGGAACCTGTCTTTTAATACTGGGTAATTATGGAATGCTAGGAACTGAGCATGTCACTAATCTATTATCCAAAGTAGCAGTTCAGAAGAAATCCACTCACTACGCTGTGTAGAATCAAGTGAGGCCTGTGATGCAAGGGCGCAGGGGCTACAAAATCTTCTTAAAGTTAAAATAAACTGGAAAATGCACAAATGCGATACATATGGCTTCTGATTTACACAGAAACTACAGGTACTAACCAGATGTACACATGAATGATTAGGTCATGCCTGACAGCAGACATGAAACTGAACTTTGCACACCGCCTGCGGGTTTCACGACATCATGGTTCTGACAAAAAGGGTTGCTATGAAGGTTACAGTGGATGGGCTAGGAACACCCCACAAATCAGGTTATCGTTATCTGAATCATGTGGTATTTGTGTCATTCTGAAAACAACTGTTGAAGCCACAGCTCAAAGCAAAATTTTCTTTTTGCTGAAAGCAACCCAGATATCCCTGCAGAGGGAATATAACCAGCGCATTACACTCATAAATCCAGAGTTAATAGTTGCAAGATACTATAACTGTCTCCACATATGGCTTGAATTCCTTCACCCTACCAGGAGCTGGCCTTTGACCTCCAGCAGGATTCAATGTGTCAAGAATCAAGGAAGCCAGATGCAACTCAGAGGGAAGCTCTGAGCAAAGAGTACACATTCTTAGCAGTGCCATTCGTTCACATTTCTTTAAGTTTAGTGTTAGACTTCAAAAAATTACAATTCTTGTAAACTGCTTCTTTATATTGATTCATATTTTGATGCATATTTTCCCTGTTTGATTTGACAACAGCTGCTTTGGGAGGTCAACAGAAAACTACTGTAAAGCTCTGACTGTGTTGAAATGTAAGGGGGTGCTAGAGAGCTTACTGGCAGATTGACACGAGAACGCACTACTCTCCCAGAAACGGCCAAAAAATAAACTTTGCATGAAAGACTGATATTTCTTCCAAATACTCATCCTGAGATATCTTCATGGTCAAGGGTAAATCAGGTAAAACAAACAGCTTCTACAGTTTTACGTGGTGTCAAAATGTCCAAGCAAGATCCTCTACCATGACAGAAGATGACTACTAGCAAGGAAACAGAAACCTTCCCAACTGTATCATGAAGGGAGCAAATCACTGAAGTTACTAATGACTTAGGGTCCTGTTTACTAAGGCACATTAGTGTTTTTAACACTCCTATAATTAGTGTGTGCACTGTGTAGGCACGTACACTGTTAACGTACGTTAAAAACTCTTAACGCGCCCATAACACAGCTTAGTAAACAGAGCCCTTAGAATCATAGTGTAACCAAAGAAATTTAAAAAATGGAGGTGGCTTCCCGAAAAACAATTCTTTCCATAGAAGATACTATTACTCTTCTACAAAATAAAGTCAAAACTACTGCTGTACCGAAAGGGGATTTCATGATGGTTATAATAGCAGTCAGAGAAAGAAATCTGAGAATTTGGGAATTTTAGAGGGAGGAATCAAAGATGATGATCTAATGAACTTTACAGAAACATCTCTGCCCGAGCTACCAGAAATTGATTATAGATTATAAAGGGTTTTGAGAATGAAACAGCACAATACCAACAAAAATTATGCCCAAGACCAACAAGTGATTCCTAACTTGACAAAATCTCAACTACTAGAAATCTTGATAAAAAAAGTCATGGTGAAAATTTTGATTGTCACAGATCTGAAGTCACAGCACATAAAAGAAGCTATTTTTGCCATTATAAGACCAACGAAGAACTAAAAACCCAAGTTTATTTATTTGCTACATTTGTACCCCACATTTTCCCACCTATTTGCAGGCTCAATGTGGCTTACATTATATTGCAAAAGATATAGTTATGAACAGAGTAAGAGGTTTGTTCTAAATTAACATATTACTATGTAAGAATTAAGGAAGATATGTCTGTGGAATAATTTACAACAAAAGAGAGGGAACGAAGTACAAACTAAAATCCAAACAAAAAAAACAGCACCACGGGCCTTTAAAAATGGAACACAGTTCTTTAATGAATGAGCCTTGACAAAAAGACCCGACACGGGCCGTGTTTCGGTGACTAGCACCTGCATCAGGGGTCACAGTGATGACGTGGAAAACTTGGGGAATAACTCGAATATATTCCTCTACAATATATTATTCCTTACCCCACGTCTCATATAGTAAAAGCTACAAAGCACCAAGGCACTTTCACTTTCTGTATCCAAACCCCGTGGTGCTGGTTTTTTTGTGTGGAATAATTTACATAACACAATGAAAAAGAAAAAAAAATATGATAATATGGCTAATATTTAGGATGAGTGTCACTATGAATAAGACCATCAAAGTATTGAAGGTCCTGAAGGTCTACTGGGTTAAACTGATTTTCTTTCAGACAACAAAATGGAGGCTGATATCCTTATTTGCAGATGGAAGAGAAATAAAATACCAGAGAGTTACAGACTACATAATGATTTTTTTTTTTAAATACACCTGAACTATAGAAAATCTGATTATCTCAGTGCCACAGAAAGAATTTCCACAAGTAGGCTGATGTGAACAATCTGCACAACTTAAGTGTTCACAGGTAGATTTGTTACTGAGAACTGTGAAGCCTGACTGTATAAAAGAATTTAAAACAATAAAATGGAGTTCTATATTTTCAACATGTAATATGAAAAGTCTTCTATCGATTTTCTATGAAACACATATGAAGAGTGCATTATAGCAAACCAGGTCCAGGGCCGGTCTTAGCAAGTGCGGGGCCCTGTGCAGACCAATTTGGTGGGGCCCCATCCTAGCCCCGCCCCCACCATAGCTCCGCCCCACCTTAGCTCCACCCATTGATAAGATTATTCCATTTTTAGAAATTTTTTTTATTTATAAAATTTCAAATAAAGACAAATGAAGCTAAACTTGTACAAAAAAACTGATTGAAATAATAAGCACAATGCTATCATCATGAAACCTACCCTCTCCCCAGAAATTATTCAGTTCAAGTCCACTACAATTAGTAGTTCCAATTCTCATAACAAAGGAGAAAATAATGAAAAATATTAAGAAAAGATCCAGCACAGTGCTACAGTGTACAAGGTATGCCAGGAATGCTTTATTTGCCTATGGTTGGAGAGAGGTTGAGTGACTCGATGCAGTCCCGGTCGGAGCAGAGGCACGAGGCAGAGTTGAGGCACGCTGAGCGGGGCCCCCTTAGGCGTGGGGCCCTATGCGGCCGCCTTGGTCGCCTCTGCCTAAGACCGGCCCTGACCAGGTCTATATGGAAATCTGGGAGATGTGTGAAAACAGTGAGTGGTCCTTTTAAAACTAAGCTACGGGAAAAAGGGCCTCGCAGTAGTGGCAGGGGCCATTTTTCCCATGTGCCTGGGCCCTTTTTACTGCAGCGGGTAAAAAGCCCCCCCCCCCCACATGAAAATGGCCACGCATGTAGAATCCGGTATCTCTACTTTCAGTTTTTGTCTGCATGTTTTTCACAGTTCCCTATTTTGTATCAGGTAAGAGAGAGTCATGTTCTGCATCTGCAACTGAGGTGAAGGATTCTTCTGGCATGTGGTGTCTGTGTTGGAATCTGCAACTGTCCATCTTGTTCTAGTTTCCCAGTAGCAGGTATACCGGTGCTCTAATATATTTCAGTAGTATAATTAAATTAAATATCTACTTCTGAAGGTTACAGGTACAGGTGGGGATGGAGATTACTTGTGGGGACGAAGGGGATGGGGAGGATGGAATGAATCTTAGCGGGGCAGGCAGGTATGGGTTAGATTCCAGTAGTGTACCACAAGATGAAAACGGTTGAAAATCATCGCTATAGACATTCGGTATTTTACACTCACAGGATAAAGGAGGCAATTAGAGAGTTCTAGTGAGATACCATGAGATGAACATGGTTGCAGAATTGTTATAGAAAATGTACACTTTACGATATGAATCATGTGTTTGTAAATATTGGTGTTATCTGTGTCCGTAACCGAAAACTACTGTTTCTATTATTTAAAATGTAAAAACAAGAAAATGATTTTAAAAAAGTATAAAGGCTTTAAGAGAATTACTAGGAATCACAAATAGATGGCACAATATTGTCTCAACTATTAATCGATGCAATGCTTGAATTTAAGAGGGTGATTTCATTACATGGTGTTTGATGTGAGAGTAACTAGGCGCCTACCTTTCTGCATAAAATACCAGCATAAGTAGCACAAATTGTGCCTATATTGTAGGCGCAGACATTTAAAAGCATAGATTAGCATATTTTATCATCTACACACATATTTGCGAACTCTGTCACAATCCACCCAGTACATGCCTACTGGCAAAGTATGTGCCATCATGTCATGCAGATTAAAAAAAAAAAAAAAGTTTTTGGTTACTTTCCTGGAGTCTCTACCCTTAGGACCCAACTTTTCAAAATGATTGCAGGTGCTAAACCAAATAGAAATTCTCCCCCCCCCCCCCCCCAATGAATATAATTAAGAAGGTTGCTCAATACTGGGGGTGCTCAAGCACCCACAGTACTGGCTCCTATGTCTGTACCCTAATAGTGTTATTAAGACAGACAGGAGTAAGGGTCCTATTTACTAAGTTAGCACGTGCTAAACGCTAGAGTTGCCCATATGTTTCTATGGGCGACTTAGCATTCAGTACATGCTAATCATTATCGCATTATAAAAATGCTAATGCGCTCTTAGCGCTGTTTAGTAAGCGGGGCCCTAAATTTGGCCAGCTTCTCATTTAGGCTGAATAGCTCCCATTAATTTCCCACTGGAGGAACAAAAATGTTTTATGTCTATCCCGTTGAAAACCATAAGAGCCAAACCATACTACTTATTCAAAGTTGTTAACTCGCAACAGGCTTGTGAAAAATTACAGAAAGACTTTACGAGACTGGGAGATTGGGCGGCTAAATGGCAGATGACGTTTAATGTGAGCAAGTGCAAGGTGATGTATGTGGGGAAAAAAGAACCCGAATTATAGCTACGTCATGCAAGGTTCCACGTTAGGAGTTACGGACCAAGAAAGGGATCTGGGTATCGTCGTCGATAATACACTGAAACCTTCTGCTCAGTGTGCTGCTACGGCTAGGAAAGCTAATAGAATGTTGGGTATTATTAGGAAAGGTATGGAAAACAGGTGTGGGGATGTTATAATGCCGTTGTATCGCTCCACGGTGCGACCGCACCTTGAGTATTGTGTACAGTTCTGGTCGCCGCATCTCAAGAAAGATATAGTAGAATTGGAAAAGGTGCAGCAAAGGGCAACTAAAATGGTAGCGGGGATGGGACGACTTCCCTATGAAGAAAGACTAAGGAGGCTAGGGCTTTTCAGTTTGGAGAAGAGACGGCTGAGGGGAGACATAATAGAGGCGTATAAAATAATGAGTGGAGTGGAACAGGTGGATGTGAAGCGTCTGTTCACGCTTTCCAAAAATACTAGGACTAGGGGGCATGCGATGAAACTACAGTGTAATAAATTTAAAATAAACCAGAGAAAACTTTTCTTCACCCAACGCATAATTAAACTCTGGAATTCGTTGCCGGAGAACGTGGTGAAGGCGGTTAGCTTGGCAGAGTTTAAAAAGGGGTTAGACGGTTTCCTAAAGGTCAAGTCCATAAACCACTACTAAATGGACTTGGGAAAAATCCACAATTCCAGGAATAACACTTATAGAATGTTTGTACGTTTGGGACGCTTGCCAGGTGTCCTTGGCCTGGATTGGCCGCTGTCGTGGACAGGATGCTGGGCTCGATGGACCCTTGGTCTTTTCCCAGTGTGGCATTACTTATGTACTTACTATGCTATTTCCTTTATCCAATTCCACTGTAGCAAAATTGGGAAAAGGTTTCCAAGAATAAACATTGTGAACTATATATATATATATTCCAGTTTGACTGCTTTGAAAGAGATGACACTGCTGTGGCCATAGTAAAGGATTACACTTTTTTTTTTTTTGTTTAAAGTCTCACAATTCCAATTTCATTTGCAAGAAGTAAAAACAGTGCTACTAACACACAAGAAACAAATGTCTCTCCACTGTTGTACTTCAGGAGCCGAGAAAACTTCAGTATACCAAACTCATGTCCTTAAGTCCACTGGGGTATTCCCTGATATTTATTCAGGACTTCACCACACAAAAGAAGAGGAAGGAATAGGCCCGGATCAAGATACAAATAACACAGGCATTACATATGGTGGCAGATTGAGGGCACCAAATATTTGTGCCAAACATGATCTTGATTCTACCTGCTTCAAGATGGTGCTCTATGACCTCTGGAGAAGAAATCACCCAACCCACTGCTCTACGGGCGCCAACATCTTAACTCCAACACTGCAGATGAGCAGATGATACTGGGATCTGGCTGAGGTCTGTATTTTTCATTTATTATACAAGCCTAGTAATACAACAAACAGCTATAGTCTTGCTGAGTATAACCAGTATTGAAATATTTGTTTTTCTGAAGCAGATTTTGAGTTCAAGTCTCATTCCTTTTTTTCCTGGGGCAACAGCAATGTTCTGAGTGAGGAGGACTCACTCCCCATGCTTCCTGATTGTGGCACTCCAAGGGGGATCCTCTAGCAGTTGACGTAGCTGAGAGCCACAAATGTGCCCACCCCTGTCCTACATAGTTTGAGAAAGGTAACTTTCCAAACTGGAAGGATTCCTTTTTTTTTTTTTTCTTCAAAATTTACAAGATCTCACTTATAAATGGTAATACAGCCAAATAAGTTTAGAGACTACATTGTTTATCAATAAAGTGAATATTATATAATCTCAAAAGGAAAATAAACAAACAAGTAGTAATACAACAGTTGCTTCCTTAGACCACCATTCATATTGGGGGAGGGGAAAGAAAAAAAGAGGAGATTTAAATGATAGAATGAAATTTAAAAGAAGATGGCCTGGCTCTATACCCCCAGCTTTTCCATTCTTACGCTTAATTACTCAACACATCCTACCTGGACATCTTTTTATTTTCAATAAACAATTTAAGCTGATCTAATTCAAAAAAGATACATTTGTTACCCAAATATTTTATACAACTGGAAGGATTCCTAATAGGTAATGTAAGAGGAAGGGAGATGCTGCTCATTCTCAGGAACCAGGGACAAACAAAATATGGAATGTGTGGATATTTCTTTTTACATATAATCAGCATGCCAAAATATATTAATTGCCTAGTGACATACAAGTAGAGTGGTGGAATCTCAGTACTGATACTACGTTTGTAACTTCTGCATATTAGTTCTCCTGACTGCCCAAGAATCCTTATAGCTGGCAACATGCACAATACTGTTTTTCCACATTTTCTTTTATATATTTAATCTTTTCCTTATGCTTGAAAAGACTGGGTGACACAGGTGGTGCAGACTTTGTTATTGGTCCAGTAAAGTACAGCAATAGTACCAACAATAGATTTCTTCAAGACATCAGGACAGCACTGAATTAACTTGCACGACGTAGCAGGTACAACATCTCACTGGAACATTCTTATTCCAAATGATAAAAAGCCCGATTCTAAAATTCAGACATTGTGTTAAAGTAGAAAACCACAAGAACAGCATTTCCAATAAACGTCTCAGTTCTAAGCAACTATTCTGCACTATGTATGAAAAAAGAAAAGGCCAATGAACACCAAGCTGTGCCCTTGATCAGAGATCAAAAAATTGCGATAGAAATACACAGAAACTACTGGCTTGATTAGAAAGAATTTTTACAATCACCTTTGTATATCGCCTATAGATATTACACACCCTCTTGAGATGCAAGAAGCTGTCTCTGGCAACATCTAACTATTAAGAAGATCTCTAGCAGTCAACTTAAGAGATTGAGACAATACCTAACGTACACTGGCTTATGAATGAGGTGCATTTATTTTATTTTTATTACATTTGTACCCCATGCTTTCCCACTCATGGCAGGCTCAATGCAGCTTACATGGGGCAATGGAGGGTTAAGTGACTTGCCCAGAGTCACAAGGAGCTGCCTGTGCCTGAAGTGGAAATTGAACTCAGTTCCTCAGTTCCCCAGAACCAAAATCCACCACCCTAACCACTAGGCCACTCCGCCATTCTATACATTCCTATCATGCTATACACAAAGCAAACCCATTTGGACACACTATCCTGAGCAAGATATTGAAATAAAGCAGCCAAAACTGGCTGCATTCGCAGACTTCAACTATCTTATTAGCCCTGTTTCTTTGTGACATCTTGCTTGCATGGTTTTGTATGTGGCTTGTTCCCTACTTAGACTTCTATAGATATAGTGGGTTATAAATAAAGCTTTTATTATTACAGCTATGATAAACAGTAAATAATGTAAAACTGAAGTTTTGAAATATAAAATACATATACAGCATTGCTCTATTATCTAATTGTCTGATGCCTAAGAAAATCCTAATGCTCGTTCACATTAGAAACAAGGAGAGTGGTGTTTTAAAAGTTACACATATTAGCAAGAGAATGCTAACTTTTCACGTGTAACAAATGTGTAAATGAACATATAAGTTCACAGAATTAAGTTCTTCTGCTCTGCATAAACAGCATATTTCCTATTAATAAATGATTCAGGATCTGCACCTTAAGTCCTCTGTAATGAGACTCAAAGACCAAATTATGTACACCCTAAAAGAGATGGGAGAAAAGGACAGAGACATTCAGATACCTCCAAAAGGTATCCAAGAGGCTTTGTTACTTCAGATTGTAAATGCAACCCTATCTGAGGGTTTCTCTTCAAGATATATGACACTTTGAGGCTCATTTTCAAAGCACTTAGCCTCCCAAAGTTCCATAGAAACCTATGGAACTTAGCCTCCCAAAGTGCTTTGAAAATATGCCTCAATCACTCCATTATTTTACAAAAATAAAATCCAGACAATAAAATTACCCTTCTGTTTTCAAGTTATACCCTTTTTTTTTTTTTAGCCTGGATTGTCAAATGCTGAGTTACGGTACAATCAAGTGAAATTTATAGAAAAAGTTGGCATTTTAGAGATTACAGGCAAAGACAGGGTTATGAACAACTTTCTCCACTGTGCTTTCCTGCTCTTAAATACAAATTGATAGTTAATCATTCTATACTTCTTAATCACCGAGGGTTTTGGTGTCAATACATGGGCTCTTCAACGCGTTTAAGTCATTCTTAACTGTGTATACAGGTACCAATTGATTTTTGTTCATCACCTCAGCTGTTAAGTTCTGGGCTACCACAAGGATCGGTGATTTCACTACTACTTTTTAATCTTTACACCCTCTAGCTGATCTTATTGCACAATTTGGTTATTTTCTTATTAATTGATACAATACAAATTACTTGTACAAAAGGGTTTTTCTTTCAAATATTAAAAAACAGCAGGAAAAAAAAACAAACTATTTTTCCAGCAAATTACCCACAGGTTCATAAAGAAAGGCAAGATAAAAACAAAAAGGAACCAGTTGTCAAGAAAGGGTAAGCAAAAGTACCAGATTAAATCGAACACTGGTCACATCATAACTCCCATTCTATGATGGGAAGATCCATCAGTTGGCCAAAACTCAAGTGTCTTACTATCAAAGAAGCATAGACAACTAGAGAGGATCAAAAGAAATTTAGCGCCCCAGTTCTTAACATATCTCCAAAGAAATCTCAACTAAAATATAAACCACCCAACTGAACTCCTCTTAGGTGTGGGGAGATATTTATTTCTTTTGCTCCGGGTGGCTTTAGAAATATGTTAACATCCTGACAATTCAGCAACAGGGCATCTTTAACCTTAAAAAAATATTTTCTAAATCTAATCCTTAGAGTCAAAGGCACAGGTAATGATTAACACTTGGTATAGCCTGGTCTGTCTCCAAGTTCTGCAGGAAACCCAGTAAATCTATATTTAAACAAACAAACAAAAAAGGCTGGGGAAGACTAACTCACTCCCTGGCTTCCTTCTATTTAAGGGATGGAATCATCCACGCTCAAACATATCAGCAGCATAAATTGATAGAATTCTAAGAAAGTAAAAAATGGAGTCTGAATTTGTTCTGTATGACTACAAAGTCCTTAACAAAACCAGTCTATTTTCCTTGTATTTGCTCAACCTTTTTTTCCAAAGACAACATTCACTGTAATCTTATTTTAACTTCCAATTCATTTGTCTTTTTTTATAATGTCCATATATAGATTTTCCTATTAAGCAAATTCCATCCCCAGGAGTCTCAGAATACTACAGAATTCACCAGAGCTGATTCAACCTGACTTGCAGGGCTTCTTCTGCTCCTTACCACCACTCTGATCAAAACAGTGATCCAATCCTTCTTTTGAGGGAAGGGGAACCACATCAAACAAACCTTTGACTTAAGTCACGTCACTCTCTTCTTATCTCAAGGCTTGCTTTTCTTGCAGAATTTCTGGTTTGGTTCTTAAACGGTTTTGTCAAGTTTGTCTTGAAACTTCTATTTCAGATTCCTATCCACTAACTTGTGATGTTCAACAGGGTTCTGTTCTGTCACCTCTATTTATTCAATCTGTTTCTTAGTACGCTAGCTACTCTTATTCAGAACTTTAACATTAGGGTCTACATTTATACAGATGAAAAAAATATAAGAAAGGAATTTTCAGATATGCTTGATCTTGCAACTGCTGGTACAATACTACTACCACTGATGGAGCCAAATCTATATACTTGTCCACTCCCAAAGATTCTAACCATTTTCTTAGTGGTCTCAAATAATTAATAGAGACGGGCACACAATCTCAATGCACTCCTAGAATGAAAAGTGCCAGAAATGCCCTGGGTTTTTTTTTAATGTCTTCCCATGTCTTATATAAAGGCCTCAAAAAAGGAGGAAACATCACCTCTCTCTTTGTATCAGTATTCTTGGCCTTAGCTAATTTGTGATATTCAAACATGGAGTTTGTGATAAGTATGCCTGTTCTACGCCCAATGTTTTTCTGCACTTTGGTCACTGTGGGCTTAAGGGCTTTAAGTACCACAGCCTTATAATAATGCAGTTAGTTCAGAAAACTCTCCCTCCCCCCTCTCCTTCGCAGGATAGTTAAGTTGCTATATTGACACTAGGTCTTTCCTATTACAAAGGAACACAGCATCTTCTCCCAAGCTATGAAGTATCTCTATGGAATCACTCTTGATAGCTGGATGAGCAAAAAAAACAAATCTGGGGAGGACCATCATTTTTACCACCACTGCTTTTCCCCACCAAGTTAACTTTAGACTCTGCCACCCCATCAACTGTTTTCATATTATCTCTAGCATTGGGGTCTAGTTCAGCTTAGAGGTCTTCTACTCTGTCAGATAATCACATACCTAGATATCAAAATCCCTTAGTAGGAATCTTAAAGGGAAACTGAGTGGGCAAATCTGCCTAGCTTAGATTAAAATAGCTTCTGTTTTATATTTGTTCATCTTATATCCCAAATAATTAGCAAAATTCTCCATTTCTTCTACGAGAGTGGGAAGAAAGTCTCTGGGGGGTTTGACAAAAAGCAGGGTATCATCTGCGTAGAAGAGAACCTTGTGATATTCATCACAAATTTGTATGGGTTAAGATTGTTCTGCCAAATAGGGCATGCTAAGGGTTCAACAGATATTGCAAAAAGTAGCAGGGACATAGGGCATCCTTGCCTCACCCCTCTATGGAGAGAGACAACCTCTATTGACCACTATCTTACTACTGAGGGAGGCATATAATGCTACAACCCATGTACCAAAATTTCCCTCTAGTCCCATTTTCTGAAACACTTTAAATAAAAATTTCCATTCTACTTTATCGAAGGACTTCTCCACATCCACTGCTATTTACATAGCTTTAATTTCCTCTCTTTGATTATACTCAGTCTGGTCCACTGCCCTCTAGACATTATGCCTCAACAGTTTGCCTTTTATAAACCCAGACTGATCCCAGTGTATTAATTTAGGTAATAATTTCTTCAATCAATCATCGAGCTAAAACATTTATGAAAATTTTCATATTGGTGTTCATTAAGGCTACTGGCCTGTAACAGTACAGGCTGTTTCTGGTTTTCCAGGGACTGTCTCTTCATGTCCAGTGTACAGTGCTGCGTATGTCTAGTAGCGCTATAGAAATGATAAGTAGTAGTAGTGGTAGTTATGTAGAACTATCACATGTAGGTTATACACTGTACCTGGAAGGGGACCACCTTCTAAAACTTTATTGAACAGCCTTGTAAGAAAATGGAGACACCTGCCCAGCTAGCTCCTTATAAAATTACTGCTACTACTACTACTACTTAACATTTCTAGAGCGCTACTAGGGTTACGCAGCACTGTACAATTTAACAAAGAGAGACAGTCCCTGCTCAAAGAGCTTACAATCTAATAGACAAGTGAACGGTCGGTCCGATAGGGGCAGTCAAATTGGGGCAGTC
The DNA here is from genome assembly GCF_901765095.1 of Microcaecilia unicolor. Lineage (NCBI taxonomy): Eukaryota > Metazoa > Chordata > Amphibia > Gymnophiona > Siphonopidae > Microcaecilia > Microcaecilia unicolor. The sequence goes on along the minus strand of NC_044033.1, from coordinate 94,261,955 downwards.
TGGATTCACTGAACGGTAAGGGTTAGGTGCCGAACTCAGCATTGAAGAGGTGGGCTTTAAGCAAAGACTTGAAGACAGGCAGGGAGGGGGCTTGGCGTAAGGGCTCAGGAAGGTTGTTCCAAGCATAGGGTGAGGCGAGGCAGAATGAGCGGAGCCTGGAGTTGGCGGTGGTGGAGAAGGGTACTGAGAGGAGGGATTTATCCTGTGAATGGAGGTTACGGGCGGGAACGTAAGGGGAGATGAGGGTAGAAAGATAGTGAGGGGCAGCAAACTGAGTGCATTTGTTGGTAAGAAGGAGAAGCTTGAATTGAATGCGGTATCTGAGCGGAAGCCAGTGAAGTGACCTGAGGAGAGGGGTGATATGAGTATATCGGTTCTGGCGGAATATGAGACGTGCAGCAGAGTTCTGAACAGATTGAAGGGGGATAGATGGCTAAGTGGGAGGCCGGTGAGGAGTAAGTTGCAGTAGTCCAGGCGAGAGGTAATGAGTGTGGACGAGAGTTCGGGTGGTGTGTTCAGAAAGGAAAGGGCGAATTTTGCTGCGAAGCCATCTTCCCCTACAGACCTTCCGAATGCCAAAGATTTGGTGGCCTCCATCACTTCTTCTGATTGTATTTGTCTATTAAACCATTGCTGTTCCTCTTCTTGCAAAGCAGGAAACTGAATAGACTTGAGGTAGTCATCAATTATGGCAGAGGAGACCACACTTTTCGCCTGATAGAGGGATTCATAAAATTTCCTGCTATGACAATGATAGACATCACCATTTGTCCCTTATCGTCAATTAAAAATTCACCCATCTAGCACTCCTCTGATTTTCAATTGTCATGTTAGTAATTTACTAGCCTTGTTACCATGTTCCATACAATTGTACTTTGTACAAGTTGAAATTCAATTTGCTAAGTTTCTAAAAGTCTGAGGGTCTGTTTTGTTCATTCAGAAGTGCCAGAATTTTGGGGTCTTCTTTTTTGTGTCAGGCTTGGAGTGATTCTAAAGAAGCTATCAAGGTAGCTTTATACTCATTCCTCTCTCTTTTCTCTCAAGTCCCTTCAAGAACGCATGTCCATTCTTTCTGTAATCACGATTGGAACTCTGCTCTATTCAGAAGAGAGAGGTTTGTTCTCCACTGTTTCCCCTGAAGAACCCCCATGGGAAGTACCAATAATCCCAGTACCACTGCATGGTCAGAGAGAACAACAGGGTGGATAGTTAGTTCACCCCACCTTCCCAAATGACAAATGTTTCCAAACAGATAGTTCAATCTAGAATATGTGACATGCTTCACCGAGAACAAGGAATATAAACTTTACAGTTGGATTTTTTGCCCTCCAACTATCAGGCACATCCCATTTATCCAGGACACTACTCAAGGCTCTCCCTTCTTCCTGAGCTTGAATACTCCCTTCTCCCAGTCTAGCAGATCCAACCCACAATTCATATCCCCTCCAATCGCCAGAATTTCTTGGTCCCCAGGGATTATAGATTGAAACAACTCTTTAGAAAAAAATCCCCTTAGGTCCCAATAGGGAATAGGCATTGACAATCCTAATCACCATTTCATCTATATACCAGTCTACCCATACAAGTTGTTCCTCTCTATCTTTGCCAGAGTCCAAAATCACGAAAGAAGACAGTTATGAATTAAAATCTCCCCCCCAAAACCGTGCAGCTCAGAATGAGTCTGAGTCAGGCAGTACAGAACTCTTGCACTGGTCTCCGGTTCTCAACTTTAGCAAGACCAGCGTGAAAGTTCCTGCACTGCGTAGCTCAGGCTCACACATAGTTGCACAGTGCAGAAAGGAGAACATTCCTGTTCTGCTGGTAGCCACAAACTAAGTCACAAAACTCCCAGGCACCAGATGGAAATATCTAGTCACCATGGCAATCTGGCACCTGGGATTTGTCAAAACCTGACATAATGGAGACAGTTTTATAACTTGGCACTTCAAGTTAGGCATGCTGATACCACACAGTAAGCGACAATTCTATAATGACATACGTGTGCCAAGATAACATTATAGAATAATAGCATAAACCTGATTGGCATGCCTATGTTTAGACACAACTATTTACACCAGGAAAATGGCAGGCATAGATAAGAGCACCTAAGTGCACCATGCAACAGGTGTAACATAGTACTCTAAACTACATGCATTTAAGTTGGACACCTGCCCATGCCCCTCCCAAGTCCCATCCACAGACATGCCTCCTTGCAATTACACACTACCATACAGAATAGCAAGTAGTGCAATTATATGAATACTAGTGGAACTCAGCCCGTTTCCTCAACAATGAAACGGGCCCTGGGAAGGCTCTCTTGTAAGTGATTTTTTGTCTCTCCCCTGCCCTCCCCTCCATGTCCAGCGATTCTTCCCTTCCCTCCCCTCCATGTCCAGCGATTCTCCTCTTCCCTGTCCTCCCATCCGTGTCCCGTGATTCTCTTCTCTCCTGTCCTCTCCTCCCATCCCATCCCATCCATGTCCATCGATTCTGCTCTGCTCTACCCTCCCCTCGATGTGCTGCGATTCTCTCTTCCTTTGTACCTCATCATTTTCTGGCTGGCCTGGCTGGCTTCCCTTTCCGTTAGTAACATCCTGACATCAGCTCACCTACAGCGTTCCCTTCCCTCTCACTGTTCCGCCCTCTGACGTAATTACATTTTGATGCGAGGGCATAACAGTACGAGGGAATGGAACGCTGGGGTACTTTTTATTTGAGGGGTGGGATTTTATATATATATATATATATATATATATATATATATATATATATATATATATAATCCCATCCCTCAAATAAAAAGCACCCCAGCTCAAATGCATTTTATTATATAAAAATCCTTGCTTTTGAATAGGTTTACATTGAAGCTAAAGTGACAGTGGCTGTACCACATAGAAACTGCACAGAATATCTTTGTTGAATGCATACGAGAAATCGCTGGAGAGACCTGGCTTCTACCCCGCTTTATGAAAAAGAATGGGGATGTTTGGTGGACAGGTAGAGCAAGAGCTTGCGGCAGGAACAAAAATAATAATTTTAAAAAAAACAAAGGGATGCTCTTTTTCGGCACGAAGCAAGTATTACAGCAAGCGTTAGCAGTAAATTTGAGAGATTGAGATTATGCTCCATATACCCTGGCTTCAGAGTGAGGTTCATTTTTGTCATGGAACGCAGGAAACAAACCCATTTGGAGGACTCTGCCCCCAAGAAAAACAGGACACACACTCCCCAAAAGCTTGAATGAAATAGAATAACACCTAGTTCCGGGATCCACGGATTTATACCAACTGAAACCTGGTGTAAATCCCAATCATACATATTCTGTAACAGTACATGCAAATTTTGGGAAAATCCATACCCGCCCATGCCCCTCCCATAACTGCACCCCCTTTTTACATGTGTGCACTAGAATTTATGCGCACATCTTTATACAACACACCTAGCAAGATGCAAGCATAAATACTAATTGTTGCCAATTAGCACTAATTAGCACCCACTTGACATTAATTGGTTCACTATTCAATTAATTTGCATGAGAATTTGGACACGTGCCCAAATTACCACACACAAGTTTGAGCGCCATATATAGAATCCAGGGGACAGGGAAATAACTGTATCTAAATAACTTGTTTTGGGCTACCAATAGACAAGGACTAAGCCAAATCTAAAACGCACATGGAACGCATCAGTTTAAGGGAAGCAGGACTTATGAGAATTATGAGTCTTAAATCTCACTAACAATGTGCACCTTTCATTCAGAGAAGTCCAGAAGCCCTACTAAAATATATTAGGGCGAAAAATAAAATAAAGCAAAGGGGCCTTAGAAATAAAGCCAAGGAGGAAACAAAATAAAACTCAGTTGGTATTATACCACTTCTGAAAAGTGAGCCTGGAGCACAAGCATCATTTTGAACTAGCTGTAAAAGACTTGGACAATTTTGAAATATGAAATCCTTAAGGCTGGGACATTTGTAGAAGTAAATTTTAGAATGTGATAGAAGCAAAGAAAAGCTGCAGGTTCAGCTTTTACCTGACTGTCCCAGGTGGCTGGCTGCAAATGGTTTTATTTTGCTCACTTTTTAATTCCTATTAGTTATTTATTTATTTTTTTAATTCCAACCTCCAGCAATCAAAATAGAAGACAACAGGGGATGTCCTACTCCTTCCCATTTCATACTGTCGACTGGACTCTGCCTTGCCAAAAATAAACATAAAACCATTTCTTTATTGTAGCAAACACAAGAGGAAGCTGAATTTGATGCCCAAATTTCTCCTTTCAGTAACAATGATTCTTTAATAAAGTCATACAGCAATATTTTCCTGCACTAATATAATAGCATTTTGTAATTCTTCCCATACTCTTCAAGCAGCATCCACAGCATTTTGGAGTTGTGCTATTAGAATTAAATGTGTGAAAAGCAGCCACATAATAACTGCATAAACACACCACATGAGCTAATTAGGCATTATGGAAAAGAGCCATTTAAGTAAGAGATAGAGAGTTCATTGCAGGAATACCCTGATGCAACTTAATATTTAAACTCTCATCTCTGTTCACCAGGGAAAACTTCAGATGGAACTAGGTCAGGAGATGGAAATTTATATGGAATTAGGAGACCTTTCTCTGTTCACTCCAGGGTTCTGATACTGCTAGACTGGGGAGACAAATGAAACACGCGAACAAGCACAATGAGTCCACATAAACATGATGATAAAGGTGAGCCGGTTGATGTAGCGCATCTAGATTTTCAGAAAACGTTTGAAAAATTCCTCATAAGAGACTCCTGATAAAATTAAAGAGTCATGGGATAGGCAGCAATGTTCTGTTGTTCACTAGGAATTGGCTATTGAGCAGTTTTAGTGGGTGTAGTGCACTTCAGGCAGGTGGACCAAGGCCCATCCCCCCCTACCTGTTACACATGTGGTGCTAAGTGTTGAGCCCTCCACACCCCCCCAAAACCCACTGTACCCACATGTAGGTGCCCCCCTTCACCCATAAGGGCTATGGTAATGGTGTAGAGTTGTGGGGAGTGGGTTTGGGGGGGATTTGGGGGGCTCAGCACCCAAGGTAAGGGAGCTATGCACCTGAAAGCTTTTTTTGTATTTTTTAAACATTTTTAGAAGTGCCCCCTAGGGTGCCCGGTTGGTTTCCTGGCATGTCAAGGGGGCCAGTGCACTACAAATGCTGGCTCCATCCATGACCAAATGCCTTGGATTTCGCCGGGTTTGAGATGGCCGGCATTTTTTTCCATTATCGCTGAAAAACAAAACCGGCGATCTCAAGCATTTGGCCAGGCTAAACCGTATTATCGGGAAAAAAAAAGATGGCTGGCCATCTTTTTCGATAATACGGTTCCGGCCAGCTGTTGCGCTGCCGCCAAAATAGATCGCCGACGATCTATTTCGCCGGCGACGTTCGATTATGCCCCTCTTAGGAACCCTTTTGGGCGTGGAGCTGTGTGCTCTACCTAGCTGCTTTCATTGACATGTGCCACTGTTGAGAGTGTGTGGGGAAGGAAGGGGTAGTTATAGAGAGGGAGGGAAGGGGTGGTTATAGAGAGGGAGGGGAAGAATGATGGGACAGGTATTTTGGTGGATAATTTCTGTTTTATTTTGAAGTTTGTTCAAAATGCTTAAGTTTTCTCTGTACTAGTTCTGCTGTTTTGTAGAGGGACAATAAAGACGATTTAAACAAATAGCATTTTCTACTGGTCAGCAAAGTATTCCATCAATGTGAATTGTTTCTGTATGGGTAATAAAGCATAAACACTATTCAGACAATTCCTGTTTGTTATACTGTGGATATACAAAGCACAACAATATATAGCACAGTGCAATTTAACAATTTCTAAGAGCCCATGCGTGCAAGCATGTGGTGTTATTTACAGGGTCAGCTCTGGCACTGGAAAGCAAATCAATTTTTGGACATCCCTCTGTGAATTTTTGTTTTCACCTATGCCTGCACTTTGTAACGGTCAACATACATTGATCATATGCAAATTAATATGCATGTTAATTTGTAGGTTAATGCATGTTAAATTTATTCTGCATGCACTTCAATTTATGAGGCACCTTAAAATGAATGTGTGATTAGGGACACATCTCCAATCCTTACTTGTCAAAACAATTGCTGAAACTCCATCCCCAGATATATGTCACCTGGCTAAAGCACCATTTTGAACCAGAGAAAGCGAATGAGCTAGCTGATGTCCAAATTATCCCAGCTGCGTTATCACAGCAACTCGTTCCTGAAGAAGCCCGGACAAGGGGTGAAACAATTGGGCCCCGTAGAACTTTAAAGTCGGGTGCTGTTTGAATTCAGCAAGTTGATTGCAGCGCTGCGTACGTCTGGTAGCGCTATAGAAATGATAAGTAATAGTATTTCGAGCTTTACAAGCTAAGTACTTTTATTTTGCTGCGGATTACAGAATTTAAGTTAATTTCCATCACTTGGCACTATGGTACAGATTTTTTGTCCAATACAATACAGATTTAAAATAGTGCTATATCTTAATTGCAAGAAAAGAAAAAGAAAAAAACATAATTAAAAACTTACGGAACGAGTAATCCCATGATAGAAACAGAGGCGTATCTGGCCTCCGGCGGTAGGGGGGGGCCAGAGCCAGAGGGAGGGGGCACATTTTAGCCCCCCCCCCCGCCGCCACCGACCCCCCCCCCCCACCGCCACCAACGACTCTCTCCACCCCCCTCCCGCCGCAAGCCCTCCCTCGCTGCCGTTTCTTACTTTTGCGCCAAGGTCCGCTTCCTTCTGGGCCTTTAAAAATATTTCTTCAGCTGGCGGGGGACCCCAACCCCCGCCAGCCAACCCGAGGTGACGTCTTTCAAGTTCTTCGTCCGCCGTGGCCGACGTGCTGGAGTTGAGCGGCTGAATCCAGTTCGGAGTATGACGTCGCACGACGTCAGACTCCGAACTGGATTCAGCCGCTCAGCTCCAGCACGGCGGGAGGGGGGCCAGGGCGAAATCTGCCACGCAGATACACCCCTGGATAGAAATCAAACACGGACAAATTTTGCAAAAATTGATTTGTCATGGTGTTTAGACCAAGGGAACACTGAGGGTTCTCTTCCATTTTAGTAGAAATTCATACCTTTAAAAGCACAACTGGTTTGAGTAATAATAGGCTATTGCCAATTCACATTTTGTATTAGATTACCAGAAACCGGTTAATAGCCTCTACTGAAGCATATCACTTTCGTGAGGGACAAAAACATCCCTAACAAATTTTTGAACAGGACTGAAAGATTTAGAATCCCAATACTTCCTTTAAAAAGAAGACCCCTTTTAATCCAGTAAGGAACCAGGGAAGGGGAGTAGAAGAGAAAATCTGGGGTGGCAGAAGAGGGCCAAAAGGTAGCACACTACAACTAACTGATTCACAGAAGTTCAGAGGAAAATAAGAAGTGAACTGTACTACCTCAAGGCAGGGCCAGATTGCATGCAATCAACCAACACTACACATCAGCATTTCATAAACCTATATTTTCAGTTGATTTTAGAAGAGATTACTGTGCAGCACCCTTTACCTTTATGCACAATACTAATTAAAAAAAAATTTCAAGCACTACATATTTGAGAGGGGGAAACGCAACAAAACTGGTTTGCTTGGAGTTATGAACTCTGCTGCATTTGCTAAGAAGCCCTTCATAAGAAAATATATCCATGTATCCTCAGTGGTCTTATTGGACATTTAAAATGAAACTTAAAAACCCAAGATATTTTCACATTATGGCCCTCATTTTACAAGCTCTCTACAAGTTTGATAAGTGCATAAACTGGCACTTCAACAATTATGTTGCATAAATGTCAGTCCTCGTTTTACAAAGCTGGGATATTCACCTTTCAAACCCAAGTGATTGCAAATAGGAAAGGGGAGTGATCTAGGTGTGTCTTCAGTGGGACAAGGATGAGGCAAGTTCACAGTTATTTACTCCCCATTTCAGAAAGGGACTAAACGTCAATTTCATAAAAGACTGGAGGAGAAAGAGCACCTGCGTCCAAACATGTTTAGGATTTGGGAAACTGCTGCTATTGAGTAGTACTCCACTGGAGGAATTAGAGGTTGCTGCTCCCTTAAACCCCAGTGGTTTTTGTCCCCTCAAATGCCAAACAGGCAAAAAAAACAAAATTAAAAAAAAAAACTGGTCACTGTGACAGCATCAGGATAATAACTGGTTATGTTTCCACGATTGCAAAGATAACTGGTTATGTGCTGGCTTCAAAACCCATTGACTTTTTTATATGTTTATTTTTCTAAAATGAATATTTACGCTTCATGTACCTGGTGCACAGAAGTCCATTTTTCTCCAAAAATTTTATAGCAGGCACTATGTCATCAGACTGTTCAAAAATACTGGTCACACTTGAGATCTACTGACTTGAATATCTCAATTCCTATTTCAACGGCCTGGGTAAAATAGGGCTGCATACCAACAGTTCTCAACCAGTGTGTTTGGGCAAATTAATATGTCACCAAGAGCAGAAGTGTTTCACAGACAAAAGCAACTGGGTAGGAGTGTATGTAAGGGTGCATTAGATGGCCTGGGGTTTTTCAAGACAAGATATAGAAAGGTGGGTTGAGGGTGTAGAGATAGTATGACACTGTGAATAAAGGACAGTCACAGTGGAAGGGGTAGGAGAGGAACAGAACAAGTATGTGAATGGATGATACAAGGTGGAAATAGAGGAGAAGGAGAAGATGTGAAAGGAGGGTATGGGAAGCACAACAGAGATAAGAAGCAGAAGAAAAGGCTAAAGGCCAATGAGGGAGGATGAGTGACAGGAAAGGAGCTGGGGCTGATGAAGGCCAAGAGTAGGTAGGGGGAAAACAGTTTCAATAAAGATGGATGGAAATGGGATTCTGGCGACTGAATGAAAGAGAGACCAAAAAGCTGGGGAAGGTAGACAGAGGAAGGAATGGATTGACTAGGGGAAGAGTGGAAGACAGAAAGCTAGAAGGTAAGTGATGAAAAAAAGCAGACAGAGAGTAGTAGAGGGAGGGATGAAAGAGGGATAGAGGCATAGAAATGAAAAATGGAGAAAAAAAGATGAAAGGGAAATATCAATGCAAGAGATAGAGGTAGGAAAGGAAGGGATATGACAGAGAAAAAATAAAAGGAAAGACTTTGGAAAAGGATTTAGGCCAATATCTACAAAAGGAAACTGAAAAGACTGAGGCACCCTAATTAGAAATATTAATAATCCCTACAACAGCGGTTATGAAAGGACTATTTTTTATTGCTAGTGATTGGAAAATAATCAGTTTGGGAAATATGCATTCCTTACATCATTTTAATTTGCTCAGTCCAAGAAAAAATGAATGAGTTTTGTTTTCTATGTTGTACTGCGTACAGAAAAGTGGCATGCTTGGAATTTCTATTTCTAACTTTTGATTATTTTGATCGCACCCTTGTAGAGTGTTTAACTATTGATAGGGTGTCTTACCCTTGGGAGTCAACATTGAGACTCCTGGAGGTGGTGGTAGATCAGCACCTATCTTTTGCGCCCAAGGTCCCCTCTGTTGTGGTCAAGTTCTTTGGCAGTTAAGGAGGTTACAATCCTTCACTGCTGCAACCTTCAGACTTCTGGTCCAGATGCTTGTTTGGTCTCAGCTTGACTATTGCAAAGCGATCTATGCTGGGTGTAGGAACACTTGATGAAGAAACTCCAAATTGCCCAAAACACTGCAGCTAGGCTTGTCTGTAAAAAGTTTCTTATTTTGATAGGACATCACTGCTATTAGCTAAGCTGCACAGGCTCCCAATTAAAGCTAGGGTCACTTTCAAACTTTGTGCTCTTATCTACCAGATATTGTTTGCTATGTCCCTTGACTATATGCAACCTCTTGTTGACCATCACCATGTAATGCTGTTCTAGGGGCTAGGAATTATTTAGTTACATTATCCGAGAAATAAGAAAATTGCATACAAGTCAGTTCTTGAAGCAGGATTTGCTTATCAGGGTGCTAAATGTTGGAAGTCCTTATCTTAATCTGTCCATGATCAATGTAATCACATGACATTTCCTCTTTAGCAGATTTCAGGAAGCAGTCCCTGATCTTCCTGTATCGGCTGATCTGATCGCTCTGACCTTTCTATCTACCTGTCTGATCCAGGTATTGTAGTGTTTTTTTTATTTTCTGTAATATTGTATGATGTAGTTATATTCACTTTGTTTTGTGTACTTTAGCCTTGATTAACTGTATTGTTAGCCACACAGAACTCAGGTTGCTGGGATAATGTGGGGTATAAATGTCATAAATAAATAACTGTTGGCGTTTTATACTGTAATTGGCAAGGGTTGGTGTGTGTTCTGTGTATATGGTGTAAGTGAAGGGAGCCTGCTGTCATGAAGTTTCTGTGAGGGTATCGATAACAATCAACTTGTTTGACTTTTCCAGAAAGAGAAAGATTGGTGTTCCATATCTGCAGTGCTGCCTCTTTAGAACTTATTATTTGCATCCCAAGAGTTAGTTTCTATTATGATATGCAAGGTTTGCTGCATAAGTTGAGTAGCTTATTTACAGAGTTTTGTGCTAGTTCACAAAAAGGGGCATAATCGAAAGGGACGCCCAAGTTTTGCTGAGGACGTCCTCGCAAAACGTCCCGGTGGAGGGGTGGGGAAACCCGTGTTATCGAAACAAGATGGACGTCCATCTTTCGTTTTGATAATACGGTCGGGGACGCCCAAATCTTAATATTTAGGTCGTCCTTAGAGATGGTCGTCCCTAGATTTGGTTGTTTCTGATTTTCAGCGATAATGGAAACCAAGGACACCCATCTCAGAAACGACCAAATGCAAGCCCTTTGGTCGTGGGAGGATCCAGCATTCATAGTGCACTGGTACCCCTGACATGCCTGGACACCAACTGGGGACCCTAGGGGGCACTGCATTGGACTTCATAAATTGCTCCCAGGTACATAGCTCCCTTATCATGTATGCTGAACCCCCAAAACCCACTACCCACAACTGTACACCAGTACTATAGCCCTTATGGGTGAAGGGGGGGCACCTACATGTGGGTACAGTGGGTTTCTGGTGGGTTCTGGAGGGCTCACATTTACCACCACAAGTGTAACAGGTGGGGGGGGGGGGGGAAGGGCCTGAGTCCGCCTGCCTGAAGTGCACTGCACCCACTTAAACTGCTCTATGGACCTGCATACTGCTGTGATGGACCTGAGTATGACATTTGAGGCTGGCATAGAGGCTGGCACAAAATATTTTTAAAGATTTTTTTTTTGAGGGTGGAAGGGGGTTAGTGACCACTGGGGGAGTAAGGGGAGGTGATCCCTGATTCTCTCCGGTGGTCATCTGGTCAGTTCAGGCATCTTTTTGTGGCTTGATCGCAAGAAAACCAGGACCAGGTAAAGTCGTCCAAGTGCTTGTCAGGGACACCCTTTTTTTCCATTATGGGTCGAGGACGCCCATTTGTTAGGCATGCCCAAGTCCCGCCTTCGCTACGCCTCCGTGAACTTTGGTTGTCCGCACGATGGAAAGCAGTTGGGGATGCCCAAAATTGGGTTTCGATTATGCCAATTTGGGCAACCCTGTGAGAAGGACGCCCATCTTCTGATTTGTGTCGAAAGATGGGTGTCCTTCTCTTTCGAAAATGAGCCTGAAAGAGTCCAACAATGAAAGGATATTTTTGTTGATGTACAGAAGGTAGATTAAAATGTGATCATATAAAGCTACTCAACTTAAAAGCCATCATTGGCTTCCTGTAGAGCAGCATAGAGTCTTCAAGCTACTGACTCTACTTTTAATGCTCATACGACTAGTCTCCCCCTCTACCTAGCTTCCTTTACTATTCCTTATTTCCCTGCCCATCTTCTCTGAACAATCACTGCCTGATTCTTCATGGTACATGATCTGCTCAATTAGAATAAACCAGACACCATGCCTTTTATTTTACAGCCCCCTTCTTCTGGAATTCCCTGCCATTAGTTATCTGTGCCTTTTACCACACCTTGATAAATTCCCCTCTTAGTAACGTCAAAAGTACAAAGACTAGGGGTACACTGCAGAAAGAGTACACAAGTGATTCATGTCCAACTCTTCCACGCCACTCAATTTTATAGACCTCTACACATTTGCTGTAATTTGATCTTGATAACTAGCCAGAAAGACCAAGTCATCAACTGCTCTTTGTTTCTTGGGTTTTTTTTTTTTTTTTGGTCTACAAAATCCTTGGAAGAAAAGGGGATACCAAAAACTGCCTAGGGTTTTATAAATATGAAAAAATGGCAAAATCTATATAAACCCATCATTCATGCAGTTTGCTTTTCATTTAAATTTTAGAATAAGTTAAAAGCATTTAAAATTTGATTCTATCAGCTAATTAATTTTGGTTAAAACAAATATGGCAGAAACACTCAGTGAATAGAGATCTCAAGAAACAACTAAAGGCATCTTTCATATTTTGTATATATATAAAAAGAAGAAATCCAAAATGCCTTTGTCATACTAATGGTTCCAATTTGGTTTCCAGGCCCGGAAGGCTCCTACATTTGAGCATTAGAGCACCTGGCCTCTCAAGAGCACACTGAATCCCAAGGTCACATTCGTTTCCTTAAATCACTACAAAAGGCTCATTTCAGTAGCTACTGTATGATCCAGCACTGAACAGCAGATTACAGCAACAATACATTTAACTGGATTCTGTTCATCTGATTATACAGTGCCTTGCTTTCTGGAGTATGTAATCATCTCTTTCTGATGACATTTTAAATATCTAACCCGACAAATAATTGCAGCAATAATTGATAGCCCAGTCAGGCTGAAGGATTATTGATTAGCACAGTACTCACTGAAACAAATGTTCATCTTTCAAACATTACAGTAAAGATGCCTGAATCTAACTTTTGCTGACAAATGGCAAACTCTGTGATTTACCGACAGAGCCACCAGAAGGAAATCTGTGCTTTAGTATGCGATTACTTACCAGAGGTTTTTTTTTAAAATTCTATTTAAGTGGAAAAAATTGATAATATGATTTATATATTGGCTTTATATTAATTAAGTTATATAGAGAAACAACCAAAGGGAGAAGTAATTATTCCTGATGGATTGTATCAGTTATTCTTATTGTAATAACACAGTGAACCTGAAATACATGTATTCTTTGCATTAGTATTTAAAACAAAGAGGCCTACTGTGAACAGTATGATAATGGTTTAGGGGTTTATGACATTTGATCATAAAATTTGATGGTCAATTGGACATAAGCCATAAATTTGAGTCGTATTTTCAAAGAACTTAGACTTACAAAGTTCCATAGGTTTCTATGGAACTTTGGAAGGCTAAGTGCTTTGAAAATGAACCCTATTAGTCACTCATGTTATTGGTCACAGACATGCTAGTCATCATGGTTTGTGGTCATAGGATTATTGGTCACTTGAATTGTTTGTCATAGGACAGTTGGTAATATAACTTGACATGACAGACAGTAAATAAAGAATACAGACAGACAATAATTAGGTATAAAAATAAAACTAGCTAAAATGTACTTTTGATATTGTATTTCAAAACATATCACAATGCCAACTCAATTATTTTCACACAGTACCAATTTTGTGAATAAATGCCATACTATGTAAATGAGTGATTATATCAGTTTTACCTTATGTTGCAACTGCTCTCGTCACATGCTTTTTCAGTAAATTACAGTGCTTCACTAGTGCCAGCTCAACACCTGATGAAGCTTGCAAAATGTCGTCTCCTGTTGAATGCGATCCTTCTGTAAGTGTTGGATGACTGCACTGGAAGAGAGCTTGTAAACCAAAATGCCAGTCCTCCACAATGTTAGTTGTGCGAGCCAGTCTGTTTGCTGCTGATTCCTTCCACAACCCCGTCAGCGGCAGCCTCTGATTTAAGTGTGTTCGAAACAAGTAAAGAGTTTATCCATATGTTCTGAGCCATAGTTTCTATGAGGAGGGTAGAAAGACACCTAACAGATCCACCGAAGTCGTTGCTTTCACATGCAGTCTTCATGCCTATTTCACTAACCTAATGTAGAATACTCTAGTTAAATGAAAATAACATCCTGTTATCCATGCTGATGGATCGCTCCAATATCAAAGTCTGTCAGGATAAGTGTTGGACAAACAGAAAGAATCAATCGTTTTACCTCTTGCCATAGGCGATTATATGCTGAACGTTTATCGGGTAGCAGACAGTATAAGCCAAATGGATTACATCAGTCAGCAAATTGAAAATGAGTGGAATGCAGTTGGGAAAACAACTGAGGCACTACCTTCAATATTCCATCTGCAATCTATAATGTTGACCAAGCCAGCCCATCTAATAGTTCATTTGATCCAAAGATGGAAGTGATGAGCTCCAGATCGAGTCAAATAATACAAATGGGTTACTTTGAAATTAAGATAATTTGGAATGTTGGGTAAACATCTACATTTCCTTAGACGAGAATCCTCTGTGTCGATGAAGTGCATGGCTCTGCATGGACTTCTTCGGCAGTGCATGTGGCGAGAGAGTCTCAAACTCAGATGAGTTATTTTTGGTCCAACACTTGCCCACCACTGGCCAGGGAAGAAAGACGTACAAGAGGCCCTCCACTAGCCACGGCTGGATGAGGGCATCAATCCCTAGGGAATCCATCTCCCTCCTGCGACTGAAGGCAGCTCCCAGTTGTGCACTGGACTGAGAAGCCATCAGATTGAGTACAGAGTCTCTCCACTGGCCCACGATAGGGTCAAAGACCTCCTGAGCCAGCTGCCATTCTCCTGGGTCGAGGAAGGCCCTGCTGAGATACATCGGCCTCCACCTGCTGGACGATGAGAGACATAACCTGCTTGTCTGGACTGGTCCTTGGTGACGTAATGGAAAAGATTTACTTAGAATAAGACCAAAGAAATAGCCTAATCCTACTAGCCTTTGAAGCCCATGTAACACTGAATCTATAAAACTAAAGATCTTCATGACAATAAATCCTTGTGAGCGATATAAAAGTGACCTAATGGCCTTAAAACCAATAATAAATGTGTTCTTTATACATATGACCAAAAAGCAAGTGCTGTGATCAAAGACACTATGACCAATTGTCCTATGATCAATCATCCGTACACAATTTTTAAAAATTTTTTGAACTGTATTGTACATAGTGTGAATGAAGCTTTTTATTATTTATTTGGATTTTTCTCCTTCTTTACAATAAAGTCTAGTGCAGATTATAATAAAACACAAATGTACTAAAATCCCCCCAGATCCCAATAGCAACTCCAGACCATTTTCTCCTGAAAAGCAATCATTCTGATATCTGCTGCATTGCCTTACTGAGGTTGTATTAACTGCTTCTCATGCTACAACTACAATCCTACTCTATGTTTATTGGTGCGACATCTACATTGACTATCTCCTGTCCACTCCCTCTCAGATGTATTTGGTCAGCATACAAGTAACACAGTGGTTTTCAACCTTTTTTCAGACAGGACACACTGCATACATGACCTCACAGACCTTTTGTCTGACACAGTACAACAGTTCTTATGAATTAAATGTAAATATGCTCTGTATCGACAAAAACCTTATATTCCCCACCCTCCCCAAACAGCTGCAGATTGGAAATAGCACATTTCTCGACATTGAATCTCATGTCATCTGAGTAATAGCAATGTAAATCTCTCCAAAACCAGGCACATTGTAAAATGCAAAATCTGGGGGGAAAAAAAATCCATAGCAAACCTACCATACAAAAGTGGCACTAATTTCTATGATTTGAACAGCATGAACCCTATCTAAGAATAGGCAGCACTACAAATATTATACAGAGCCCTAACACCCAATATACCTACCACTTATCAAAAAAAAAAAAAAAAAAAAAAGAGCACGAGACAACTACAAAATTATACACCAAAACTACATGAAAAGAATACCACAGCTCAGTAACACACAACATGCAGACAAAACCTTACCAAATACAGAATAAGGGATCACAAATTAGAAACAAATATGAAGACAAAAATTGAACAAGAAACCCCAAGAAGTCATACTAGGCATGTACCAGAATATGAGAGAAATAAAAACAAAAATACATTTCTGTACTGAACAAAATACAAAGTCATCCATGAAGTGCATGTCCCAAAGCAACACATTCCACTTAATTCAAAATAAAACACTTTTTTCTACCTTTGTTGTCAGAGTATTTAATTTTTTCTATGTTGGTCCCCGTTTCTCTTTTCTGCTTTCCTGTCTGTCTTCTGTTCTCTTTCCAGTGGGTACCATCCATTTGTCCTTTCTCCACCTTCCTTCTATCTTCTTCCATTTGCTTGCTATATCTGTCTGACATAGTTCCTCTCTTTCTTTTTCTGTTTCACCACTCAGATTTCCCCTCACCCTTCAGTCCTCCTCCAATTTTTCACTTATCCATTAACTATCTCCTCCTCTCACCCCTAGCTCTCCCATTTCTCCTATCCTTTTCCTTCCTTGGGCTCCTATTCCCTTCTCTTTCACCATACCCCATTACTATACTTTTACCCTTTGAACTCACCATCCTTCTCTCTCACACATCTACTTCATAATCTAATAGCTTCTCCTACATGGTTCTGCCATGCCCAGCATCATCACATCTCCCTCGCCCTCCACTTCCACCCTTATGGCCCGGCAGCTCCCTGTCTCCCCTCTCCCTTCCTCTCCACCCTCATGGCCTAGAAGCTCCCTGTCCCCCCTTCTTTCTTATGGTCCAGTATCTCCTTCCCCTCCCCTCTGGTCCAGTAGCTCCCTGTCCCCTCTCCCCTTCCTCCAAAGGTACAGCCTCATTGTTTAGCAGCTAGGAGAGAAGAGCAGCAGAAGGAAACCTAATCTGCAGTAAGGAGATGAGACTACATGAACCCCAACATGCACACCTAACGAATAGGATACATGAACTCCTACATGCACACCTTACAAGTTATGAAGGCAGCAAACCTCACTTACCAGGCTTTCACTTCCAATGGTTCTGTGCTCCGGAAATGAAAGCCTGCTAAGTGCTGTTTGTTGCTGGCAACCCAGGGAAGGAGTGCAGTATCAAGATTTGTGTAGCATCATCTCCTTCTGCTAAGCTAGGTTTTCTGCTGCTGCTGCTTTTCCTTCCAAGCCACTGTGCGCCAGCCCTGTGACACACCTCCCGAGTGCTGTGGTGCGACACACCAGTTGAGAACCACTGATCTAATAGTATTATAGAAACGGTAGTCCATGTGGATTCATAAGGGTGAGAGCCGTCAACAAGGAGGCACTTTTTAAACCTTTCACTACTACTACTACTATTTAGCATTTCTATAGCGCTACAAAGCATACGCAGCGCTGCACAAACTTTCATGCACTAAACCTGTAGAAACTGATCGTTTTGCTCCCATTACCCACTGAATTACTTTAAATGTTTTGCTACTACTTGCTGTTTAAGAAAAAATAATAATTTTCCTCATAACAAAAAAAAAGAGTAATTTTCCTCATAACAGAATAAGCAGAATAAACAAACAGATTTAAGCCAAGCAGACATAGCACACAAAAGCAAAAAGAAAGGATGTAACCAAAAATATACATGCAGGAGGAAATATTTGCAACATTACTTTATTTATTTGGATTTGCTCACACCTTTTTCAGCAGTAGCTCAAGGCAAGTTACATTCAGGTACACACGGTATTTCCCTGTCCCTGGAGGGCTCACAATGTTAGGGCCTTGTTTACTAAGCTGTGTTATAGGCGTGTTAGCATCTTTAACATGTGTTAACCATGTACATGCCTACACGGTTAACATACATGCTAAATGTAGGCGCGTTAAAAATGCTAACGCGCCATAGTAAACAGTCATTTGATTTGAAACTATCTAAATTAGACATTTCAAATTATACATTGGCCACATGGATGAACACTGATCTCAATGAATACATAAGCAAATTTTTGGAGGAAGTACAGATCCAAATGTTAATATTTCTAATTATTAAGGTACTAGTTCCTTTTGAAACTAATTTTTCCATTACTCAGTTTCCTGTTTTCTAAAGATACTAAATTAAATTTTGTACAAAGTCTGATGAGGTCTGCCTTATTCTATATCCATAAGTTCTTTTTCACGCAACATTTTAAGGAGATCAGGCACTAATCTTTCACCTCCTCTCCCGCTCTTCTATTTCCACCGTCTATCGTTTCTTCACAGACCCATTCTTTTCCTCTTACCCCTTCCCCAGTGCCTCTATATCCGACAGAGTTTCACACCTACTCTGCACCACACTGCAGCTTTCTATACCTTGCCTCAAAGACTCCAGCCCCATTTGCTGCTTTTTTGAATATCTAACAGGGAAGCACTACTTGGCATTATATAAATCTTATGATTTAAATTTGGCATTAAACATATAACTTTTATGCAGAGTAAAACATCCACAATAAACCTGTATATCCAGCATACTGTCGCTGAATAGACACATCCGGAACTCCAAGATAAGAAGATTTAGATTATTTCTTAGACATTTTACTGAAAACTAACCTCATTGGTGTTTTCTTCTATTCCTGCTATTCCATCCTACCATAGGCGGTCGGTGGCCCAACTGTTTGGGGAGGCTAAAGGGGGCGGGGTTAGGGGTGGGGCCAGGGGTGGAGCTTAAATCCATAATTGTCTGATCACACAGAAAAAAATAAATAAATAAATGTCACAATTAATACCTTTTATTAAATTTAGATATTAGCTATGTATCATATGTCAAAGAATAAAGTGGTTGCTCAAAGCATATACTAACCACAATCGCTCAACTGCAAAACACTATGCACAACTTTGTGCAAAAACACACTCTGAACCTTACTGTACCATAAATATTACACTGGGCAGAACCTAATACACCAATATACCACCCATATGGAAAATGCAGACCGTCAACAATATTGAAATAAGGGATCATAATATCACAATTCTCATGTAGAGCCACAAAACATCCTAATTCATGTTTAATGTGGGATAAAATGTCATAAATAAGTAAATAAACTTTTAATGTTGAACACCTAATTCTCAAAGTGGACATATTCCAAACACTATAATGAAAATAAAATGATCTTTTCTACCTTTGTTGTCTGGTGACTTTGTTTTTCTGATTGTGCTGGCCCAGTATCCGATTCTGCTGCTATCTGTCCTCTTAACTCCGTTTCCAGGGCTTCCTTTCCATTTATTTGTTTACTTTCCGCCTTTCTTCTTCATTTCTTGTCCTACATCCGTAAGTAAAAGCTGGGTCCTCCGCAAACTTGACTGTCCAGTGGATCCAGCTTTTGCCTATTTTCTTCATCCATGTGCAGTTTTTCTACTCTCTTCCTTTTCTGTTATCTCATCTCCTTCCTCACTCCTCCCTCCCCCTCCATGTCCAGCAACCCTCCTCTCCCCCTACCCTCCCCTCCATCCACCCATGTCCAGCAACTCTCCTCTCCTCTGCCCTCTCCCCTTCTTCCACCATGTCCAGCAAACCTCCTCTCCCCTTCCCTCCATCCAGCAACCCTCCTCTCCCCTGCCCTCTCCTCTCCCCTTCTTCCACCATGTCCAGCAACCCTCCTCTCCCCTTCCCTCCATCCAGCAACCCTCCTCTCACCTTCTTCCACCATATCCAGCAACCCTCCTCTCCCCTTCCCTCCATCCAGCAACCCTCCTCTCCCCTTCTTCCACCATATCCAGCAACCCTCCTCTCCCCTTCTTCCACCATGTCCAGCAACCCTCCTCTCCCCTTCTTCCACCATGTCCAGGAACCCTCCTCTCCCCTTCCCTCCATCCAGCAACCCTCCTCTCCCCTGCCCTCTTCTCTCCCCTTCTTCCACCATGTCCAGCAACCCTCCTCTCCCCTTCTTCCACCATGTCCAGCAACCCTCCTCTCCCCTTCTTCCACCATGTGCAGCAACCCTCCTCTCCTCTCCCGTCTGCCCTGTTTCCTTCCTGCCCCCCCCCCCACACCTTTAAATATTATAGTTTTGCTGGAGTCGCGGGCAGCCGGCATTGAAGACATCGGCAGGCTTACGCCGGTTCCAGCAGCCTTCCCTTCCCTCGTTGCAAGTCGGATGATGGCTCCGCCCTCGTAGATACAGGAAATACGTCAGAAGAGGGCGGAGCCATCATCCGACTTGCAACGAGGGAAGGGAAGGCTGCTGGAACCGGCGTAAGCCTGCCGATGTCTTCAATGCCGGCTGCCCGCGACTGCAACAAAACTGTAATATTTAAAGGTATGGCGGGCGGCGGCGGCGGGGGGCGGGGCAGTGGCGGGCTGGGAAGGCTTAGCCTCCCCAAGCCTCTTATACGGGGTGCCTATGCATCCTACCCAACATTTTTAACATCCCTTCTGCTGCCCATTCAAGTCCAGCATTTCCTCTCTGCTGTCCTTCCTCTGTCTCACCCATTAGCCTGAGCCTTGAGTTGTGGTCTTTCAGTCTAACTCTCTGTTATTTTCTTCTCATGGCTCTCTATTTTTTCACCCAATTCCCATGTAGAAAAAAAGGGGGGAATGGCTAAATCATTTCTAGATCATGCTTATTATATCCTAGCAAAAAAGGTGCCGGTACTCAAATGCTAGGCCACCCTTCAGTGGTGGGGTGATCACTGAGGGACCCACCCCACAATAGCCAGGCCCCCTGCAACCAGAATCTATGACAAGGCAGAATTGCCTGAGCCTGAGCTCTTTCATTTAAACTTAAGGTCCCATAGGTCAATTTTAGCAGAGAATGGAAAAGGTGCCAGTACTGAATACCCCCCAAGTACCCCCTCAAAAAAAGCCCTGATTATATTATCCTTCAGTTAAGGGAATTAAATGTAAAAGTATACTATCTTCTTTTATGTTTCATCTTGAATTCTCTTTTTTTAAGATATTACATGAAGTTCTGGAAGAAACTAATAAACGTATCCATTTCAGAAGTGTGTTTAAATGATTTTAAAATTTATGATTGATTTCCTTATAATAACTTGAGGGGTCTTTTTACTAAGGTGCGTCGAAAAGTGGCCTGCACTGGTGTAGAGGCATGTATTGGACACATGCAGGTTTGTTTTTCAGCACACCTGCAAAAAAGGCCCTTTGGGGGGGGGGGGGGGCGAAAATGGACATGTGGCAAAATGAAAATTGGCGCACATCCATTTTGGGCCTGAGACCTTACTGCCACCTATTGACTTAGCGGTAAGATCTTACTCATTAACCGGGCAGTAAACGTCAGTGCATATACAATGCCGATTACCACCCAGTTAGCGCCGCACACTGGAAATTTTCCGGCGCGCGTAAAAAATGAAATTACTATCTAGGCCATGCGGTAGGCGGACAGTAGTTCCAAATTGGTGCATGCTGGGAAAACGTACCCGTCTATGTGGCTTAGTAAAAGGGACCATGGGTTGTTTTTAATGTTTAATGTATATATTTCCAAGTAGTGCAGTAGTTTTGTTTTCTGCAAACCACACAGAACTGGTGACGCTGGGTAACAGCAGCCTATAAGAACCATATATTGTATTCTATTGTATTATACCTCAATTACCTTTCTGGTCTTTCTCATTCCTTCAGTGGCGTTCCTAGGGGGGCTGACACCCGGGGCGGATCGCCGATGTGCCCCCCCCCCCCCCGGTGAAACAAGACTATCCCCCCTCCCCTTACTCTGCTATCCCTGGTGGTCTAGAGGTACCTCTTCATCTTCGGGGCAGGAAAGAGGCCCCCCCTCTTTCCTGCCCGGAGCCCTGCTGCTAGCTGCCCTGCATCCTGTCCTGTGGTGAGTCCGGCTCTCGGCGTTTCAAAATGGCCACCGAGAGTTGAAGCAGCCTCGCAAGACTTCAACTCTTGACGGCCATTTTGAAACGCCGAGAGCTGGACTCACCACAGGACAGGATGCAGTGCAGCTAGCAGCTCCAGGCAGGAAAGAGGGGGCTCTTTCCTGCCCCGAAGATGTACCTCTAGACCACCAGGGATAGCAGAGTAAGGGGAGGGGGGGAGGAGAGATGACAGGGGGGCGGTGAGGGCGTGGAAGGGGCAGGACAGGGGACGTGGAAGGGGCAGCTCCCCCCAGCGAAACGACCCCCCCCCCCCCCCGGTGCATCTTTACCTGCTGGGGGGGGGGGGGGGTGCGCGTTTGTCAGCAACGCTCGTTCCCTGCTCCCTCTGCCCCGTTACAGGAAATAACCCATTCCGGGGCCAGAGGGAGCAGAGAACGAGCGTTGCCGACAGACGCGCGGCACCTCCCCAGCAGCGTGCACCCGGGGCCACCCCCCCCTTAGTACGCCACTGCATTCCTTTCCCTCCCACCTCTATCCCACTCCATCTAATCTTCCTCCTCCTCCTCCTCCTCACCATCAGCATTCTCCCTAGTTAAGCACTCCTCACATTCATCCTGACATTTCATGGTTTTCAAACTTAATTCTGTGTCACCAGAAAAAAGCTTCAGGCATTGCTGGGAGACCCTGGCAGCCAGGAAAAAAAAAGAAAAAGAAGTATCAGTGCTGAAGCTTGAAGGAGTTTTCCTCTGGGCATAAAATTAATGAATAAGTGTAAAAGGAAGGATAGCAGACAAGAAACACACCCCCTGCGCTGCTTTATTCCCCAACCCTCCCCCCACCCCCTTATCCTGTAGATCATGAGTCTGGGAGGGAAAAATGATGCAACAATACAAGTCTCCTAAATGCTGAACCCTCCCATTAAGCTTCTTAAGTCAACCTGTAACCAGTAGAACTGTCCAAGCTACAGAGCAGATACTTCATTTTCTGATGCAATACAGGGCAACCAAGGGAAGAAGAAAGCGTGATAAATAGAGCACAGTAAAAGGAAGAGAGGAACATCCAGGAAAACTAATGGAAATAGGGGACTGAAGAGAAAATTAGGAAGGGTTAAAAAACAAAACAAAAAAAAAAAAGAACAAACAGGAAATGGAACAAAGTGATATTTGGAGAACAGAGGGAACAAAAATATGCCACCTGCACCACTCTCCCCACCTTCATGGTCAGATAAGAGAAGAAATGGAAGACTATCAAAGGTGATTGGTTTTCCTTTCCCTTCCTTGCAGCCTGCCACTACATACAGGAATCCATATAAAATGTCCTTAATCCTGCAGCCCTGTTGCAACCTGAAGAAAGGACATTTGCTATTTTTACATTCCTATTTCAGACATGATTATTAACCGCCAAGACACACACCTGATGGGCAACACTCGAATGTGTGACACTTCATACATGCCCCTCATGGACCTTTAGTCTGATACAGTATGGCAGTTCTTATGCATCCAAAATCCCATTCTCCAACAACAGATGTAGATCATAACTAGTACATTTTCTCTATAGAAGTTATCTTACAATAAATTATGTATTTTCCGATTCCCATGCTGAGTAATAGCAATATAAGCCTCTCCACTACTGAATTTACACTGTTTCGGCTTGCAAGTGGCTTATAAAAACTACTACTACTACTAGGCACGCTGAAATAATACAAAACCTGAAAAATCCTAACATATGTGTAGCAAACCTACCATATAACATAACAGTAGCATTAATTCCTATGATTCAAACAACATGAACCCTATAGGTAGTAGTAGTAGTATAGAAAAAACTACAATATTACATGGGGCCCTAGAACACCAATACACCTACTACTTAACTGAACAAGTGGACTTGCCACAGCGTTCTACACAAATTACATGCAAACAGAATACCACACCTCCATCACATGCAAAAACACAGACAGACCCTCACCAAATACAGAACAAGGGATCGGAATACAAATATGAAGACAAAAACTGAACTGGGACGCCCAAGTCATCAAACTAGGCATTTACCACAACATAGGTCCAGCATTTCCTTGTCCCCTCTCCCTTCCCCTCCTCCATGTCCCCCACTCTTTCCCCTTCCCTCTTAAGGCCCAACAGCTCTGTGTCCCCTCTCCCTTCCATCAAACCACCAACACCCAAAAAGTGTAGCTTCAATATTCAGTAGGGCAACTTATCTAATATACATTAAAATGACCATGGCATCCATTAGATTATATGATGTGGTAGAAACATCTGATTTATTTATACGTACACAGTAGATGCATTCTTTCCTAAAAATAGTTCCTAGAAACACATGATCCTGGTCTCAGAAGCATGACTAAGCATGCCTTCATGCCTGTATGATAAATCTTAGCACCTACCAATGCCGTTAAACCTTGAAAAATAAAAACAAGGTGATAACATATATTGTTCAATAAAAGTTGACTAGCTTTTAGAAACCAAAAGCTCCTTCACAGGTTAAAAAAAAAATGTATTAACTAGCCCAGTAAAAAGGTGGCATCTAATTTTCCATTTGTTCCTATTTTATTTGTAAAGAGGATTAACATGGCTACTACATTCCTTTAAGTGTCAATATTGTCAGTGACATTAGTGAGTATAAATGCTGAGGCTCTCACCAAGTCCCGTTTTAATTGAGTTTGTTTTGAGGTCCTTTTTAGTTTTGTTGTGGTGGTGGTGGTGGGTGGGGGGTGTTTGCCATTGCTTTCTGTTATAGAAGCTACTGGCTGCACATTTTCCATGGAGACAGTGAAGAAATTCTACTCTTTGGAACAAATCCTTCAGATTTCTGAGAGCATCAGTACGAATTATGGGGACAACTGAAGAAAACCTTTGGTAAAAGCCATTTATCCCAAGTTCTGAACTAAATGAATGAGCGACTATTGAAGAGTAATGCAGAACTGTACCATATATGAATTCCCTTGCCTACAGAGTTTAATTTACTGCTAGATATTACTTTGCTACTCTTTGCCTGAACTATTACTGCAAAAGCCTACACATGTTGACCATGTTAAACAAACCATAAGTTTATGTTAAATAAATTTTACATCACTGGAAGGGTCTCTCCATGTTCAAGTGTGAAGCGCTGCGTACGTCTGGTAGCGCTATAGAAATGATAAGTAGTAGTAGTAGTAGTAGTATTCAAGGTCAATGAAATAGTACTGAATTAAAAGAAGCCTTTTCATTTAGAGTGTCTTTTCACCCACAAACAACCAGAACCAGTTACAAGTAACCCTAGACTGAGGAGTACAAATCTCTCTCTTCATACCCTATAGTAAAGCAAGCCTCGATGCTATATACAGACACGTAGAACGAGCTGCAGTTTATCACAGTGTACTTGAGCACACTGCTTCAGTGGTTCCCAAACCTGTCCTTGGGGAACCTCAACCAGTCAGGCTTTCTGGATATCAGCAATGAATATTCATCAGTTAATTTTGCATTCACTGCATACAAATTTCTTTTCTCCATGCCTATTCAGTATGGATATCCAGAAAACTTGATAGGCTGGGGTTGATTTATCTGTTCTTTTATATACATGTAAAATTCTGTGGGATTTAGATTGAATTTTTTTAATTCTAATTTCAATTTTAACTTTATATTTATTTATTATATATTATTTTGTTTTGTAGCCCCTGAAGCAGCCCAGTAGGGCGAAACACGGCCTGTGTCGGGCTATTGTATGCATATTCTAATTTATTATTAAAATCATTTTTTATCCATCAACGATCTGCTTTGTATATTTTCCATCTTGGAGCTTGCAGATCGTCTGCCCCTTTGTTTCCTTGGGGTTCCCCCAGGACAGGTTTGGGAACCACTGCACTACTTTAAAAGGTAGAGGGGATGACACACAATCACCTGTTTAGCCTGAGAGGAGGGCGATAGTAGCCGAACTCTATCAAGAAAGAAACAGATCCCAAACGCACTCAGATTCTTCACTCAACCCTCGGAAGGCATCATTTCATTTTTGAAAGTATAGTCACTATTTCAAAAAGCAGGTCCCAGATATGACAGGAAATGAATCCAATATTGCCCACATCCGAGTCTTGCTTTTGAAGGGGGTATGAAGCAGCAGAAGAGAAGGAAGCAGTATGTATTTGCAGTCATCGGCAGCATAAGAGCAGGGTATAGAGTTGGGAGGAAGGTTTCCAAGAGACACACCCAGACCAGCACAATACACTGGGATGTTAACCTTCTCCCTAGCAGCTATTATGTAGCACATTTGAAACAAATCAGAGAAAATATTTCTTCACGCAACATGTATTTAAACACTGGAATTCATTGCCAGAGAATGTGGTAAAAGCAGTTAGCTTAGCAGAGTTTAAAAAAGGACTGTACAAATTCCTACAGAAAAAGTCCATAAGCCATTATTAAGAGAGACTTGGGGAAAATCCACTGCTTATTCCTGGGATAAGCAGCATAAAATGTTTTTACACTTTTGAGATCTTGTCAGGTAATTGTGACCTGGATTGGTCAGTGTTTGAAACTGGCTACTGGGCTTGGTGAACCTTCAGCCTGACCCAGAATGGCAACGCTTATGTTCTTATTTCCACTGTGTCCATGCCATATTAACTAATGTATTAGAGCTTAGAGACACAGTATCTGTCAGGAATATTGTTTCTCTAATAGGTATTAGAGAGAAACTTTTTCAGGTTTCAATTTTGCCTGTAACTTCACCACCAGTGGCTTCCATGTGTACTATATACTTCACTTATTGGAAATCTTCACCACTTGGACTCCAAACAGATGCAACAACAGTGTTTCTTATTTTACTAATGATAAGGTTTGCAAGCGCTAGATGCAAATTCACAAAAAAAATTCTTACAAGACATGGATGGTTACCAAAATCTAAATCAAGTTATCCATTTCCTCAGCATTTTGTATCCCACCTGTGCAGGCAGAAAACGTAATCAAAAATTTTGCATTAGACTGAAGTATCCCACCTGATTAAAATATCAGGCAATGAGAGTTTATTTATTTGTTACCATAAACAAAGAAAAACCCAAGCTTTTAATACTGTCTCCATCGGTATTTTAGGGGTAATTTTAGAAAGCTTTAAGTATACATGGAAAATTTGCATGATGTGCAGCCTCTGTGAAGGCAATTCCAGGAGCACAGCTTAGGTGGATCAGAGATGGAGTAGCAAATGCATGCACATCAAGTCAGTGGTGTTCCTAGGTCAGCTGCCACCCGGGGCGGATCACCGCTGCACACCCCCCCCCCCCCCGGGTGCAGCGGCGTCCGTCCCCCCAGGCTGCAGCACGACACCCCTCCTAGCTCAATGACACACACACACCACCCCCCCTGGCGCATTCCTAGCTGTTGGGAGCAGCCGCGCGGCTGTCGGCTCCGCTGGCTCCCTCTGCCCCGGAACAGGAAGTAACTTGTTCCGGGGCAAAGGGAGCAGGGAACCAGCGGAGTTGACAGGCGCGCGGCTGCTCTCTGCACCCCTCCAGCAGCATGCACCCGGGGCGGACTGCCCCCCACTTGCTACACCACTGCATCAAGTTTATTAGGTATTTGTTATACCGCCAATCAGCGTACCATCTTGGCGGTTTACGATGTAAACTATAACAGTGTTTCCAAGTCTAGTCCTGGAGTGCCCCTAGCCAGTCAGATTTTCAGGATATCCACAATGAATATACATGAACTTGATTTGCATGCACTGCCTCCATTATATGCAAATCTCTTTCACACATATTCATTGTGGACATCCTGAAACCCTGACTGGCAAGGGGCACTCCAGGACCGGACTTGGGAAACACTGAACTATAAGATAGAAAAGAAGAATGTTAAGATCGTTATAATGCACTGGCAATATAGAAACAAAGCATACGTATTCATATACATTTCCACCTGCTCCAAAGTTCTTGGAGAATATTTTGTATAGACACTTAATGCTGCCTTTATAAAACAAAGATCAAATAACATCAATCCAACTATATCAAAAAGAAAAAAATGTTTGATGTTTTTATTGAAGCTCACACTTATTTTGGATGTAAGGGGTGTATTTTGGTGCCTTTATTAGACAGGTTTATAATTGTCCCTTATAGGACCAAAAATCACTTATACCCTCTGAATGAGTCCAACCTAATATTAATACTTAACTGAAAAAAGATGCATATTCTCCACACTTTTAGCCTTCTGCTCCTGATCAGTTCCTCTCATGATGGAACAGTCAAGCTCAAGTTGTGAGCAGCTTTTCAAATTTACCCAAGCAAACTGGCCTTTCTGAAAACTACTACTACTACTACTTAGCATTTCTATAGCGCTGCCAGGGTTACGCAGCGCTGTACAAGTTTAAACATGGGGAAGGACAGTCCCTGCTCAAGAGAGCTGCCCTCTTCAGAAGCAGCCAAAAATACACACATTTTACAAGTAGAAAATGGTTCTTATATAATTGCACAGGAAAATACATGT
The DNA here is from genome assembly GCF_901765095.1 of Microcaecilia unicolor. NCBI lineage: Eukaryota > Metazoa > Chordata > Amphibia > Gymnophiona > Siphonopidae > Microcaecilia > Microcaecilia unicolor. Next base: position 94,233,785 of record NC_044033.1, on the reverse strand, counting down.
TTATAACACAGACCCACAGAAAGCTCTCCAAACCCCTTCTCTATAGCTGTTGCAATTCTAGATCCTTGCTGGGCTGCCTCATGATTCAGATGTGCATTTCATTTTCTTAGTTGCAAGATATACTATGATATCTAGTGAATGAACAGTACAGCCTTCCTAATGATTACCATGTATATAAACTGTATAATTTGTTACTAGTAAAGCAGAACAGCAATACCTGTTGTCTTGCTATAGCAGCACCCTGTGGTTAACATGTAAACTACAAAATGCATTATTTCACATCTGTTGACAGTGACACCTAATGGTTAGATATAACAAAATCAAGTGGGATAATTTATTATTCTTTGCAAAACAACAGAATGTTCTGCTCTAGTCACAGCACCTCTCCCTTGTAGGACAAACATACAAGGAGATAACATAGCTACATACACATACGCAGGCAACACACAGAAAATAGGAACACATATGCGTGCACAGCTATACACACAGAGGGTTGGAAAGAATTCCATAAGCCATGCTCTGCATGCTTTCTTCACTTTTTAGAACACCCTATACGCTTACTAGAGCGCAACTAAAAGGGGAAAAAATCACCCTTGGATTTTGCACGAGAATATTGACTACAAATGTATGATATTAATATTGAATAAATATTAGTCAATTAATATGAATAGTTAAGATCTTTTGACTAAATAATGCAGATTTAACCCATTTATCAATAGTATTAAGAGAGAATGCAGAAAATATTTTATTAAAATGAAGCACAGAACGCTCTTTGATCTGGGTAGAAAGTCTGATCTGGATAGAAAGGTCAAGTTACATGCTTGTCCTGGAGATACACATGCAAAAAAAAAAAAAAGATACTGAAAAGATGAATTTCACTGAATAGAGAGAGGTACTTCTGTCATCACCCTGCTGAAATCGTTTCTCTAAGAATACAACATATGCAAACAAAGACAGCTATATGTATAATGTACTCAAAGCTGTTGTGTGTTCAACCTAGATTTTTCTTCTGTGCCCTTGGATGCCAGTTAAGAAGCGACAGCGTTCTGCGATGACCGCTCTTAAGTGGGACAATGCCGCAACAAGATTACAAAAAAAATGTGAAAGGGAGGACAAGTCATTAGCATCACCTAAGTTAAATCCAATTGCACACAATTTGCTCAGTAATAAACATGAGGTCAAAAATCATGCATTCAAAAAGCACCTAGCTCCAACAAAACATTAAACAAGCAATCTTTATATATACTTAGGTATTGTTGGCTCAGATCAATGACAATTACATCTTCACCCTATATTATGATGGCTAAAGTATGTGGTCAAAGGGTTGAATGATGCGTTTGTGATGGATCCAACAATACCTAAGTATATACAAAGATTGCATGTTTAATGTTTTGTTGGAGCTAGGTGTTTTTTTAATGTATTAGTATCACCTTAGCACATTTTGATTCTCTTCTTCTGTTTATTTTTGTTATTTTTACTGACAAAAACATCAGATTCAGTTAGTTTCGGCTGTACAACATAAAGCTAATACACACGACCTCATAAGGGCACTGGTGAAACACAAAGGGTTGTATTAAAAAAATATATATAAAGCAAAATGCATAATGAAAAGATCATTTTAATAAGGTGCTTCAAAACAACCAGAGCATTATCAACACCTACCTTCAATTAAAAAAAAAAGGTAGATTGATGCCAAAACATTAATCAAGAAAATCTCAGTCAAATTTATTTTCAGCCTGCAAGGATTTTTCAGTCTTCATTTATTCTTCTTTATCAAGTCCCCGAGATCTTTAACCATTAGTATTCCTTTCCGGTAATGTCACAGCTGCCCGTGCACATCACTGCAGTAGCTTCCTCTTTGTCCTATACCAGACGGTTTGTTGTATGCCAAACGACTGACCACAAACAAAAGCTTGTTTGACCAACACTTGTTTCAAAACAAAAAATACCAGCTAAAAGGGGGAAGTAAGTACTGCACAGGAGGCTATACTGATGCTTAGTTCCAAATCAAAACAGAAGAAAATTCTGCAGAAAGTGTATTCTTGGCCATCTCCACCCTTACTAAAATTAATGCGCTCGTAAAATAAAGGAATATATATTTTTTAAAAAGCCAATTGGGCCCTTTTACTAAAACGTGGTAACAAATTTGCAGTTACCAAGTTAGTTGCAAAAATGAATTAGTTGCAGTAACTTCATGCCTCCGAGGTAAGTCCTGGGGTGTGTCCAACTTCTTACCATATAGTTAAATTATTGCACGTTAACTGAATTGCAAATATAGATGCACTAAATGCTACCTCCTGAAATAGTATTCACTGAGGCAGCTAATGTAAATCACTTAACGGGTGGTAAGTTACCATGCATAAGCAGCAAGACGCAGCCCTTGCCCGTTCCCTACTCCTTTCCATGCTACATATTTAGGGGCAGTTCTAGAAGTGGGCACTTCCTTTTAAGCATGCTGATACTGCGTGGCAAGAGTCTATTCTATAGCAGAACCTGGCCATCCCTATTCCCTTATAGATTTCTAGCTTAACTCATCATTGGCCCCACTTTCAGCCACATGCAGTCATACTATGGCTAAATGCAGTAAGAGCGTGCATAATCTATGGTATTCTAAGTTACACATGTAACTGGGAGGCATGCCCATGTCCTGCCCAAGCTCCACCCACGTGCATGCCCTAGGATTTGCACACCACCACCTCTTATGTGTGTCTTTGCACTATAGTGCCTACCATGCTCATTTTTGTGCATTTGTGTGTGTGCAAAGGGATGTGCACCCTTGAGCTCATTGTTAAATGAAAATTAGCATGTGCTAAGCGTTAGGCCACTACGTTAACTGCTTTATTAGGACTGTGGGATAACTGCACACATTCATATGTTAAGCGTTTCATACACTTTAGTAAAAGAGCTTTTGTATTTTCCAAATGCACCTAGTGAAACTGACAAGGGTTGGTAAACTTCTTGCACTTGGCCTTTGATTACTTGATAAACAGTAGTCAGTATGGTTTTAAAAGGAAGTCACCACTTGAAGTCTCAGCAGCCATTTTGAAGAAGTGGCGGCAGAGAGGAGGGTCAGAAGCAGCAGGCAGGAAATTCCTGCTCCAAAAAGGCCATTACACCACCAGGGTGTGTTACGGTAAGTTCGGAGAAGGTATCCTAAACTGACACAGGGCAGAAGGGGAGGTGGGTAGATGGATGGAGTCATGTGGGTGGGTGGAGAGAGGGGGCTACAAAAAAGGTGGATGAAGCTTAGGTGCAGGGAAGGGGGCTGGAAAAAAGATTGGTGATGATGCTGACGTACATGGAAGGGGGTGGGAAAGGAGGAAATACAGCACCGGCATAGAGGAGGATGGAGAGGAGAGAAGGGGACATGCTGCTCATGGATAGGAGGGAAAGGAAAGGGAGACATGCTGCTCTCGAGGGGTCAAGGTGACTGTGTGGCGGGGCAGCATTTTATTTTTTGTGTCCTCTTTGTTTGTCTCCACAAATTGGAAACCATAGATAGAGCACTGATAGGAAAGGTGACATTTAGCAATGAGCTGCTGATTGCTACCATTATTTTAATATGGCAATAAATTGCACGCTCAGTGATTATAGCATGAGGCAGGGGGCTTTTTGGCGATAATTTTGTAGTAGAGTGTGGGCTCTTTCGTGAGGCTTTCTGCATGGGCCCCTGAATGACTGCGCAGATGGGCAGCAGAAGAGAGACAGGGAGTGTATGTGCATGCGCATGTGTTTGATTAAAGAGTAAGAGAGTGCATGCACTTGTGTATGTTTCTATGTCTCTGGTAGGGCCAGTCTCATATAAATAGAGTTTCCTTTTGAAAATTTGGGCTGCACAGAGAAGTCCACTGGTACAAATGAACCTGTGTGCATTCTAAGTGAAATTTTCAGCCTCAGGAATTTACTCAGCTATCAATTTACCTTGGCAAATGTTATCTGAAAATGTCCTAATAGTGCCTCCTCTCTGTCCATATCCTTCCTGGAAAACCAAAGAAAGCTAAATATTTTAAATTTGTTTTCCTATTTGTGAAGGTTGTTGCAAATGTAAAACTTTGTAAATAAACTTCAGACAGATTGCCCTTGAATCTCACTCTTTGGGGCAGTCCACCCATGGCATCTCTGCTTTGTAGCAGAGGCAATGGAGGGTGAAAATTATTCACTCAACATCTTTGGCTCTCAGCCTACTGTTCTAGAACCGCCCAAGTTACCCTTTCACCAATCCAGTTTCAAGTTTACATCCCAATCCAGTGTGCTTTCTGTAGTCCTTGATTTGACCCATTGAAATCAGCCCTTTAGGCCCCATAATGTACCAGGATAGTTATTTCAGAAAATCCAGGGCTGGCCTAGAGCCCTCCTCCTAGAACTGGTTAACTTTGGTAGCTCTCCAGCTCTAACCATGTGTTTTTACCTAATCCCCATTCTCACTCACAACCCTATTATTTCTGCCAAACCCACAGCTAGGTTCTGCACATTTCCCTGCTGCTTCTGCAGAGGAGAAATGTGAAGTGGGGGAGCCATATATACAAAACGTTAAGGGGGTGGTGTGAGAAAAGAAGCAAATTTGGAGAACCCATTTTTAATTTTTTTTTATTTTTGTTACATTTGTACCCCGTGCTTTCCCACTCATGGCAGGCTCAATGCGGCTTACATGGGGCAATGGAGGGTTAAGTGACTTGCCCAGAGTCACAAGGAGCTGCCTGTGCCTGAAGTGGGACTTGAACTCAGTTCCTCAGTTCCCCAGGACCAGAGTCCACCACCCTAACCACTAGGCCACTCCTCCACTCATGATATGGGGGTCCCACAAAACACATGTTGGCTTAGGGCCCAATATACTGTTAATCCAGTCCAGTGTATATGGGCTGGGCCTGTGGCTCAGTGGCATTTTATTTAATAAAAGACTAATTTTGCAGGCCATGAGAGAGAGAGAGATGCCAAGGAATATATCTTATTTCCCATTCTTCTCTCAGGCTCCAGTTTGGAACCAAATTAATAGGCAGCACTGCTGCTTTAAGGTGCAGCCCTTCATAGACTGTATCTCACATGCAATGGGGTTTGATTGGTTTCTGAAGCATGTGTGACATATCTGCGACATCAGGATCAAAGTGCACTAATCAGAACCAAGTATCATCAAGCACTACGCAAATCTCTCTTTTTCAAAGAAGCTACTTAGCTGACACGCACGCACACAAATATATTTCATACTGCTCATATAGGATTTACCACAGGGCTGGGCAAACCTTTATACACAGAGGGCCGCAAATGTCTGTACTATCCCTAGCAGGCCACAGCATTACGCAGTGTCAGAACTGGAAATGCACAGAGCTCCATACATCTTCTATAATAAATAAGTAAATATTTAACTAAAAATGAATGCAACAAACTGGTAAAGTGGCTATTCTAAAAATTTTTGCTAAATACAACATTTAAAATCATCAAAACTCTGGTTAATGACATTTTCTGTCTGCATAAAATTCAATGGCAGGCTCAGGTTGCCCACCCCTGTGTTATTATGTTTGTGTACAAATGTGACTCTGTGTAGAGAGTGAAGCATTGTTTTATCGATAGGTTTGTGTTCCAATGAAGGTAGACAGCTTGCTTGGTACCATGAGTGCAACAGAGAGAAACAAGTAGATATTGGAGAAAAGAATATGGTTTTCTTTTTTCTTTGATAAATAACATGAATGTATGTGATTGAAACAGTGAGGAGAAGGGAGTTTTATGGATTTATAAATTTGTGAAGGAATAATGAATAAATAAAGATTTGTTAAATATCAAAAGTAGTCAAAGTTACTAGGAAATGTTAATATATTTATTGTAACTTATTGAGGTAATTTCGCACAGGGGTAGGAGGGAGATAAATAACACTGAGATAATCCCATCAAGAGGGAAAGTTTGTAAAATTGTTATGCTTTATTAATATCTTGCTTTATGAAATTTAATATTTCTAACACTTCAACTTTAGAAAGCTTCTTTTGCTTTCCCTACAAGAAATAACAGACACTGCTGCGGGAAAATACTTGGAAACAGTGTCCTTGGTTTGGAGCTCCAGCTCCCATGCGATATTAGTATGCTAAGTCAGAGATTAGAAAACACCCCTTCTCCAGAAGACCAGCCCACACCCTTGATAAGAACACGGTTTTGAAAAGACAGATATAACTAATGCATACTGTTGGCCTGAAAGCTTTATCTATGCAATGCAACCAGAGTTTTTCAGACCACCCTTACATTTTATTCATACGGATATAGCAACTACCTGAATCAAGTCAGCAGCTAGTCCTTGCCCTAAAGTAGAAAAGCTATACAGTATCTATCTTGAAATGGCAGGTTGATTTGATTGTTTGAAAAAAAAAAAAAAAAATTCAGATACTGCCCATGAAACATGGCCATATTCAACAGGTTTTCTCCCACTGGCCAGATGTACAAAGTTCTCCCCCTCCCTCCCCCCCCCCCCCCCCCCCCCCACAAAAATGGGTCAAACTCTTCTATTTATTTTGTCCAATCATCGCCCGAATCACCAATAGAAAACTAGATACAAGTGGTAATTTTATAAAGCCTTATTCACAAGTAAAGCATGATTTACACACTGGAATAGACTCTCATATAACTAACTGGGCAGTCAAATAAGAACATGTATTGCTATACTGGGACATAGCAAAGGTCCATCAAGTCCAGCATCCTGTTTCCAACAGTAGCCAATCCAGGTTACAAGTACCTGGCAAGATCCTAAAACAGTACATTTTATGCTGCTTACCCTAGAAATAAGCAGTGGATTTTCTCCAAGTCCATTTTAATAATGGCTTACGGACTTTTCTTTTAGGAAGATAGCCAAACCTTTTTTTTAAACCCCGCTAAGCTAACTGCTTTTACTACATTCTCTGGCAACAAATTCCAAAGTTTAATTACACGTTGAAGAAATATTTTCTCCGACTTGTTTTAAATTTACTACTTTGTAGCTTTATTGCGGGCCCCCTAGTCCTAGTATTTTTGGAAACAGTAAACAAGCGATTCATGTCTATCTGTTCCACTTCATTCATTATTTTATAGACCTCTATCATATAAGCATGCACGTTGACAAGATGGAATATACCTAGATATGCACCTCATGGCAACCTTCCCAGCAGCATAGTTTGGGCAAAGCTAGGGCAGAACTCTTGAAAATATTTTCAGGGAGTTTCAATTCACAGCTATTGGGTGCAGCAGGAAAAACAAAACTGATAAAGAACATTGTGGGAAGGTCCACATTTTTTGACCAATGGTGGTTGTGTTGGTGTGGGGTTCTTCCATGTGTCCCATTTTGGGAGATGTGGGATGGGGTCTTTTCCCTCGTGGTGGGTTGTAGAGGTTGCAGATATTGACATTTGATTGTACTGGTGTAAAATAGTAGGATTGTCAGGATTCAACTATATGACCGACATTGTAATGTAGCGTTCTAAGCCATACTTTGTATTGTTTAAATATTTTTACTGCTGTAATTGTCTATTCCTTATGTTTGATTCATTCTTACTGTACACTGCCTTGAGTGAATTCCTTCAAAAAGGCGGTAAATAAATCCTAATATATAAATAAATATGCTAAGAACTTTGCACTGTGGAAGAGTTGTTCTGTCCAATATCACTACCCACTTTTGTGCTCGATTCAAAATCTGCTTGTCGAGTGAAAAGAAGCTTTACACATGGTAAAGTAGTTTACGAAAATTACCCCCAAAACTAACTATTCCTCAATAATTCTTAATCTACCACAAACATTCACAAAACAATGCCATACTGCACTCGTTTAGCTCGGAAACAGCAAATCAGTAGTAGCTGGAATGTTAAATATATTTTTCAAGTCAAGAGCTGGCATAGGGCTGAAAATAAAATCCATTTCTGTCCCTCAAGCAGAGAAACCCATTGCTTAAGGACAAGGTATTTTCCTCTCTATTTCTGGAGTTAGCTGCCCCTCCGCCTCCCTGCCTCCCTCCCTGCCAACCCCTTCGTTGTTCAGCCATTGCTCCGCCCTCGAGGGCGGGGCCCGGAGCGATTTTGGTGGCTTCACCACCACGAACCTTCGAACCTTTTTGAAGGAAGTCAGAGCTTGGCTTCACTGACATCAGTGTCCTCAGAACGCTGAGGGTGAGTTTTATTATAGTAGATATAAATAAGGGATTTATAGGGCCCTAAAAGCTGATCCGCTTTTATATTTATTCCAACAAAAGACAACCCCTGGTGGGCCCCCAAGCAAACATTTCAGCGAAGATCTGCCCAACAGTGGAAGATATGAGGATCCTGAAGTCACCCAAGTCCGAGGTAACCATTACATAGAGTGGGTGACTGCCTACAGCGGCAGTTTCGAGGCGGGGGAAGGAACCAGCAAAGAAGAGCAAAAACAGTCTCACATACTGGTATTCATTTGTTCTTAAAATATTGGCATGAGCAGCGTTCAACTTTAGGCCGTATAAATTGCTTAATATTTTAATTTGGGTGGGATTTGGTGTAGAAAGAAAAAAAAGTATAACTTTAGATACAAAGTCCATGTAATGTTACATGTGGATTTTTGGCAATGCTACTTGCACAGATGGTACCACTGAAAGTTCACAACTTTAAACAGATTTCTCATCCATAGAAAATTAAGCTGCCTGCAGACTCTAGAAAACCGTCCTGATCATGTCCAATCGTGTGTTTTTACAGGATCATTCCAACAGGAGTGATCATGATTGTTGAGTTTAATTCTCAAAAGCTCAGGAGGGCCTTGGTAGACAAAGTTATAGAGAGGTGGGGAAGAGAGAAAAAAAACACAAGGCTCAAGGTATGGCGGTACCTTTCAATTCAGTCATTGGGGCTCTCAACCCAGACCTCAGGGCACACTCAGCCAGTTGGGTTTTCAGAATATCACAATGAATATGCATGACATAGATCTGCATACCAAGGAGGCAGATATTCTTTGTGGATATCCTGAAAACCTGACTGGCTGAATGTGCCCTGAGGGCTGTGTTGAGAAGAACTGTACTAGGGACCCTATTACCCTTGTACCGGTCCCAAGTCCACCAGGATTTAGTAAAGTAAGGGGCTGGGAAAGCCCCCCATGACCTCACATGTTCCCAGGCCAAAAAAAAAAAAAATCCCTCATGCTTGGATGGTCCCCACCTGGCACTGCTGAAGCAGGGCCTGGCATCCCAGTGACCCACAGTGAATTTTTAAGTAGCAAATAGCCAGCACAGGGCTTGTCACTAGGCACCTGCTTCCAAGGAAACATATCCAGGTGCCAGGTCACAGTCACACTCAAAGGCCTGTACTTACTTTCTCTCATTAGTGCTGCTGAATCATCACTGCAGTGCACCAGGATGTTGGCTCTGCTCTGGAGTGGGAATCATTGGGCCCCCTTGTTCTTAGGCCCCTACTGTGATGCAGATGTAGTGGCTTGGGTGAAATTTATACCAGTGCTTCTAAAGCATCTTATAAAAAAAACAGTGACCTACCACAAGGCTTGACACATCCCAGGCGCCAAGTTGCCATGGTGCCTAGAAATTGTTTACCCTCAAATTATTTAGTTTTGTGTTGCTGCAAAAAAAAAAAAAAAGTCTCCTACTTTTGAGACTTGAAACCACTAGACTACCCAAACTTTCTACACTGCACAGCTCAAGCTTACAGTGAGCTGAACCGCTTCAGGCAAGTAGCAAATGTACTATTTTCTCTGCAGTTAGCAAGGTGAAGGAAATAGGTGGTAGGATCCAAGCGAGAGACTGGATGAAGTGTGTGTGTGGTGGGGGGGGGGGGGGGGGGGGGGGGGGGGGGGGGTTATATGACAGAGAGGTAGGGACCCATGCCATGATATGTGAAACAGAGACCATTACCTCTTCACTTCACCTATCAGATGGGTAATGTCACACCACTGACAACATGCATCCAGAAGGGAAACTTACGATTTTTGGCTGTGATTTGCAGTAGTACCTTAAGGAACTGATTAACCAAACTTCAATCACAGAATGAGGAAAGAGGCTTAGTAAATCAATTTCTAAGGGAGCTACTGCTGATCACATCCCGCCCCCTGCCCCCCCAAACACACACACATATTCACTGTGAAGAATGTTGGGTGTAGGGTAGAGAGGAAACAAAAGCTTTCAGGCCCTGGCTCCTGGATTTAGTGATATATACCGGTATAGGATCCTGCTATAGGTTAGGCCTACAGGTTAGGTTATATATACATACACACACACACACACACATACACACACTAAAAAGTCTACCTATTTTAAAACCACTAGCAAATTCATTTTGAATGCACATTGTTTAGGCCTGGTTCATTTCAAATTATATGCCCTTCATCATGAGCTTGTACTGTTACAGTCTGTTTAATAAACACATCTGACCAGATTTAGCAAGTCCTTGGCCAGATTACAGGGGGGGGGGGGGGGGGGGAGGGAGTAGTGAACCCCAGCCGCAGGCACCATATGAGATACAGATCTGAAACGTGCTCATACTATGGTTAAAAAGGAAAGAATGATTATCTAAACTATGAATAAAACCATGGAGCAGACTAAGTCAACTGGTGCAGGAGCATCTCATTCGCCTGCTCTCTATTCTTACCTGTATGCATAGGCTTAGTTTTACTTGTACTTAACCTCATTAAATTCTCTCCTTGTTTGATACAGAATAAAGGTTTGGAGATTTTTGTTTAAAGTTGCAATTATCTGGAGTTGTTCCCCACCCCCCACCCTTTTTTGTTTTTTTATAATCCAGATATTTCCGCCTGCTCCTTCTGCCTCAGTTGGAACCAGGGCTGGAATCTGGCACCATGAACCTTCATTTTCAACTACCCTGGGATCTTTCCCTGTTTTATCTCTCTTCCAGCAATGTACCTGCTCTAGTTGCTGCAGAGACCTGGCACCAGGGCTCCTTCCAGAACCTTAAAATCAAGGACTCTGAATCTAGCCACCAGGTATCACCCTCAAGCCTTGACCCAATGACCATTGCCTGCCTGCCCCTCCCCTCCCCCCCTCGTGCCTGTGAATGTTACTGCAGATGGCAGCTCCTAGCACTCTGCAATGTGCTTTAGCAAGTAGCCAAACTGGTCACCAACAGCAATAAATACAATGAAGAGCAAGAGTTTTGCAGAAAAATGAATTTGGATGTGTGCTAACTTATAAGTATCTCTTTCTTAAATATGCATTTTATATATTTCCATATAAATATCCTTAGGGTTTCTAGTTTTAAGTTTTAACCAACAAAACACTGATAAAACATTCCTGATACAAATACATTAAAAACAGGTGTTTTACTATATAAACTCTCAAAAACTTCCCCTGGTACTCTCTCATCCTTCCCCAGCTTATCTTGTACCCTCCACTCAGTTTCTGTACTTTTTCTGTGCCAACCACTCCGAATTGACACAAATGTATTTATCTGATTGCCCTGGAAAGGTAACTAGCCAGTAGCATATCAAGGGTAGTGCAGGGCAGTGGGTGCAGGCAGCAAGGGGGGTGCACTGAGCAGTCGCACAGCTGTTGATTCTGCTGGTCCTCTGCCCCCTCAGACATCAACTTCTTGTTCCGGGACAGGGGACCAGCTGAGCTGACAGCCGTGCAACTGCTCAGTGCACACTCCCTTGCTTAAAAGAGACAGGGCGGGGGGGGGGGGGGGGGTGATACGCCTGGAGGAAGGAAGTACTCCGCCCCAGGTAGTAACCAAGCTAAGTACACTACTGTAACCAGCACCAGTACCCGTGGTGCAAAAACACTTGAACATCAAATCTTTATACTCTCAAAAGAACACCTAATTAGGTAGAACATTTGTGTGTTCATGATTTGCAATTGTGCGCATTCACAGAGATATATAGTTGGCCCACAAATCGCCCGTCGCACTGAGGTTCCAGCCCTTCACGGATATGAAGAGTGGCTGGGAAATTGAGACATCTGACGTGTGTACCCTCCCAGCTGAGGTTCCCCAAGCCAAACAGCCTCCTCTCCTCGTTTCACTATTCCTAGTGTAAACAAATGTTCATTTCCACAGTATTTTGTGCCACTTTTTCTGCATGTAGGCGCACTTTTACAAAAGGCATAGTAGGGCTACCGCACGGGTAGCAAGCACCAAATACGCCATACCTCCAGGGTAGCGCAGGAGCCAGACGGTAGTTCCGAAGTTGGCGCATGCAGTTTCCCCCGGTAGAAAATCATTTTCTACTGTGGCGGGCATTCCTTGCAGTAACTGGCATCGCAATCACATTGCCACAGTTATTAATGTGTGAGCCCTTATCACCTGCTAAAACAGGTGGCGGTAAGGGCTCAGGCAGTAAATAGTCGTGGCCATTTACTGCCCCATTTTTAAAAAGGCCTTTTTCCCACTGTAATAAAAAGTGGCCCAACATGTCAAAACTAGGGCAGCGTACCTCAGAGGTAGGAAGTTCATCTTTCCACAGCCAAGTCTGGTTTTATACCAGTTCATTTTTTCAGAAGATTGTTACGTCTTCCAGAAATTATTTAATCAACAACATACAGGGACTCCTGAGGCAGGCCTGAGCGGCCGAAACATGACTCGTGTCAAGTCCATATTTTAAGAATTAAACTTATGCTGTAAACTTTGTAGAGTCCAGTAGAAGTTTTTTTGCCATCATCTTTTCTGTTTCCTTCGCTGTGACTTTTTCCTTTGGCTTGACCAGAGCGGAGGATTGTTCTCTTCTGTGTTTGTCGCTCTAAACGGTTACTGCCCCATTTTTAAAAAGGCCTTTTTCCCACTGCAATACAAAGTGGCCCAACATTCCAAAACTAGGGCAGGCCACTTTTTACCATGGCTTACTAACTTTAATGCTTTATTTTGTTATTGAAAATGGCACCCAAGTGTCCTGCACGTGAGTTAGCTAGCATTCCAAAGCGCAAGGCGACCGTGATGTGCCTTAGTAAAAATACGTGTATTAGATAAGCTTCGTTCTGGCATGTCTGTTAGCCAATGGGAATTAAATAATCCTACACATCCAGCAAAAGTACTATTTTCTGTGCATTTTTATTTTATAATTTCACGCTGCATACTGTTACTGCTTTAATGTCATTACCTTCTTAAATTGTGTTTGTACAGTACAAAGGTGTGACTGACTGCTGAGTACAAGTATTCTACAGTACACCAAAATATATAGGAAATTAAATATGGTGTCTTGACAAAATAAACATGGCACACTTGTTGATTGCTTGACAAAAGTGTTGTAACCAGAGCCTAGCAGGAACCTAACCCTGTTTTTCCCAAAGGAACAATGCCTCGCCTTTTGCGTTTTCATGTTTCGCGCCAATTCTACAGAACCTAACCCTCGTGATTAGTGAGATCGCACTATATTTACAGTTCATAATCACTTAAGAATAGAAGCTTTAAATATACTAAACCGACAGTGCTCAGTTCCATAACTGCTTAACCACCAAATCCATAAGAATGTTACTTCAGATCAAAGGACCCAGCTCTGTGGAAGCAAGTGGCTGCTCAGCACCCCCAATATTGAGCAAATCTCCTTTCTTGGTGTCCAGGGAGAGGCAAAATTATATTGTGTTTGGAATGCCAATCATTTTGAAATGTTGGCACCTTTGGTTCAAATACAAGAGAAAACTCCTTCCTATAATTGGTACTTCCCCCCCCCCTTCAGGATTTTTAAACTATGATTGTGCAACAGAGGGCTTGCTATTATATGATGTAGTGTTTCTGTTGTGATGTTTGAGAGTTAGTATTATATTTGGGTCTTTGTGTTTTTACTGTTCAGATTTATTCGTTTTATGGATTTGTTATTGATGATTTGGTTTACTTTATTTAGGGAAAACAATTTATAAATGTGACGTAACATTTAAGTATTTGCTGTATTTATAAATCATTGTTTTACCTCTGTTAAATGCTTTGTGTTTATATATTGGAAAAGTGGGTTCCAAGTCAAGTAAATTATACAAAAAAAAGACCCCATTTTTGGGTGCATGCAGGCTATATAAATCTGTCTTCTTGGCTTTATAAAGTGTAAAACACAGGTTCAAGAGTCCACCGATCTAGAACACAGAATGAAAGAGGCGCCTAGAGTGAAGCTGAGTAACCATATTAAGCAAAGGTAGCATCAAAAAAATTAGAAAAGGATAGGGTTACCATATGTCCAGTTTAACCCAGACATGTCCTCTTTTTGAGGACATGGTCGGGCAACCGGGTGGGTTTTGCCAGTCTGCCCATTTGTCTGGATTTCTGGACAAACGGGCAGGCTGACAGGCCTAGTGGTGTCCTATCCTCCACTCCCCTTACTATACTGCCCTGGCGGTCTAGTGACCTCTTCGGGGCAGGAAAGAGCCCCCTCTTTCCTGCCCTGAGCGACTGCATACTGTTCCTTGCTAACGGTTCCGGTGCCGATTCAAAATGGCCACCAAGAATTGAAGTCGCTTCAACTCTCACTGGCCATTTTGAATCAGTGCCAGGACCAGAGTCAGCAAGGAACAGTATGCAGGCGCTCCAGGCATGAAAGAGGGGTCTCTTTCCTGCCCTGAAGAGGTCACTAGACCACCACAGCAGTATAGTAAGGTAAGGGGAGAGGAGGGTAGGACACCCTTAGATGTGTGACCGGGGGGGGGGGGGGGGGGGATGGGGCGGAGCATGTGTCCTCTTTTTTGGGGGAGTGAATATGGTAACCCTAGAGAAGGAGAACTGAGCCAAGGGAGGCCTAAAACCAAATCTGGCTCAGGCCGTGAATAAACTGAATTTAAAGATCGCACCATGATTTTTGTCTTTGTTTACTTGACAAATCCAGTCCCCCCATGGTGGCCACACCTAGCCAGTTAGGTTTTCAGGATACTTAAAATGAGCATGCATAAGAAATCTGCAGATCTCTCTCATGCATATTCATTGTAGATATCCTGCAAACCTGACTGGCTAAGTGTATCCCAAGGACTGGGTTGAGAACCACTAGCTATGGAAATAAAAGACCTGAGACCAGCTGCTGTTAAACATCAGGCAGTTGAACAGGGAGCTGACTTTTTCAGTTTTTAGAGAACAGAACAGAGAACCTGCTAGAAAACAGGGGCGTAGCCAGACAGCCAATTTTGGGTGGGCCTGAGTCCAAGGTGGGTGGGCACTGGGCATGCATGAAAACTAAGCATGTGAAGAGGGGCTGGTGTTGGTTTCAGCTTGAGGCAAGTGCTGCCAGCTGCCGTTTGAAAGAGCACTGGCTGCCTGAGAAGGAGGAAATCTTCAGCTGACGGGGTTTGAGGACCTCTGCAAGCCATAGCAAGAGTGCACAATTTTGGGTGGGCCAGAGTCCAAATAGGGTGGGCCCTGACCCACCCAGGCCCACCCATGGCTATGCCACTGGCTAGAAAACACTGTCCACCTAAGCCAATCACTTACCATTTACTGCATCCATATCTAGATTCTGAGCTGGTTAAGGAAGGGCCACTGTACAATGTGTGAACAATGAGGATTTTTTATATCTACACCAAACACATTTTATATATTTATTATACACCCAAACAGATATGTGCATTTAGAGCCCCATTTCCCCTGGATTTTATAAACGGTGACTAAAGTTGCACATGCAGCTTAATCGCTTAACAAGCTCATCAGCACTGATAATTGGCCAGTGACATGCAATTATCAGCACTAATTGGCACTAACTAGAATTTATGCATACAACCTTCTAAGTGTATTCTGTAAAGTGGTGAGTGTAAATTCTAATAATACAGACGTCGCTCCTGCTCCCAATATAAGAGTTTAAACAAGATGCAAAAACCACAGCGGTGCTACTTGCCTGTGATTTTCACACAGTAAAAAAGATTCATTCACAGCCACCTCACCATCGGTTCTCAAACTATCTTGTATTGATGAATCTTTAAATGTTTCCAAGTATATTCAACCATAATCAAACAACTAATTCAAACTAAGCCCGTTTACATTAAGATAATACTAGAGTTTCTTATACTCATCTTGTGGCAGAGTGGTTGTCGGACGGGGGACCCGACGCCCAACACAATCATGTTTCACCCCTATGGGCTATCTCAAGGACCGTCCCCTTATATTATCAGTAGTACCAACTCAGCTCATATTAAAGAAGTATCTCTGCCAAGATGCAGATTCTAATATGCAAATGTAAAAGGGGTGTGGCCAAGAGCGGGGCATGGGCGTTCCTTAATATTACATGCACTGTTAACAGAACATGCCCAATCAGTGTCTAAATTAGGCATGGGCATTTATACCAGGTTTTATAGCTGACAAAAATGGCTGTGCCTACATTTTTAGTTGTGAAGATGGCTGCTACGAGTATTCTATAAAAGCGCTTAACTTTAGGCAAGGTTTATAGAATAGCGCTTAGCACGTGTTTTTTCAGTGCAATTTATAGAATCTAGGCCTTCATGTGCTCACATGGACTCTTATTGATTTTTCCCAAAGCTAAAAGTGTGTAAAAACAGACACAAAGAAACATAGCCGTTGCTTTAATGCAATATACAGGGAGGCGTTCTCTGGGATGGATACTAGGTGGAATGGGGGCAGGACTGGCACGTATATATAATCTGATTAACTCCTGGTTTAACAAGATTCATGGACACTAATTATCTCTATTATTTTCTACATATAGTTGTTTAAATGATGTTTTTTGTTCAATATCTTACTTTTACACTGTTTATTTGTACTTGTATGTACTGTAGTCTTTTCTACAGTTTTGTGTAAGCCACATTGAGCCTGCAACTAGCGGGAAAATGTGGGGTATAAATGCATTAAATAAATAAATATGCATATCCACCCATTCTTAGCAGCACAGACATGTACATGGTTACACCTGCTTCAAAAGAGAATAAATATGTACACCTTCCTAGGCACCCTATTATAAAAATCGTCTTGTGGGCAGAGGGCTACGTGCAGTACAATACTAATGTCATTACCAGAAAATCCTGCACAAACACTTCTCTCCCTACGTCTAACCAACTCCATGGCTTGCTTCCCAAAAGCACTGTTTGGAAGTATTGTTAACAAAAGTCCTGGAAATCTGACAGCTTGGTGTGTTGTAATAATGCAATTCAAAGTTATCAGACCTGTCTAAATATTTGTACAGACACTTTATCAAGGTAACTATCAAATATCAGGTTGCTCTTGGTTAACTGGATTGGGTTAAAGTTATCACAACAGTTTGTAAAAAGCCTGATAAACAAAAAATTATGCAAACATCACACTGATCTAGGAAGTGTAACAAAAATCCAATGGTGTTTCTGTGAACAGTCTACTTAGGAATTCAAAATACCTTTCCTTCCTGCAGAAATCTTACTTCCAAGCATCTGAAATGCCCCGTCATAACTAACATTATACTTGATCTCTGTCTTCAGATATTCCTGCTCTTGCATGAGGCTTAAGGGTTTCACCCAAACAACTGTTCTTGCTTTGGTTTCCTTCTGACTTATTGTTACTGGTAAATATTTGATTTACTAAATAAGACGGGGTAAGGAGGAGGGAAATTGTTGACATTTCTTAGAAGTTATGATACGGTGTCTTAAAAACAAACAAAAGAAAATGCTTCTACTTGGACAGAAGTTTTAACACTTTCATCAGCAGAGTAGCCCTCACACCCGTACTGCAATACAAGAACCTACAGCACACTACCAGAATAAAAGCAGCTCTGACCTTTCACCAACCCCTACAACTTCCGGCTGTGCTTCACCTGCCTGACTGACAGGGTGGAAGGATCCATCCCTTGGAGGGAAAGTTGGGCTGTTATAATTTGCCAGCTCAGAGCAAGATCTTTACCTTTGGCTTCCAGACCCCAGCCATTGTACCAGGATACTGGTAGAGGATGAGGTTTGGCTCTTACCTCATCTAGTTTCCAGCTATTTACATAA
The DNA here is from genome assembly GCF_901765095.1 of Microcaecilia unicolor. Lineage (NCBI taxonomy): Eukaryota > Metazoa > Chordata > Amphibia > Gymnophiona > Siphonopidae > Microcaecilia > Microcaecilia unicolor. The sequence goes on along the minus strand of NC_044033.1, from coordinate 94,215,985 downwards.
CTGAAGGGCCCTATCCAGTCAGCCCAGAGGACCTAGAGGTAGGAACAAAGGAGAAGCAAGCACCAGAGCTTGCAAAGCTGCTGCAGTTGCTACAGAATAAAGTTGAAATGGAGAACCAGCTTTATAGCCCATATTCCTACAAGGAGAAACAAGAGGATGAGAAAACAAGATCAAGCAGTTATCACAAAGATCCAGAAGCTGCACTCCAGGGGAGAAAGAAATGATCACAAGGACTGAGCAGAAGCTCCAAGAGCCTGGATTAATGAGCGAGAGTGAGTAAGAGAGAGTGATTGACAGAGGAGTTCCCCTTTGGGACATGGTCAAGAGATGGGGTGAAGGTACAAGCTTTCATGCCCCAAGTCTAGTAAAAGTCTATTCTTGAGGGACACATTGCTCAATGTCCTTATTGAGGAGTTACCAAGTATGCCTAAGGAGACACAATTAATGTACACAGTTGATCTGAAGTATAATCCTGTTGTGCCAGTGAATAATCCAAGTTCCTGTAAACCCAGTTCAGTTTGGAATATACATGCTGTCCTGGCCCATTTCGTTGACAGAGATGTGTGTAGAGTGAGTGCATTAAAGTTCCAGCTGGCCTCCTAGCTTTTTGCTAGTCCCAGTCCATAAAAATATATTTATGTAGTCCATCCGATGCTTATGCCTAAACCAGAGTTACATGTATGATCAAAGCAAAGAGGACCATGACAACTTTGACAACTTTGGGCCTGATACTATTCAGCCAGCGGCAATCGATGCTGACCATCGCTGGCATTAAACTCAGAAATTCAATGTCGAGTCATGTTCGGGTACCGGCATTGAATTTCCGGGTAGGTGGAGCTGGCTAATGCATAGCCGGTTAAGTGCGATATTCAGCACTTAACTAGCTATGGGGAACCGTATAAAGACAGGACTGACTTTTATGTGGTCCTATTTATGTGGTTAACCTGGCTGGTTAAATTCTGAATATCAGCACTTAACCAGCCAAGTGCTGACTCTGCCCCTGGAAAGTCCCCAAAATACCTGGTTTTGAGTTGGATGCTAACCAGTTATGTTCAGTAGCATTAACCAGTTAAGTGCTGCTGAAAATTAGCAATTAGCCCAGCACAGGACCATTTCTGGCCGGTTAAATTACTTTGAATATCGAACCATACGTGGGCAAGAAAAACTCATAACCATTCATGGCACTATATATATATATATCACAGGCCACACTTCAGTTTAAGCCCCTGCTGTCTGCTCTCAGCACCTTCAACATACAGTAATCCATTTGCAGTTGAGATTGTGAAGTATTTTATTTGGATTAAGGTCACACCTTTTCAGCAGTAGCTTAAAGCTGAGTTGCATTCAGGTACAGTAGGTACTTTCTTGTCCCCGAAAGGCTTACATATAATCTAGGTTTGTACCTGAAGCAACGGAGGGATATCTGATGTTCCTTCCTTTCTAGTGAATGCCATCAGTGAGAAATATGGCATCGCTTCAGCATCTCCAAGTTTTATTTTCCTAGCACTCAAGATATTTAGTTTAGAAGGGTTTGGGAGGATAATTTTTTCTTGGAGGTCTTTTCCCTAACCCGTTCACAAAGCAAGACTAAGAAAGCACTAGGAACAACTGCAGTAAAGTTAGCTACAACACCACTGGGATAACAGCACAAACCCCGTCACAACAGAGAGAGAGAGAACTCAAATTTTGGCACCAAAACCGGACTGAAATCCAGTTTCTGCATTTTCAGAAACCCAAAACTCACCACCTACCACCCCCCCCCCCCCCCCCCAGTATATGTGAGCCATGTGGGAATGCCCTTTGCTCAACAGATTCTTTGAACTGTAGAAAGGAATTGACTAGATCTCATTGCTAGCTGGCTGAAATTTTGACAATTAAATCTGAGACTCCCTAATAAGGCAGAATCATATGCTGCTGAAGCATGGCTGCATATAAGGAACATTTGATTTTATTGTAATTTAGCATATCCCCTTAGCATACATTTTAATATTCAAATATATATAACCATATTTGTCCATATCATTATACAATTTGTTTTGTTTTCAGCTTATTAATTTGCAAGAGTAGGCCTTTAATGCAGAATGGTATTCCTTGTATATTTTTTTATTCATGTAAAATGTCATGTTTGAACTTTTTATTTATTTATTTATTTATTTTTTGTGATATGTATTGTAGAAACACCATATGCCCTTGAAGCATGCACAAGCCGAAACACGGCTGCATCAGGCAGGTGACTTTTGTACCAACAAATGAACTAGACATTATTAAATACTTTTTACCATACTGCTTTGTCTTCTTGATTTTTTCCACCTGAAATACTTATGCCTTAATAAAAAACTGGTTTCTCCAGCAGTTCCCAAATTGTGGGTCTAGACCCCGAATGGGGGTTACACACCATGGTCTCAGAACAGGGCTGCTCCCCCTTTTCTTTGGGCCTCTACAATGACCTATTCCCCAGCAGTGGGATTCAGGATGGGGCTGGTGAATGTTCATGGACCCACCCTTCTCCTCCAGCATGGGCTTCCTGTTAGCCTGGCATCTGTGAGTGCACACCGATACCCAGGGTGCTATGAGTGCAGCTGCTGATGCCTTCACGCTTTGGATAAGCGGGGCGAGGAGAAGGGAAGAGGAGTAGAAGTCTACTATTTTGTTTTCATCATCATTTAGGGTCAGGTGAATTTTTAAGTGCTAAAATGGGGTCCTATTGAATAATACAAAAAAAAAAAAAAAGTTTGAGGGCACTGTAAGGTGCCAGCAGCCTCTGTCATTTTGGCAGATGCTCTGACATATTGCTGGATTTTGTTGAGGGTCCAGTGTGACCTTAGACAATCCTCTGCCCCAGCCATTTTAGAACCTACAAGCACCAGCCCTTGGAGGATGGAATGTCGCGGGCTTTCTTCTGCAGTCCTTATCTATCTTTTCTGCCATTAGACTAAGCAGTCCATGACCCTTGGTTTCTTTTATTTATAGCAATCATTTCTTTGAAAAGGAATCTTTTTAGCTGCTTAGGATGGGGGGGGGGGAAAGCACACCACTTTTCTGCTTAAAAGTGTCTTGGACAGATTATTCATGTCCCCTGCTTGGTGGGCAGAGCCATTCACATACATCTCCTTGCATGTCTGTACTGCTGTACTGTGCTGAGCAAGGTCAGACAAGGAAATCACCTCTCTTTTCACCTCTCTATGCCCAACAATGCTTTCCTTGAACATGTTTACACCGACTGTTTTAAGTGGTATGTAAAGCAAAAACACACCATTCTTTAAGCATAAAACAGAAAAGAGATGAGGAGGCTGAGCTGGTGTTTGCAAGTCCTCTCCTGCAGCCTTTCCTCGGTTTCCCAGGTGAGTCTGCACTGGTTACCCCACCCAAAGATGCCCAGTGCTCTGTCAGGACTTGCAGAAGAATCCAGTAAAGCAGCTATCATTCTGGGAATCACATGCAGGTACATACCTGGGTGGGATTGTTTTCAGCTGGACAAACATTTTATCCTCATACACTCATGGGAAACTTTCAGCTCCTGCTGTGCAGTGCCAGTTCACACCCCCACCCACGCCTCTTATCTAGCCATCAATCTTCCATAAAGGTGCTGCTTTTCCTCATTTGCTGGACCTAGACTGTGCAAACAGTCTCCTCACCAAAGGCAAGCGGGTGCAGACCTGCCCTTTGTGACCACGGTGCATCAGGGCATGCAAGTACAAACTAATACCCAGAAACCTGCGCAATTCTCCAGAGATTAGACGGATGCATGATTAACTACCATCAAGGACAGAGCTAAGAAACACCTTGACTGCAATGAACAAACTGATGGCTGGTTCCCCACCACCACCACAATAGATGGGGAAAATATTTTTTTTTAAAGACCTTGCACAATATTTATACACAAGCCCATTAAAAAGCTTCAAACAAAAATTAACAAGTCAGTCTAGCTATAGGTTTCCCTATCAACGTTGACAAGATGGTAAAAACTGGACACTTTTCTCTTTGAGAGCGGAGGAGTAGCCTAGTTGTTAGTGCAGCGGACTTTGATCCTGGGGAACTGGGTTTGAATCCCACTGCAGCTCCTTGTGACTGTGGGCAAGTCACTTAACCCTCCATTGCCCCAGGTACAAAATAAGTACCTGTATATATGTAAAACCACTTTGAATGTAGTTGCAAAATACCACAGAAAGGCAGTATATCAAGTCCCATTTCCCTTTTAAATAAAGACTCCGAAAGCAGCTGTGACCATCCACAAGCTTCATCTGTGATGATATGGAATGAAGTCTATGACACTGGCTGATATGAATCTTACTGCCTTTCTTGTACTCAGTCTACCTCTACTGGAAATCTGCTATTTTGTTTTCATTATCAAGTGCTAAAATGGGGTCCTATTAAATAATATAAAAAAAAACAAAAAAAAGATTGAGGAGCACTGGGTTAGTCGATAAGGTGCCAGCAGCCTCTGTCACTTTTCCAGATTCAAAAAAGAAAAAAAAAAAACATATGCCTTGGCTACTATGTGCTATCATCAAGTTGGGTTGGTTAAGAATTACACCAAAATAGTCTAAGGGTGATCATATTGTTTACAGCAGGGGTTCTAAACCCAGTCCTGGGGACACACCATGCCAGTCAGGTTTTCAGCATACCCACAATGAATATACAGAAGGTAAATTTGCATGCACTGCCTCCATCGTATGCAAATCTCTCATGCATATTCATTGTGGATATGTTGGAAACCAGACTGGCTTGGTGTGACCCGAGGACTGGGTTGAGAACCCCTGGTTTAAAGTAATGGACTACGAAACAGGGTTAAAATCCCATTTCTTCCACTAATACCCCTGTGACCTTGGGCAACATGTTTCCACTTCAGGTTCCCACAGATGTCAAGCTCTTTAGGGAAGGGCCATAGGGCACTAAATTTCTTTAAACTAATATATGCTGCCTTTAGCAGTTTTTTTCAGAAAGGTATGTTAACGTGAAAATTTATTTTTTTTTAAAAAGTGTGCACATAATGCTGATGGATGAATCACACGTGTCTCCTTCGAGATGCTGGTCTACAGTACTTCCATTTTCTGCCAGCTCATGCATAAAATACTCACAACAAAGATTTATACATGGGTATTTCTAAATGTTATTTCATGCTAGCCTTTAGAAAGCTTTGCTTTGGCTTAAAAGTTCAATTAATATAATTAAATTGCTATCTGATGGCATTTTATAATTTCTCGTTGGAGCTGCTGCCTTGAAGGCCATGTGCCTTTTCAGTGCTCAGACAGTTAAGGGCTGTGATAAACAGAGCAATAAACATATTGGCTTTACCAAGCCATTTAAAAATAAATTAGGAAAAAGTATAAAAAATAAACAGCAACATGCACATGTACTCAATTACGAGTCGGCTCATTTTTGCTCTGAAATACTGTCTTTGACCTCAAGTCATGAACCAGCACTATTAAAAACACATAACATATCTCAGCAGACAGAAAGCCAAGGATTAAATGACCAGAGCAGAATACAAAACTAAAGAATTCTTGCAGAGAAGGAAAGGATCGGAGCAGCAGAAGCTGCATTTACGGGGCGGGGAGGGGGGAAGAGGGTTGGTCAAGCAGAAAGCGGTTAATGCCGGGTGTGCACACATGTTATTGGATAAAGAATGCAGACAGACCTTGAGCTCGCACGTTAACTTGCACTGAAGACATGGCTGTAGGTTGTATTAAAATGCAGGGGTAATGAGCTCATTCAAGGATTCTGTTCAAGGGAATTCTGCTCAATGCAGAGAGCTCTGACGTGCGCACAAAGCAAGAATTGTTTTTGCCACCTAGGTGGTTTAGTGGAGAGGATTTAATATCAATTTTTCAGATTTGCTGCCAATGTTGTCTTGTTTTACAAGCAGAAGGAAGCACTTTCAAGTTTCAAAGGAGTGGCCTAATGGTTAGTGCAGTGAGTTTCAGACCTGGGAAACTGGGTTTGATTCCCACTGCAGCTCCTTGTGACCCTGGGCCAGGGGCGTAGCTACATGGGGCCACGGGGGCATGGGCCCCACAGATTTAGCCCTGGCCCCCTCTACTTCCCCCCCCCCCCCCCACCAACCCTCCCCCACCCCCCCACCAGGTATCTTTGCTGGCGGGGGTCCCCAACCCCCACCAGCAGAACTCTTCTTAAGCACAGGTCTCCAGCGCGGTCGCTGATATGTTTCTGTGAATCCTGACTGGCGGTGGTGGCGACAGGGGAGGGGTGGTGGCGGTGGGAGAGGGGTTGAAAGTGGCGGAAGAGGGGTTGAAAGTGGCGGGAGAGGGGTCAGCAGCCTAAAAATGTGCCCCCACCTTGGGCTCTGGACCCCCCTCCTGCCGAGGTCTGGCTATGCCCCTGCCCTGGGCCAGTCACCTAACTCCCCATTGCCCCAGGTACAAATAACCTTAGATTGTGGGCCCATTAGGGACAGAAAAGTACCTACAAAGAGAGTATATGTAAACCGCTTTTACTGGGCTAGGTCTCCTCAGCTTCGAGAAGAAGCAGCTGCACGAATCTCAATCTGGATTTCGGTCAAATCATAGCACCGAAACTGTTCTAGTGTCTGCAATGAACTCATTCAAACAAGCAATTGCAACTGGTAACAACATACTCCTCCTACAATTTGACATGTCCAGTGCCTTTGACATGGTTAATCATGAAATACTATTACATATACTAGAATACTTCGGAATAGGAGGCACAGTTCTCAAATGGTTCAAAGGATTCCTGACCACAAGATCATACCAAGTAACAACGAACGCAGACAGATCACTCCCATGGACACCTGAATATGGAGTCCCCCAAGGATCCCCCCTCTCACCAACCTTATTTAACCTAATGATGATACCGTTAGCCAAACTTCTAGCCAATCAAAACCTCAACCCCTACATATACGCAGACGATAACACAATTTACATCCCGTTCAAACATGATCTAAATGAAATCACCAACGAGATCAACCAAAGCCTAGTGGCCTAGTGGTTAGGGTAGTGGACTTTGGTCCTGAGGAACTGAGTTTGATTCCCGGCACAGGCAGCTCCTTGTGACTCTGGGCAAGTCACTTAACCCTCCATTGCCCGCCGCAGAGACTGCCATGAGTGAGAAAGCACGGGGTACAAATGTAACAAAAATAAAATAAATGCACACATGGGCAGATGCATTCCAACTAAAACAATGCAGAAAAAACATAACGTCTTGTGCTCACCTCACAATAAGCAGCATAAAATCTATTTTACTGTTTTGGGATCTTGGCAGGTACTTGCAACCTGGATTGGTCACTGTTGGAAACAGGATACTGGGCTTGATGGACTGTCAGTCTGTCCCAGTATGGCAACACTTATGTTCTTAATGACTGTATCTACAGAAACACAGTAAACAAACATAAGACAGGAGGTAACAGACATGTGCACATATCCAAACAAAACAAAGTGAAAGCACACATCAACACCTGTTCTTCTGCACCTCAATATGAGCCTCACATTTAGGCACAGAAGAACAAGTATCAATGTGTGCAAACACTTTTGTTTTTTGTTTAAATATGTGCTCAAGAAGCTGCACTTACCATGAAACACTTGCGCACAAACTGCACATGTGTCCGGAATGCTTCCCCCCGTCCCATTAGCCACAAGTTTACTGCTCATAAATTTTGCATGCCATCAGTTTTCTGCATGGCACGGCATTATGCTCATGGTAGAGACCACACTCAGACATCGGTGCGCAACTGTACTACAACCGTTTGTGCATGGGCCCCTGGAAGTGAAAAAAGGGCAAGACATGTACATGGTAGTGAAAGGTGTTCAGGACAAGGAGACTGGCGTTAGGAGAGGGCAAACAGGGAAACTGCCCTAAGTACCCAAGCTACAGGGAGTCCCAAATCTGCCTCAAGCTGAAGGAGACTTAACCAGCAGGTGGGCTTAGGGGGCCCCTCCCCGGTTTCTGCCCTGGGTCCCTGAATGCCTCACACCAGCAATGGATAAGTCCCTGGCTAATGTTTTCTAGCGTTCAACCATCCATACTAAGTAGTACATTTAAAAATAAATTTAAAATATATTTGTTCACTCATGTCCAATTAAACTCTGGAACTCGTTGACACAGAATATGGTAAAAGCAGTTAGCATAGCAGGGTTTAAAAAAAGGCTTGGCCACATTCCTAAAAGAAAAGTCCATAAGCCATAAGACGGACTTGGCAAAATACCAAGAGTAAAACAGATTTTATGCTACTTTTCCCAGGAAAATGGATTTTCCCAGGTACTTGTGACCTGGATTCACCATGGCAAGAGGACACTGGGCTTGAAGGATATTAGGTTTGTCCTAATATGGCAATGTTTATATGCTTATGTTCTTATCTAAATATTTTAATGCAGCTCTGGTTCACAAGCAGAACAAGGGAAAATACAGAGCATGACCCAGGTTCATTACCAGCCCTTAAACTCAGACTACTGTTACCTCATGTAGAAAAATGGTACCCTCTAGACAAGTCATTCAAAAACCCAGCCCTTGGGGACACCCAGTCAGGATATCCACAATAATATGCCTGAGATTGATTTGCATACAGTTGAGGTTGTGCATACAAATCTAACTCAAATATTCATTCCACCCAATATTCAACGATATTTAATCGACCAGGAACAGCTCCTGGCCTTTAAATAGCCTTAAGCGCTAATATTCAGTGCGAGTTAGCAGGCTCTCTTGGCTGAATATTAATGCTTAGCAGCTAGCCCGATCACTGGCTATGACATGCAAAATAGCCAGTTTGTGCCAATATTCATTGGCTGATCAGCTAAGTTTAGCGGCCAGATAGGCCCTCATAAATAGCGGGTCTGTCTTTGGCTGCTATAACTTAGCCGGTCAGCTCATGAATATAGTGAATATAGGCTTAACCAGCTATGTACATAGTGGCCAAAAAAAAAAGAAAAACAGAAATTCAATGCCGGTGACCAGATATGGCCCGGCATTGAATTTCCAAGTTTGCTGCCAATCGCGGGCGTTAACCAGACTGCCTCCCGCAGTCTAAATCTTGGCACCAAATCCTGAAAACCCAATAGGACTAGGTGTGCCCCGAGGACTGGGTTGGGAATGGCTGACCTAGATAGATGTTAACGGAGAGGGGTGGGGTGGGGGTTCTCCCTATCTCTACAAATTCTATTATTCCTTAAAAAGAGCGAGTGCTAACAGAAAAGGACTAGTAACTGAAGGATATAACTGGCCAGTTTAGAGACAGCATCTGTACTGTGTTCCTGTCTAAAATTCTTTGGGTACTCAAGTGGCACCCTCTAATGTTTTAACTCTATACATGTCCAACCCTGGTCTCTATCAACCTGTTCTGTTAGACAAGATGATGATATCACACTATTCTTATCAGTTCCACAGGACTTAGATACAATTACTTTGCTAATACAGAACAATTTTTTAAAAAGTAAAGAAATGGGCCCATAAAAATAAATTGAAATTAAATAAAGAGAAAACAAAGCTTCTCTGGATGGAGTCTTCACTGCCTACTAAGCATTTAAAAGATAGGTAATACCTGTTTTCTATTGGAATCCTCTTTGAAAACTCCTGCCTAACGATGGAAGATCAAATAACTACCCTTTTAAGGAGGGGTATAGCTAAGAATATTATACAAATTCAAGACTCTAGTACAAGCTTTTACTCAAACACATTCTACTGTATTGTTTGGAACATTAAAAAGCTTTTTGGCGATTTGCTCTTTTTTACTCCGTGCTGGATCTTGTGAGTCACCTGCCTACTTGTTCCCCTGGATGTTTTATACGTTAGCTGCCCAGTGAACACAAGGAAAAATTATAAACTCTTCAAAATACAGCTGCATGGCAAGTTCATAAAGCTGGGAAATCTGATAGAAGAGCTCCACTTTTGATCAGACTACACTGGTTTCCAATCAAAGTGTGATCCGTATTTAAATTATGTTCATTTGTATTCACAATATTTTAAGGCCTAACGCCTGCATACCTGACACATGTTACTAATTGCCTTTTCGGATAAATCCATACATTATCAAAATCATTTAGAAGTCCTTTTACTAAGCTACGGTAAGCGTTAGCGCACTCTTACCATAGATTAAGGCTTACAGGGGGACACACCAAGGCACCCCGCAGTCTCTGCATGTGTTATGCGTGCACTAATTTTTTTTTTTTTATGCAGAGGGCATGTCTGAGGGTAGAGAGAGGGTGTTTCTGTACTAATCAGTTAGCATGCGGTAATTCCATTCTTATCTTCTCAATTTTAATCAGAGATTTGTGTGCCGACACGTTTCGCCTGTGCTGTTTCAAAGCAACCCCTTAAGTTTTCAACGGTGAACTAATCGTCCTGCTAAGCTTTGTCAAAGTAGGACTATGAGTTCCCCTAGGTGTGAAGGGTAAAAAAGCACCTGCTTGCAGTCTGTTTTTAAAAGAGACACACAGTCTTACACTAGCAAAAGTCCTGCAGATTGAGGTTGCTGAAATTAACACTACTACATAAATCAGGACTCTGTCCAACTTCCTCCCTGTTCCTAATTGCACCGTGTGCACTTTTATGAGTTAAGTAATTTTGGGGGCCTTTTATTAAGCTGTGCCAAAAAGTAGTGGTCTTAGCGCTCTCCTGCACAGGTTTTTCCCATGCGCTAAGGTCATTTTTACCGCACCGATAAAATGCCTTTTTTTTTGTTTTGTTTTTGTAATAATGACCATGCATTAAAGTTGCCATTAAAAAAAAGCATGTGTGCACTTACCACTCATTTTAGCAGCTACATTACTACATGCTAACTGATTAGCACAGGAACACCCAATCTCTGCCCCCACCCCCACCCCAGACATGCCCCCTCAGAAAAAAATGTTAAATTTTTTAGCACATGGTTAGCATGTGCACATTTGGGACTATATCATGCCTCAAAATTTGGTGCCAAAATGAAATTCACCTAAGCACATTCTATAAAGTACGCCTTAATTTAGGAATACTTTATAGAATAAGCCTAAATTTCCACAGTTTATAGAATACACCGAGTGCCAGTCCACATGACTAAATTTAGTTGCGGGCAGTTATGCCAACTAAAACCTGGTATAAATGCTGATGCTTAAATTAGGTGCAGGTCAGGTGTATTCTATAACAATGCACATAGGGGCCCTTTTTCAGAGCTGAGGTAAGCCCAACGCGGGCTTGCTATTCTGGGACTACCACTGGCCCAACATGGCCACCAGTGGGTAGTTCTGGGTCGAGTGCGTGCATTTCCAGGAGAAAAAATACCCAGAAATGGTTAGCACAGTGGTAACCCAGCGGTAATCGGGAGGTTACCACGGGAGCCCTTACTGCATGGCCACAAGGTAAAGGTTTTCTTACTGCATGTCCATTTCATTTTTGGTGCTTTATACCTACTACGGTAAAAAGAGCCCAGGCACATGGGAAAAACAGCCACCACCACTACCACAGGACCCTTTTTCCCCGCAGCTTGGTATAAAGACCCCATAGATTTTAGAAACGCCCACAACCCACCCATTCCACACCCATGGCCATGCCCACTTTTCAACAATGCGACTTAGAATTTATGCACATCACAATACAGAATACACTTCGTTTGTAATGCATGTAAATTCTAATTAGTGCTAATTACTTAACATCCAATTATCAGCGCTGATTAGCTTAACCAATTAGGCTATGCGCATTGTTATGGAATATACTTTCTGAGCGGAAATCTCAGCATGATATATAGAACCTGGGGTCTGGTGCTTACTGCAGGACACCCGAGCGTGTCATGTTGTGTTCCATTTTAAGCTATGTTAGGCACACGTTGGCCTTTCTAAGGGAGGTCTTATGTGTATTAAGTCAATGTTTTATAGATGAAAAAGGTTTATAAAATTACCTCCAATATGCAGATTTTGAAAACTTAAAGCTGTGCTGTGAATAGTGTTTAAAGGACTGAATAAGATAATAGAGCAGAAGTCCCTTAGTGCCAATGAATCTTTTGTTTGCACATCTCAAACAAAAGCCAGGGAGAAACAGCTGGCTCCGTAGGAAGAAGGGAAAACTGCTCACCTAAAATGTTGGCAGCACAAGGACTGCGTACCAAAGAGACTTACACATTATTTTTTAAAAAGACGGAAGAAAGTTATGCATTTACACAGTTTTAGAATACAGACATAGCCTGATCGGCATGAATTGCTGGAAGAAAGACTTCATTACACAGTACACTGCCCCAGGCCAACTTCTCCACAGTGGTGAGACACATAAGCCCAGCAGTGCAGTCAATAACTACATAGAATCTGACATTTACACAAACAAGAAGGGTTGCCAGTTGCTGTGAGACAAACATCCATAACACATATTTTTAAAGAAATACAACTGTAAGGTTATGTAACTTCCAGTGGAGAATTATATTTTTGGAGAACTTTAAACACACACAAACCTAACATAAAACTCAGCAACAGAATATCCTGAAGACAATCTGAGAGCCCAAAAGTTTTCTTTTATGGAGTGCAAATAGGAAAATTAACCCACACCCTAGCCTTAGTTCTTCCATAATAGGTTTGTTGTGGTGACCCCCTCAGCAAATTATGTTTTTTTTGCAAGAGATAAATACGTGTAACCCTTGACCTGGGTCCTTTACTGGCACTGGAGGTAGGGGAGAAAAGTTTTCAAAACCAGTAAGTTTGTGAAATCAACTCTGGCCCTTCTTGATAACCATTCCCCCCCCCCCCCCCCCCCCCCCCAAAAAAAAAAAAAAACCCCGCATACAACTCTTGGAGTTGTTTAGGATTATTAAATTAAAACAATGTACTTTTTTGTGGCGAATATATTTGAGTAAGCCAAAAAAAAAAAAAGAGCTTGCCAATACAGTTCCCAAATTAGCCACTATAAATCTGCATACTCTAGAAGTGCCTTCAAACACTCCCTAATATATAGCCACTCTGGAGAAGGACCCATCCTGGTTTTTGATATATGGAGAACTTGCAACGAGCAATAAAGGTTCTCTCTTCAGTAAGGACTGAAAAACATATCAGTGCACCATAAAAGCAACATAGAGGTTAGAGCAGCAGGCTGAGGATCAAGGAAGTCAGGAGTCAAATCTCAGTCATGCTCCTTGTCATCTTGAGCAAGTGTTCCCTAAGGTGCAAATTTAGGGCTACTGTTTACTAACACCTGTTATTCAGCATATCCCTATTATTGTTGATGTAGCCTAATTAATTAACCCGAGTTACTAGTAAACATAGAAATAGAGAAAACGACAGCAGATAAAGACCATATGGACTATCCAGTTTGCCAATCCAAACCAACAACTGCATGGGACAAGCACAGAGGATCTCTACTATCCCTTCATCTCCTTTAAATATGTGCTTATCCCATGCTCTCTTGAATTCAGATACGGTACTTGCCCCTACCACTTCCATAGGGAGGCTGTTCCACATATCCACCACTCTTTCTGTAAAGAAATATTTCCTTAGGTTAATCCCGAGTCTATTTCCTTTCAAACTTTTCTGTTTTATTAGCTTGGAAATACTTGACATGCCAGTCAAAGGAAGCAGTATATAAAATCTGAATAAATCATAAGTGTAAGGAACACTAAGTGGCTCATTTTCAAATGAGAAAAACATTTAAAAGTGGCATGAACCAACAGATGGATGATTTCTGGCCATAACGTCCAAATTGATATTTTCAAAATCCATTTTCCAATGCTGTTCATCTGCAGTGCGCCCCAATCTCAAGGGGGCATGTCGGGGCATGTTAAGAGTGGGATTTGGGCATTCCTAAGACTTGGAGGTTTTTCTGCCCTAATGGAACAAAATGAAAATGTCCAGGCCTAAAAGAGTTAGATCTGTTTTAATAATGACTAAAAGCCAAAAACTCACAGCTGTCATTGTTTTAGTTGCCCTTCTCTGTACTTTTTTCAGTTCCACTATTTTAGCACAATTTATCATGATTAGATCCTAATCCACATCCTAATAAGAGACATAAATAACCCCAACGAATAAATAACTCAGGTCAAAAGGGTACATTTTGATTCTATATTCAAGACAAAGATTCAACAATAAATGTCCTTGTATGAACTCTTCATTCAGTAACTGGTGGCAACTCCTAGAGCAGCAATATCTTCAACTAAATATTCCCTTAACTGCTGATCAGTTTCTCATAACCTCCTTGAGGAATTCTGGCCTATTCTTCCACACAAGAGGGCTTCCTTTTATGAATAACTCACTTCAGGTCTTTTCATAAGACTTCAGTAGGGTTTGGTCAAAACACAAAATCTCTTCTTCATCCATTCCCCAATAATTTCACTTGATTTTTTTAAAGTTATTTTCTTGCTGCATGATCCACTGTTGGTTCAGCCTAGCATTTTCCTTTAGAGTTTATTGATATAAAGGATATCAATAGAAATCAAACAAAATAAAACATGGAAAAGAAAATAAGATGATCTTTTTTATTGGACATAACTTAATACATTTCTTGATTAGCTTTCGAAGGTTGCCCTTCTTCGTCAGATCGGAAATAAGCAAATGTGCTAGCTGACAGTGTATATAAGTGAAAACATTCAAGCATTACTATGACAGTCTGACAGGGTGGGAGGATGGGGGTGGGTAGGAGGTATGCATGGGGACATCAAAGCATATCATATAAAGGATATAAAGGAGCAATCATGGTTCTAGCAATAATAGCAAGCCATCTACTTCAAGATCCATGCCATGGTTTCCTCAATGACTGCAAAGCTCACCGTGATCTACTATTATGTTGGAATGAGGTTCTTCTTCTTTTGTAAAGCTACAAACAATGCTTCTTTTAACAAACAAACAAACAAAAAAAAAAACCAACAACAGTGGTTTCTTCTTATTTATCTCCAAGACCACCACTCCAATTTATTTTTTCCTAACAGATGGTGATGTATAAACCTTCACATCAACTCCAGCTAGCGAGGCCTGCAAACCTTTAGATGTTAAGTTTTTGCAACTTCATGGATAATTTTCTGGTGTTTCTGGCAAAATACCTCCTGAGTCAACATAGCCCTCATCTTTTCACATTTGTAGATTGTCTGACATTGGATGGATGGAGCCCCAAATGTTAAGAAGCATCTTTTAATGTTAATCAGACAGATAAGCATCAACTACTCTGTTGCAGCTAACCATACATGTTTACTCTGTAGGGTGGTTTACTTGTTAGCTAATCACTTGACCACCATGACAATCACCCTTTTACCTATGCTAAAGAAGCCAGGGGTTTGGTTAGTATTTCACACACTGATTCTGAATTATTCTTATTGCTTATACTTTGTATATAAACAAATGGTTTATGGGTTTTAACTTAAACATAGTTTTAGTTTAGACATTTCTAACCTACTTTTATCCCCTAAAGAGGTTTGAGGCAGCTTACAACATAAACCGAACCCATACATTACAAAAATGTTTTAACACGCACAATGACGACCTAGCTATCCACATCAAAAATCTACTGGTTTGTTACATTTTAATGTTGTCACATTGCAGTACATCACTTTAAACATTTTTGAAATGTGGGAGATGAGTACTTTAAATAAAGACCGATTGCAATTAAATAGTGGTATCATGGTAGAAACATTTTATTGTCATTATAATTGGGTTCACAAATATTTATTAGCCCTGTCACATTTCATGTTAGCAGGGGAGGGGGGACCCATTAGCTACAACATTTAAACAGAAAAGTAGCAAATATAAACTGCTTCAACAAACAAGCACTATTCTACATTACTCACCAGTTACAAATTTGGTGTGGGGGGGTGGGGAAGGATGGCGTGAAGATACAATAATATGCAACCATCACGCACATTCAAAAACATTTTTCCATGTTATTTCCAATTGTACACAAATCATATTCGTAGACACAACACTGGTATTTGTACATGACTCTCTTACTCAACACCCTCACTTATCACCCCTACCACTGCAATTTCCTCACCCCTAGCTGTCTGTCTGTCCAATTTAGATTGTAAGCGCTGTTGAGCAGGGACTGTCTTTTCATGTTAATTTGTACAGCGCTGCGTAAGTCTAGTAGCCCTATAGAAATGTTTAATAGTAGTAGTAGTACAGTGCTATAAGACAACCCTTCGTATTTCTAAAAAAATATTTTCAAGATGACAATGCTATTCCAGGAGTTGGTAATGCAACCCATACTGGACTTAGTGCTTACTAATGGGGAGAGTGTTTCTGATGTTATATTAGGTGATCATCTGGCATCCAGTGATCACCAGATGGTGTGGTTTAATATTAAACATAGATGTGGAGATGGTTCATTGAAAAGTGAAGGTTCTAGATTTAAAAAAAAAAACTTCGTTCAGATGGGGGATTACCTCAAGAACTGTTGTCTGGATGGGAACATATGGAATAAGTTGAAAAGCAGTGGGTAAAACTGAAAGGAGCTATTGTAAGGGTAACAAACCTTTTTGTAAGGAAAGTAAATAAAAGTAAGAGGGAAAGGAGATCACTTTGGTTCTCAAAAGTACTAGCTGAAAAGGTAAAGAAAAGAGGTCAGCCTTTATAAACTACAAGAGATCGCAGAAAGAGGAAGACAGGCGACAATATCTGGAAAAGCTAAGAGAAACTGGCAGAAGAGTCAGCAAAGCAAAGATGCAAATGGAAGAAAAGCCAAATAGTCAATATGGTAAAATGGGGGAACAAGACATTTTTTTAGATTGTTAGTGATAGGAGGAAGTGCAAAAGTGGGATTGAGACTCAAAGGTGAAGGGGAGGAATATGTAAAAGCTGATAAAGGTAAGGCAGAATTGCTTAACAAATTTATGTTCTGTGTTCAAAGCTGAAGGGCTGAGAGCAGGACCACAGAAGACAAATACAAATAGGAATGGAGGTAGTCCCGGAACGATTTTCAGAGGACTATGTTTGTGAAGAGCTAGCTAAAGGTGGACAAACTGATGTGGCCAGATAGCATATATCCAAGGGTACTGAAAGAACTTAGAGAAGGTCTAGCTGGCTGACCTTCTCATTGCTTCTCTTTTTAGAAGTAAGGGTTGGGAACTACAGGCCTGTAAGCTTGACTTCTGTGATAAGCAAATTAATGGAAATGCTTTTAAAACAGAGAACAGTAAAGTTTTTGGAATCCAATGGATTACAGAACCCATTCTGGATATCGCACCTTCAAAAAGATATAAACAGGATGGATTCGATCCAGTGGTCCTCGTCATATGGGGACAGACTTAAAGATCTCAATATGTACACTTTGGAAGAAAGGCAGGAGAAGGGAGATATGATAGAAACATTTAAATACCTATGCGGCATAAATGCACAGGACGCAAGTCTCTTTCAATTGAAAGGAAGCTCTAGAACGAGGGGGCATAGGATGAAGGTGAAAGGGGATAGACTCAGAACTAACCTGAGGAAAGACTTCATGGAAAGGGTGGCAAATTCATGGAATAGTCTCCTAGTGGAAGGGGTCGGAGACAAAAACAGCATCTGAATTCAAGAGAGCTTGGGACAGATACAAAGGGAAGTGATAGTGAGAGTAGATGGCACGAATGGACAGACTGGATAGGCCATATGGTCTTTGCTTACATTTTTTATTCCTCGGTTTCCATTTCAATTTTATTAAAAAAAAAAAAAAGTTATTAGAAGTACAAAATCAATTGCAATTGAAATAAAAGAAATGTATGAACACTGGATATAGGGTTACATCAACCTGCCCAAAGGGGGGAAAAAAACAAATATATATGCTCATTTACTCTAGATCAAAATCTTCAAACTAGTGGTCAGCATTTTAAGAATGTTGTTTATATTTATTAGATTCTTGATATACCACCTTTTTGTGGTACAACCAAAGCGGTTTACATATTACATGCAGGTACTTGAGGGCAAGTGACAAAATACAGCCATGAGATCACATAGTCCACAAGTATCCTGTTCAAACAAACTTTTGCTGGACTGATGCATGAAAGATTCTTCCATGTATTAAAAGATGACTACAGGAAAGTCTACTGCATCATGCAAAGTAATCCAGTGAAGAATTACTTTGGCGTAGATGAGAATTCTGAAAACCAAAGTTCTTTCTGTTCTGGGACCAGTAAAACACTTAAATATGCTAATCTTGCAAAACACTGTGGGAGACTTATTAACATGTTTCCAAAATGCTAATATATTCCTCTGGTTCAGCCAGCTTCCCCTTAGCTACTTTAAATTTAACAGAGATTTAATCCAGCTTGAAGCTTAAGTCCTCAAAGAGCTACAAGTCTATATAACTGCAATATTAATGACATCTGTTTCCTTACATGTTGCACCGTTTCATGAAAACAATCAATCATCACTCAGCCCAGTCCTTCTCAAGTCAGGGAAAGCTACAAGCTGAAAATGCAAGTGCAAAAAAGCAGCACAGTAAAAATACAGGAGATTCTGAAAAGCTTAGAGCGGAGGAGTAACCTAATGGTTAGAGAATTGGGCTGGGAACCAGAGAGCCCAGGTTTAAATCCCATGGCTGCTCCCTTGTGACCTTGGGCAACTCATTCAACCCTCCATGCCTCAGGAGAAGGCAATGGCAAATCACTCTTGTATCATGCCAAGAAAACCATGAGGGGAGCCCTTTATTGTGTGGTCACCAAAAGTCAACATCTGGATATGGATTTAAAGGCTCCACTCAAAAGTTCCATCCATTAACTTTCAAAACATGAAGCATATGATAATAAATGAAAGGTTAAACACCAGAGGATAGATAAAGACAGGTGAAAGCAATGTGTAAAAAAAACCTAAACAATGAGAAAAGAAGAAAAATGGAAAAAAAAAACAGTAAAAGACTGGAAACATGACAGATTTAACCACCTGAAAAAGATTTTTAAATTAAGTAGCTTAAGTGCACGGTACACATATATGCAAATTTCAACAAATATGCCATAATATTTTGTGGCCCTGTCCCCTTGGAGCTGCCTCAGGAAACCAAGGACATTGGCTAATAGATTTATCTGCACAATTTTCAGAACTACACATCAGAGAGGCGTGACCTGACCTGACAAAAGAGAAAAGAAATCAAGAAGCAGGAGACAAGACCTGAATAAATCTGAATGACTAAACAGAAGAGATAGCCTCCTTCAGCTCTTGGGGAAATTCCTGATAACAGGGATGGGCCAATCCTGATCAGCTGCTTATAAAAATGTTCACTTAGGTACAGTGTTAAGTACATGTAGTTCTATGGGTTTGAACTTTTTTCTTTTATTTTTGGTCACTTGCAAGTCATTTTATTTATTACATTTGTATCCCACATTTTCCCACCTATTTGCAGGCTCAATGTGGCTTACATAGTACTGTAAAGGCGTTCGCCAATTCAGGTATGAACAAATACAGTAATGTTGTGGTTGAATAAGGATCGTGTATACAGACACATTAGGGAATCATAGAGAGGAAGAGTTATTATATGTCCTTTATATGACCTTCATAAGGAGAGTATTGCGGCTCCCTATAGATGAAATACTTCAAGACCTGTACATATCCATTTGGTCAACTCCTAATTCCTAATGCCTAAGTCATGGTTTGTTGAGTTTTTCAGCTCAGGATCCTCCACTTGTTGCTCACTTTTTTCAGCTTCCACCTACCCCCTGCCCTTATCACCCAACAACGGAAGTCGGTGATGAGCATGCGTGCACAATAGCGGTGACGTATACACCCCAAAACTTACTGTGTCTGCCTATTTAACTCAGCAGCTAGTGAGAGGATGGCAGAGAGATCGAAACTGGAACTAGATCAAGGGAAAGCTCCATCCAGTCACCTTACATAAGTACATAAGTACATAAGTAGTGCCATACTGGGAAAGACCAAAGGTCCATCTAGCCCAGCATCCTGTCACCGACAGTGGCCAATCCAGGTCAAGGGCACCTGGCACGCTCCCCAAACGTAAAAACATTCCAGACAAGTTATACCTAAAAATGCGGAATTTTTCCAAGTCCATTTAATAGCGGTCTATGGACTTGTCCTTTAGGAATCTATCTAACCCCTTTTTAAACTCCGTCAAGCTAACCGCCCGTACCACGTTCTCCGGCAACGAATTCCAGAGTCTAATTACACGTTGGGTGAAGAAAATTTTTCTCCGATTCGTTTTAAATTTACCACACTGTAGCTTCAACTCATGCCCTCTAGTCCTATTATTTTTGGATAGCGTGAACAGTCGCTTCACATCCACCCGATCCATTCCACTCATTATTTTATACACTTCTATCATATCTCCCCTCAGCCGTCTCTTCTCCAAGCTGAAAAGCCCTAGCCTTCTCAGCCTCTCTTCTTAGGAAAGTCGTCCCATCCCCACTATCATTTTCGTCGCCCTTCGCTGTACCTTTTCCAATTCTACTATATCTTTTTTGAGATACGGAGACCAGTACTGAACACAATACTCCAGGTGC
This sequence comes from Microcaecilia unicolor, assembly GCF_901765095.1. Classification (NCBI taxonomy): domain Eukaryota; kingdom Metazoa; phylum Chordata; class Amphibia; order Gymnophiona; family Siphonopidae; genus Microcaecilia; species Microcaecilia unicolor. The sequence continues at coordinate 94,195,662 of NC_044033.1, read as the reverse complement.
GGTCGCACCATGGAGCGATACAACGGCATTATAACATCCGCACACCTGGACTCCATACCCTTCCTAATAACACCCAACATTCTATTTGCTTTCCTAGCCGCAGCAGCACACTGAGCAGAAGGTTTCAGCGTATCATCGACGACGACACCCAGATCCCTTTCTTGATCCGTAACTCCTAACGCGGAACCTTTCCAATCATCTAAAGAGGAACAGATTTTGCAAACGTACAACAGGACTGATTGTTTTTCCCCCACCACAATTAAATTGTCCTCCTACATAAGAACATAAGTGTTGCCATACTGGGACAGACCAAAGGTCCATCAATCCTAGTATCCTGTTTCCAACAGGTGCCAATCCAGGTCAAAAGTACCTGGCAAGAGTCCAAAAGAGTAAAACAGATTTTATGCTACTTATCTTAGAAATAAGCAGTGGATTTTCTCAAGTCCATGTTAATAATGACTTATTAACTTTGTTAGGAAATTATCAAAACCTTTTTGGAACCCTGCAAAGCTAACTGCTACTGGAATTCCTTCCTTAAAAAAGGAGCCTACTGACTTCAATAACTTCGCTAGTTGACCAGTTTCTCCCAGTGTATTTTCCTGGAGGTCTCAGTTCAGTGGTTTTGTGAGAATGTCTACAAAAGGTTTTATGTGCATAACATGGCTAGAGTCCCCCTATTTCTGATCTTCTACCTCAGAAAAGTAGTGTTTCATGGTGATGCGCTTCTTCCTATTCTCATCTGTATAGTTCTTAGCACAAGCAATGATTGCTTGACTGTAGCATTTTACTTTTGTCATTCTGATGAGAAACTGCCTAATCCACCAGCAGCTCTATTTCTTTTTCTTCCTCACCCTCACAGAAAGGGAGGTGAACGTATGGAATAAACTCCTAAAAAGCAAACAAATATTACAAACCTTAGGAAGGCCTGGGCTTAACACAAAGTATCCCTTACTGTCAAGAAGAGGGTAGGAAAGCCTTGGGATAACCTGCAAACAGCCAAAAACCTCAATAAAATGTGACCATCTCTGGGAACAGGTGAGTCAAGTCACCAGAAGCTAAAAATCAGGTATTAATGAATTCTGTTAGGGCAAACAATTTGTAATTTTCCTAAGTCCCATCATGCAAAAAAATATAAATAATAAAAATAAAGAAAGTTACAGAAGTTCAAACATGTAACTTTTTCAGACTGCTTATAGACCTATGACCATTCTAAACGTTTAAGATCCACTACTTTAGTCACCTTTTCCCAGAGACTGTCACAAATGATTACACGTTGTTTTCAGAAAGGCACAGGGGTAAACTCACACGGAAAAGTGGTTACAACTTTAAAAAGAAATGGAAGGGGGATGGAGGGGTAGCCTGCATCTAGTGGCAGTTACATAACTAAATAGTATGTTAGCCAGACTCAAAGGGCCATTGCAATAATTATCTGCCTTTTACTATGCTGCTATATTACTCTGTGTAGTTTATCACCCTAACTTATGTTGGGATGACCACATACTGTGCTTCCATCATACTGACTGTAATTATTATTAATTAGGATTTTGCTCACACCTTTTTCAGTAGTAGCTCAAGGTGAGTTACATTCAGGTACACTGGGTATTTCTCTGTCCCAGGAGGGCCACCTCTGGAGTTCAAGACCGGTGCTCTAACCACTAGGCCACTCCTCCACTGTCTATGTATTGCTGCTCCAGAGAGCACAACCATGCTTCCAGTGTCACTCTCATGGGTCTTAGAACATGTCATGCAAACTACGACTGCCTATGCTGTTAACAGTTCCCCTTCTTATTAGTGCTTGATAAAAGGCATCGCTGGTGGCATTGTCATACCATCATACCGCGCTTCTGTGTAAAACTGATGACTTTGTGATTTGAGAGTTTCTAGCAGCTGTCCTCTCCTCTCAAACCAATTAGCTGCATCGTTTATTAAATCAACAGCCATGCTATAAATTTTTGGAAGGGTAAAAACATCACACCCAGAAAAGGATATCAATCTAATACAAACGATCTTAAAAACTTCAGAGTTCCTTGGCTCTCTCAGAACTCAAATATCCAACATGGAGAAATGCATGGACAGAACTAAAATGTCCCTCTTTCATTTGCAGTTTGTAGACATCCAGGGACTTTCATAAGCACCTCCCCATTCTGCTACATTCTGTTGGTGGACTTCTTCAGCTTGAATCAGGGATTTTCCTGTCTTGGACTCATAAGTCCATCGGCTTGCTCTGTGCAGGTCATAGGAGACAACTTTTCAAAATTATTGGGGGTGCTAATCCCAATGGAAATTACCTCTCCCTGGACACAGTCAAGGAGTTTGTTCAATATTGGGGGTGCTCAAGCACCCACAGAGCTGGCCCCTAAGGCGCAAGTCATCTATTTCACTCATCCATGTAGGTACACATACTTGACATTATATTGGTCAGGAATGATTTCCTTCAATTTCAACTATAGTAAGCAGCACTGATCCCTGCTATGTGCATATGCCACACCTCAGCTGCCCATATCAAACACCAGCAGAAAGGTGGAAAACACAGTTAGTGCTGCCGTTGCTTCTCCCATCCTGTGTCAGTCTTGTGAGCGTGTTTAGAACCGTATGCTAGAAGTTCCTCAATAGTGATCTGGCAGCAAATGACATCAGCATACAGGCATGCTTGCAGGGCTGGCACAAACCATAAAAAAAGCAGTGGAAGTATTAACACTAGTTCTCACTTAACAGTTGAAGACAGGGGAACATAGGGAGAAGGATGGATGTAGCAGTCACAGCAAAGCAGCTGCTGGAGATGGAAGTGATTACGAAGCAGAAGCAGACAAGATGCCAGGGAAGAGAGAAATAGTGAGTAGATACTGAAGAAAAAGGGGGAAGAACTGGCTTCCACTGCTCGCTTCCAACAAGGGCCCCTCAGCTGCGCACACTCACTAGGTCTTTAAAATATATAGTTAAAGAAACACTGATAAGCAGTCTGATGTTTTCAGACCTTCATCATATACAATGCCTTTGTACTGGGTCAATCCCTTGGCTGTACCTTTTTTCTTAGAGCTGCACCAGTTGGTTCAATGGGAGTCATCCATTTTGACAAATGCACAAAGCATTTATCTAGTAATGCTCTCTTCTTTCACGTTCTCAAGCTGTTGTGCCACATTAGGGCTTTCCTAATAGATGGGAGTCATCTATTTTATTCCTCTGTTAGAATTCACAACCTCTTTAGAGCATCCTATCTATGGTGGAGTCCTACAAGTTAATCAAATGCCTTCTCTATCAAGGAGACTCTTCGGATTTTGAAGGGCTTTCTTAGGTCTCCTGTTCTTCTTATGAAGCTTGATCAGTTGGTGGCTTCATGAACTTTTAGGACAGATTCATTTCCTAATAGATTTTCACTCAAATAAGCTTCTACACAACTGAAAACGTGGGAGGACATTTTCATCTGGGTGATCATCATTATCCAGAGTCCATGCTCGTCTCTCCAATTGACAAGATGTCAAAGTTCCTAATAAAAACATATCATGTTAACATGTGGCCCTGCTTGTCACATCTTCCTTGCAGATGCAGTCCTACAATTCAGCATGCAGTTGTTTGAACACCCACATCTTTTAGATGTATAATTTCAGGGCGAGTACCACATGAGCACCTATATAGGATTTAGCATTGAGTTTGGACCTCTCTTCTACATAAGTACACAAGTGTTGCCATACTGGGACAGACCGAATGTCCATCAAGCCCAACATCCTGTTTCCAATGGTGGACAATCCAGGTTGCAAGTACCTGGCAAGATCCCAAAACAGTACAATTCATTTTATGCTGCTTATCCTAGAAATAAACAGTGGATTTTCTCCAAGTCCATCTTAATAATGGACTATGGACCTTTTATTTTTGGAAGCTATCCAAACCTTTCTTAAACCACCGCTAAGCTAACTGCTTTTACCACATTCTATGGCAACAAATTCCAAAGTTTAATTACACATTGAGTGAAGAAATATTTTCTCCGATTTGTTTTAAATTTACCACTTTGTAGCTTCATCGTGTGCCTCCTAGTCCTAGTATTTTTTAAAAGAGTAAACAAGCAATTCACATCTGCCCATTCCACTCCACTCATTATTTTATAGACCTCTATTATATCTCCCCTCAGCCATCTTTTCTCCAAGCTGAAAAGCCTTAGCCACTTTAGCCTTTCCTCATAGGGATGTCGTCCCATCCCCTTTATCATTTCCGTTGCCCTTCTCTGTACCTTTTCTAATTCTACTAAATCTTTTTTGAGATGCATTTTTGTTTTCCATTCCTTTCCTAATAATACCTAACATTCTATTTGCTTTCTTAGCTGCTGCTGCACACTGAGCAGAGAGTCTACAGGTATCATCAATGATGAGACCTAGATCCCTTTCCTGGTCGGCGACTCCTAATGTGGAACCATGCATCACGTAGCTATAATTTGGGTTCCTCTTTCCCACATGCATCACTTTCCCAAAAAGATGATGTTTAATGTGAGCAAGTGCAATGTCAAACACTGAACAGCCTCATGTCCTCAAGATAACCTAGACTCAGCGTTTTCTGAAACCACAGTTCACAGGAAATTTAAAAAACACATGCATATAGCAAATGATGGCACAAAAAGATCAAGTGGTCTATCCAGTCTGCAAAATCTTGATCCCTTTGGTTTTTGCCACTTTGGGTACGTGATTAATTCTCTCTTTCTTAAAGCAACAGTTCCCCACAATGTCTTTTTTTTTACTCATTCTCAATTCTGTTTCTATCACCACCCTCCCATATCTGTACCAAGCATATCCAAACTCTGTTACAATGCTGATCTCCCCTTCCTCCACTAGTAGGTTATTTCAGGCATTGTCATCCTTCTCCGATTCTTATAGAACCAATACTTCATCTAACACCAGTGTCTCTTCCATATACCCCGTGGATCAAAAGGTGAGGCTGAAGCATTGCAGAACAATTTTCCTTTTCAGTGCTGCACCAACATTATAGAATAGCTCTTCGCAAACAACATCATCAGATAATAGGCAAATTAATTTCTCTTTAGAAGAAGATAAAATCTCAGCTCTTCCCAGGAAAGTGTAATTTGGATGTTGCTAGTTTTACAGACGAGGAGAAGCTTTTGAGGATTTTGAGGGGTGCAGTGCGGATGCCCTTTTCCATATCTCTACACAAGTCTTTGCAAACGGTCTTCCTTGTCTCATTGCAAAGAATGTAGTTTTTCTGTTTCATGATTCCAAGTTAGAAAGCTGTCCATAAATCATATTTTATCAACATCTTGTAGCACATGACATAATGCAGGCCAATATCTTTCATGCTGCAGAATGTTATTGCATGTGTTTAGCCAATAATCATGATTAGTTGATAATGCATTGTAGACGCAAACAAGTGAGCAGTAGACTAATTACAAAAGAAGCATATGATCCAACTACTCAAACAATTCATTCACTGCACTCCACGATCACAAGAGGCAGGGAACAGGATGCACCTTTTTTTTTTTTTAACATGCAACAGGACATGATAGTGTTGCTAAGCACTATTATGATTCAGAATTTGTGAGTTACACTCTGCACCCTAGCCAGAATTGCAAAAATAAATAAATAAATAAATAAATATTTTTTAAAAACACAAGGAAAATATTACTGCATTGCTGAACACATTAAAATGTACTTCTATGCTATACTTCAACTGCTTTCAGAGGTGCTAATACAAACCAAAAACATTATCAGGCTAGAAGCCAAGGAACCTTGCCTGTTACTAGCAACCCATAACATATCAAATTTATAAGCACAGCGTTCATGGAGGGCTACATAAAATTCCATTTATATTGCAAAAACCTTCTGGATTAAAAAAATATATATCAAGGCTGTAATTGTAAAATCCTCAAAAGCTTCAAGAACCCACAGCTCTAACCATACCAAAGACCAAACAGTTTCTTGGATAGGAAAATAGATTATTATTAATGTTATGGGTAAGCAATTTTCCTTCCCAATTGCTTCCTTCATGGATATAAACTATAGAAATGATAAGTAGTAGTAAGAGTGAAAACAATGTTTTTTTTTTTCTCAAGAGAAATGATGACTAAGAATATTTGCAATACCAAGAGGGGCATAACGGAACAGGGCGCCCAAGTTTTCCTGAGGGCGTCTTCGCAGGACGTCCCCGCGAAGGGGCAGGGAAACCCGTATTATCGAAACAAGATGGGCGTCCATCTTTTGTTTCGATAATACGGTTGGGGACGCCCAAATCTCAACATTTAGGTCGACCTTCGAGATGGTCGACATAAACGTTGAGATGGTCGACCTTAGAAATGGTCGTCCCCGGTTTTCAGCCATAATGGAAACCGAGGACGCCCATCTCAAAAACGACCAAATCCAACTCATTTGGTTGTGGGAGGAGCCAGCATTCGTAGTGCACTGGTCCCCCTGACATGCCAGGACATCAACCGGGCACCCTAGGGGGCACTGCAGTGGACTAACTAATGTACTAACTGAACGGAAAACGTCCTTCCCTTACCGATCCCTTAGCGATTCGGAAAGGAACGGGCATGAAGGAAATCGCATGCAAATGAGCTGCTCGCTGTTAGCTCATTTCCACACGATTTCCTTCCTAAGGATGGGAAGCCAGTGCAGAGCAGCCAAGCGTTATGCGTGGCTGCTCTGCGCATGCCAAAGATGGCTTCATAAATGCAGACAAGCTGTGTGTATAATAGCCATCTACAACCTTAAAAAACACAAATCTCCAAGTGCTTGTCAGGAACATTTTTTTTTTCTTTTTGAGTATGGGTGAAGGACGTCCAAGTGTTAGGCCTCCGTCCCTGCGACGGGCAGTTGAGGATGTCCAAAATGTGGATGCTTCTGTGAGAAGGATGTCCATGCCTTTGCTATGCCTCTGACACCCCCTTTATTTATTTATTTGGATTTTGGATCACAAGTAGCAGCAGTGGGATTTGAACCGGCCACCTCTGGATTGCAAGACCAGTGCTCTAACCACTAGGCCACTCCTCCACTCCATGCCCTTGAAATTTGGCCATCCCTGTGGGGAGGGAGGGCGGTTCAGGACGTCCAAAATGTTTGAAAGAAGGATGTCCACGCCTTCGCTATGCCTCCGCTGACACACACACACCTTCCCCACCCCCACCCCCACAGGGACCTGCATACTGCTGTGATGGACCTGAGTATATTTGAGGTTGGCAAAAAAAGTTTTTTAAGTTGTTTTTTTCAGGGTGGGAGGGGGTTAGTCACCACTGGGGGAGTCAGGGGAGGTCATCCCCGATTCCCTCCAGTGGTCATCTGGTCAGTTCGGGCACCTTTTTGAGGCTTGGTCGTAAGAAAAAAATGGACCAAGTAAAGTCGGCCAAGTGCTTGTCAGGGACGCCCTTCTTTTTCCCATTATTGCTCGAGGATGCCCATCTGCTAGGAACGCCCCAGTCCCGCCTTCACTACGCCTCCGACACGCCCCCGGAAACTTTGGTCGTCCCCGTGACGGGAAGCTGTTGGGGACGCCCAAAATCGGCTTTCGATTATGCCGATTTGGGCAACCCTAAGAGAAGGACACCCATCTCCCGATTTGTGTCGAAAGATGGGCGCCCTTCTCTTTCGAAAATAAGCCTGCAAGATACCAATGACACAACCAGATGTGCTTGCTTGTCCTTTCTGGGTGTAAAATGAAAATGACGGAGAATACTTGTACTTTCACTAGAGAGGACATGTATTTGTTAATGATGCTTTTTTTTTTTTGGCAAAAGGACAGAGGAGTGGGCTTCCTAGGGTCTCAACCTGGTGAGCCAAGGTCAGTGTCTAGTCTAGATGCCTCTAATTCAGACCCAGCCACCAAATATGATACACTACAGCCTCCAGCAAGAAAACAAAAAGGGGAAGAGAAGATCCCTCACGTACAACCAAAGCACTACAGCCTCCACAAATCTTAAGATAGCTTTCTCCCGAAGCACAAAGTAAGCCGGATATGATAATGCAGTGCTCTCTTCAATCCCATGAAGACCTGGAAGTTGGAGAGCATGCCTTCATAAGAGGGACTGAATGTGACCACTGGTCTGTTGCTGATGCACTATGCACACAGCTGATGGTGATCTCTTGGAGCCAGTTGATGAAGGAGGTCTGTACTCTGCCTAGAATTGGTTGAGGTGAATATTGGATGTTGTGGATCTAAGATCTCTAAGAATGCAGGAGAAATCTTGCGAAACCCATCATTTCAAATGAATACATACCCCCTATTTACTATGAATGCATATCCCTATTTGGAGTGAAGGAGTAGTCTAGTGGTTAGTGCAGCAACCAGAGAACCGGGTTCAGTTCTCACTTCAGCTCCTTGCAACTCTGGGCAAGTCACAACCCTCCACTGCCCAGGGCCACGGAGGATGCGGGCAGGAGGGACCAAGTTCCCCAGGGCCCAGGCCCGGCAAGCTTCTTCCTGCCTGCTTCCGGGTCTGTCCTCTCCAGATCCTGTGTGCCGCCCAGGACCTGAATGATTGCATGAATGCGATATCACGTTAATGCAATCATCCAGGTCCTGACTCCCAGCACGGACATCAGCAGGAGATGACAGAGCAAGGGAGCAGGAAGAAAGGTGCAGGGGTGGCAGCCCAAGTGTGGGGGGGGGGGGGGTGGAGGCGCAGCGGGCCCAGCTGTGTCTCTTGGAGGCCCTGCCACTGCACCATGTACAAAATAAGTACCTGTAAATAATATGTAAACCACTTTGATTGCAACCATAGAAAGGTGGTATATCAGGTCCCATCCCTTTCCCTTTCCTATTACTGAATAAGAATTCTCTTAAGGATGAATCTCTTAAAAAGGTTTAAGAGCCTGTAGCCAGAGAACCTCATCAATAACAAACCTTTAGGGACGTTATACCTAAAACCCTTCAGAAAGGAATGAAGTGAGCAGAATAACTATTAGAATCATACTATCAGTGGATCCTTCAATTATTTTTCCTTAAAATAATAAAAGGTTTCTGAGCTAAACAACAAAAACAGTTATCTCAGGCAACACTCTTGTCTTTTGGACAAGAGTGCATTCTTACACACATGGGGAAGCTGGGGGGAGGGGGGTAAGCACAGGACCAGTATTAAGGAGGTGCAAACACTGGACCCCCATGCCACAGGGGCCCATCCCCATCTCAAAATGCAGGAGGAACCTTCCGTAGGTGGACTGTGGGGGCCCCTTCCCACATTCTTGCCCTGGGCCTCAACATGTCTCAACACTAGCCCTGTGTAAATATAAAATTGTGTATGACAACACCAAAAAGAGAGGATCCAACAGACAATATTATATTTTATTATTTTCTTATAAAATGCCCAACATGGTCATGTTTCGAAAGTTCTTCATCAGGAGCATAATCACAATAAAAAAATACAAATACAAAACTAAATACAAAGAAATTACTTTTCATTAAGAAAAAACAGAGAATATTGACTAATAGTATTAATAAACCAAAAACTATATTTCAAGTATAAAACACTGACAATACCATATAAAAAGAAAATACTTAAAATTACTTTCCAAATACTTACTGTACATGCATAAATACCGTAAAATGTATAGTTGATAAAAATCACTAATTAAAAAAGTAAACAAAAGAGAATGAAACCCTCAAATATCACATATAGACCTACATGAACATAATTTGTGCATTATTTTTCTTGTGTACTGTTTGGTGTTTTGTAATTTTGAAGTTTAAACCATATGTATTATTTATATAGCACCCTAAACGCAGAAAATAATACACAATGATTGGTGATTAGGGTAGTCAACCAGGTGGCTTCAGGTTTGCAGCTCTGTGCTAAACTACAAGAATGCACTACTAAAATCCTGAATGATAAATCGGTCAGATGAACAAAGGGATAAATTAAAGTGGCAATGAAGGCGACATTAGAAATAGTGACCCCGAGTGAAGGCCATGTTATAAATCATATTTCACAAGGCACACAAAACTAATTTTTCAATATAGGTGCAAATAAACATGCCTACACAAATGAGTTTTATGTTATATGTGCTCTAACCAATATAGCATGCTGATGAAAGAGAAAAATTACTACAGAAAAAGACAATACAGCCTCTCCAATCTGCTCGTTCACACCAACTACTAAGCTGTATAATTTGTTTCTCTCCCCTCAGTGATCCTCTGTGCTGTCCCTTGCTTTCTTGACACATCAGGTATCTCATGGGTCAAAATAAATGGAGTTGACTATACTGTACAAAGTCTTCCGTGTAGCATAAGATAGTAGCAGCTCTAACACTGTTAAGCTGCCTCTAGACATTTCTACAGCCACAAGGATAAAATTTAACTAAAACCTTGAAGTCAATTAAGAGGGATTTCTTCCCTAGCGTTTCTGTGAGAACAAGATAACTAATGGGTTTTAAATAAAAATGTTACGTAGGTTGGATGGTACAAAGCTTGACTGAAAATGTGAGTTACAATAAAGTCCTCATTTAATATTCCTTACAATGGGTTTGACTTTTTAATCTTCATTTAACTTTTCCCACAACGAAATGCATTTTCATTCGCGTTTCAAAGGCAACCGAGGTGAATGTACAATGAGGCAGAAATACACTTCACCTCAAATTGCCTTTGAACTATTAAAATAAAAAAAATACACTTCATACCCATGAGGGCAAGTTAATGTAGATATACTTCGCTTGAAGCTCTTTCCAGCACTGCTTTTGGTAGCGCACATGGCGTGACCATCAAAATTGCTTTGTTTGTGGTGGCTCTTTGGGACTTCATATATTATTCTGGGCCCATCAGCCTTCCTTCTTTCCCCAGTTACAGTAAAAAGCAGCTCTACTGGTTACTATGTGGGACAGATTTTTAAAAATAATGTATCCCCCCCACACACACACACCAACAGTCCTACTGTTTCAGCTTTTCAGTCCAAGAGAGCAAGCTCCTCCAACAGTAAATATCATTTGCCGTGAAACCTTAACACGCGTGGCGTGGTTCCGAAGGATATCTGAAGACTCACAGAATCATAACAACTAGGTAAGAAATATTCCTATTTTCTGGTACCTCTTCACATGTATTCTAAACCACTGAAACCGCCAAGCAGTCTCCAAATGAAAAACACAAGGATCTGTTTAAGCGGATGTCTGAAGAGGCAAGGAGAAATGATTCACACATATAATTTTAATGTTTAATGAAGTAGTGCAGACAAGTTGTAGTTTTACTGAACTTAGGCTGCTTCAGTCTTCTTAACCCATCATGGGCTAGATTCTACATATGGCACCTGAAAATCCACGTTGCTTATAGAATGCGCTTAAGTGCTGGGATATCAACTAAAATTACGCGCATCCATATACACCAAGGGAAACGTGGCATAAATACTGGCGCATAGAGTTAGGGACAGAGGTCCATATTCTATAAACAGTGCGTGTAAATTTTGGAACACCCACGAAATTTCCATAACCACTCCCCTTTTTGGCCCCGTGCATTAGCATTTAGGCGCTGTGCATTATAGAATATGCTTAACAAGTTGCGAGTGTAAATTATTGCCAATTAGTGCTTATTGCTTAATTGCAATTAAAAACGCCGATTAGCTTATTAAGCCAATTAAGTTATGTGCGTTGTTATATTATATGCTTGGATTTGGGCGCAGAATGCTAGGCGCAATATATAGAATCTGGGGGCATACAGGTAATTTTGTATATAGCATTTCCCCTGCGTAAATCATGTTTTACATACATAAAATGGCTGGCTTATTATAAAGTTGGGTAGGGGTATATGCATTTACAAAGCTGATGTACAGAAACATGGGAGGCAGATTCAATAAAGGATGTGTGCCCTTTATAGACAGTGCGCAGTGCCGTTTCCAATACCTAAACTTTAGGCAGCACACTTACACTTACTTATTGACAGTTGAGGGCTCATTAATTTGCGGCTCATACACATGTATGCACAAGAACGTAATTGTGATGTACAAATATAAGATACCCATACACACACATTTGATCCAGCATTAGAGCAGGTATAAATTTGAGAGAGAGAGAATTTACGCACCATTGGAGAGCGCTCTGGGGGCTCCTTTTACCAAACTGTGGCAAAAGGGGGCCTGCGCTGGCATCGGTGCATGTTTTTCACATGTGCCAAGGCCCTCTTTTACTGCAGCTAGTAAAAGAGCAGTCTTTCTTTTCTGCAGTAAATGGCCATGCGGCAAGTAAAACACTTGCCACGCAGCCATTTTGGAGGTGGCAGTAGGGGCTCCCATGCTAACCAGGCACTAACTGAGCAGCACACAGCACTGCCCGATTACCACCCCAGCGTTACAAAAATAAATATATTTTTGAAGCACTGGATATGACAGTGTGCTGGGGGTAAGTACCTCCGAGCTGATGCGGTAGCCCAGCACTACTTCCTGTTTAACAAGCGGTAAGCCCATGAAGAAGAATGCACTGAGTATTTCGGAACAGAAATTTTTTTTTTTTAAATTTGTCTTATATTTATTGTCCTGTCAAAATAAGTTTTTCTTATATTGATATTCTGTACACATAGGCAAGAATGTGCACAGGGCAAAATCTTTTCAGCTCATTTTCAGTTCCTTTAGTTCCCCCCCCCCCCCCCCCCCATCCCCACACAATATCCCCCCATTTTCAGTTAGTTCTGCATATTCATTTTTTTTAATATGGTTAATACAATTTAAATCAAATTATGAGACTACATTTTTTTTAAGGTTCTCTAATGAACCGAGGGGGCCTTTTACTAAGCTGCAATCGGAAATGGCCTTAGCATGCGTTTACACAGGTCTTTCCTGCATGCTAAGGCCATTTTTACTGTGGCTGTAAAAAAAAGGCCTATTTTCTATTTTTTCAACATAAGGCCGTGCACTAACGTTACCATTAGCACACGACCATTTTAAAAAATTACCACAGGAGCACTTACTGCCACCTACTTAGGAGGAAGTAAGAGCTCCCACTTTAACCATGTGATAACTGGCGCATCTACATTATCATGTGCTAACTGGTTAGCATAAGAACGCATACTCTAAGTCCGACCTGCTCCCTCAAAAATTACTCCAAAAAATAGCATTACCATGCGCTTGGCGCACGTACAGGCCAAAAATAACACGAAACACTTTAGCACACTCCGAGTTAGGCTATTTTTGCTGCTCTAAGCATGCATTAGCGCTTGACGCAACTTAATAAAAGGGCCCCTGAATGCACACTGGCATACACATAACTGTTTACACATTGTATTGCCACCTGCTGGCTTTTTCAGGAAACCAAATTAGCATCTTAACAGATGTGCATTCTACTCTGATTGGTGTAAGCAGCTAAGAGAATCATGGGAATTCTCTCTTGTGAAATAGATTCTCCATTTTATGAGTGGAGGAGTGGCCTAGTGGTTAGAGCACCAGTCTTGCAATCCAGAGGTGGCCAGTTCAAATCCCACTGCTGCTCTCTGTGATCTTGGGCAAGTCACTTAACCCTCCATTGCCTCAGGTACAAACTTAGACTGTGAGCCCTCCTGGGACAGAGAAATATCCAGAGTACCTGAATGTAACTCACCTTGAGCTACTACTGAAAAAGATGTGAGCAAATTCTAAATAAATAAATATGTGCCAGGGCTCTGAAGGCTTGGCAACTTCACCTCACCTGCCTGCCTCTCCAAAGCCTTCAAAAAGGCATTGCTTTTTATGCAGCAGTTCACGAGATTTGGCCCAATTAGTCAGCAAATGTACTCCCAGGACTTATAACGGCTCCTGATAACTTGTTATTCTTGATTCCATATATTTTCCAATTCCTGTTATTTGTTCAATAGCAGTATCAAAATGGAGACCTGAATTTGGGTTTAAAATCTCTGGTTACTTGTAAACTCAGATTTCTTTATTGGCAACACATGTAAAATTGTCATGCCAAAGAAATACATTTGCCAGTATATAAAGAGAAAGAAAAAAAAACAGGAGAGGGATAATGTAAAAAGTAACAACAGTAGTAAAATAAAGTTATACACAGAAAGATCAACATGAACAATTCCTGGTTCTGGACCTAGACTGCATTGTCCCTGCTCAGGTCACACGTCTTGCCTGGGGGTAGGATATAATATTTTGCTATCATTCTTTCTTTCCCCAGGATTATACAAAGCTTTTCCTGAACTGCTTTTTGGGAAGTCTTTGATTTCCTCTGTTAGTTTTGGGCAATGATTATCTGATACTTTTGTGTTTTCCACAGTGTAATAGGAAATGCATTTCTGTTTATTTCTCCAGCATTGCTTTGCAAGGAAAAGTCTGGCTTCTTGGGTTTCCAGTTCAGTTTTTGTCTGCTTCTTTCTTCTACTCTAGTCAGTTATTCTGTATTTGGATAAGGGTCTCTCTGTATTTTGCATGTGTGAAAAATGTCAGATATTCTGCTAGTTTCTGTGCAGGAGTCTGTGACTGTCCAGCTTGTTCTGTTTTTGAATCTGTGCCTCCCAACAGGAAATGTATTGGTGCTCTGGGGCAGTTATGATTTTTGGATTGTCTGTTTTTCATAGGCAGGCTCTTTGCTGTTTGAGTTTTGGGTAAAAGGGAACTACAGTATCTTCCACTCAAGAGTCAAAATTGACCAAAAATTTAGCTTTACAAGAAATCAAGCCAAGTATTAGTTCTCTATCAGCAGAAAAAGGTTAACTAGAAACCAAAAACCTACGTTGTAGAATCAGAAATCTGCTTAGCATTTACTCTCTTCACTTTGAATGGTCCCCTCCACCCCCACCCACCTACAGAATAAAAATATTAAATCCAAATCAATTAGCTGAATATTAAAAAAAAAGGAAGTATTCAGTTTCTAAACATCTGGACATTACCCTCTCCAGCAAATGTAATAAATAAATAAATAATACCTATTGGCAAACTATTCCACAATGAGAGATCTGCAGCCAACAAGATTCTAGACCTACCATGAGCAAGTTGAAAATCCCAAAGTCTTTTCAGGTATGCTCCTTGACTTGATCAACTCTCAAACAGGAATAGTCCAATA